>NC_141071.1:2500-602500 GCF_041138505.1 Cibotium barometz
CTCTTGAGGCAATATTTTGCCGTCTCCGGGATGAGGCCATCTTAGGTGTCGCCTTGTAGAGCTCGCTGCTGCGATCGAACGCTTCAGTCGGATCTGAATTCCGAGCTCGTTTGCTCACCGTGTGAGCAAAACAATGTATGGCGCACGAACCCTCGCTTGAGCCAAAAAATCCCCTACTAAAGTCTACGCAAATGGGGGGGGGGAATTGTGAGGGTGTCCTTAAGGCCAAAGACAAAAACGTGGAGAGGGCTGGGAGGGGTGGCTGCAAGCCTCTCTGTAAGTCTCTTCACACGGGGGGGGGGGGGGGGGGGGGGGGGGAGAAGAGTTAAGGACACTTGGTCCATGGCAAGAGGAGGATGGAGGAAAATTGGCTTATCTGAAAGAGCCAAATGAGGGGCTGTGAGAGGGGTGGCTGCAAGGGTGGCTGTACTTGCAGCAAGTACGTTACGGCGGTACGGACAGCAGCACAACAGGGCATACGCTACACGGAAGTGCGTGCCGACTGAAGAGCACCCCGGGGGTTTATATAGCTGAGGGGTGAGGGTGCGGGCGCTGCGCAAAGCAGGGACGAAAGGACGGTGTACCTTCAAAGGCTATGGATCAGTGGCCTGCATGGGTCTACGGGAAAGGTACGGTGCTGGTTGCCTGGGAAAAGGAGTGGTACGCATGTACCTTATCCGGTCTGGGTGTCCGGGTGTCCGCCCAAGGGTATGCGTGGACCAAACAGTGGGCGGCCGTCCTTTGGTTCTTGGGCGGCCATTGTACGGGCGCCCTAGTAAGTGTGTACGGACCAAATTTTGGGGCGGGGCACCCAAATTTGGGGCGCCCGCCTCGATTTGCGTGCCGGACCGCCCCGGGGGCGAAATTTTTTTTTTGTCCGGGAGGTTCTCCTGGTCGCAGGGGTTCATACCGTTCGTCAAACGGACGTGCGGTCGTGCATTTATTAAGGTTTAAAGGTCGCCGTTTTATAACTAAAATGATTGAAATTAGCGTATAGGCTTGATCCGGTGTCCGTTTTGGATGCTGTAAAATCCTATATTAGGGTAAAATCGCGCGCAGATTCCAAATTTGGGCTCAGAATTTGAAGATTCTAATTGGAAATGACTCAAATAATAAATTATTGATATTTATACTATAAAAACTCATAATTACATGGACATTTCTTTATTAGTGAAGATGGGTACGTTACATCCTTCCCCCCTTAAAGAAATCGAGATGTCCTCATCTCGTCATGAATTGGGGATAATCCTTTAAGAGTGTAGCTTCATCTTCCCAAGTTGCATCCTCTTCAGGGTAATCTTCCACTGAACTAGATGTTCTACAAGAGTTCTATTTCGGAGTTGCCTTTCCCTAGAATCTATGATGCTATTGGGCTGTAATTCAAGGACTCCTTGAGTAGGGATTACAACTTGTTCATCATCAAGAATATGATCGAGACTGGGGACATATGGCTTTAACAGACTTACATGAAATACATTATGGACTTTGATATGGGCTGGAAGTTGGAGTTTATAGGCACTTTTACCTAGACACTTGATAACTGTATAAGGACCACAATACCTAGGGCTGAGCTTCTTATATTTCCCAAGTGATAGAGAACTTCGTTTGGGGCGCACTCGTAGAAGAACTTTGTCTCCTTCCTTGAAGATCCTTTCAGACCTCTTGTTGTCAGCATAATGCTTTTGTCGATCTTGGGCAGCTTTAATATCCCTTTGGATAGCTTTGGTTTGTTCCTCCATCTCTTCGAGCATTCTCCTGGATGCCTCAACTCTTATGGTCGGATCAGAGAAATTTAGAGGAGACAAGCATTCTTGCCCATAGAGTGCTTTGAATGGTGACATTCCTATGCTTTGATGATAAGACGCATTGTAGGCGAATTCCACCAGAGGAAGGTATTGAATCCACCTTCTGGGTTCCCGTCCACAGTATGCTCTGAGAATGTCTTCAATTACTTGATTGACTCTTTCAGTCTGGCCATCGGTCTCTGGATGATAAGCTGTGCTAAAGCAAAGCTGAGTCCCCAGAGCTTGAAATAAAGACTGCCAGAATTTTGAGGTGAAGTCAGAATCCCGATCACTTACTATCCTTTTTGGGAGACCATGAAGTTTGAAGACTTCCTTGATGAATATACGAGCAACATCAGAAGCTTTGAAGGTCTTCTTTGCCGGTATAAGGTGAGCTACTTTGGTAAGTAAGTCTACTACTACTAGAATGGAGTCATATCCTCCTTGAACAGTGGGGAGACTTGTGACAAAATCCATACTAATGCACTCCCACTTCATTTGGGGAATATCTAAGGGTTGAAGCTTTCCAGGCATCTTGATTCTTTCAGCCTTGATCCTTTGGCATGAGAGACATTGTTTCAAGTACCGAAGCACATCACTTTTCAAGCCTGCCCAATGAAAGCTCCTTCTTACTGCATTTAATGTTTTTGCATAACCTGGGTGTCCTGCAGCAGGGCTATCATGAGCTTCATGGAGGATTAGTTTCTTTAAAGCAGGATCCTTAGGGATACATAGCCTGTGATTGAAGTAGAGGCTTCCTTCATGAGTGGAGTATCCCTTGATTAGATTCTTCTCTTTCTCTGAATGTCCCCCTTCTTCTACTAACTTTATCATCCTTTGATAATCTGGGTCATGAGATGAGACTTCTTCCACCTTGACCAGTATGGGATTATTTGGCATTGAAATTGCATTCAAGAAAGATTTGCGGCTAAGTGCATCAGCTACCACATTATCTTTCCCAGGGCGGAATTTGATGTCGAAATCATATTCTTGTAGAATTTCAATCCATCTCCTTTGCCGCATGTTGAGGTTAAGCTGGGTGAAGATCCACTTTAGACTTTTGTGGTCAGTTACAAGCTGGAATTTGCCTCCCAAGAGATAATGTCTCCATAATTTGAGGCAATGAACAACTGCTAAGAGTTCCAAATCATGGGTGGCATAGTTTGCTTCATATTGCTTCAGCTTGCGGGAAGTATAAGCGACTGGTCTTCCTTCTTGGCCTAAGACACCACCAAGTGCTAGGCTACTAGCATCAGTAACCACTTCAAATTCCTTGGAGAAATCAGGAAGCTTTAAGACTGGGGCAGAAGTAATAATGACTTTCAGCTGATCAAAGCTGCTTTGATGGATTGGCAGCCACACTATTTTGCAATCCTTCTTAAGAAGATCTGTCAAGGGTGCAGCTACCAAGGCATAATCTTTGATAAAAATCCTATACCAACCCGTGATTCCCAAGAATCCACGAACTTCACGAACTGATTTAGGGGGTGGCCATTCTAGAATATCCTTAACTTTGGCAGGGTCTACTGAGATGCCATCCTTGGAGACGATGAATCCAAGATACTCAATTTGCTGAGTAAAGAAGGTACATTTGCTCTTCTTGGCATAGAGTTTGTGTCTGCGCAGTAATTGCAGAACTCTACGCACATGCTCCTCATGCTCTTCCATTGATTTGGAATAGATTAGGATGTCATCAAAGAAAACAAGCACAAACTCATCCAAGTATGGGCGAAATATATCTTGCATTAGGCGGTTGAAGGTTGCAGGAGCATTGGTTAACCCGAATGACATTACAGTAAACTCATAGTGGCCATAACGGGTATTGAAGGCTGTTTTGGGTATATCTGCTTCCTTGACTCTGATCTGATAGTAACCAGACCTCAAATCTATTTTTGAGAAGACTTTGGCCCCATGAAGCCTGTCAAGAAGTTCATCGATGCGAGGGATAGGATACTTATTTTTGACAGTGACTTGATTTAGCCCTCGATAATCTATGCAGAGGCGGAGAGTCCCGTCCTTCTTCTTTTGGAAAAGAACAGGTGCTCCCCACGGAGAGCTACTGGGGCGTACAAATCCTTGTTCAATGAGTTGGGAAAGTTGCTCCTTAAGTTCAATGGCTTCAGGAAGGGACATTTTATAGGGAGTTTTTGAGACGGGTTGAGCTCCAGGGATCACCTCGATTTCATGGTCGACTTCTCGAGGAGGTGGTAACCCTGTAAGCTCGTCAGGGAAGATGTCAGAGAATTCTTGGAGCCAAGAGGGTTCTGTCTCCATACTAGGTTCAATGACTTTGTTGAGTTTGACTAAGAAAACTTGCTGACCCTTACGTGTTCCCTTGAGAAGATGTTTTGCCTTGACTACTCTAGACTTAGGTTTTCCTGTGATCCCCTGAACAGATATTACTTGGCCATGCTCATTTTCAAAAGTGATACTCCCCTGGTTACAATGAATGCTAGCTTTGTTTGCAATTAACCAATCCATCCCAAGGATTCCATCATAAATTCCTAATGGCAAGACTCTAAAGTGACCGTGAGTTGCTCATTACCCAGCTCAAAATCAAGGTTTCCTATAGAGTGACGAGATATTACTTCTTTCCCACTGGCTAACTCTACAATCATTTTTCTAGCTGATTTTTGACTCAAGTTTTAATTTTTGCAAGCACCTAGGAGAAAGGAATGAATGGGTGCTGCCACAATCAATCAAAAGCTGAAATGGCTTACCGTGATGAGTGGCGGGGGTTTGGATTACACCAAATTGTTTATTCGGACCTTGGTGTTCTACCGCCGCATGGACGGTGGCGCGCTCTTCTTCACCCTCTTCCAAGGTTGGTTCTTCACTTATAACACAGGCAGTTCTAGCAATTGTTCCTCCGCGGCCTCTGCCACGACCACTGCCTCTTGCACCTTGGTGGGTAGGGGTTCCACGGCCTTGATTTCCTCTGTTACCTTGGGGGAATGATGTTGCCAACTTGGGACAGTTGGCTCTAAAGTGTCCCGGCTCATTGCACTCAAAACACAGAGGGCCTTCTCTGGAAGAAGCAGCATACGAGCGGGGGGCAAAAGAGTTGCCTTGTCGCCCTCTGTTGTAGTAGGGGAAATTCTGTTGAGGTTTCTTGTAGGGTTGATCTCTAAGGTTTGCCTCAGGGTAAGATCTCTTTTGATCCTTCGGTTTGTTAGCCTTCATTTCTTTCACAAGGGCTTTGCCCGTATTAGAGCATCCTGTAAAGTGGTTGGCCTCATTGCTTCAAGGCGGGAATCTAGGGGTTCATTTAGCCCTTGGCAGAAACGAGCCACTTGCTGGGAAGTAGTCATAGCTGGGGCATACTTCCGAAGGGTAATAAATTTGGAATAGTAATCCTCAAGAGTTAAGGTGCACTGTCTAAGACTAAAAACTCATTCATCTTTATGGACTCATGTGATGGAGGAAGATATCTTTCCTTCACTGCCTGCTTGATGTCTTCCCACGTTTGAGAATGCTCGGTGACCTCCTTGTCACGGCACCACTGTTTCCACCAGAGTTTAGCATCTCCAGTGAGGCGAAACTGTGCGAGCATAGACTGATTTGCTACTCCAGTACCGGCAGCAGAGAAATAATCGTCCATCGCCTCAATCCAGACTTCAGCATCCTTCTCAACCTTTGAACCTTCTCCTTTAAAGGAGGGAGGTTGCATTTGCTTGAGCAGGAGCTTCTTCTCCTGGGTATCGGTATAAAGCGCATTGGGAAGAGGAGGGTGGTCATCCTGGCCATCATCGTAAAAACAATTTTTAAGATTACAAGATTCATATTGCACAACGCTTAATTTTTGGAGAGTAAAACATTGAAATTATTTTATTTCCAAATATTTACAAGGACAAGTTTTATTACAAAGATCTGAGACTAATATAATTAGTCTTATTTGACATCAAGGGAAATTCCTAGGCTTCACTGTGACATAAGGGTAGAGCGGTCCACATATGTGAAATATGGGGGTTCCGCTGTAGTTTCTAAGACTCTAAAAACTGATGGTAAGGGTGGTAAACTCTGGATTGGGGTGGGTCCTAACACTGCTACTCTGTCAGCAGGTAAGACCTGCATCACTTTGTCATACACCCAACGATCCTGAGGTATGCGAACCCATCTATAGTCACCGAGGTGTCATCCCTGGGGGTACCGACGAACCAAAATAAGCGGACCATCTTCAGCTTCTCAATCCAACGAATCCGCTTAAGGTCGGTGGTGAGGTTCCCAGTCTGATCTGCTCGGATGAAGAAGTATCTCGGCCCACGACTCCAGAAATCTCTGCCCATCCTCTCTGAATACGAGAGAAATGAGGGAGGGATATCTTCTCTAATATCTGCATCATGGTGTCGCGAAACTCGAAATTCGAGGAGTGACTAGCAGTCTCGAAGATGCATTGGAAAACTAGAAATTTGGAGTAGGCATCTTCCTCTTCCTACAAGCATTCAAACATCATTTCAATCTTATTTGTTTTAGTAGGATGTCTTTACTAACTAGCATTATGTTAGGTAAAACATTTATTACAAAACAATCCTTAAACTGCAATTCCTAGGAGTCAAACTTGCTCTGATACCAATTGTAAGGTTCCTCCCTTTAAAAATGGGGAGAAACACTTAAGATAGTCCGCTAAGTCTTATCTTGAGAAAAATTTCCTATTCATCGACACCTTGACCCTGTAGAGGTTCAAGGATACGATTCATAGGTATGACCTAGCTCTATCTCGCAGGGGGAGCGTGATTTCCTAAGCATCAATCACCCATAGGGCAATTGATCAAAAATTGGGCAACTACTAGACTTGATGTCTAGAGACAACGCTTTTTTCCTCATCTTATGCAAGGCACAGCCGCTGACCTAGTTTTCTAGAATAGAGTTGCCCAAGAACCTAACTATCTAACGTAGGGCTTTCACTTAATTTGTTGGAAAGCTACCCGACTAATCGGGTCCACCCATCCGTAGGATGGTGCCGTCAGGGCATTCCATCCTCCCACTTTCCACCCTACTCACGCATCAATTTGTTTTCTAATTAAAACTACCACACTGTTTGACATAAATAAGCATATTCCTTAATTAGGGTCCTTCTTCACAAGGTTCGTTATAACAGCCTTCTTACACAATGTAATCATACCAAAGACAAGATGCAATTATATAGAAAGTTTATACATGAATCCATTTCCATACAAGCCAATCCGGCTCCTTATTCTTATTCTGCCGATGATCTAGAATTCGGCCTTCCAGCCTCTACATGCTGGGCAAAACCCTACGGGACCATACACCTCATCGTCGGCCGCTGGCGAGGACTCAAGCCGGCCTGTCGCCCTCTCAGGCTCCACGCTCGATCCTCCCGCCCCTCAGAGGGATGTCTGCGCACTAGGGTGGGCTTATTTACCGCACTAGCCTGGGCCCTCAGAACTAGGCAGCCTCATAATCTCTCGCCTCAATCGGCGATCCTTATTCTTCCAAAGGTATGAGGGATACCTTGGACCATTACCGGGCTTTGCTAACGACGCCGCCCGGCTACACAAGCACGGAACGGAGTTAGCGTTGAAGCCAAAAAAAATCTTGAATTCCAAAAATAACAATCTTCAATGCAATTTTCTAAGTATAGCATTCACAATTCATGAAGATAGCAATTTCAACGTAATTTATCGAAAACAACATCACATAATTCATAATTTCATATAATTTTTATGTCGTCATTTTAAGAGGAAAAGACACCATTCATTAATACTAATTTTAAGAAAAAAAAAAAATCTCTTCTTTTGAAAATTAACCAATCTAACCTGGACACCGTTTCCTTGAGCGGTTTGAAAAGGGACTGGAGCCGCGTTGGGCGCATCTCCCTCCATCTCGTTGTTACGTGCGCCTCTTGAGGCAATATTTTGCCGTCTCCGGGATGAGGCCATCTTAGGTGTCGCCTTGTAGAGCTCGCTGCTGCGATCGAAACGCTTCAGTCGGATCTGAATTCCGAGCTCGTTTGCTCACCGTGTGAGCAAAACAATATGGCCGCACGAACCCTCGCTTGAGCCAAAAAATCCCTTACTAAAGTCTACGCAAATGGGGGGGGGGAATTGTGAGGGTGTCCTTAAAGCCAAAGACAAAAACGTGGAGAGGGCTGGGAGGGGTGGCTGCAAGCCTCTCTGTAAGTCTATTCACACGGGGGGGGGGGGGGGGGGGGGGGAGAAGAGTTAAGGACACTGGTCCATGGCAAGAGGAGGATGGAGGAAAATTGGCTTATCTGAAAAGAGCCAAATGAGGGGCTGTGAGAGGGGTGGCTGCAAGGGCGGCTGTACTTGCAGCAAGTACGTTACGGCGGTACGGACAGCAGCACAACAGGGCATACGCTACACGGAAGTGCGTGCCGACTGAAGAGCACCCCGGGGGTTTATATAGCTGAGGGGTGAGGGTGCGGGCGCTGCGCAAAGCAGGGACGAAAGGACGGTGTACCTTCAAAGGCTATGGATCAGTGGCCTGCATGGGTCTACGGGAAAGGTACGGTGCTGGTTGCCTGGGAAAGGAGTGGTACGCATGTACCTTATCCGGTCTGGGTGTCCGGGTGTCCGCCCAAGGGTATGCGTGGACCAAACAGTGGGCGGCCGTCCTTTGGTTCTTGGGCGGCCATTGTACGGGCGCCCTAGTAAGTGTGTACGGACCAAATTTTGGGGCGGGGTACCCAAATTTGGGGCGCCCGCCTCGATTTGCGTGCCGGACCGCCCCGGGGGGCGAAAAATTTTTTTGTCCGGGAGGTTCTCCTGGTCGCAGGGGTTCAGACCGTTCGTCAAACGGACGTGCGGTCGTGCATTTATTAAGGTTTAAAGGTCGCCGTTTTATAACTAAAATGATTGAAATTAGCGTATAGGCTTGATCCGGTGTCCGTTTTGGATGCTGTAAAATCCTATATTAGGGTAAAATCGCGCGCAGATTCCAAATTTGGGCTCAGAATTTGAAGATTCTAATTGGAAATGACTCAAATAATAAAATTATTGATATTTATACTATAAAAACTCATAATTACATGGACATTTCTTTATTAGTGAAGATGGGTACGTTACAAGAGCTCTCATTCTTGTAATCTCAAACTTGGGTGTTCCACTGAAGAGCTCATTCTAGAGCGAAACTAGTTTGGAACTACACCCTCAAGTTAATACAAGAAATCGACTTTTTTAAGTCTTTTTTGTCTCTTAAATCAAATCAAATTTTGTCTTATGTTTTGTGTATGTTAGGCACTTAGTCCTTTTTTGGGCAAGTAAAGTGTCTTTCTTGTGTGTGTGAGTAAGGCCATTGGTTTGGTGCTTAGTAAGAGGTACTTGGTCATTAATTTGGCTGGTTTAGTGTCTTTCTGCTGAGTATGCTCCTTCGATCTGGCATAATGTCATATTGCGTGGCATGCTAAGTGTCTTTCGATTGATGCACCTTCCCTTCCCCTTACCTTTATTTTTGAGGGCAACTAGTCGTTCTTTTGCGGCAAGTTGTTGTCCCCACGTCTTAGCCTTTGGTTTGGTGGACAACTAGTCGTTCTTTTGCGGCAAGTTGTTGTCCCCACATCTTAGCCTTTATTTTGCGTGGGCAACTTGGTCGTATTTTTCGGCTAGCTGTTGTCCTCGTGAGGTGGGATTTTGGACTTCTTGGTCATAGTGCGTGGCCATCTTAAGTTCATACTATTCACACCTCAACACCATATCTTACATACACTTCACTTGACTATCACGTAACCGGCCCCCCGAAAAATTTATTTTTTGCTGCCGCAGCTACTTTTTGCTGCCGCAGCTACCGGTTATTTATCTTTATCACTCCACAACCGCACACCTGAAAAAACCCCTAAACCCTAAACCCTAAACCTAAACCCTAAAACCCTAAACCCTAAACCCTAGACCTCTTCTCGACAAGGCCGCAATACCCAGAAATCTGGTTCGGGACAGAAAACAAAATCGGCAAAATTCACGAAGCAGATCCGCTCCACTGAGCCGATCTCGGTCTCGAAATCCCCGGCGGTTAAGGCACCTCTTCTGGCTCCCTCTCCAAGATCCCGAGCGCTATGCTCTATTGCTTTTCTCTAGAAAGACCCCAACTGAGGTGGATCAACGTGTTTCAAACACTGCCATCCACAATCTCTCTCAGTACAAGCTTTCATTTAGTGAGAAAAAGCTTCTAGGACTTGGTTTGGGATATATTCCTCCGTCAAAGTTTCCGGATTCAACACATCTCACCAAAGACTATGATAATTTTGCAAGGCAACTTCGTCTTCGATGGTTTTTCAGAAATGCACCAGATAGACCTCTTCCTCCTTTTCGAGTTGCAAACCCGAATTGGAATCCTTCTAAAGTTTATCAGCCTCTGGAAGACATCATCAACACTGGAAGAGTCATACTTGAAAATTCAATCTCTTCATGTGAGCGACTTCCTCAAAAACAAGCTTTCGCTTCATTTGAGAAGAGCCCTTAACAGATTGATAAAGAACCATAACATCATTATCAAGCCAGCAGATAAAAACCTTGGTTTGGTAATTCTTGATAAATCATGGTATCTTAATGAAGGTGATCGGCAACTTCTAGATCAACAGGTCTATCTCCCAGTCACCCAAGCTCCATTGAATGAACTGTTTGATAGGCTTGCCTGCATCTGTCAAAAGTCTAGTGTGCTCTCAAGGGATGAAGCAAAGTTTATTTTGCAGAAGCCAGAGCAAGGGTTCAGAGTTTGCTCTCTTTACTTCTTGCCCAAAATCCACAAACCTACAGTGGTCGGAAGGCCAATCTGCTCTTACAATGGCTTTGTTTTTGAGAATGCATCTATATGGCTTCATCATAAGCTTTTCCCCATTCTCCTCCAACAAAAGCAACATCTAAAAGACTCCCTCACTCTGATTAAAGAGTTATCTGAGCTTCATCTACCACAAGAAATTATCCTCTTCACATTTTGATGTGGAATCTCTGTACCCCAGTATTCCCACCAATGAAGGACTGCATGCCCTCAAGATGATGATACAGGGTGACTTCACCATGTAGAGCTCAACCTCATCATGACAATTGCCTCTCTTGTTCTCAAGAACCACTATCTTGAGTTTAATGGCACTTTTTGGCATCAAATCAGAGGCACTGCTATGGGCAGTAATTTTGCTGTTGTCTATGCCTGCCTTTTTCTATGTTATTTAGAAAACCTTCAAGAACAGGTACATCCCACAACAGAGCTACTCTACTACAAAAGATACATTGATGACGCTTTAGGTTTTTGGCATGGGTCTCACACCACTTTGCTTCAACATCTTAGCAACTATGCAATGGATCTTCAGGAGCATATCAAGATAACACATGTCATCTCCAATTCATCTGTGGATTTTTTGGACATTCACCTCTTCAAAGGTACTAATTTTCAAACCACAGGAAAGCTTTCTACTAGTTGTTTTCAGAAAGAGCTGAATAGGTATCAATACCTCCCTTCTCTTCCTGGCACCCTAGTCATCAAAAGGAATCCTTCATCATTGGAGAACTTAAGCGTTATGTCATCAGGGAAAGCACGCTTCAAAGCTACATCAAGCTAAAGCTTTTGTTTTTCCAACGACTTCGAGGTAGAGGATATCCGGATTCTCTCCTTCGGAAAACTTTCAGCAAGGTCAAGTACAATATGCGAACAGCTCTACTTCTAAAGGCTTCCAATCGAGAAACCTCTTCGAGTAAGCGGATCCCCCTGGTTCTTAAGCTTGACTACTCCAAGTACACCAAAGCTTTAAACTTGGGGGCCTCCCTAAACCCTAAACTTTTTCGGCTTTGCCAACAAAATCTCGAGCTGAAGCATATACCTAGACCTATGATTTGCTGGAGAAATCCAAGGAATCTGCGCTCCTATCTTGTTAGATCAAGGTTTCGAACCTCTAATTTGTAACTTTCTATTTTTAGTAAGTACTATTTTTAGCGTGGACCCACCTTTGTAAAGCAACCCTTGGGAGCATCGGCTTAACAGCATATGAGACCTCCCATGTTTGGTTCTGCTATCGGGAAAACCCTCCACCTATTTTATGCATCTCTCTAGTCTTCTAGTTACCTTATGTAACTTATTTTTGCATGTAGAGTCAACATGTCCACTCTAGCCTAATGGTTAAGGCTTGTGACTTAAATGAAAGAGGTCATGAGTTCAAAACCCATAGCTTGCATGAGATGCTATTGAGCTTCTTTTACTTGTTTAGAGAGCTCTACTTATCCGATTCGAGCGCCGTTTGTTGCATTGGGTTCTTCATGTTCTAAGCTTGCTTTTTCACAACAAAAGGCTGAATTATCCCACATGCAAAGAGGCAAAAGCTAGCCCTCCCTTCTCTACATAAGGGAGAGCTCTCATTCTTGTAATCTCAAACTTGGGTGTTCCACTGAAGAGCTCATTCTAGAGCGAAACTAGTTTGGAACTACACCCTCAAGTTAATACAAGAAATCGACTTTTTTAAGTCTTTTTTGTCTCTTAAATCAAATCAAATTTTGTCTTGTGTTTTGTGTATGTTAGGCACTTAGTCCTTTTTTGGGCAAGTAAAGTGTCTTTCTTGTGTGTGTGAGTAAGGCCATTGGTTTGGTGCTTAGCAAGAGGCACTTGGTCATTAATTTGGCTGGTTTAGTGTCTTTCTGCTGAGTATGCTCCTTCGATCTGGCATAATGTCATATTGCGTGGCATGCTAAGTGTCATTTCGATTGATGCACCTTCCCTTCCTCTTACCTTTATTTTTGAGGGCAACTAGTCGTTCTTTTGCGGCAAGTTGTTGTCCCCACGTCTTAGCCTTTGGTTTGGTGGACAACTAGTCGTTCTTTTGCGGCAAGTTGTTGTCCCCACATCTTAGCCTTTAGTTTGCGTGGGCAACTGGTCGTATTTTTCGGCTAGCTGTTGTCCTCGTGAGGTGGGATTTTGGACTTCTTGGTCATAGTGCGTGGCCATCTTAAGTTCATACTATTCACACCTCAACACCATATCTTACATACACTCCACTTGACTATCACGTAACCGGCCCCCCGAAAAATTTATTTTTTGCTGCCGCAGCTACTTTTTGCTGCCCCCGCAGCTACCGGTTATTTATCTTTATCACTCCACAACCGCACACCTGAAAGAACCCCTAAACCCTAAACCCTAACCTCTAAACCCTAACCCTAAAACAAAACCCTAAACCCCTGAACCCTAACCCCTAAACCCTAAACCCTAAACCCTAAACTTTTTCGGCTTTGGCAACAAAACCCCGAGCTGAAGCATATACCTAGACCTATGATTTGCTGGAGAAATCCAAGGAATTTGCGCTCCTATCTTGTTAGATCAAGGTTTCGAACCTCTAATTTGTAACTTTGTATTTTTAGTAAGTACTATTTTTAGCGTGGACCCACCTTTGTAAAGCAACCCTTGGGAGCATCGGCTTAACAGCATATGAGACCTCCCATGCTTGGTTCTGCTATCGGGAAAACCCTCCACCTATTTTATGCATCTCTCTAGTCTTCTAGTTACCTTATGTAACTTATTTTTGCATGTAGAGTCAACATGTCCACTCTAGCCTAATGGTTAAGGCTTGTGACTCTAATGAAAGGGGTCATGAGTTCAAAACCCATAGCTTGCATGAGATGCTATTGAGCTTCTTTTACTTGTTTAGAGAGCTCTACTTATCCGATTCAAGCGCCGTTTGTTGCGTTGGGTTCTTCATGTCCTAAGCTTGCTTTTTCACAACAAAAGGCTGAATTATCCCACATGCAAAGAGGCAAAAGCTAGCCCTCCCTTCTCTACATAAGGGAGAGCTCTCATTCTTGTAATCTCAAACTTGGGTGTTCCACTGAAGAGCTCATTCTAGAGCGAAACTAGTTTGGAACTACACCCTCAAGTTAATACAAGAAATCGACTTTTTTAAGTCTTTTTTGTCTCTTAAATCAAATCAAATTTTGTCGTGTTTTTGTGTATGTTAGGCACTTAGTCCTTTTTTGGGCAAGTAAAGTGTCTTTCTTGTGTGTGTGAGTAAGGCCATTGGTTTGGTGCTTAGCAAGAGGCACTTGGTCATTAATTTGGCTGGTTTAGTGTCTTTTTGCTGAGTATGCTCCTTCGATCTGGCATAATGTCATATTGCGTGGCATGCTAAGTGTCATTTCGATTGATGCACCTTCCCTTCCCCTTACCTTTATTTTTGAGGGCAACTAGTCGTTCTTTGCGGCAAATTGTTGTCCCCACGTCTTAGCCTTTGGTTTGGTGGACAACTAGTCGTTCTTTTGCAGCAAGTTGTTGTCCCCACATCTTAGCCTTTAGTTTGCGTGGGCAACTGGTCGTACTTTTCGGCTAGCTATTGTCCTCGTGAGGTGGGATTTTGGACTTCTTGGTCATAGTGCGTGGCCATCTTAAGTTCATACTATTCACATCTCAACACCATATCTTACATACACTCCACTTGACTATCACGTAACCGGCCCCCCGAAAAATTTATTTTTTGCTGTCGCAGCTACTTTTAGCTGCCGCAGCTATCGGTTATTTATCTTTATCACTCCACAACCACACACCTGAAAAAACCCCAAACCCCAAACCCTAAACCCTAACCCAAAACCCAAAACCCTAAACCTAAACCCTAAACCCTAAACCCTAAAGCCAGAGCAAGGGTTCAGAGTTTGCTCTCTTTACTTCTTGCCCAAAATCCACAAACCTACAGTGGTCGGAAGGCTCTCGGAAGGCCAATCTGCTCTTACAATGGCTTTGTTTTTGAGAATGCGTCTATATGGCTTCATCATAAGCTTTTCCCCATTCTCCTCCAACAAAAGCAACATCTAAAAGACTCCCTTACTCTGATTAAAGAGTTATCTGAGCTTCATCTACCACAAGAAATTATCCTCTTCACATTTGATGTGGAATCTCTGTACCCCAGTATTCCCACCAATGAAGGACTGCATGCCCTCAAGATGATGATACAAGGTGACTTCAACCATGTAGAGCTCAACCTCATCATGACAATTGCCTCTCTTGTTCTCAAGAACCACTATCTTGAGTTTAATGGCACTTTTTGGCATCAAATCAGAGGCACTGCTATGGGCAGTAATTTTGCTGTTGTCTATGCATGCCTTTTTCTATGTTATTTAGAAAACCTTCAAGAACAGGTACATCCCACAACAGAGCTGCTCTACTACAAAAGATACATTGATGATGCTTTAGGTTTTTGGCATGGGTCTCACACCACTTTGCTTCAACATCTTAGCAACTATGCAATGGATCTTCAGGAGCATATCAAGATAACACATGTCATCTCCAATTCATCTGTGGATTTTTTGGACATTCACCTCTTCAAAGGTACTAATTTTCAAACCACATGAAAGCTTTCTACTAGTTGTTTTCAGAAAGAGCTGAACAGGTATCAATACCTCCCTTTCTCTTCCTGGCACCCTATTTATCAAAAGGAAGCCTTCATCATTGGAGAACTTAAGCGTTATGTCATCAGGGAAAGCACGCTTCAAAGCTACATCAAGCTAAAGCTTCTGTTTTTCCAACGACTTCGAGGTAGAGGATATCCAGATTCTCTCCTTCGGTAAACTTTCAGCAAGATCAAGTATAATATGCGAACAGCTCTACTTCTAAAGGCTTCCAATCGAGAAACCTCTTCGAGTAAGCGGAGCCCCCTAGTTCTTAAGCTTGACTACTCCAAGTACACCAAAGCTTTAAACTTGGGGGCCTCCCTAAACCCTAAACTTTTTCGGCTTTGCCAACAAAATCCCGAGCTGAAGCATATACCTAGACCTATGATTTGCTGGAGAAATCCAAGGAATCTGCGCTCCTATCTTGTTAGATCAAGGTTTTCGAACCAATGATTTGTAACTTTCTATTTTTAGTAAGTACTATTTTTAGCGTGGACCCACCTTTGTAAAGCAACCCTTGGGAGCATCGGCTTAACAACATATGAGACCTCCCATGCTTGGTTCTGCTATCGGGAAAACCCTCCACCTATTTTATGCATCTCTCTAGTCTTCTAGTTACCTTATGTAACTTATTTTTGCATATAGAGTCAACATGTCCACTCTAGCCTAATGGTTAAGGCTTGTGACTCTAATGAAAGGGGTCATGAGTTCAAAACCCATAGCTTGCATGAGATGCTATTGAGCTTCTTTTACTTGTTTAGAGAGCTCTACTTATCCGATTCGAGCGCCGTTTGTTGCATTGGGTTATTCATGTCCTAAGCTTGCTTTTTCACAACAAAAGGCTGAATTATCCCACATGCAAAGAGGCAAAAGCTAGCCCTCCCCTCTCTACATAAGGGAGAGCTCTCATTCTTGTAATCTCAAACTTGGGTGTTCCACTGAAGAGCTCATTCTAGAGCGAAACTAGTTTGGAACTACACCCTCAAGTTAATACAAGAAATCGACTTTTTTAAGTCTTTTTTGTCTCTTAAATCAAAATTTGTCTTGTGTTTTGTGTATGTGAGGCACTTAGTCCTTTTTTGGGCTAGTAAAGTGTCTTTCTTGTGTGTGTGAGTAAGGCCATTGTTTTGGTGCTTAGCAAGAGGCACTTGGTCATTAAGTTGGCTGGTTTAGTGTCTTTCTGCTGAGTATGCTCCTTCGATCTGGCATAATGTCATATTGCGTGGCATGCTAAGTGTCATTTCGATTGATGCACCTTCCCTTTCCCTTACCTTTATTCTTGAGGGCAACTAGTCGTTCTTTTGCGGCAAGTTGTTGTCCCCACGTCTTAGCCTTTGGTTTGGTGGGCAACTAGTCGTTCTTTTACGGCAAGTTATTGTCCCCACATCTTAGCCTTTAGTTTGCGTGGGCAACTAGGTCGTATTTTTCGGCTAGTTGTTGTCCTCGTGAGGTGGGATTTTGGACTTTTTGGTCATAGTGCGTGGCCATCTTAAGTTCATACTATTCACACCTCAACACCATATCTTACATACACTCCACTTCACATCACTTCACTATCACGTAACCGGCCCCCGAAAAGTTTATTTTTTTGCTGCCCGCAGCTGCTTTTTTGATGCCGCAGCTATCGGTTATTTATCTTTATCACTCCACAACCGCACACCTGAAAAAACCCCTAAACCCTAAACCCTAAACCGGTTGTTGCAGCCGGAGAGCAGCCCGCCGCCCGCAGCAGAAAGAAAACCAGCCCCTCCAGAAGTGGAGAAGGGGGAGCCAATTAGGGGGGGAAGCCTCGTCAAAAGAGAGGTTGACGCTGGAGGAGGAGCCGGCCTTTGAGAGGGAGGCGGCGACGGAGGAGAGGGAGGAGAGGGAGCCTCCAGCAAAACGGGAGAGGCGTTGAGGCGAAGAAGGAGGAGGTTGGTGGAGGAGAGAGAGGAGGAGGAAGAGGAGGAGGAAGGGGAAGAGGAGGAGGAAGGGGACGGGGAGCTAGGAGCATGCGCCATGTAGAAAGCTTTAGAGTTTAAAGGTTTAAAAACATTAAGTTTAAAAACAGATGCAAGGCGAGCGGTCCTAGAGGGGGATGAGGGGGAGAAGAGGGAGAGAGAGAAGAGAGAAGAGAGAGAAGAAGGAGAAGAAGAGAGACAACCCTAAACCCTAAACCCTAAACCCTGAACCCTGAACCCTAACCCCTAACCCCTAACCCCTAAACCGTAAACCGTAAACCCTAACCCCTAAACCCTAAACCCTAAACCCTAAACCCTAAACCCTCTACTAAGTATGCTCCTTCGATCTGGCATAATGTCATGTTGCGTGGCATGCTAAGTGTCATTTCGATTGATGCACCTTCGCTTCCCCTTACCTTTATTTTTGAGGGCAACTAGTCGTTCTTTTGCGGCAGGTTGTTGTCCCCACGTCTTAGCCTTTGGTTTGGTGGACAACTAGTCGTTCTTTTGCGGCAAGTTGTTGTCCCCACATCTTAGCCTTTAGTTTGTGTGGGCAACTGGTCATATTTTTCGGCTAGCTGTTGTCCTCGTGAGGTGGGATTTTGGACTTTTTGGTCATAGTGTGTGGCCATCTTAAGTTCATACTATTCACACCTCAACACCATATCTTACATACACTCCACTTGACTATCACGTAACCGGCCCCCCAAAATTTTTTTTTTTGCTGCCGCGCAGATGCCGGTTATTTATCTTTATCACTCCACAACCGCACACCTGAAAAAACCCCTAACCCCTAAACCCTAAACCCTAAACCAGTTTAGGGTTTAGGATTTAGGGTAAGAACCAAGGTTCACCCAGTCCCTAGGGTTACAGTGCCATTAGGGTTTAGGGTAAGAACTAGGGTTCACCCAATCCCTAGGGTTATAGTGCCATTAGGGTTTAGGGTAAGAACTAGGGTTCACCCAGTCCCTAGGGTTACAGTGCCATTAGGGTTTAGGTTTTTTTTGAGGTCCAAAATCGCCATGGAGTGGCGCTAAGCAGCTTCTGGTGTTGGTTCTGGCTCACTAAACAGCAATTCTACGCGCGCGAAAAACACGTCCTCCCATCATTTTTTGGCGATTTCTGACGTGACGAGGTGGCGTCTCCCTAAGCAGCTTCTGGATTTTGGGTTCGGGTTTGGGTTTTTTTGGGATCCAGAGACGCCGTGGAGTGGCCCTAAGCAGCTTCTAGTGTTGGTTCTGGCTCACTAAATAGCAATTCTGCGCGCGCGAAAAACAGCAATTCTGCGCACGCGAAAAACACGTCCTCCCATCATTTTTTGGCGATTCTAACGCGACGAGGTGGATCGTGACACTGCATAGCAGCGTCACTACGCAGCAGCGCCACGGTGTTGCTACTCCCTAAGCAGCTTCTGTTTACCGTGGCGTCCCCCTAAGCAGCTTCTGTTCACCGTGGCGTCTCCCTAAGCAGCTTCTGTTCACCTTGGCGTCTCCCTAAGCAGCTTCTGGATTTTGGATTCGGGTTTGGGTTTTTTTGGGATCCAAGAGATGCCGTGGAGTGGCCCTAAGCAGCTTTTGGTGTTGGTTCTGGCTCACTAAACTGCAATTCTGCGCGCGCGAAAAACACGTCCTCCCATCATTTTTTGGCGATTCTGACGCGACAAGGTGGATCGTGACGCTGCTACGTCGTGACGCTGCGTAGCAGGGTTGTTGCGCAGTAGCGCAATGGCGTTGCTACTCCCTAAGCAGCTTCTGTTCACCGTGGCGTCTCCCTAAGCAGCTTCTGTTCACCGTGGAGTCTCCCTAAGCAGCTTCTGGATTTTGGGTTCGGGTTTGGATTTTTTTGGGATCCAGAGATGCCGTGGAGTGGCCCTAAGCAGCTTTTGGTATTGGTTCTGGCTCACTAAACAGCAATTCTGCGCGCGCGAAAAACACGTCCTCCCATCATTTTTTGACGATTTTGACGCGACAAGGTGGATCGTGACGCTGCGTAGGGAAGCATGTCCTTCAGCAAGCATTTCAGAGAGTATGCAACATAACCGGCCCCCGAAAAATTTATTTTTTTGCTGCCGCAGCTAAACCCTAAACCCTAAACCGGTAGAAGAGGGGGCGGAGGCGGCGTAGAGGGGGGGGAAACGCCGGAGAGGAGGGGCCATGGCGGTGAAGAGGGGGGCCGTGGCGGAGGCAGCAGAGGAGAGGAGAGGGACGGCGCCGGGTTCGAGGTGGGTGGCAGGTGCAGAGAGGGAGGCCGCAGTGGAAGCCGGCGCCGGGAGAAGCTGGCAAATCCGCAGAGAGGGGGGCGGCGAAGGCGCTGGGCGAAGAGAGGTTGGCCGCTGCAGAGGAGGAGGGCACAGTGGAGGAGGGTGGAGGCGGCGCCGACGCCGGGCATGAAGGGGCGAACGCAACGGAGGCGGGTGCGGGGGCACCGGGCGTAGAGGGAGCTGTCGCGGAGAAGAAAGCCGAGCCGATGGAGAGGGAAGCCGGGTCGGAGCCGACGGAGAGGAGAGCCGGGGCGGAGCCGCCGGGCCGCCCAGGGCAGCGGGCAGCCGAGGAGCCGGGTCCAACGCAAACGACGGCGGCGGTGGCGAGACGGAGGAGGAGGCGCCCACGGCGAGGAGGAGGAGGAGGAGGAGGTGCACACGGAGGAGGAGGCGGCGCCCCAACGGAGGAGGAGGCCACGCCAAAGGAGGAGGCAGCGGCGGAGCCCACGGAGGCGACGGCAGCGGCGGTGGCAACGGCCCCACGGCGGCGGCGATGATGGCAGCAAGAAAACCAGCCCCCCCAGAAGTGGAAAAGGGGGAGCCAGTCAGGGGGGGGAAGCCTCGTCGAAGGAGAGGTTGACGCTGGAGGAGGAGCCGACCTTTGAGAGGGAGGCAGCGCGACGGAGGAGAGGGAGGAGAGGGAGGAGAGGGAGCCTCCAGCAGAGCGGGAGAGGCATTGAGGCAAAGAAGGAGGAGGTTGGTGGAGGAGAGAGAGGAGGAGGAAGAGGAGGAGGAAGGGGAAGAGGAGGGGGAAGGGGAGGGGGAGCTAGGAGCATGCGCCATGTAGAAAGCTTTAGAGTTTAAAGGTTTAAAAACATTAAGTTTAAAAACAGATGCAAGGCGAGCAGTCCTAGAGGGGGATGAGGGGGAGAAGAGGGAGAGAGAGAAGAGAGAAGAGAGAGAAGAAGGAGAAGAAGAGAGACAAGCCTTGACACAAACACTTAAACTTGCAAACTAGTTTCGTGCTCAAAGGCACTCATCAATGCAATGAAAAATGAGAGTACAAGGCTTGCTATATATAGGGGAAGAGGAGGATCCTTGAAGTGAGGGAAAGGGTCCTCAAAAAGGGGAAAGTTGCCTCAAAATGAGGGGAGAAGGGGGCTACCAAAACTGGTAAGTCAACTGTTCCAAAAAAGGTAAGATTTACCAAAAAAGGAAGAACAGTGCCAGAGGCGCAGCGGGTGAGGAGAGGGTGAGAAGAAGGTCGAAGACGAGGATTCGGGCCCACAAGGGAACTTTCTTTAGGAGAGGGTTTAGGGTTTAGGGAAGCCTCGAGGTTTTAAGGCCCTTGTTGCAGGAGCAAAAGGGGATCTTAAAAACCACGGGGGTCCCAAAGCCCGAGCGAGAAGAAAGAAGATTCGGAGAGCCAATAGCGGAAGCGACGTCGGAGGAGAGGGTAGGGTAAGGAGCGCTGGCAGGAGCTGGGCCAACATGGGAACTTTCTTCAGGAGAGGGTTTAGGGTTTAGGGAAGCCCTGCGGTTTTAAGACCCTTGTCGCAGGAGCAAAAAGGGGATCTTAAAAACCGCGGGGGTCCCAAGGCCCGAGCGAGAAAAAATGAAGATCCGGAGAGGCAGCTGTCCGAAGGAAGCAGGAGCATCGTCGGAGGAGAGGGTAGGAAGTGCGAGAGGAGAGGAGAGGGAAGCCGAGGCGACGGAGGGGGAGGTGGGGGCGGTGACGCCCCAGGGTGGGCGGCCGAGGTACCGGGCCCAAGGTGGCCGTGGCCAAGAGGGGGGGCGCTGCGGCGGCAGAGGAGAGGGGTGCTCGACCGAAGAGGAGGGGGCGGCCGTAGAGGGGAGGGGTGCCGGAAAGGGGAGGGGTGCTGGTTTACCTCGGCCAGGGGGTGGCCGCAGAGGAGCGCTTGCGTCTGGTGACGACGAAGAAGGATCAGGGGCCGGAGAAAGGGAGCGATGGAGAAGAGAGGGGAGGGGCGCCGGAGAGGAGAGGAGGCGTCGGGTGCCGGAGAGGAGAGGGGAGGGGGGCCGGCGACGACGGAGAAGAGGGGGGAGGCACACCGGAGAGGAGAGGAGGCGCCGGTGAGGAGAGGGGGTGTGCCGGAGAGGAGAGGGGCAGGGGAGGGGGGCCGACGGTGATGTCGGGAGGGGGGCCGGCGACGACAGAGAGGAGGGGGGAGGCAGTCTCGCAGAGGAGAGGGGAGGGGGGCGCCGAGGGGCGAGGAGGGGGTGGCTGCAGCATAGGAGGGTGCGGGGGCGACGAGCGTAGAGGGGGCAGCCTCGGGGAAAGGGGGAGCGGTGGCGGCACCGACCGCGAAGAGGAGGGAGAAGGAGGCGGTCGCAGAGGAGAAGGGAGGGGAGGGGAGCCGGGCCGCAGAGGAGGGGGCGGCCCAGGGCGCCGGGGCACGGACGCCATTTCCCCCTTTCTCAGCATACAACAAAGGTGCAAAATTGTCTTTTGACATGTATTCCAATTTGATTACCTGACAAATTCGCTCAAGGTACCATCTTAAATGCTGACGACGGGGTTCAGCGACATTCTTCACCATGTAATAGGCTCTAGACCCCTGTGGAGGCCCAAATTCCTTCCTCATGGCCACATCCGAACACTTTGCCACAGCCACAGTTTCTTCATAATGGAGATGAAATACTTCTGCTATCAATTGAGGTGTCAAACCCACAGTCGCAGAGAGGTAACCATTCCTCTTACGAATCACCTCCAACTGCGTTTTGGCATAAACATTCTCCCGCCATCTGTCCCACGGCAAAGATGCAAACTCCCATAACCCAATGGTCCCTTACACTCATAATAATGTTTTGGATTCCATGAGAGCAGTTGCAGAATATGAAGAGTTCATACAACAAGGCAATCCACTGTTAAAGCTAGAGCTTATGTTCAATGCCCTGATGTAGATTACCTCGTTTGATCCTACAAGCAAGATTCTCCTAGAAGCATATTCTGCAGTCACCCCCCCACATGGCAACATTATGTGCCGTACCCTCTCTGGGCCACTCGGTCTAGAGTACAAAGTGTAGAGCTTGATACATAGTAGTGTATCAAATAAAGTGTTAATATTGTGGTGCATTGAGCTTAATGAGCTCTTATTGGGTGATTGAGGGCAAGCTCTTGTCCATCCTTATCAATAATGTTAGCTGGTGGCCAATCTATGATTTGTCTAAGCTCTATAGTTTGCCTTCTTTAGGGTGTGTATTTTTTCTTCACAAAGAACTCATTTGATCCTTGAGTTACAAAAAATATACCTAGAGGCACAAAAGGGTGGCTTAGAGCAATTCTATGGGGTGTTACTTGTAAAAGGGTTTTCTAGAGTTGGGTGGGAGTTGTGTTTTTCCTTTGTCCACAATACTCTAGCTTGCTTAATGATAGCATCCCATCCATTATCACATAGGATACCTTTCATCGTTGTGTCAGTGAGGTTAATTGGCTCTAGAGTCTTGTCATACCTAAGCCTAAGAAGTCATAGCGAGTACATGTCCTTTAACATCACTATCACTCTGTGGGCATGGGCAACTAGAATGTAGCTATTCTGAAAATGCTTAATGAGCCAATCCTCATCAGTAGCCTCTTGGAAGCAACCCAACGCCAAGCCTTGCTAACGCATACCAATGTGGTTCCTTTCGCAAATGGATTTGACCGGTACTTAAATGGCAGGCGACGGCTACAAAGGAGGGGGCGATCGTGGAGAGAGAGGGTGGCCGTAGGGGGGGGCCACGACGGTGGAGAGGAGGGCCGTGGGGGCGGAGGCCCAAGAAGAGAGGGAAGAGGCGGCGGGGCAGCGGCGGCAGAAGGCCCGGGGTAGGTGGAAGGCGCAGAGAGGGTGGCCGCGTTGGGGGCAGAGGGGGCGCCTGTAACAACAGTGGGAGGAGAGGCGGCGTCGGGAGAAGGGGGGAAGGTGGCGTCGAGAGAAGGGCGGCGTCAAGAGAAGGGGGGGCGGCGGTAGAAGAGGGGGCCGAGGCGGCAGAGAGGGGGGGAAACACTGGAGAGGAGGGGCCACGGCGGTGAAGAGGGGGGCCGTGGCGGAGGTAACAGAGGAGAGGGGAGGGGCGGCACCGGGGTGGGTGGCAGGTGCAGAGACGGAGGCCGAGCGGAAGGGGGGGCGACGGCGGCGCCGGGAGAAGCTGGGAAGGCCGCAGAGGGGGGGGCGACGAATGCGCTGGGCGAAGAGGGGGTGGCCGCGCTGCAGAGGAGGAGGGCGCGGTGGAGGAGGGTGGAGGCGGCGCCGACGCCGAGCCCTGAAGGGGCGAACGCAACGTGGGGGCACCGGGTGTAGAGGGAGCTGTCGCGGAGAAGAAAGCCGAGCCGACGAAGAGGGAAGTCGGGTCAGAGCCAACGGAGAGGAGAGCCGGGGCGGAGCCATCGGGCCCAGGGCAGCGGGCGGCCGAGGAGCCGGGTCCAACGCATATGACGGCAGTAGAGCGGGCGGTAGTGGCGACGGAGGAGGAGGCACCCACGAAGGAGGAGGAGGAGGAGGCAACGCCGATGGAGGAGGAGGCCGTGCCGAAGGAGGAGGCAGCAGCGGCGGCGATGGAGCCCACGGAGTTGGCAGGGCAGTGGCCGTGGCGCGACGGCCATGACGGCGGCAATGGCTAGGGTGGAGGCGACGACGGCGCTGCAGCCCGAGAGCAGCCCGCCGCCGGCAGCAGCAAGAAAACCAGCCCCCCCAGAAGTGGAGAAGGGGGAGCCAGTTAGGGGGGGAAGCCTCGTCAAAGGAGAGGTTGACGCTGGAGGATAAGCCGGCCTTTGAGAGGGAGGCGGCGCGACGGAGGAGAGGGAGGAGAGGGAGCCTCCAGCAAAACGGGAGAGGCGTTGAGGCGAAGAAGGAGGAGGTTGGTGGAGGAGAGAGAGGAGGAGGAAGAGGAGGAGGAAGGGGAAGAGGAGGAGGAAGGGGACGGGGAGCTAGGAGCATGCGCCATGTAGAAAGCTTTAGAGTTTAAAGGTTTAAAAACATTAAGTTTAAAAACAGATGCAAGGCGAGCGGTCCTAGAGGGGGATGAGGGGGAGAAGAGGGAGAGAGAGAAGAGAGAAGAGAGAGAAGAAGGAGAAGAAGAGAGACAACCCTAAACCCTGAACCCTGAACCCTGAACCCTGAACCCTAACCCCTAACCCCTAACCCCTAACCCCTAAACCGTAAACCGTAAACCCTAACCCCTAACCCCTAAACCCTAAACCCTCTGCTAAGTATACTCCTTCGATCTGGTATAATGTCATATTGCGTGGCATGCTAAGTGTCATTTCGATTGATGCACCTTCCCTTCCCCTTACCTTTATTTTTGAGGGCAACTAGTCGTTCTTTTGCGGCAAGTTGTTGTCCCCACGTCTTAGCCTTTGGTTTGGTGGACAACTAGTCGTTCTTTTGCAGCAAGTTGTTGTCCCCACATCTTAGCCTTTAGTTTGTCTGGGCAACTGGTCATATTTTTCGGCTAGCTGTTGTCCTCGTGAGGTGGGATTTTGGACTTTTTGGTCATAGTGCGTGGCCATCTTAAGTTCATACTATTCACACCTCAACACCATATCTTACATACACTCCACTTGACTATCACGTAACCGGCCCCCCAAATTATTTTTTTTTGCTGCCGCAACTGCTTTTAGCTGCCGCAGCTACCGGTTATTTATCTTTATCACTCCACAACCGCACACCTGAAAAAACCCCTAAACCCTAAATCCTAAACCCTAAATCAGTTTAGGGTTTAGGATTTAGGGTAAGAACCCAGTCCCTAGGGTTACAGTGCCATTAGGGTTTAGGGTTTAGGGTTTAGGGTAAGAACTAGGGTTCACCCAGTCCCTAGGGTTATAGTGCCATTAGGGTTTAGGGTAAGAACTAGGGTTCACCCAGTCCCTAGGGTTACAGTGCCATTAGGGTTTAGGGTTTTTTTGAGGTCCAAAATCGCCGTGGAGTGGCGCTAAGCAGCTTCTGGTGTTGGTTCTGGCTCACTAAACAATTCTGCGTGCGCAAAAAACACGTCCTCCCATCATTCTTTGGCGATTCTGACGTGACGAGGTTGATCGTGACGCTGCATAGCAGCGTCGCTGCGCAGCAGCGCCACGGCGTTCGTCTGCCTAAGCACCTTTATTTCACCGTGGCGTCTCTCTAAGCAGCTTCTGGATTTTGGGTTCGGGTTTGGGTTTTTTGGGATCCAGAGACGCCGTGGAGTGGCCCTAAGCAGCTTCTGGTGTTGGTTTTTGCTCACTAAATAGCAATTCTGCGCGCGCGAAAAACACGTCCTCATATCATTTTTTGGCGATTCTGACGTAACGAGGTGGATGGTGACGCTGCGTAGCAGCACCACGGCGTTGCTACTCCCTAAGCAGCTTCTGTTCACCGTGGCGTCTCCCTAAGTAGCTTTTGGATTTTGGGTTCGGGTTTGGGTTTTTTTGGGATCCAGAGACGCCGTGGAGTGGCCCTAAGCAGCTTCTGGTGTTGGTTCTGGCTCACTAAACAGCAATTCTGCGCGTGCGAAAAACACGTCCTCCCATCATTTTTTGGCGATTCTGACACGACGAGGTGGATCGTGACGCTGCGTAGCAGCGTCGCTGCGCAGCAGCGCCACGGCGTTGCTACTCCCTAAGCAACTTCTGTTCACCGTGGCATCTCGCTAAGCAGCTTCTGGATTTTGGGTTCGGGTTTGGGTTTTTTTTGGGATCCAGAGACGCCGTGGAGTGGCCCTAAGCAGCTTCTAGTGTTGGTTCTGGCTCACTAAACAGCAATTCTGCGCACGCGAAAAACAGCAATTCTGCGCACGCGAAAAACACGTCCTCCCATCATTTTTTGGCGATTCTAACGCGACGAGGTGGATCGTGATGCTGTCGCTACGCAGCAGCGCCACGGCGTTGCTACTCCCTAAGCAGTTTCTGTTTACCGTGGCGTCTCCCTAAGCAGCTTCTGTTCACCATGGCGTCTCCCTAAGCAGCTTCTGTTCACCGTGGCGTCTCCCTAAGCAGCTTCTGGATTTTGGGTTTGGGTTTGGGTTTTTTTGGGATCCAGAGATGCCGTGGAGTGGCCCTAAGCAGCTTTTGGTGTTGGTTCTGGCTCACTAAACAGCAATTCTGCATGCACGAAAAACACGTCCTCCCATCATTTTTTGGCGATTCTGACGCGACGAGGTGGATCGTGACGCTGCTACGTCGTGACGCTGCATAGCAGCGTTGCTGCTGTTGAGATATCGAGCTCATCTAGTGAGGCGGTGGCCACTGATGACCCGCCTGGGGGATAGGCCCCACACTTACACCACTGGCATGGTTGGTGAGATCTTGGGAGATATGCGACCAGTGGGATGACAGGCTGTGTGACAGCCATTCTAGAGACTGGCATAGTTATAGCGCCAGCTCATTTAGTCGGGTTCACACTATAGAGAACCCGTGTATGTATTGGTTGAGTACCTTTCATATTATCGTGTACTCTTATTCTTGTATATGGTGTGTTGAGTGTTGAGTAGAGAAGAAGAAGATTTTCAGCCTCTCACCTTGTGTGTTCTCTATTAGGGTTTTGTGAGTGTGTGTGTGTGCTTGCAAGAGCTCAAGCTCTCTTCCCCCCTGCATCTTTTCATGGTATCAGAGCCTGGTTCGTGCTAAGGGCTGAGCTGCAAGCAAGAGAACCACAGGAAGCGGTACGAGGGTAAGAGCTGCAACTACTCTTCCCTATTGTGTTGGTGACTACACCCTTGTCGGGAGCTCTACGGGAGGCACCGGCAAACGATCTCCGATTGAGGAGCTTTCTTCGCGGGAGTGAAGCTACAGGGCAACTATAAAGTCCTTCGGACTGAAATTTTCGGGCCGAAAACGCGTTTCGGGCGCGTCTGGACCTCCGTTTTTCAGAAAGCAGGCGATTTCGAGCACTGCGGGTAAGTCATCGATTCTCTGCAGAACTCTGTTTTAAGAACTGCAGGAAGACAGATTGACTGTGCAGACACTGTGGGTGCTGCAAAGAGGTCTACAGTTGCCATTGGGTGTATGTATGCACATTGAAGTCACTGGTTGTGACAATTAAGAGTACTACAGTACCGCTGTGCAGAAATACAGCATTTGTGCAGAAAAACCAGAGTGCAGTTTCTGGTGAAATTGTGTGTTTGGCAAGATGTCTAATGATGGCATAACACAGATTGTGGCTGAGAAGCTGGATAAGAATAACTTCCATGCTTGGAGGTTCAGGTTAACGAATTTCCTGATGGGAAAAGGCTATTGGGACTACATAGAAGGTGAGCATGAAGAGGCACCGGAGATACCGGATATAAATCCGACTGCTGCAGATGTGAAAGAGTTTAAAGATTGGAACCAAGGAGCCAGGAAAGTAATGTATTGGCTTTCCATTAGTATACAGGACACCATGATTGGGCACATTCAGGATGCCAAGTCCCCCAAGGAGGCGTGGGACACCTTGGTAAAGCTCTATGAAACAAATACCAAGGCACGTAAGATACAGTTGAAGAATGAACTTCATACTGTGGAGAAAAAGAGCATGTCTGTGAATGACTATGCGCTGAAGATAAAGGGTATTGTGGAATCCCTTGCATCTATTGGTGTGTCAGTAGATGATGATGACAAGGTGGAAGTCTGTCTACGTGGTCTCGGGCCACAATACAAGGCGTTTAAGACGTCTATTCAGACTCGGGAAAATATTCCCAACTTTACAGATTTGGTGTCTATGCTGATTATCGAAGAGAACAACTTGGGTGAAGACCAACAGTCTTCACAAAGCAAAAACAGTTCAGAGCAACAGGCCTTCTACACGAGTTCAGGAAGAGGACGAGGTAGAGGAGGCCGTGGACGTGGTCAAGGAGGTGGCCGAACAGGTAATCAGAATTATGGTCAGCAGCAGCAACAACAACAGTCCCAGAATCAACAACAACAACAACAACACGCAGGTGGAAGAGGCAGATTCAGAGGCAGGGGGAGCCAAAGAGGCCGTGGAAATTGGCAAAGGCAATATAACGATGCACGTGAATGCTACTATTGTGGTAAGCCAGGACATGTGCAGTCAGAATGTTATAAGAAGCAGGCTGACATGCAAAATGGGAAAGTGCAGCAAAACAACTATGCATCCTCAAGCAGAAATAATGAGGACAATGAAAGGTTGTTTGTTATGCAGCATGTTGTAAATGCCATGTCTGAAAATGTTGATGCAGCACAAAAAGATAATGTATGGTATGTGGATTCAGGCGCTTCGAACCACATGACGAGTCATGGGGAGTGGTTCAAGGAGATGAAGAACCCAGAAAGACCAGGTTTTGTGGAAACAGGGGATGACACTGCTCATCCAATTGCCCACGTTGGAGATGTGCCATTATCTATGCAGGATGGCAAAGTGAAGTACCTTGCAGATGTACTTCATGTACCGAACATAACAAAGAATCTGGTTTCAGTTGGCCAGATGATTGAGCAGGGTTTGCAGGTTAGGTTTAACCCTGATGGGTGTTATGTCGAAGACTTTAAAGACAAGTGCAGGTTGGTTGCAAAAGGCAACAGAGTGGGCAGAATGTTTACGTTGGATGTAGACATGCCTGAAATGAGTGCTGCGATGTTTGCAAATGGTTCAAGAGTTGTTGCAGACACAGACATATGGCATAAAAGAATAGGACATGTAAATGTGCAGAGATTGAAGTCTATGCAGACAAAAGGAATTGTGACAGGGCTGCCAAAATTTAAAGTGGAAGGTATGCATAAAATCTGTGAAGCATGCCAATTTGGGAAGCAAACAAAGCATGTGTTTCCACGTAACAGATATGTGAGCAGAAATGCACTAGATGTTGTGCATTCAGATGTATGGGGTCCTACGAAGACCGTGTCTATGGGAGGCTGCAGGTACTATGTCACTTTCATTGATGACCACACAAGAAAAGTGTGGGTATATTTCATGAAGGAGAAGAGTGAGGTGTTCACTCACTTTCAGAATTTCAGGTTTTTGGTTGAAAAGCAAACAGGGAAATATGTCAAGTGCCTAAGGTCAGATGGAGGGGGAGAGTACTTCTCCAATGAGTTCTCTGAATTCTTGAAGAAGAATGGTATTCGGAGACAGTTCACATGCAGATATACTCCGCAGCAAAATGGAGTTGCTGAGCGGAAAAACAGGCACATTGCTGAGATTGCGCGGGCATTGATGGAAGAGAAAAATATGCCGCATTGCTATTGGGCTGAGGCTGTTTCTACAGCAGTATACATCATGAACAGGACTCCAACTGCAGCCATACATGATGTAACTCCAGAGGAGAGGTTTACTGGCAGAAAACCAGATTTGTCTCATCTGAAAGTTTTTGGATGCATTGCATATGTGCATGTGCCAGATGAGCTGAGAACTAAGCTGGATCCGAAAGCTGAAAAATGTGTGTTTATTGGATATTCCCTTGAGCAAAAGGGATACAGGTGTTATAACCCTGCTACACGTGAGTTGAGGGTGAGCAGGGATGTTGTCTTTGATGAGATGAGCAGCTGGTATGCTGCTGGAAAAGAAGCTATTGGGGCTGATGTGAGTGGAAGTGTGGTTGCACAGAATGCAGGTCAGCAATCACAGTCTTTGAGTGGACCAGGAGAGTCCTCATCTAGTGGGTCTGTTGATAGACCATGGAGTGGCAGGCTGCGTCATAATACCAGCCCTGCAAATGTGGTTAGTACATCACGTAAAGGAAAGGAGAAAGTGGTTGAGCCCCTTGGTATGCCTGACATTTCTGCAGGGCATTCTCATGTTGATGGAGAGTCTAGTGGCTCAGATATGAGCCTTGATGAGGAGCTTGGGATCCCAGCTATGAGAACACCTGGTGTAAAGAAGGCTATGGAAGCCATGAATGAAAAGCTGCGAAGATCAGGGAGAGTGAAGAACCCTGTGCAGAGATTTACATATGATGGTTATGTGGCACATCACTATGCATATATGGCAAAGGTTGTGCAGGTTGTTGAGCCCACATGCATTGATGAGGCTGTTGGAAATGTGAATTGGGAAAAAGCTATGGATGAGGAGATGGATGCACTATATGGAAATGAAACTTGGGATTTAGTGCAATTGCCAGAAGGCAAGAAAGCCATTGGATGCAAGTGGGTGTACAAAGTTAAACATAACAGTGATGGAAGCATAAACAGGTACAAGGCTAGATTGGTAGCCAAAGGATATGCGCAGACATATGGGATTGATTATGAGGAAACTTTCAGCCCAGTTGCCAAGATGGCAACGGTGAGAGTTGTGATAGCAGTGGCTGCGTCAAAGCAATGGTCTTTACATCAGATGGATGTAAAGAATGCATTCTTGCATGGGGATTTGCAAGAAGAGGTGTATATGTTGCAGCCACCTGGTTATGAGGATGTGGGTCACCCCGAGCATGTTTGCAGGTTGAAGAAAGCCTTGTATGGCTTAAAGCAAGCACCAAGAGCATGGTCTGACAAGATCTCTGAATATCTTGTCACTATTGGCTTTCATGTAGCCAATGCAGATTTCTCATTGTATGTGAGACATGGTGATAGAGGGGTTGTGCTTGTTGTCATCTATGTAGATGACTTGATCATTACGGGGGACCATGATGCAGAGATCTTTGATGTAAAGATCTTACTTAGACAGAAGTTTGAGATGAAGGATCTCGGGGAGCTCAGATATTTCTTGGGCATTGAGGTGATTAGGTCACCACATGGTATTGGATTACTGCAGAGACAGTATGGCTTGGACATGTTGTCCAAGTATGGTATGACAGGCTGTAAGCCTATTTCTGTGCCATTGGATCAGAATGGCAAGTTGAGTGCAGACTCAGGAGAGATCTTGGAGGATCCTACTATGTATAGGAGCATAGTAGGAAGTTTGATCTACATGACGATCACCAGACCAGATTTGAGCTATGCTGTTGGGTTGGTGAGTCAGTTTATGCAGGTTCCACGGAAACCGCATTTGGATGCAGTGAGACGCATACTGAGGTATGTGAGGTCTACTTTGCATTGTGGACTATTCTATGAGACTGGGACAGAGATATGTGTACATGGGTACACAGATGCTGATTGGGCTGGTAGTATCTCAGACAGAAGATCTACCAGCGGATTCATGTTTTCTTTGGGGAGTGCTGCTGTGACTTGGAGCAGCAAGAAGCAGCCTACGGTTGCTCTATCGAGTACAGAGGCCGAGTACAGAGGAGCTGCTATGGCAGCATGTGAGGTAGCTTGGTTGAGAAAGCTACTTGCAGATTTGGGTCTATCTGTGGATAGACAAGTTGTCATTTTCTGTGACAACATTAGCAGTATACAGTTGGCCAGGAACCCAGTCTTCCATGCTCGTACGAAGCACATAGAGGTCCACTACCACTTCGTCAGAGAGAGGGTCTTGGCAGGAGACCTTGACCTTGTTTATGTCAGCACAGAGGATCAGGTAGCTGACATCTTCACCAAAGCATTGGGTACAGAGAAGCTCCGCAGATTCAGGGCTTCGCTTGGTGTACATGAGATGGAGTTGAGCTCGAGGGGGAGTGTTGAGATATCGAGCTCATCTAGTGAGGCGGTGGCCACTGATGACCCGCCTGGGGGATAGGCCCCACACTTACACCACTGGCATGGTTGGTGAGATCTTGGGAGATATGCGGCCAGTGGGATGACAGGCTGTGTGACAGCCATTCTAGAGACTGGCATAGTTATAGCGCCAGCTCATTTAGTCGGGTTCACACTATAGAGAACCCGTGTATGTATTGGTTGAGTACCTTTCATATTATCGTGTACTCTTATTCTTGTATATGGTGTGTTGAGTGTTGAGTAGAGAAGAAGAAGATTTTCAGCCTCTCACCTTGTGTGTTCTCTATTAGGGTTTTGTGAGTGTGTGTGTGTGCTTGCAAGAGCTCAAGCTCTCTTCCCCCCTGCATCTTTTCAGCTGCGCAGCAGCGCCACGATGTTGCTACTCCCTAAGCAGCTTCTGTTCACCGTGGCGTCTCCCTAAGCAGCTTCTGTTCACCGTGGCATCTCCCTAAGGCAGCTTCTGGATTTTGGGTTCGGGTTTGGATTTTTTTGGGATCCAGAGACGCCGTGGAGTGGCCCTAAGCAGCTTTTGGTATTGGTTCTGGCTCACTAAACAGCAATTCTGCGCGCGCGAAAAACACGTCCTCCCATCATTTTTTGACGATTCTGACGCGACAAGGTGGATCATGACGCTGCGTAGGGAAGCATGTCCCTTCAGCAAGCATTTCAGAGAGTATGCAACATAACCGCCCCCGAAAAATTTATTTTTTTGCTGCGGCAGCTGCTTTTAGCTGCCGCAGCTAAACCCTAAACCCTAAACCGGTAGAAGAGGGGGCGGAGGCGGCGTAGAGGGGGGGGAAACGCCGGAGAGGAGGGCCCATGGCGGTGAAGAGGGGGGCCGGCGGAGGCAGCAGAGGAGAGGAGAGGGACGGAGCGGAGAGGGACGGAGAGGAGAGCCAGGGCGGAGCGGCCGGGCCCAGGGCAGCGGGCAGCGGAGGAACCGAGTTCAACGCAAACAGCGACGGCGGTGGCGAGACGGAGGAGGAGGTGCCCACGAAGGAGGAGGAGGAGGAGGAGGTGCACACGGAGGAGGAGGAGGCGCCCCGACGGAGGAGGAGGCCACGCCAAAGGAGGAGGCAGTGGCGGAGCCCACGGAGGCGACGGCAGCGGCGGTGGCAACGGCCCCACGGCGGCGGCGACGACGGCAGCAAGAAAACCAGCCCCCCCAGAAGTGGAAAAGGGGGAGCCAGTCAGGGGGGAAGCCTCGTCGAAGGAGAGGTTGACGCTGGAGGAGGAGCCGACCTTTGAGAGGGAGGCAGCGCGACGGAGGAGAGGGAGGAGAGGGAGCCTCCAGCAGAGCGGGAGAGGCGTTGAGGCAAAGAAGGAGGAGGTTGGTGGAGGAGAGAGAGGAGGAGGAAGAGGAGGAGGAAGGGGAAGAGGAGGAGGAAGGGGAGGGGGAGCTAGGAGCATGCGCCATGTAGAAAGCTTTAGAGTTTAAAGGTTTAAAAACATTAAGTTTAAAAACAGATGCAAGGCGAGCAGTCCTAGAGGGGGATGAGGGGGAGAAGAGGGAGAGAGAGAAGAGAGAAGAGAGAGAAGAAGGAGAAGAAGAGAGACAAGCCTTGACACAAACACTTAAACTTGCAAACTAGTTTCGTGCTCAAAGGCACTCATCAATGCAATGAAAAATGAGAGTACAAGGCTTGCTATATATAGGGGAAGAGGAGGATCCTTGAAGTGAGGGAAAGGGTCCTCAAAAAGGGGAAAGTTGCCTCAAAAAGAGGGGAGAAGGGGGCTACCAAAACTGGTAAGTCAACTGTTCCAAAAAAGGTAAGATTTACCAAAAAAGGAAGAACAGTGCCAGAGGCGCAGCGGGTGAGGAGAGGGTGAGAAGAAGGTCGAAGACGAGGATTCGGGCCCACAAGGGAACTTTCTTTAGGAGAGGGTTTAGGGTTTAGGGAAGCCCCGAGGTTTTAAGGCCCTTGTTGCAGGAGCAAAAGGGGATCTTAAAAACCACGGGGGTCCCAAAGCCCGAGCGAGAAGAAAGAAGATTCGGAGAGCCAACAGCGGAAGGGACGTCGGAGGAGAGGGTAGGGAGTGCTGGCAAGAGCAACAGCAGAAGCGACGTCGGAGGAGAGGGTAGGGTAGGGAGCGCTGGCAGGAGCTGGGCCAACATGGGAACTTTCTTCAGGAGAGGGTTTAGGGTTTAGGGAAGCCCCGCGGTTTTAAGACCCTTGTCGCAGGAGCAAAAAGGGGATCTTAAAAACTGCGCGGGTCCCAAGGCCCGAGCGAGAAAAAAATGAAGATCCGGAGAGGCAGCTGTCTGAAGGAAGCAGGAGCATCGTCGGAGGAGAGGGTAGGAAGTGCGAGAGGAGAGGAGAGGGAAGCCGAGGCGACGGAGGGGGAGGTGGGGGCGGTGACGCCCCAGGGTGGGCGGCCGAGGTACCGGGCCCAAGGTGGCCGTGGCCAAGAGGGGGGGCGCTGCGGCGGCAGAGGAGAGGGGCGCTCGACCGAAGAGGAGGGGGCGGCTGTAGAGGGGAGGGGCGCCGAAAAGGGGAGGGGTGCTGGTTTTACCTCGGCCAGGGGGTGGCCGCAGAGGAGCGCTTGCGTCTGGTGACGACGAAGAAGGATCAGGGGCCGGAGAAAGGGAGCGTCGGAGAAGAGAGGGGAGGGGCGCCATAGAGGAGAGGAGGCGTCGGGTGCCGGAGAGGAGAGGGGAGGGGGGCCGGCGAGACGACGGAGAAGAGGGGGGAGGCGCGCCGGAGAGGAGAGGAGGCGCTGGTGAGGAGAGGGGGTGTGCCGGAGAGGAGAGGGGCAGGGGAGGGGGGCCGGCGGCGATGTCGGAGAGGAGGGGGGAGGCAGTCGCAGAGGAGAGGGGAGGGGGGCGCCAAGGGGCGAGGAGGGGGTGGTCGCAGAGGAAGGGGACGGGGAGCTAGGAGCATGCGCCATGTAGAAAGCTTTAGAGTTTAAAGGTTTAAAAACATTAAGTTTAAAAACAGATGCAAGGCGAGCGGTCCTAGAGGGGGATGAGGGGGAGAATAGGGAGAGAGAGAAGAGAGAAGAGAGAGAAGAAGGAGAAGAAGAGAGACAACCCTGAACCCTGAACCCTGAACCCTGAACCCTGAACCCTAACCCCTAAACCCTAACCCCTAACCCCTAACCCCTAAACCGTAAACCGTAAACCCTAACCCCTAACCCCTAAACCCTAAACCCTCTGCAAAGTATGCTCCTTCGATCTGGCATAATGTCATATTGCGTGGCATGCTAAGTGTCATTTCGATTGATGCACCTTCCCTTCCCCTTACCTTTATTTTTGAGGGCAACTAGTCGTTCTTTTGCGGCAAGTTGTTGTCCCCACGTCTTAGCCTTTGGCTTGGTGGACAACTAGTCGTTCTTTTGCGGCAAGTTGTTGTCCCCACATCTTAGCCTTTAGTTTGTGTGGGCAACTGGTCATATTTTTCGGCTAGTTGTTGTCCTCGCGAGGTGGGATTTTGGACTTTTTGGTCATAGTGCGTGGCCATCTTAAGTTCATACTATTCACACCTCAACACCATATCTTACATACACTCCACTTGACTATCACGTAACCGGCCCCCCAAATTTTTTTTTTTTTGCTGCCGCATCTACTTTTAGCTGCCGCAGCTACCGGTTATTTATCTTTATCACTCCACAACCGCACACCTGAAAAAACCCCTAAACCCTAAACCCTAAACCGGTTTAGGGTTTAGGATTTAGGGTAAGAACCTGGGTTCACCCAGTCCCTAGGGTTACAGTGCCATTAGGGTTTAGGGTTTAGGGTTTAGGGTAAGAACTAGGGTTCACCTAGTCCCTAGGGTTACAGTGCCATTAGGGTTTAGGGTTTAGGGTTTAGGGTTTAGGGTTAGAACTAGGGTTCACCCAGTCCCTAGGGTTACAGTGCCATTAGGGTTTAGGGTTTTTTTCAGGTCCAAAATCGCCGTGGAGTGGCGCTAAGCAGCTTCTGGTGTTGGTTTTGGCTCACTAAAAAGCAATTCTGTGCGCGCGAAGAACACGTCCTCCCATCATTTTTTGGCGATTGTGACGCGACGAGGTGGATCGTGACGCTACATAGCTGCATCATTGCGCAACAGCGCCACGGCGTTCGTCTCTCCCTAAGCAGCTTCTGTTCACTGTGGCGTCTCCCTAAGCAGCTTCTGGATTTTGGGTTCAGGTTTGGTTTTTTTTTGGATCCAGAGACGCCGTGGAGTGGCCCTAAGCAGCTTCTGGTGTTGGTTCTGGCTCACTAAACAGCAATTCTGCGCACACGAAAAACACGTCCTCATATCATTTTTTGGCGATTCTGACGCAACGAGGTGGATCGTGACGCTGCGTAGCAACACCACGGCGTTGCTACTCCCTAAGCAGCTTCTGTTTATCGTGGCGTCTCCCTAAGCAGCTTCTGGATTTTGGGTTCGGGTTTGGGTTTTTTTGGGATCCAGAGACGCCGTGGAGTGGCCCTAAGCAGCTTCTGGTGTTGGTTCTGGCTCACTAAACAGCAATTCTGCGCGCGCGAAAAACACGTCCTCCCATTATTTCTTGGCGATTCTGGCGCGACGAGGTGGATCGTGACGCTGCGTAGCAGCGTCGCTGCGCAGCAGCGCCACGGCGTTGCGTCTCCCTAAGCAGCTTCTGTTCACTGTGGCGTCTCCCTAAGCAGCTTCTGGATTTTGGATTTGGGTTTGGGTTTTTTTGGGATCCAAAGACGCCGTGGAGTGGCCCTAAGCAGCTTCTGGTGTTGGTTCTGGCTCACTAAACAGCAATTCTGCGCGCGTGAAAAACACGTCCTCCCATCATTTTTTGGCGATTCTGACGCGACGAGGTGGATCGTGATGCTACGTAGCAGCGCCACAGCGTTGCTACTCCCTAAGCAGCTTCTGTTCACCGTGGCGTCTCCCTGAGCAGCTTCTGTTCACTGTGGCGTCTCCCTAAGCAGCTTCTGGATTTTGGGTTCGGGTTTGGGTTTTTTTGGGATCCAGAGACGTCGTGGAGTGGCCCTAAGCAGCTTCTAGTGTTGGTTCTAGCTCACTAAACAGCAATTCTGCGCGTGTGAAAAAACAGCAATTCTGCGCACGCGAAAAACACGTCCTCCCATCATTTTTTGGCAATTCTAACGCGACGAGGTGGATCGTGATGCAGCATCGCTGCGCAGCAGCGCCACGGCGTTGCTACTCCCTAAGCAGCTTCTGTTTACCGTGGCATCTCCCTAAGCAGCTTCTGTTCACCGTGGCGTCTCCCTAAGCAGCTTTTGGATTTTGGGTTCGGGTTTGGGTTTTTTTGGGATCCAGCGATGCCGTGGAGTGGCCCTAAGCAGCTTTTGGTGTTGGTTCTGGCTCACTAAACAGCAATTCTGCGCGCGTGAAAAACACGTCCTCCCATCATTTTTTGGCGATTCTTACGCGACGAGGTGGATCGTGACGCTGCTACGTCGTGACGCTGCGTAGCTGCATTGCTACGCAGCAGCGCCACGGCGCTGCTACTCCCCAAGCAGCTTCTGTTCACCGTGGCGTCTCCCTAAGCAGCTTCTATTCACCGTGGCGTCTCCCTAAGCAGCTTCTGGATTTTGGGTTCGGGTTTGGATTTTTTGGGATCCAGAGACGCCGTGGAGTGGCCCTAAGCAGCTTTTGGTATTGGTTCTGGCTCACTAAACAGCAATTTTGCGCGCGCGAAAAACACGTCCTCCCATCATTTTTTGACGATTCTGACGCGACAAGGTGGATCGTGACGCTTCGTAGGGAAGCATGTCCTTTAGCAAGCATTTCAAAGAGTATACAACATAACCGGCCCCCAAAAAATTTATTTTTTTGCTGCCGCAGCTAAACCCTAAACCCTAAACCGGTAGAAGAGGGGGCGGAGGCGGCGTACAGGGGGGGAAACGCCGGAGAGGAGGGGCCGTGGTGGCGGAGGCAGCATAGGAGAGGAGAGGGACGGCGCCGGGTTCGAGGTGGGTGGCAGGTGCAGAGAGGGAGGCCGCAGCGGAAGGGGGGCGGCGCCGGCGCCAGCGCCGGGAGAAGCTGGCAAATCCGCAGAGAGGGGGGCGGCGAAGGCGCTGGGCGAAGAGGGGTTGGCCGCTGCAGAGGAGGAGGGCGCAGTGGAGGAGGGTGGAGGCGGCGCCGACACCACCGGGCCTGAAGGGGCGAACGCAACAGCGGAGGCGGGTGCGGGGGCACCGAGCGTAGAGGGAGCTGTCGCGGAGAAGAAAGCCGAGCCGACGGAGAGGGAAGCCGGGTCGGAGCCGACGAAGAGGAGAGCCGGGGCGGAGCCGCCGGGCCCAGGGCAGCGGGCAGCCGAGGAGCGGTCCAACGCAAACGGCGGCGGCGGTGGCGAGACGGAGGAGGAGGCGCCCACGGAGGAGGAGGAGGAGGAGGAGGTGCACACGGAGGAGGAGGCGGCGCCCCAACAGAGGAGGAGGCCACGCCGAAGGAGGAGGCAGCAGCGGAGCCCACGGAGGCGACGGCAGCGGCGGTGGCAACGGCCACGGCGGCGGCGATGACGGCAGCAAGAAAACCAGCCCCCCCAGAAGTGGAAAAGGGGGAGCCAGTCAGGGGGGGAAGCCTCGTCGAAGGAGAGGTTGACGCTGGAGGAGGAGCCGACCTTTGAGAGGGAGGCAGCGCGACGGAGGAGAGGGAGGAGAGGGAGGAGAGGGAGCCTCCAGCAGAGCGGGAGAGGCGTTGAGGCAAAGAAGGAGGAGGTTGGTGGAGGAGAGAGAGGAGGAGGAAGAGGAGGAGGAAGGGGAAGAGGAGGAGGAAGGGGAGGGGGAGCTAGGAGCATGCGCCATGTAGAAAGCTTTAGAGTTTAAAGGTTTAAAAACATTAAGTTTAAAAACAGATGCAAGGCGAGCAGTCCTAGAGGGGGATGAGGGGGAGAAGAGGGAGAGAGAGAAGAGAGAAGAGAGAGAAGAAGGAGAAGAAGAGAGACAAGCCTTGACACAAACACTTAAACTTGCAAACTAGTTTCGTGCTCAAAGGCACTCATCAATGCAATGAAAAATGAGAGTACAAGGCTTGCTATATATAGGGGAAGAGGAGGATCCTTGAAGTGAGGGAAAGGGTCCTCAAAAAGGGGAAAGTTGCCTCAAAATGAGGGGAGAAGGGGGCTACCAAAACTGGTAAGTCAACTGTTCCAAAAAAGGTAAGATTTACCAAAAAAGGAAGAACAGTGCCAGAGGCGCAGCGGGTGAGGAGAGGGTGAGAAGAAGGTCGAAGACGAGGATTCGGGCCCACAAGGGAACTTTCTTTAGGAGAGGGTTTAGGGTTTAGGGAAGCCCCGAGGTTTTAAGGCCCTTGTTGCAGGAGCAAAAGGGGATCTTAAAAACCACGGGGGTCCCAAAGCCCGAGCGAGAAGAAAGAAGATTCGGAGAGCCAACAGCGGAAGCGACGTCGGAGGAGAGGGTAGGGAGCGCTGGCAAGAGCAACAGCAGAAGCGACGTCGGAGGAGAGGGTAGGGTAGGGAGCGCTGGCAGGAGCTGGGCCAACATGGGAACTTTCTTCAGGAGAGGGTTTAGGGTTTAGGGAAGCCCCGCGGTTTTAAGACCCTTGTCGCAGGAGCAAAAAGGGGATCTTAAAAACTGCGGGGGTCCCAAGGCCCGAGCGAGAAAAAATGAAGATCCGGAGAGGCAGTTGTCCGAAGGAAGCAGGAGCATCGTCGGAGGAGAGGGTAGGAAGTGCGAGAGGAGAGGAGAGGGAAGCCGAGGCGATGGAGGGGGAGGTGGGGGCGGTGACGCCCCAGGGTGGGCGGCCGAGGTACCGGGCCCAAGGTGGCCGTGGCCAAGAGGGGGGGCGCTGCGGCGGCAGAGGAGAGGGGCGCTCGACCGCCGAATAGGAGGGGGCGGCTGTAGAGGGGAGGGGCGCCGGAAAGGGGAGGGGTGCTGGTTTACCTCGGCCAGGGGGTGGCCGCAGAGGAGCGCTTGCGTCTGGTGACGACGAAGAAGGATCAGGGGCCGGAGAAAGGGAGCGCCGGAGAAGAGAGGGGAGGGGCGCCGGAGAGGAGAGGAGGCGTCGGGTGCCGGAGAGGAGAGGGGAGGGGGGCCGGCGACGACGGAGAAGAGGGGGGAGGCGCGCCGGAGAGGAGAGGAGGCGCTGGTGAGGAGAGGGGGTGTGCCGGAGAGGAGAGGGGCCGGGGAGGGGGGCCGGCGGCGATGTCGAAGAGGAGGGGGGAGGCAGTCGCAGAGGAGAGGGGAGGGGGGCGCCAAGGGGCGAGGAGGGGGTGGTCGCAGAGGAAGGGGACGGGGAGCTAGGAGCATGCACCATGTAGAAAGCTTTAGAGTTTAAAGGTTTAAAAACATTAAGTTTAAAAACAGATGCAAGGCGAGCGGTCCTAGAGGGGGATGAGGGGGAGAATAGGGAGAGAGAGAAGAGAGAAGAGAGAGAAGAAGGAGAAGAAGAGAGACAACCCTGAACCCTGAACCCTCAACCCTGAACCCTAACCCCTAAACCCTAACCCCTAACCCCTAACCCCTAAACCGTAAACCTTAAACCCTAACCCCTAAACCCTAAACCCTAAACCCTCTGCAAAGTATGCTCCTTCGATCTGGCATAATGTCATATTGCGTAGCATGCTAAGTGTCATTTCGATTGATGCACCTTCCCTTCCCCTTACCTTTATTTTTGAGGGCAACTAGTCGTTCTTTTGCGGCAAGTTGTTGTCCCCACGTCTTAGCCTTTGGTTTGGTGGACAACTAGTCGTTCTTTTGCGGCAAGTTGTTGTCCCCACATCTTAGCCTTTAGTTTGTGTGGGCAACTGGTCATATTTTTCGGCTAGTTGTTGTCCTCGTGAGGTGGGATTTTGGACTTTTTGGTCATAGTGCGTGGCCATCTTAAGTTCATACTATTCACACCTCAACACCATATCTTACATACACTCCACTTGACTATCACGTAACCGGCCCCCCAAATTTTTTGTTTTTGCTGCCGCAGCTGCCGGTCATTTATCTTTATCACTCCACAACCGCACACCTGAAAAAACCCCTAAACCCTAAACCCTAAACCGGTTTAGGGTTTAGGATTTAGGGTAAGAACCAGGGTTCACCCAGTCCCTAGGGTTACACTGCCATTAGGGTTTAGGGTAAGAACTAGGGGTCACCTAGTCCCTAGGGTTACAGTGCCATTAGGGTTTAGGGTTTAGGGTTTAGGGTTTAGGGTTAGAACTAGGGTTCACCCAGTCCCTAGGGTTACAGTGCCATTAGGGTTTAGGGTTTTTTTCAGGTCCAAAATCGCCGTGGAGTGGCGCTAAGCAGCTTCTGGTGTTGGTTTTGGCTCACTAAAAAGCAATTCTGTGCACGCGAAAAACACGTCCTCCCATCATTTTTTGGCGATTGTGACGCGACGAGGTGGATCGTGACGCTACATAGCTGCATCATTGCGCAGCAGCGCCACAACGTTCGTCTCCCCCTAAGCAGCTTCTGTTCACCGTGGCGTCTCCCTAAGCAGCTTCTGGATTTTGGGTTCAGGTTTGGTTTTTTTTGGATCCAGAGACGCCGTGGAGTGGCCCTAAGCAGCTTCTGGTGTTGGTTTTGGCTCACTAAACAGCAATTCTGCGCACGCGAAAAACACGTCCTCATATCATTTTTTGGCGATTCTAACGCAACGAGGTGGATCGTAACGCTGCGTAGCAACACCACGGCGTTGCTACTCCCTAAGCAGCTTCTGTTTATCGTGGCGTCTCCCTAAGCAGCTTCTGGATTTTGGGTTCGGGTTTGGGTTTTTTTGGGATCCAGAGACGCCGTGGAGTGGCCCTAAGCAGCTTCTGGTGTTGGTTCTGGCTCACTAAACAGCAATTCTGCGCGCGCGAAAAACATGTCCTCCCATCATTTTTTTGGCGATTCTGGCGCGACGAGGTGGATCGTGACGCTGCGTAGCAGCGCCACGGCGTTGCATCTCCCTAAGTAGCTTCTGTTCACTGTGGCGTCTCCCTAAGCAGCTTCTAGATTTTGTTTTCGGGTTTGGGTTTTTTTGGGATCCAGAGACGCCGTGGAGTGGCCCTAAGCAGCTTCTGGTGTTGGTTCTGGCTCACTAAACAGCAATTCTGCGCGCGTGAAAAACACGTCCTCCCATCATTTTTTGGCGATTCTGACGCGTTGCTACTCCCTAAGCAGCTTCTGTTCACCGTGGCATCTCCCTGAGCAGCTTCTGTTCACCGTGGCGTCTCCCTAAGCAGCTTCTGGATTTTGGGTTCGGGTTTGGGTTTTTTTGGGATCCAGAGACGTCGTGGAGTGGCCCTAAGCAGCTTCTAGTGTTGGTTCTAGCTCACTAAACAGCAATTCTGCGCGTGTGAAAAACAGCAATTCTGCGCACGCGAAAAACACGTCCTCCCATCATTTTTTGGCGATTCTAACGCGACGAGGTGGATCGTGACGCAGCGTCGCTGCGCAGCAGCGCCACGGCGTTGCTACTCCCTAAGCAGCTTCTGTTTACCGTGGCGTCTCCCTAAGCAGCTTCTGTTCACCGTGGCGTCTCCCTAAGCAGCTTCTGTTCACCGTGGCGTCTCCCTAAGCAGCTTCTGGATTTTGGGTTCGGGTTTGGGTTTTTTTGGGATCCAGCGATGCCGTGGAGTGGCCCTAAGCAGCTTTTGGTGTTGGTTCTGGCTCACTAAGCAGCAATTCTGCGCGCGTGAAAAACACGTCCTCCCATCATTTTTTGGCGATTCTTACGCGACGAGGTGGATCGTGACGCTGCTACGTCGTGACGCTGCGTAGCAGCGTTGCTGCACAGCAGCGCCACGGCGTTGCTACTCCCTAAGCAACTTCTGTTCACCGTGGCGTCTCCCTAAGCAGCTTCTGTTCACCGTGGCGTCTCCCTAAGCAGCTTCTGGATTTTGGGTTCGGGTTTGGATTTTTTTGGGATCCAGAGACGCCGTGGAGTGGCCCTAAGCAGCTTTTGGTATTGGTTCCGGCTCACTAAACAGCAATTTTGCGCGCGCGAAAAACACGTCCTCCCATCATTTTTTGACGATGCTGACGCGACAAGGTGGATCGTGACGCTGCGTAGGGAAGCATGTCCTTTAGCAAGCATTTCAGAGAGTATACAACATAACCGGCCCCCAAAAAATTTATTTTTTTGCTGCCGCAGCTAAACCCTAAACCCTAAACCGGTAGAAGAGGGGGCGGAGGCGACGTAGAGGGGGGGGAACGCCGGAGAGGAGGGGCCGTGGCGGAGGCAGTAGAGGAGAGGAGAGGGACGGCGCCGGGTTCGAGGTGGGTGGCAGGTGCAGAGAGGGAGGCCGCAGCGGAAGGGGGGGCGACGCCGGCGCCGGCGCCGGGAGAAGCTGGCAAATCCGCAGAGAGGGGGGCGGCGAAGGCGCTGGGCGAAGAGGGGTTGGCCGCTGCAGAGGAGGAGGGCGCAGTGGAGGAGGGTGGAGGCGGTGCCGACGCCACCGGACCTGAAGGGGCAAACGCAACAGCGGAGGCGGGTGCGGGGGCACCGAGCGTAGAGGGAGCTATCGCGGAGAAGAAAGCCGAGCCGACGGAGAGGGAAGCCGGGTCGGAGCCGACGAAGAGGAGAGCCGGGGCGGAGCCGCCGGGCCCAGGGCAGCGGGCAGCCGAGGAGCGGTCCAACGCAAACGGCGACGGCGGTGGCGAGACGGAGGAGGAGGCGCCCACGGAGGAGGAGGAGGAGGAGGAGGAGGTGCACACGGAGGAGGAGGCGGCGCCCCGACGGAGGAGGAGGCCACGCCGAAGGAGGAGGCAGCAGCGGAGCCCACAGAGGCGACGGCAGCGGCGGTGGCAACGGCCACGGCGGCGGCGATGACGGCAGCAAGAAAACCAGCCCCCCCAGAAGTGGAAAAGGGGGAGCCAGTCAGGGGGGGAAGCCTCGTCGAAGGAGAGGTTGACGCTGGAGGAGGAGCCGACCTTTGAGAGGGAGGTAGCGCGACGGAGGAGAGGGAGGAGAGGGAGGAGAGGGAGCCTCCAGCAGAGCGGGAGAGGCGTTGAGGCAAAGAAGGAGGAGGTTGGTGGAGGAGAGAGAGGAGGAGGAAGAGGAGGAGGAAGGGGAAGAGGAGGAGGAAGGGGAGGGGAGCTAGGAGCATGCGCCATGTAGAAAGCTTTAGAGTTTAAAGGTTTAAAAACATTAAGTTTAAAAACAGATGCAAGGCGAGCAGTCCTAGAGGGGGATGAGGGGGAGAAGAGGGAGAGAGAGAAGAGAGAAGAGAGAGAAGAAGGAGAAGAAGAGAGACAAGCCTTGACACAAACACTTAAACTTGCAAACTAGTTTCGTGCTCAAAGGCACTCATCAATGCAATGAAAAATGACAGTACAAGGCTTGCTATATATAGGGGAAGAGGAGGATCCTTGAAGTGAGGGAAAGGGTCCTCAAAAAGGGGAAAGTTGCCTCAAAATGAGGGGAGAAGGGGGCTACCAAAATTGGTAAGTCAACTGTTCCAAAAAAGGTAAGATTTACCAAAGGAAGAACAGTGCCAGAGGCGCAGCGGGTGAGGAGAGGGTGAGAAGAAGGTCGAAGACGAGGATTCGGGCTCACAAGGGAACTTTCTTTAGGAGAGGGTTTAGGGTTTAGGGAAGCCCCGAGGTTTTAAGGCCCTTGTTGCAGGAACAAAAGGGGATCTTAAAAACCACGGGGGTCCCAAAGCCCGAGCGAGAAGAAAGAAGATTCGGAGAGCCAACAGCGGAAGCGACGTCGGAGGAGAGGGTAGGAAGTGCTGGCAAGAGCAACAGCAGAAGCGACGTCGGAGGAGAGGGTAGGGTAGGGAGCGCTGGCAGGAGCTGGGCCAACATGGGAACTTTCTTCAGGAGAGGGTTTAGGGTTTAGGGAAGCCCCGCGGTTTTAAGACCCTTGTCGTAGGAGCAAAAAGGGGATCTTAAAAACCGCGGGGGTCCCAAGGCCCGAGCGAGAAAAAATGAAGATCCGGAGAGGCAGTTGTCCGAAGGAAGCAGGAGCATCGTCGGAGGAGAGGGTAGGAAGTGCGAGAGGAGAGGAGAGGGAAGCCCCGAGGCGACGGAGGGGGAGGTGGGGGCGGTGACGCCCCAGGGTGGGCGGCCAAGGTACCGGGCCCAAGGTGGCCGTGGCCAAGAGGGGGGGCGCTGCGGCGGCAAAGGAGAGGGGCGCTCGACCGAAGAGGAGGGGGCGGCCGTAGAGGGGAGGGGCGCCAGAAAGGGGAGGGGTGCTGGTTTACCTCGGCCAGGGGGTGGCCGCAGAGGAGCGCTTGCGTATGGTGACAACGAAGAAGGATCAGGGGCCGGAGAAAGGGAGCGCCGGAGAAGAGAGGGGAGGGGCGCCGAAGAGGAGAGGAGGCGTCGGGTGCCGGAGAGGAGAGGGGAGGGGGGCCGACGACGACGGAGAAGAGGGGGGAGGCACGCCGGAGAGGAGAGGAGGCGCCGGTGAGGAGAGGGGGTGTGCCGGAGAGGAGAGGGGCAGGGGAGGGGGGCCGGCGGCGATGTCGGAGAGGAGGGGGGAGGCGGTCGCAGAGGAGAGGGGAGGGGGGCGCCGAGGGGCGAGGAGGGGGTGGCCGCAGAGGAGGGGGTGGCCGCAGCAGAGGAGGGTGCGGGGGCGACGAGCGTAGAGGGGGCAGCCTCGGGGAAAGGGGGAGCGGTGGCGGCACTGACCGCGAAGAGGAGGGAGAAGGAGGCGGTCGCAGAGGAGAAGGGAGGGGAGGGGAGCCGGGCCGTAGAGGAGGGGGCATCCCAGGGCGCCGGGGCACGGACGCCAGGCAGGCGACGGCTGGAAAGGAGGGGGCGACCGTGGAGAGAGAGGGTGGCCGTAGGGGGGGCCACGGCGGTGGAGAGGAGGGCCGTGTGGCGGAGGCCCAAGAAGAGAGGGAAGAGGCGGCGACAGCGGCGGAAGGCCCGGGGTAGGTGGAAGGCACAGAGAGGGTGGCCGCGTTGGGGGCAGAGGGGGCGCCTGCAACAACAGTGGGAGGAGAGGCGGCGTCGGGAGAAGGGGAGAAGGTGGCATCGAGAGAAGGGCGGCGTCAAGAGAAGGGGGTGGCGCCGGTAGAAGAGGGGGCCGAGGCGGGAGAGAGGGGGGGGAACACTGGAGAGGAGGGGCCACGGCGGTGAAGAGGGGGGCCGTGGCGGAGGTAGCAGAGGAGAGGGGAGGGGCGGCACCGGGGTGGGTGGCAGGCCGAGTGGAAGGGGGGGCGGCGGCGCCGCTGGGAGAAGCTGGGAAGGTCGCAGAGGTGGGGGCGACGAATGCGCTGGGCGAAGAGGGGGTGGCCGCGCTGCAGAGGAGGAGGGTGCGGCGGAGGAGGGTGGAGGCGGCGCCGACGTCAGGCCCTGAAGGGGCGAACGCAACGCGGAGGCGGGTGTGGGGGCGGCGGGTGTAGAGGGAGCTGTCGCGGAGAAGAAAGCCGAGCCGATGGAGAGGGAAGCCGGGTCGGAGCCAACGGAGAGGAGAGCCGGGGCGGAGCCGCCGGGCCCAGGGCAGCGGGCGGCCGAGGAGCCGGGTCCAACGCAAATGACGGCGGTAGAGCGGGCGGTAGTGGCGACGGAGGAGGAGGCACCCACGAAGGAGGAGGCAACGCCGATGGAGGAGGAGGCCGTGCCGAAGGAGGAGGCGGTAGCGGCGGCGGAGCCCACGGAGGAGGCGGCAGGGCAGTGGCGGTGGCGCGACGGCCACGTCGACGGCAATGGCAAGGGTGGAGGCGGCGACGACGCTGCAGCCGGAGAGCAGCCCGCCGCCCGTAGCAGCAAGAAAACCAGCCCCCCCAGAAGTGGAGAAGGGGGAGCCAGTTAGGGGGGGAAGCCTCGTCAAAGGAGAGGTTGACGCTGGAGGAGGAGCCGGCCTTTGAGAGGGAGGCGGCGACGGAGGAGAGGGAGCCTCCAGCAAAACGGGAGAGGCGTTGAGGCGAAGAAGGAGGAGGTTGGTGGAGGAGAGAGAGGAGGAGGAAGAGGAGGAGGAAGGGGAAGAGGAGGAGGAGGGGGAGGGGGAGCTAGGAGCATGCGCCATGTAGAAAGCTTTAGAGTTTAAAGGTTTAAAATCATTAAGTTTAAAAACAGATGCAAGGCGAGCGGTCCTAGAGGGGGATGAGGGGGAGAAGAGGGAGAGAGAGAAGAGAGAAGAGAGAGAAGAAGGAGAAGAAGAGAGACAACCCTAAACCCTAAACCCTAAACCCTAATGGCGCAACGGGAAGAAGCTCAAAAACTTCCTTGTGCGTGCCAAAATCGGTCGTCCTTATCCTCGTCTTCGACTCTCTTTTCACCCTCGCCGACACGCCCCCCGTACCTCTCCTCGCCCCTTGTAAAAACCCTGCCTCTTTGGGCACGGTTAACCTCCCTGCCTCCTTGCCTGTTTTGGTAAAGTTGACTCGCCTATTAGGCATTATTCCTTTTTTGGCAATCTTTCCTCTTTTGGAACTATTGACTTTCCTATTTTGGTAGCCCCCATCTCCCCTCACTTCGAGGCCTTTTTCCCTCATTTTGAGGCACCCCCCTCCCCCTCGTCTTCCTATTTAAGCAAATCCTTGTACTCTCATTTTTTCATTGCACTGATGAGTGCCTCTAATGCACGAAACTAGTTTGCAAGTTTAAAAGTGTTTGCATCAAGGCTTATCTCTTCTTCTTCTCTCCCTCTTCCCCCTCCCCCCTCTCTTCTTCTTCTCTCCCTCTCCCTCTTCCTGCCTCCCCCCTCTTCCACCCTCCCCCCTCCCCCCTCCCTTTCCCCCCCCTCTCTTCTTCTTCTCTCCCTCACCTCCCTCTAGGGCCGCTCACCTTTTGCCATGCTCGAAGTAGATCAATCCACAAAGGGGAGCAAGCCCAAAGCTTTGAGGAAGCGCCTTTGTGAAAATATCGACGAGGTTGTCCTGTGTTGGCACATAGGCCAAGCTGATCTCTCCTGCTAGAGTCTTTCCCTGACATAGTGATAATGCACTTCAATGTGCTTTGTGCGAGGATGAAAAACTGGGTTTCTCGCAACTCCCAATGCGCTCTGACTGTCAGTGTAGATAGAGGTGGCAGACTCCTATCCAACACCCAAGTTAGCCATAAGCCGTCTGAGCCACACACACTCAACTGTAGCTGTGAAAGCTGCCATGTACTCAGCTTCACAACTAGAAGTAGCCACAGTAGGTTGCTTCTTGCTCAACCAAGATATGCATGAGCTACCAAGCATGAAACAAAAACCACTTGTACACTCTTGTGTCATAGCAACCAGCCCAATCTGAGTCTGAAAAAGCATGTAAATCTGGTGGCAACGATCCCCCCTTGGGATAAAACAACCCAAGATGTACCGTGCCACTCAAGTAGCGAAAGATGCGTTTAACTGCCTTCCAATGCTGAGACCCTAGGCTATGCATAAACTTGCTCACCTGTGAGACTACAAACTGAATGTCCGGCCTCGTAATGCATACATAAATGAGGCAACCAACAGCTGTCTGATAGAGTGTGACATCAAAGTGATCTCCAACATCATGAAGACTCAACTTCAAACCTGTCACCATTGGAGTAGCAATAGGCTTGCAGTCTTCAAGGCCAAATCTCCACAACAATGTCTCAATATACTTTGTCTGACACAAAGCAATACCTCCATCACACTGCTTAAATTGTATCCGCAAATAATGATGCAAATGCCCCAAATCTAACATCTCAAAAGAGGCATTCAAATCAGCAATATGGCTCTCATTTGGTCCTGTGAGCAGCATGTCATCGACATAGAGAGCGATGATTAGATGTACATCATCCACACGTTTAGCATACAAAGTGCTTTCTGTTGGACTATTCTGAAAACCATGTGCAGTCAAATATGCATGTATCTTTTCATACCAAGGTCGTGGAGCTTGCTTTAAACCATATAAAGCCTTTTTCAACCTGCACACTTTGTGTTCCTGCCCTCTTTGAACAAAACCACGAGGCTGCGATACATACACCTCCTCATGCAAATCTCCATTCAAGAACACAGTCTTTATGTCCAACTGATGTACATTCCAACCATTATGAGCTACCAATGCACAAATGCTACGAATGGTAGTCATACGACAAGTGGGAGCAAAAGTCTCATCAAAATCAATGCCCTTTTCTTGAGCATAACCCTCTGCAACAAGTCTAGCCTTATAGTAGCGATCAACACTGCCATCTGGCTTTTGTTTTAACTTAAAAACCCACTTACATCCAATGGCCTTTTTACCAATAGGCAAATCACACAAAGACCATGTACCATTCTTCATTATAGCATCATATTCACTTTGCATTGCAGCCAACCAATTTTCTGATTTTTGTGCCTCATCAAATGAAAGAGGTTCTTCCTCTTCACACATACTAGACACAGCCAAAGCATAACAATCTGATGCATAAGAGGCATGCTGAAAACCTGAATGAGTACGACTGCAAGGTTTGCACCAGCCTGCTCATTTTCAGCCCTATCCTCATAAATTACATTCTATAAATCTGCATTAGAAATAGGCTGATCTATGATGTCATTTGAAATCTGCATAGGCTGAATATTTTCCTCATTAGGACTTACGTTTGAATTCCCACCTGTAAAACAGAGGCAACAATGTACCAAATACATCCCATGATCTCACACCTGTCTCTTTGTTGGTACATGATAACAAAGGCTGCACAGCATCTTCCACAAAAACAACATCTCGACTAATCAAGATACGCTTTGACTGCGGATGATACAATCTGTAACCCTTGCTCTCAGCACTGTAACCAACAAAAATGCATTTGATAGCCTTATCATCCAATTTTCTACGTTGTTGCACAGGCACTAAAGCATAGGCCAAGCAACCAAAGACACACAAGTGACCAATAGAAGGCTTTCTGCCATGCCAAGCTTCGTATGGAGTAACAGACTACAAGGCCTTAGTGGGAAACCTGTTGAGTATATATGCAGCACACATGACAGCCTCAAGCCAAAACGCATGTGGCAAAGCTTGGCTCTTGACCATACATCGTGCCATTTCCATAAGTGACCTGTTTTTCCTCTTAGCAACACCATTTTACTGAGGGGTATATGGCACTGTACATTGGTGTTTTATCCCACGACTAGCCAGAAATGCATCAAACTCTTTAGACATGTACTCCCCCCCTCGATCAGAACGGAGGGTGCCCACAGTACAATTGGATACATTTTCAACCACCACCATAAGCAAAAAGTGTTTGAAGCACAAAAACACTTTGGACTTTGCCTTCATTGGATATACCCATGCATGCCTTGAGTAATCATCAATGAAAGTCATGAAGTACAAGTGTTTACCAAATGATGGAGTTTGCATAGGCCCACATACATCACTATATGTACAAGTTGCAATTTGCGAGTGGCCCGCACAAAACCATCCTTTGGAAATGTAGAACGCTACATTTTGCCCAAAATATAGCCTTCACAAACATGTTTCAATGGTGCCTCAAGAGGGGGCAATAAAGCAACCATATCAAATTTCTGCAAACGTAGCAAACTAGCAAAGTCCAGATGACCAAAATGAGCATGCCATAGTTTTGCATCTGAAACTGCCTTTTCATCAGAAACTACATTTGCTGAATCTTCCACACACTTGTCATAAGAATTGAGCCTGTACATCCCACGAAACAAGGTGCCAGATACAATAATCGTATCACCAAAAGTCAAATCATGAACAGTACATCTGTCATCCACAAATTTATCTACAAGTCCAAGTCTAGCAAGTGCAGAGACAAACAATAGATTCTTCTTTATCCCTGGCACATACAAAGCATCTAAAAGTGTGAAAGCACTGTCATTTACAGAGCAGTAAGCATAATTTTACCAACTCCCTTCACTGGGTAAGAAGCATTATTGGCACATGTGACAGTATTCCCATTAGGGACAGCCTCAAGACAAGTGAACATATCACGATGCGAGGTAATGTGCTTTGTAGCACCACTATCAAAATACCATACATAAGAGTCAACAGAAACTGCCAACAAACATGCATCATGTACAGATCATACTGGCAATACATGCTAAACGCCTATTCTGTATCCAGCACAACATTTGCAAAATCTGCATTTGTAGAAGCATCCGCTATTGTGGCTGCATTTGACTCTTTCTTCTTTGCCTCTTTAGCCTTTAGCTTAGGGCAATTCTTAATGACATGATCAGTTACCTTACAATAGTTGCACCTCATTTTTTTCTTGCCTTTATCAAGAGCCTTCTCAGACCTATTGTTGCTACCTGTGGAAGGAGAAGAAGTTGCAGACCTACTAATAGGAGAAGAAACAGTGGAAGGGGCTACCTTACCACTTCTTCTCTGCTAGGGGCAGCAACAAATGCCTGATCAACTGCACGCTGCCTAGCCCTGTTTTGCCTGGACTGCGCTTCTTGCAAGAGCTTGTTGACTAAAGTATCATACTTGACAACATCAGGTTTGTCCTCAGTAAGAAGTCTCCACGTGAAAGCAAAAGTCTGATATGACTCAGGTAAAGCATCAAGAACAGTCTGCACAAGTGAATGATCAGGAATAATCTCACCTACAAAAATCAACCGTTCCTTGAGATCTTTAATCTCAGCAAGAAAAACATTCATGTCATCATCTTCCTGCATAATCTTCGATTCTAGCTCTTTACACAGGTAAGAGATTTTTGCCTCGTTACTACCTGCATACAAACCAGGTAGAATATCCCAAACCTATTTTGCTATTTTAGCTGAACGAATATGTGGGGTAATGTTACGTTTGACAGAAAGTGCAATCAAGGCATGAGCTTGAGCATCTTTACCATCCCAACGAGCTTGTTCAGCAGTGGGTAAAACAGCAACAGTAGAGCTGCTGAACCTACAACATCCTCAACAGATCCTACATCCACAGAACCTGGATGTACATCCATACCCTGCACAATGTTCCACACTCCTTTTGTAACCAAAACATGCGAAATACATCATTGCTGTTATCAGCCATGGCCACTGACTGAAACTGATGCAAAAGCTACCTGTAATGAAGCAAAGACTGAACACAAAACAACTCGTGCTATGTGGCATGGTCCACAATAGAATACATATGCCTGTTTTGCAGAAAACTGCACTGTCAAAATTTCTGCACAAAATGACAAAAACACCTGTGTAGAACTTGAAATGCAAAAATAGAGGACCTGTATACAAACCTGCAAGTCCTTATCTGCAGAGTATAAGGACCCTACAAGTGCTCGTGAAAGCTCACCTCAATCGGAGAACGTGAGTCGGAGGGTGCTAGCGTCGTAGCCCAGGGAGCCGATGCCTGCTCTGATACCAATTGTTGGAATTAGGGTTGCATGAAAGCACACAAAGCTTGGAGAAGAAGAAGCAAGAATGCACACAACACACAATTTATTAGATTGTGTCAATGTACAAAGATAAGATAGCCCTAGAATATTGGGCGTATATACAAGTCGGGGAAAAAAAACTCCTAATAAAGAGGGAAAAAGTGCCCTGGCGGTCCTAAGTGTGTTCACACACATCATTGCCTATCATTGCCTATATATATGGCAACAAATAAGAATTTTTTTAAAATTTAATACCCCTAGGCCAAGATGTCCAATTCACATATTCAATTAATTTCTAATGCACATTGGAAAACTCTTTTTAAGATTCTATTTGAGTGGATCTCTTCCTATTGACTGGGAGAAAATTCTTATCCAAAAATATTTCAAAACTGTATTACCTCTCTCTAGACCAAAATAGGGTAAAACAATATTTTCTTGCATTCAAAATTAGAGGATGATTACAAAGACTGAAGGGGAGGTTCTTACACCTTTACATCTCAAAAGCTGGAGGGACGAATCTTACAAAGGGCATCTTGGCTTCGTGGGTGTTGATTTATTGGGGTTCAGCTTTCTCTCTTTTTCTTTTAGTGGTTTGTCTCCTTCTATCATTGTAGCTCATGGGACTAGGATCCTGGGTTGATGAGAGTCATTAGGAATTTTTTGAGGTCATTTAGAGGGCCTTATAAGGAAGTTTGATCGGAATATTCCCTCCAAAAAGGGGCACCAGATAAAATTTTTGCAAACGAACTCCAAATTTGTCAGAATTCACATATTTAGATTCTACTCTTCAAAAGCTATCCATTGATATATAACACGATAGGGTTCGGAGAAGGGACAATCTTCTAGGTATCTATCTTGTCCCTTCTCCGAACCCTATCGTGTTATATATCAATGGATAGCTTTTGAAGAGTAGAATCTAAATATGTGAAGTCTGACAAATTTAGAGTTTGTTTGCAAAAAATTTATCCAGTGCCCCCTTTTTGGAGAGAATATGGTCAAACTTCCTTACAAGGCCCTCTAAATGACCTCAAAAAATTCCTAATGGGTAGTTGACATCGAGGATCCATAGGAGTAGTAGCTTTTGAGTATGGAAGTAGAAGCTATTTTTTATTATTGGGGTCCCAAGGGAAGATAGCATAAGAAGAAGTTGTGGGTAGGATTAATTTAAGCACAGTGATTCAAGTGAAGCGGGGGTGATTAAGAATTCCATGCAATGGGTCATACCATTGACCAGGCTTGCGCCCTCCATGATCCCCCCCATCTAAAGATGTACCAAGATGGTTGTCGATGATGAAGCTTGGTGCGGTGTATGCGCAAATGAAAGAGCCCAGTGAGAATTGTAGGTGTTGTGCATGGAAAAGGGCAAAAGGTGTGCCCGTGGTCCTAATCACCTAGAGATCTTTTTTTGGGTCCTCAAGTGGGTGAGGACTTACATGTGTTTATTGGTCAGCACCCCAAAAGAGGGTTTTGTACGGACTAGCCCATTTGGCTAGATTTGTGAGCTTACCCTTGAGGTTATATTTGAGTGGTTGGATCAGCTGCTCTGACATTTGTGGCACTACCCCTTGGGTTGGTGATGAAGTCGAGGGGCGGGGTGGAGCATTGTGGACAAGGCTCTTTTGGTTGAAAGGACTAGGCGAATTAAGCTTTTGAGTGCCTGTGATTGGTGTGTGGGCAAGTCCATAGGATTTAGTTGATGAAGAGGGTACTTGCTTGCTCATTGATCGCCCAACCATCTACATCGCGGATGGGACAAGGACATGCTTGGTTTGTGCAGTTTGGTACAACTGTGAGGGTTATGCCATTGGATCCAAATGATGGAGTTGCCATCATTGAAGCCTTGGGCTTCTAAGAGATGTTTGGGCACCCATCGAGTGATGAGGGCCCATAGTTGACAAGACTTCTTGGTTTTTTGTCGACGAGGTTTTGAGCTATGTGTAGGTTGTCAACACGGAGGATGGGTGTGGCTTTTGGAGCCACATGTGTGTGTTGCCTTCATGGAAGCCTTGAGCTTGGAGCACATTAGGCAAGCACCCATCATTGTTGGCTTCATTGTGCTTGGGGTCACCTACCTTCGGCCATTAGTCCTTTTGTCTCACAACACTTTGGGGAGTTGTTGTGGTGGGTGAGCACAGGTTGCATTCTTGTGTAGCCAGAGGAGAGTGTTTCCTTCATAGTAGCCTTGAACTCTTAGCAGTCGGGGACTAGCCAACATTGAAGCTTTGTCTTACGGTTGGTTTTTGTTGGCTTAGTTTTCTTCTTACTCTTGTGTTCTGAGATGGCCGTTTTGGTATCCAGAATTCTGTGTAGCCCCATCATAGAATCCTTAAGCTGCAAGAAGATTCTTGGGCACCAACCATTGATTATCATAATAATGGTAAGAGATCAAGGTGCTTGTGGTGCAAGTGGTTGAGGATCTAGAGATGAGGGTGATTTTCAATGACAAGGCTTGATTCTTAGCGTGGGGTGCTATCGACAGTGCTCTTTTGATGACCAACTTTGATGAGGCACAAGATGTGGTAATAGGTGAGTCTGCCGGTGATGAGGATGGGGATTAAGTGTGAAGGGCAGTCAAGGGTGAGGATGTGTATATGATTTCCTCTTCGTGAGGGCACAAGAGGACGGTGGATTTTTTGCCATTGACTTCCATGGGGACTGTTTCTTCTCGCCAATTGATTTGGCAATGAGTGGCATCAATCCACTCTTTTCCAATTATAATCTAGACTTGGAGTGCTCCTATATCTATGACATGAAATCTTCACTCCAATTGGTTATTTCCTATAGATATTTTAGGAATGAAATACCCAACACTCATTAGACGCATGTCATGTGAAATTTGAATGCAAGTGTGTTTGTGTGTAAGTGTGGGTTTTCCAAGAGTTTTCCACACCTCTAAGAATATGAGATTGGTGTGGACCATAGGATATATGTGGGCTTGCCAGTTGTAGACCATTCTCAATAGTACAATCCATATTCTTGGTGGGTGTAGCTCTGGTGGTATTTTCGGGGCGATGGAAGACTTACCAGGTTTTAGGGGTCACAAGAGAGTACCCTTTGTGGAAGCAGTTGGTGCTAGCAAAGGATTAGATAAAGGGAACTCCCCATCCTAGAGGATCATCATTACCTTGCCCTTAGGAAGCTCGAGGGTGTGTTATCAACTACGTTGATTATACATGTGGCGTTCTTGATCCAGCTCCCTCCAAGCATGACTGCTGCTTCTTTGGTCTCACATGTGGAAACAACATAAAACTTACAAGCCAATGGGTTAGAGACAATATGTATAGTTTGTGTAAAAGACCTAAGTCTTTGTATACGTTGTCCACTAGGTGAATTTTGGCATGGGAACTACTGTGAAGAGATGGTTTTGCCTAGGGAGACCCATGTTTCCCATGGCAAACGATTGTGAATAGTTGTGGGAGATAGCAAAGGCATGTTGTCTTTGCATATTTCTGCCAAAGGGGAAATCTAACCATACCCGAAGGATTGCCATTTCGTGTTGGGGAGCTAGGATTACACTCAGGGTGTTAAGCAAGGCAAAGGCCTGGTAGGGGGGTCATGAAGGTACTCGCCTGTTGGGACCATAATTTGTATTTTGATTTTGTGATATGGGACTACATCAAGTATAGCAAGGATTTTCATACATTCATGGTCAACTTCGTCAATATTTGCTCCCACGAATCATCAAGGGTTTGATGTGACAAGTTACACAAACAAAGAGATTGTTGGTCCGGGCTATGGTCATAGAGTCTTAGGCAAAAGGTACCTCTGATCATAGGATGTGTCTTCTATGTACATAAGTTGACTTTGAGCGTTTGATCCTCTTTGCAAAGGTAGATATAATTTGTGTCCCAGTCATGGACCAGTCGTGTCTATCTCACCGCGCCGTGAAGAAAATCCATGCCTAAAAATGTGAGTTTGAAGGTCATGTTGTTGACTCTAATCTTGAGGTCCTTCGCTTGGCCAAGGGATCTTTTCTTTTGAGGGCATTCACCCACTCTATGGGGTCCGTGGTGGCAGAGGAAACACTGAAGAGGGGGTTTCCTTTGTGAGTGCACCAATGGTATGCACAATTCTTTTAGGATACATGTGAGGCACTGGTAAAGGAATATGATGTGTTCTAGGTGCCTTAGGGGTGTCAGAGCACATGGGCTCCATGGGCTTAGCAATGGACCAGGGTTGGATCTTTCTTGTTGATCAATGGGGTTTGCCTTGAGAGGGAACGGTTGAAATGGAAAGATGGGAACTGTAGGAAGGTCGTGGTTGTGCTTTGTGTGAGTGGTTAGTTGGGGGTGGTGCCACTAGTAATGCATGGTGCCCAGGAGGCAATTAGGGTAATGTTACAAATGAGCTTTGGGTTGTCATTGGCTCGGTGGGCCAATTGCCTGGAATGGCTTTCTCTCATATTGTCATCAAGAAAGATCACCCATTTGCAGGCTTAACCAAAGGTGGAGGGGTCCTTCACCAACATGTGGTTGTGAAGCTTTGGATTATGCAAGCCCGAGGAAATGTTCCATTAATTTGTCACTCAAATTTTCCTTTTCTTTGCAATGTGAATTGAGGTACTTAATGTGTGCTATGTATTTGCGTAAGGTTTCCTTTGGTTTTTGTTCCAATTGGAACAATTGGATTATGAGGCTTCATTTGGGCCCGTAGGGTAAAAATCCAAGATTTAAGGCTTCTCTCACTTCTTTGAAAGTACCTTTGTGCGCGGAGGGTCCAAGGAGTGGAATCACTGCACCACCTTGCCTTCAAGGCTGAGTCTAAAGAGATGCACCTTTGTTGCAACATCAAAAATTTCAAATGCCTAATAGATTTGGTTAAAGACCTTGAGGTAGGATACGAGATCTCCAACTTCATGGAATTTCGACATAAGTTTGAAACTTTTAACCCACATAGGTTGTGTATGTGATGTCTATGGGTGCATTTATTGTGCCACTCCCCTTCCTATAGCTTGTGAAAAGCTCTCAATATCAATTTGGGGGATCAAGGAGAGGTGATACATGGGTGGGGATGGGAATAGAGCCGTAGTTATAAGAGACGTACGTGTAGGTTCTCGAGGTGTCTATTCATGTCAAGGTGCATGTATGAAGGTGCACCATTAGAGGAGGGCTCTTCATAAATTGTTTCACCCTCATGACCAAACATGGGCCACGTGTAAATGTACAATGGCCGGGGTGATGCCTAACGGAATGGGGGAACTTGGGGCATACCACCATGACTAAAAGGTGTCCATGGTGTGTGTTGAGGCTTTGAAAAGCTTCAATGATAGGTGCACAGATCCAAAATAAATGTTTTAGCTCTCTTTTTCCTTGCACATGAATGCACCCTTAAGGTGAAAATTGTATTTTTGGGTGTTTTGTGTGTGTAAAAACCACCCCAGTGAGTCGGGGAGGTATACCTTAAGCACCTCTAAATATTTGAAAATTTTGAAAAAAGGATCAAGATTTTTTGCCCATACGCTTATCAGCGAACATGCGTGGATTTAGGAAGGAACGACCGTGTCTAAGTTTTTTTTTAGATTTGTTTTTTTCGAGGAAGATACGCCTACGAATGGCTGTGGCTTTAGGAGTGAACGACCGTGGCTTAGGTGTGGATAGCTGTGGCTTTAGAAGTGAACGGTCATGGTGGCTTAGGTGTGGATGGCCGTGGCTAAGTTTTTTTTTTAGTGTTTTGTTTTAGAGTCGATTATGTCCGTACATCCGTACACCATGTGAGTTTGAATATGGGTTGGGTGGAGATTTGAATTTTTGGGTCATGGCTTAGGTGTGGATGGCCATGGCTAAGTTTTTTTTTTTAGTGTTTTTTTTAAGAGTCAATTATGCCTGTACGTCCGTACACCATGTGAGTTTGAATTTGGGTTGGGTGGAGATTTGAATTTTTGCGTGAGGGACAACTAAGATTTCCTCATTAATGTCAAGTAGGTGGGAAGAGGCTAAAGTTGGAGCTTAACTCTAGATTAGTGGTTTTCAACTAATATAGAGGCACTCTAACTTAACTAAAATTAACCTTCCTTAATCTCATTATTAATCACCCTTTAACCCTCTTCTTTGCTCTCTAATTACTCCCTAATGATGAGGAGTTTTGATATGGGGATTTAATAGGTAGATTAACAATGTTTAGGCTAACCCAATGATGTGATCATCCCCTATTAATCTTTCTAATTAGGTCTCTAATTAAACCACTCAAAAGAGAAAAAATTAGACAAATGAGACCTAATTACTGCTTATTCTCACTAATTGTGAGCTAATGGGAGTGGTCTAGGAATGGAATCAGGTCAAGATAAGTGTTTAGATATTAGTGTCTAGTCGCGACCCGACCCTAAACCCTAAACCCTAAGCCCTAAACCCGACACTTACGTGGTTCCAGACCACGTAGTTATCTTCGAAGCATACACGACTAATACAACTATGCCTAATGAGATAAGCCAACACTAGTGCGTTGTGCTGCCGATCTGCTTAAGCTAAGGGAGTTAGTCGCGCACAACGCAAAGGTTAGTTCCTACATCTGATAGGAGTCATGATGTGGCTCTTGATCCTGTTTCTAGACAGGAGTCACGTCTAGACAAGAATGACTCTAGACCTAGATTCGAGTTAGAAGACATGTCCAAACAGGAAAGTACTAACACAGACTAGGAATTGAATAGACTTGCACAGTACTGTATCACTATAGTGAAGGCTTAGTCCAAAGCATAATGCAGTGGTGCACACAGTTATCACTCTCTACTCTCTTGTCTATCCCCTATCTCTCAACACCCTGGATTATTCCCCTTTACTCCTTTACATCTACCCAGGTACTACCTATTGGCAAGACTCAATTACAAGGTTATAACAAGAAAGAAGATTCATGTCATGAGAGTTTGTTGCCCACAATGATGTATTGTCATTGCCATTCGATCACTTCATTTCTTTGAAAATCAAAACAAAAATTTCATCTCCAAAATCCAGGTTTGAACTTTAAGGCCTATTCCAACCTGCTTCATCCGGTTCTCCCTTCATGGGGCAAGGTCTCTCGAGACAAACTTTATGGGATTTTCCTAGGCATACCTAGGCTTGTAAGCCCTCTTTATGCTACGCACCGAGGCATGCCCAAGTCCAGTCCTCTCATTAGCTCTGATCTGTACGTCGATGGGCTTGGCGCATGCGTACTTTTTCTTGGCCCTTTCCATTGCATCAATGGCCATCCCCCCTACAAAAGCATGTGGCTTTGTCTACTCTAGGATGATGGAATCACTTTCAAACATAGTCTTCTTGGGCTCTCTTGGTCTTTTCCTCCCTCCTTGGCTCCACTTTCACCCCTATGGTGGTCTTCTTATTGGTTCTGATCTGGCATGTGCCCTCTCTTCTTTTTCCAGGTAACTTCATTCAGCTCATTGACTGTCAGTTAGAAGACATGTCCAAACAGGAAAGTACTAACACAGACTAGGAATTGAATAGACTTGTAGTCCAAAGTATAATGCAGCGATGCACATAGTTATCACTCTCTACTCTCTTGTCTATCCCCTATCTCTCAACACCCTGGATTGTTCCCCTTTACTCCTTTACATCTACCCGGGTACCACCCATTGGCAAGATTCAATTACAAGGTTGTTATAAGAAAGAAGATTCATGTCATGAGAGTTTATTGCCCAATGAATACACTAGGCGGCGAGGCTGGCAGCCCAAGGCTGGGTGTAGTAGCCATGCAACCCAGACAGCGGATGGATGACTCCCAACATTTGGATTACATGTGGATGTTGCGCCAACAGTAAAGCCCACAATGATGTATTGTCATTTCCATTCAATCACTTCATTTCTTTGAAAATCAAAACAAACATTTCATCTCCGAAATCCGGGTCTGAACTTTAATGCCTATTCCAACCCCCTTCATCCGGTTCTCCCTTCATGGCAAGGCCTCTCGAGGACAAACTTTATGGGCTTGTCCTAGGCATGCCTAGGCTCGTAAGCCCTCTTCCTGCTGCTCACCGAGGCATGCCCAGTCCTCTCATTAGCTCTGAACTGTACGTTGATGGGCTTGGCGCATGTATACTTTTTCCTGGCCCTTTCCATTGCATCAATGGCCATCCCCACTACAAAAGTATGTGGCTCTGTTTGCTCTAGGATGATGGAATCACTTTCAAACATAGTCTTCTTGGGATCTCTTGGTCCTTTCCTCCCTCCTTGGCTCCACTTCCACCCCTATGGTGGTCTTCTTATTGGTTCTGATCTAGCATGTGCCCTCTCTTCTTTTTCCAGGTAACTTCATTTAGCTCATTGACCGTCATTTTTCCTCCTTTTCCTCTTGTGTTCTTGGAAGGGGTTGTGGATTCAATCTCCTTATTGAGGGCTTTTATCATCAACACATCCTGCCTTTTGTTGCTCCTTGTATTCCGCCACTAGACCATCTAGCTCTTTGATCTAGGCTCTAAGAGAAGCCTCATCTCCTGCCCTCTCTTCTAGCTTTTTCGTAGCTTCCCAAGCATGCTCTCGTAGTTGAAAAGCTACCTTTTTTTTTGGATATGCATATTAAGGTGCCTTCGATCAGGAATTGGCCTTGAATCTCGCTCATTCATTAGGGATTGTATCCATTCATGATCCTTTGTACAATACTAGCTCCTTTCCCTTCCCCTCAAGCTGCTCTTGTGTCCTCTTCCCATCACCTTTCAACTGATTAAACCTTTTCTTCCATGTCTCCAATTTCATTTTTAGCTACTCGTTCTCTTGCACACCCAACCTATGTCAAAGGACTCTCTAGGATGGGGTACAGGGAGCTCAACTTGTGCTTCCACGTGCAGGGGTTCCGTGACCACGATTTTTTGTTGTACCTGTGCTGGTTGTGTAGGCATTCTCTATCTGTGACCTTCTGATGTGTCTATTCGTGATGCGGGCATTTCGAGGCTATTGTGTCCTGCTGCTCTTCTAGCTTCTGTATAAGAATTAACTTGTCAATATCGGCAAAGTCCTCCTTTAACTTCTTGCTACTTTTCTCTTCTACTGTCTTCCCCTTCTTGCTACCCTTCTTCTTTTCCCCGAACTCAAAAACTCTCTTCTTTCCAGAAATTGATTGTCCAAATCTCCCTTCCTCTGTTGCTGCTGGGGTCTTTCCTTGATCTCCTCCCTGCACCCTATGTCTTCTTTGTTGCTTGCCTCCTCCTTTTGGATATCCTCCTCATTTGCGACTCCTAGTTGTGCTTTAAAGAGTGTTGTTAGTAGGTAAGGTCGATCTGGTCTTTTAGGTTATTATAGAGCACCTCTGCCCAAGCCACCTTCATCCCTACTTCCACTGCCTTCATCAATCTAAAGGCTTTCCTAGACATGGAATATGGCTTATGGTGGGTGACATTGATCATCTCCACCATGAAGCACATACGCTTATGCCTATCCTCATCTCGAGTTCCTGTGATTTTAAACTCTTTGGCCTCACCTTCCAATGGATGAAACTCCTTGATTGAGTATTCCTTGGGGGCTGGCTTGATATCTCCTTCCCCTTCAGTTTGGTAGTTTGAAGACCTCTACGACATATAGGGGGTTGATCACCATTTTCTCCCTCGCGATGGAAGCATGATGGTGTTGGAATTTTACAACTACTCTCCAGCATTGTAATTTTGTTATATCTCCTCCCAGGGTAGCTCAGTGAAGTCCTTTAACCCTTTCCTCTCTAGACCACCTCCTTGTATAGAGTGGAGGATAGGGGCTAGAATTCCAACACCATGTTACCTATTTCGGGTGTGCAAGGGTTGAGTGTGAGAAGGCGAGGAAAGGAGCAGAGTTTAACAGAGGGAATCGAGTGTGTGTAGAGAACTTTTGAAATGTGTTTTGGAAACTAAGCTTTTGATGGAGAAGCATTCGGCCATTGTTTGCACCTTTCCCAAGGGCGGCCATTTTTTATGATTGCCCCAGATCCTCCTTACTATCTAACCATCAATGCCATGAACACTATTTACAAGGTTATTAATGATCGGCCAAGAATGGTGATGTGACAAATTTCTTTTCACACCCATGCACCCCTTTTTATGGTGGTAGCAACCTCGACTTTCCCGCCTGCACCATGCTGCTACCATCCGACTCCTCCGTATCTGTGGTGTTGAGATGTCAAGCTCAACATGAGCCGACACTCATGAGACGCCTGCATGACCGTTTGACATTTACATGACTAGTGGGTTTGGTAACTAGCACCGACATATGTTCGCCAGAGATTCTACGCCAACTAGTCCATACCTACCCACTCCACTTAGCGTGTTCACATTATGGACCACTTGTATATACTCTATTATGTGTGTTAGTCACTTTATCTTCTTTGTAGACCTTTTGTTGTTGTGTGAAGAAGAAGAATAATTTTTAGCCTCTCACCTTGTTTGTTCTCTTCTAGGGTTTGTGTGAGTGTGTGTTCTTGCAAGAGCTCAAGCTCTCTTCTCCCCCCCTGCATCTTTTCTTCATGGTATCCTAAAAAGATGCAGGGGGGGAAGAGAGCTTGAGCTCTTGCAAGCACACACACACACACTCACAAAACCCTAATAGAGAACACACAAGGTGAGAGGCTGAAAATCTTCTTCTTCTCTACTCAACACTCAACACACCATATACAAGAATAAGAGTACACATAATATGAAAGGTACTCAACCAATACATACACGGGTTCTCTATAGTGTGAACCTGACTAAATGAGCTGGCGCTATAACTATGCCAGTCTCTAGAATGGCTGTCACACAGCCTGTCATCCCACTGGCCGCATATTACCCAAGATCTCACCAACCATGCAAGTGTGGGGCCTATCCCCCAGGCGGGTCATCAGTGTCCACTGCCTCACTAGACGAGCTCGATATCTCAACACTCCCCCTCGAGCTCAACTCCATCTCATGTACACCAAGTGAAGCCTTGAATCTGCGGAGCTTCTCTGTACCCAATGCTTTGGTGAAGATGTCAGCTACCTGATCCTCTGTGCTGACATAAACAAGGTCAAGGTCTCCTGCCAAGACCTTCTCTCTGACGAAATGGTAGTGGACCTCTATGTGCTTCGTACGAGCATGAAAGACTGGGTTCCTGGCCACAACTGTATACTGCTAATGTTGTCACAGAAAATGACAACTTGTCTATCCACTGATAGACCCAAATCTGCAAGTAGCTTCCTTAACCAAGCTACCTCACATGCTGCCATAGCAGCTCCTCTATACTCGGCCTCTGTACTCGATAGAGCAATCGTAGGCTGCTTCTTGCTGCTCCAAGTCACAGCAGCACTCCCCAAAGAAAACATGAATCCACTGGTAGATCTCCTATCTGAGATACTACCAGCCCAATCAGCATCTATGTACCCATGTACACATATCTCTGTCCCAGTCTCATAGAATAGTCCACAATGCAAAGTAGACCTCACATACCTCAGTATGCGTCTCACTGCATCCAAATGCGGTTTCCGTGGAACCTGCATAAACTGACTCACCAACCCAACAGCATAGCTCAAGTCTGGTCTGGTGATCATCATGTAGATCAAACTTCCTACTATGTGCCTATACATAGTAGGATCCTCCAAGATCTCTCCTGAATCTGCACTCAACTTGCCATTCTGATCCAATGGCACGGAAATAGGCTTACAGCCTGTCATACCATACTTGGACAATATGTCCAAGCCATATTGTCTCTGCAGTAATCCAATACCATGTGGTGACCTAATCACCTCAATGCCCAAGAAATATCTGCGCTCCCCCAGATCCTTCATCTCAAACTTTTGTCTTAGCAAGATCTTTACATCAAAGATCTCTGCATCATGGTCCCCCGTAATGATCAAGTCATCTACATAGATGACAAACAAGCACAACTCCTCTATCACCATGTCTCACATACAGCAAGAAATCTGCATTGGCTACATGAAAGCTAATAGTGACAAGATATTCAGAAATCTTGTCAGACCATGCTCTTGGTACTTGTTTTAAGCCATACAAGGCTTTCTTCAACCTGCAAACATGCTCGGGGTGACCCACATCCTCATAACCAGGTGGCTGCAGCATATACACCTCTTCTTGCAAATCCCCATGCAAGAATGCATTCTTTACATCCATCTGATGTAAAGACCATTGCTTTGATGCAGCCACTGCTATCACAACTCTCACTGTTGCCATCTTGGCAACTGGGCTGAAAGTTTCCTCATAATCAATGCCATATGTCTGCGCATATCCTTTGGCTACCAATCTAGCCTTGTACCTGTTTATGCTTCCATCACTATTATGTTTTACTTTGTACACCCACTTGCATCCAATGGCTTTCTTGCCTTCAGGCAATTGCACTAAATCCCAAGTCTCATTTCCATATAGTGTATCCATCTCCTCATCCATAGCTTTCTCCCAACACACATTTCCAATAGCCTCATCAATGCATGTGGGCTCAACAACTTGCACAACCTTTGCCATATATGCATAGTGATGTGCCACATAACCATCATAGGTAAATCTTGGCACAGGGTTTTTCACTCTCCCAGATCTTCGCAGCTTTTCATTCATGGCTTCCATAGCCTTCTTTACACTAGGTGTTCTCATAGCTGGGATCCCAAGCTCCTCATCAAGGCTCATATCTGAGCCACTAGACTCTCCATCAACATGAGAATGCCTTGCAGAAATGTCAGGCATATCAAGGGGCTCAACCACTTTCTCTTTTCCTTTTTGTGATGTACTAATCACATTTGCAGGACTGGTATTATGATGCAGCCTGCCACTCCATGGTCTATCAATAGACCCACTAGATGAGGACTCTCCTGGTCCACTCAAAGACTGTGATTGCTGACCTGCATTCTGTGCAACCACACTTCCACTCACATCAGCCCCAACAGCTTCTTTTTCAGCAACATACCAGCTGCTCATCTCATCAAAGACAACATCCCTGCTTACCCTCAACTCACGTGTAGCAGGGTTATAACACCTGTATCCCTTTTGCTTAAGGGAGTATCCAATAAACACACATTTTTCAGCTTTTGGATCCAGCTTAGTTCTCAGCTCATCTGGCACATGCACATATGCAATGCATCTAAAGACTTTCAGATGAGACAAATCTGGTTTTCTGCCAGTAAACCTCTCCTCTGGAGTTACATCATGTATGGCTGCAGTTGGAGTCCTGTTCATGATGTATACTGCTGTAGAAACAGCCTTAGCCCAATAGCTATGCGGCATATTCTTCTCTTCCATCAATGCTCGCGCAATCTCAGCAATGTGCCTGTTTTTCCGCTCAGCAACTCCATTTTGCTGCGGAGTGTATCTGCATGTAAACTATCTCCGAATACCATTCTTCTTCAAAAATTTAGAGAACTCATTGGAGAAGTACTCTCCCCCTCCATCTGACCTTAGGCACTTTACATATTTCCCTGTTTGCTTTTCAACCAAAACTCTGAAATTCTGAAAGTGAGTGAACACCTCACTCTTCTCCTTCATGAAATATACCCACACTTTCCTTGTGTAGTCATCAATGAATGTCACATAATACCTGCAGCCTCCCATAGATATGGTCTTCGTAGGACCCCATACATCTGAATGCACAACATCTAGTACATTTCTGCTCACATATCTATTACGTGGAAACACATGCTTTGTTTGCTTCCCAAATTGGCATGCTTCACATATTTTTTGCATACCTTCCACTTTAAATTTTGGCAGCCCTGTCACAATTCCTTTAGTCTGCATAGACTTCAATCTTTGCACATTCACATGTCCAATCCTTTTATGCCAAATGTCTGTGTCTGCAACAATCCCTGAACCATTTGCAAACATCGTAGCACTCATCTCAGGCATGTCTACATCCAACGTAAACATTCTGCCCACTCTGTTGCCTTTTGCAACAACCAACCTGCACTTGTCTTTAAAGTCTTCAACATAACAACCATCAGGGTTAAACCGAACCTGCAAACCTTGCTCAATCATCTGGCTAACTCAAACCAGATTCTTTGTTATGTTCGGAACGTGAAGTACATCTGCAAGGTACTTCACTTTGCCATCCTGCATAGACAATGGCACATCTCCAACATGGGCAATTGGATGAGCAGTGTCATCCCATGTTTCCACAAAACCTGGTCTTTCTGGGTTTTTCATCTCCTTGAACCACTCCCCATGACTCATCATGTGGTTTGAAGCGCCTGAATCCACATACCATACATTATCTTTTTGTGCTGCATCAACATTTTCAGACATGGCATTCACGACATGCTGCATAACAAACAACCTTTCATTATCCTCATTATTTCTGCTTGAGGATGCATAGTTGTTTTGCTGCACTTTCCCATTTTGCATGTCAGCCTGCTTCTTATAACATTCTGCCTGCACATGTCCAGGCTTACCACAATAATAGCATTCACGTGCATCATTATATTGCCTTTGCCAATTTTTCCACGGCCTCTTTGACTCCCCCTGCCTCTGAATTTGCCTCTTCCACCTGCGTGTTGTTGTTGTTGTTGATTCTGGGACTGTTGTTATTGCTGCTGCCTACTGGCCATAATTCTGATTACCTGTTGGGCCACCTCCTTGACCGCGGCCATGGCCTCCTCTACCTCGTCCTCTTCCTGAACTCGTGTAGAAGGCCTGTTGCTCTGAACTGTTTTTGCTTTGTGAAGACTATTGGTCTTCACCCAAGCTCTTCTCTTCGATAATCAGCATAGACACCAAATCTGTAAAGTTGGGAATGTTTTCCCGAGTCTGAATGGACGTCTTGAACGCCTTGTATTGTGGCCCGAGACCACGTAGACAGACTTCCACCTTGTCATCATCATCTACTGACACACCAATAGATGCAAGGGATTCCACAATACCCTTTATCTTCAGTGCATAGTCATTCACAGACATGCTCTTTTTCTCCACAGTATGAAGTTCATTCTTCAACTGTATCTTACGTGCCTTGGTATTTGTTTCATAGAGCTTTACCAAGGTGTCCCACGCCTCTTTGGGGGACTTGGCATCCTGAATGTGCCCAATCATGGTGTCATGTATACTAATGGAGAGCCAATACATAACCTTCCTCGCTCCTTGGTTCCAGTCTTTAAACTCTTTCACATCTGCAGTAGTCAGATTTATATCCGGTATCTCCGGTGCCTCTTCATGCTCACCTTCTATGTAGTCCCAATAGCCTTTTCCCATCAGGAAATTCGTCAACCTGAACCTCCAAGCATGGAAGTTATTCTTACCAAGCTTCTCAGCCACAATCTGGGTTATCCCATCATTTGACATCTTGCCAAACACATAATTTTACCGGAAACAGCACTCTGGTTTTTATGCACAAACTCCTGTATTTTCTACAGCGGTACTGTAGTACTCTCAAATGTCACAACCAGTGACTTCGATGTGCATACATACACCCAATGGCAACTGTAGACCTCTTTGCAGCACCCACAGTGTCTGCACAGTCAATCTGTCTTCTTGCAGTTCTTAAAACAGAGTTCTGCAGAGAATCGATGACGTACTCGCAATGCTCGAAATCTCTTGCTTTCTGAAAAACGAAGGTCCAGACGTGCCCGAAACGTGTTTTCGACCCAAAAAATTCTATAGCTTTACTCCCACAAAGAAAGCTCCTCAATCAGAGATCGTAATGAGACCAAGTGCTGAACTTGACTGCTTACCTTAAACCGCTTCAGTCGTCCCCTTGATAGGAGCTGGGACTTCCTTGGTATCTACACAAGTATAATTAGCCTTTTTTGTTGTTTACAAGGGTTGTATCAGATCTTGAACAGAAAGAATTTTTATCATTCACTCTCAATATCCTATTCCAAGTCTTCTGTGTTGACTATACTTCTGCTCTATAGCTATTGACAGTATCAATATGTGACTTAGACTCTTATACTTTTGGCCGTGGAACACTCCTCAATGGTGGTTCAGCAATCACTGTGTATGGAACTTAGGTTCCTCCTTGTACTCAAGTCTAGCTCACCTATTTTTACTGTACAACGGCTATCACCTCGACTCTACCTTTTTATACAAGTCAATGACCAAGTCGAACTGGGTAGTCTTCTATCTGACTTGCTATTTCAAATCTGGAAGTAGGTATGAGATCCTAGAGAGAAGTATGATCCAAGGATGGAGTCAAAATGTGACCTGGTTCCTGTTTGTAGAGCAGATAAGTCTTCTATCACGATAGAAGTCTGAACTGACTCTCTAGAGGTCAAAACCCACTTTTGTCCCTACACCTGGGTTCTATCACTTCTCACTAGTCTCCTCATCAATTTTCACCTGATTTGAACCTCTCTTATGATCTCTGGGTCAACTTTGGTGTTTATTAGAGCTACAAACACAAGATGTGGGCTTAAGGTCACTTTTAGTTGTCCAAATGCCTCCAAATTTTGTGTGTGTGTTCTATGTGGTTTGGCAGTCCTGTGGCTAAGAGGGTTTAGAAAAACTCAATTTCAATCACCTACCTAGTCTACAATCGCGATAGAAGACTAGGTAGGTGATTGAAATTGAGTTTTTCTAAACCCTCTTAGCCACAGGACTGCCAAACCACATAGAACACACACACAAAATTTGGAGGAATTTGGACAACTAAAAGTGACCTTAAGCCCACATCTTGTGTTTGTAGCTCTGATAAACACCAAAGTTGACCTAGAGATCATAAGAGAGGTTCAAATCAAGTGAAAATTGATGAGGAGACTAGTGAGAAGTGACAGAACCCAGGTGTAGGGACAAAAGTGGGTTTTGACCTCTAGAGAGTCAGTTCAGACTTCTATCACGATAAAAGACTTATCTGCTCTGCAAACAGGAACTAGGTCACATTTTGACTCCATCCTTGGATCACACTTCTCTCTAGGATCTCATACCTACTTCCAGATTTGAAATTGGACTCACAAAGCACCCATAATAGCAAGTCAGATAGAAGACTACCCAGTTCGACTTGGTCATTGACTTGTATAAAAAGGTAGAGTCGAGGTGATAGCCGTTGTACAGTAAAAATAGGTGAGCTAGACTTGAGTACAAGGAGGAACCTAAGTTCCATACACAGTGATTGCTGAACCACCCTTGAGGGGTGTTCCACGGCCAAAAGTATAAGAGTCTAAGTCACATATTGATACTGTCAATAGCTATAGAGCAGAAGTATAATCAACACAGAAGACTTGGAACAGGATATTGAGAGTGAATGATAAAAATTCTTTCTGTTCAAGATCTGGTACAACCCTTGTAAACAACAAAAAAGGCTAATTGTACTTGTGTAGATACCAAGGAAGTCCCAGCTCCCATCACAAGGGGACGACTGAAGCGGTTTAAGGTAAGCAGTCAAGTTCAGCACTTGGTCTCATTTTTGCTTCATATGTATTTGAGATCAGGAGTATTCATTAAGTCAGAAGCTAGAAGTGTCAGGAGAGTCAAGAAAGTAGAGTGTCGACTGAAGAGATTGTCAACCAAGTTGACCAAGACTCCTTGACCACCATCCACGAGGAAGAGTACTCCATTACTTCTTCAAAGTTTTCGCTATACAATATGGCTGTTGAAGGATCCGCTATGAGTTTCCACAGTGGTAACTTAATGGCTGGAACCTCTAATCTCTTTGACGAGGGAAACAAGATTGAGTTGGAACTCAAGTACTCTAACTGACATGGAGCCAGCATCTACCAGGATGATAACGATAATTATTACTACAGAGTTGGGGATGTGTCAAGCCCTGCCCCAGAAAGGGTGGAAGTTTTTACAACTCCAACTACTATGTGGATCGGTTAGGTGCTCAATATCGTACGGTAGAGGACCCACACTCCATAGACGAATATGGGAACTTGGCCTTATTCAAAGATGAACAGGATGTGGCAGAGATCCAGCCAATAGTTCCTATGGGGATATGTAAGAGCGTATGCAAGGTCAAGAAGATACCAACTGACCATGCGGCTGATGGGCTCTATCGCATGAACACTGAGACGGGAGGCACGATTTATAAGTGCATGGACCCTAGAGCTAGGGAGTTGACTGATGAAAAGTATCTGTATATTTTGGTGCACCTACTCTCATCCTGGACAAATTTGAGCACAAGTATTGTCGAGCCAACTCTGTTGATCTAAACAGGTTCCACATAGGAGGGTTGTCTGCTTCTAACAGATGTTTTAGGGGTAAACACACCTGCTCATACATACATGCATAACCCTAGATTAACATACTTGTCAATTCGAAGACACAAGTGACTCGTAGGTGCACGGAGGTAATCTCATGAGCTTGTCGAGCCGAGACCATCTTATACATACGCACTCGAGAATGTATCACTCCAATCACATCTAAATACATCGAGAATCACCATTATCCTACAATAGCTCATATAGTCATCTAACACCTCTAATCATGTCAGAATCACCATTATCCTACAATAGCTCATATAGTCATCTAATACCTCTAATCATGTCAGAATCTAACAAAACTCAATGGGCATCATCCCTTCACTAGGATACACCTACCCAAGAGCCTCTACACCCAAAACCCTAACACTAATCCTCTCTACAACAAAAGCGATAGAAGACAGAGCAGAATTTCAAAGTACACGAAACTGAACTTTGTGAGTATCCACGTAGCTGATTCTGGCGCGGTTCCATAGACTACTAGAACACTCAATTTCGATATCGTTTGAGGCTCTTACCTTCAGATTTATCCCGCGGGTGGACGAGCTTGCGTTGTGCGATTCGGCGCGCGTGTTGAGTATGAGCGTGTAGTCCTCGGCAAGGCTACCGGTGATGGCATAGTCCGTTCGTCGATGCGACAAGGGAGCAAGGCATAGCGTGCGGATAAGGTTGCCGCTCACTCTATCTCTCTCCCTCTCACAGAGCACGACATAGATTTCGATGATGTTTCAATTATGATAAAAAGCTTACAATGTACAAACCCTAGGTGCCTTAAATACTAAGGTCACCTAGTGATCAATTTGGAAAAATGTGAAAAGACGGACCTGCATCTACTCAATACTGTACAAGGTGGAAATGCCACGCGTCTTGATTTACGATGAATAAAAGATTATTACAAAAGGTGATTCATGTCCGCAAAAAATGGTATCTTAGGCAAAGATTACACGAGTCGTCCGTTTGCCGATCAACACTCTAGCCTTCCGAGTTCATGTCTACATGAATTTGTCATGGCCTTCGTTGTCTTTTGAGCCACTCGCATTCCATCACTGCCAAAAAAATTTATCGGTGCCAAGAGTCACCACCAAGGAATGGGCCAAAAATGCTGGTTTTAAACATGAAGTAACCAGTGTAGAAAGCTTCTTCGAAGGTTTGTAGATAGTGGCTTGGCAAAAACATAAGCCGGCAAAAGTAATTATGTAGAATAGATTCCAAAGGTGGCTTACTTAGATCAAAAGAGAGATCCTATTCTTGGCTATGTACAGGTATGTAAATTGAATGGGTACTCAATCCTGGTACGAACGCCTGATAACAGGCCAAAAAGGTTTTACATATTTTGACCAACATTTTACAAGAGAGGTCAGGTGATCCTCTCTATCTGTCAATGGCTTTAGATAAGACTCGCAACATGTACCCTTCTCCTATTCTTTCTCCTCTTTCAGGCGTCGGCAAACTTGGGAAGTTCAACCAAGTTGAATGAACCTTTTGTAGAGCTGCATGTTGATCATAGCTTCGGATTCGTGGCAGAGGGCAAAATGTAAGGTCATCGCGTACCTTCTTTGGCGCTGTTACCAGATGTACTAGATTTCCTGGGTAAAACCTGAGCCATGCTTGTTGGATACATCCCCTTCATAGATTGGGACCGATCTTTCTTGTGCTAGGAGGTTTTGGGTGCACATTGCCTCGTATTTAATTAGAGGGAATGGAAGCATGGGCATGATCTACATCTTGCAGATGTCATTCATATGCCTATGTTTTCCCTGCTGACACATGCTAGTAGATTCTTCTCATATTTTATTGCATCCCTCCACCATTCCTCCATCTCACTTTCCATTGCGGTGATGAGTTGCTGTTCTTCATCTATGATAGGGTTCTCCTACCTCTGACTTGAGCTTGGTCCTGGATCTTCTCGTTGAATTTTTGTTGTTTGCAACTTCTCTATCAGGTGACTTGGCTTGAGTTGATTGAGTTGGTGATGGCTAATTTTCTTCTCTTTGTGCTTCAGGTGGCTCTTGATCATTGGTCTCAGGAAGTCGGGTCATCTGAATCTGCATAAGTTGTCGCTAAATCGGCCAACCCTTGAGTTGCAGGGACTTGGGTCTCATCAGATAAGGCTAGTGCTTGTCGTGCCCTCATTTTAGCCATCTGCCTCAACATAGCTGCATTCTTTTCCTGTACATGGTGTAGCTCCTCCGTGTCATCCCTGGGCCTACTTTAAGCGGCTTGGAGCTCTTCAAGTTGTCTTCTTGATTCCTCATTTTCTTCCATGACTTGGAAGATGCTGTCTACTTCAATGTCGGGGTGACTAGCTTCTTCGTGCATCTTCTCTAGTTGGGCTTGAAGTTCCGTAGTTGGCTGCCTAAGATCCTCCTCTAACAGCATAGAATTTTATGCTATCATCATCCTTTGTCGCCTCTCTAACTTTAGCTCTCTTTCTAATTCAGCGACGCGGTCATCTGATGGAGGAGGTAGTGCTTTCTTGGCTGTCTTTTTGCTCTTTCGATGTCTTGCACTTGGATAGCGTTTTGCATACGGAGGTCCTGCACTTCCTCTTCTAGGAGAGTGACAACCTTTTGCGCCTGCTCTTTCTGCTCCTAAATGGTAAGAGCTCGTTTTTGGGCCACTTGCAGCTCCTCGTGCAGTCTGTGTACTTCTTCGTCGAGGGTCTGAGCTGTATCTTCATGGAGCTCTATCTCCCTTTCGGCCTCTTCTAGCCTTTCCCTTGTGATTTGATGAAGAGACGTCTTTAACGCACTTATCTCAACTTCTTTTTCCCCCAGTTGGATTCTCATCATATCCTTGTCCGCTTGAAGTGTCCATATCTGTGATTGCAGAGCCTCTCTATCTTTCTTTGCTTGTTTATGCTGCTCTCCCATATCTGTGGCTCTTTCTCTAATCCTCTCCACTAGCTGTGACACCATTCTAGCATCCATGCTGTTGAGTGTGTCGTAAGTGTCTTAATAAGCTATCATCGTATCAAGGCCTATGTTCCTTTCTGGACGGTTGACCTCACCTTCCATCTCCTCGGGCTCTTCTTGCTCTGTGAGCACTCTCAGTTTTCCTTGAGTGTTGGGAGTGAGGTGGAGAGATCTTTCTTGCTGGACTAGGCATGCTTGGGTTTTCTTGCTCACTTTCTTCTAATTCTTTTTCTTTATCTTCCTCTCCCTGTCCGTGTGCCTCCGCCTCAACCTTTTGTCGGATCTCTTCTCCTCTACTATTTGTGCCTTTCTCTTGCTCCTCTTGATTCTCTCCTTGGGCCTCCTCTTGGCTGCCTCCTTGAGCTTCTTTTTGTCCACCTCCTTGAGCTTCTTTTTGGAAGCCTGTAGCCGAAATAGGTTCGTTCTCAATTGGTCTTAGTTTGTCCCTTAGAATCTACAGGTCTTCAAGTTGGAGCATCACTTCGGGTTCATCCTCGGGTGTTTCTTCTATTAATGTACTCTTCAAAGTACTCCTCCTCGAATGATGAAATATTGGCGTTTTTCGTGCGGAGGCCGAAGGATGTGCTCGAGGTAATAAAAAATACCCAATAATTACAAAAATTTACCAAAAAATCAAAATAAATCTAAATAAGTATAAAAATCTAGTATATACACTCATCTTACTATTTTTTGGTCGGGAAGTCTCGTTTACCAGTTTTTTAAGCTTGAAAAGTGTGTTTTTACACATTTACACACACTTAGGGGCTCAAAATTTACACACACTTAGGGGCTCAAAATTTTGTGTTGTCTCCATCCATATATGTAACTCCATTATATAAGGGCATTAGAAAAGCAAGTTTTCAAAATTTCTCAAAATCAAACGCAACTTAGTGGAATTCATTGAATACAGTGCCCTTTTTACCCTGATTTGCATACAATGTTGGGTCCTCATTTAGAATGCCTCCCCCCTTCCTAAGTGGAGTCTACCATGATGACATGTTTCAGTGGGCGTGCCAAATGTGCATGGGTTTGAAACAATGTCTATGCAAGGCTGTAGGTTGCAGCCCTATATGCATTCACATTGAATGCATGGAAAAAATTAATGTAGTGCAAGGAAAAGGGTCTAAACAATATGCTTAGGGGCATTTGTTGGGTGGCGAGGTTTCCGATTCTTACCTGGTTAAACGGAGAGTGCGGCCCATACATAAGCAATTGAAGGGCGACCGCTCGCTCTTTTATCCGATTAACCGATTTTGCTGTTGATGATCTTACGTCACCTGGAGTCATTTTGACATGCCATACCTTTTTTGTTGGCTTGGAAGATGCTGGTGGCTTCATTAGTGAGTGGCAGATTGGCTTTATTGGTATCCAAATTTGCTGTGCTCGGAGACCTCTTGGCAATGTTGTCTATCCACGGAACTTGCTCTGGCTATTTTGGAATCCACACTTCACCTGTTGAAGTTGTTGTAAAGCTTTGTATGGGTCGCCAGACTTTGTTGGGTGGTTTGTGATGGCATTGAAATCTTTTTAGGAGCATTGATTTGCAGCGTTGATGTAGATTTTGGGATCCAAAGCTTTGTCGGTAAATTCTTTGAGTGCGGTTACGTTGGAAGCCTCAAATGTGTGTGGTTCCCTGCATGGGCTTTTTGGGTAAGTTGTTGCATATCCCAATTTGGGAACTTGCGTTGGAGGTTTGTGAGGGTTCCTTTTGTGTAACTACCTCAAGAGTTTGTGTACCGTCAGGGGCTGATGGTAGAAGTGTGTGAAATTGAGCTTCACACTCATTATTGACATCTTTGATTTATACGCATTCGTTATGCCAATCAATTGCAGCGTTGTATCTGCGTTGCCAAGGTTGACCGCGAGTAGAAGATCTTGGTGGGAATAACTTGCCGGTAGCACCTGAAATTTGTGTGGATAGGAGTTGCCTTGTAGTGAGACATGTAGAACAGCATATCCCTCCACATTTACTATGTCACCGGTGACCCCCGTATCGTAGTACTTAACCTTATGAGTGGTGCTTGTTGCAAGATCTTGTCATATGGCTCTTTAGAAATAGTATTAACTTGTGCACCTGAATCTACAAGAGCTGTGACCACGGCAATTGTTGTTCTCCCACATTGACTTGAATTCTTGGGTCTCTCTGATTATCATCCTTGTCGTAGAGGTTTACTTGACACACATTTACAACATTGACTGTTTTCAATGAAATTGGACTAACAGAGCACCCAGGATAGCAAGTCAGATAAAAGACTACCCCAGTCAAAGTCACTGACTTGTATAAAAAGGTCAAGCCGAGCAGATAGCCGTTGCACAGTAGAAATAGGTGAGCTAGACTTGAATACAAGAAGGAACCTAAGTTCCATACATAGTTGATTACTAAACCACCCTTGAGGGGTGTTCCACGACCAAAAGTATAAGAGTCTAAGTCACACATTGGTACTGTTAATAGCTATAGAGCACGGCAACATAGAAGACTTGGAACAGAATATTGAGTGTGAATTCTAAAATTCTTTCTGTTCAAGATCTCATACAACCCTTGTAAGCAACAAAAAAGGCTAATCATACTTAAAGGAAGTTCGAGCTCCCATCAAGGACGACTGAAGCGGTTTAAGGTAAGCAATCAAGTTTGATTTCTACTCCATATGTATTTGAGGTCAAGAGTATTCATTAAGTCAGGAGATAGAAGTGACAGGAGTCAAGAGTAGATTATCGACTGAAGAGAGTGTCAACAACCAAGTTGACCAAGACCCCTTGACCATTATTCACGAGGAAGAGTACTCCAGTACTTCTTTTGAGTTTTCTCTGTCAATATGGTTGCTGAAGGATCTGCTATGAGTTTCCACAGTGGTAACTTAATGGTTGGAACCTCTAATCTCTTTGACGAGGGAAACAAGATTGAGTTGAAACTCAAGTACTCTAACCGACATGGAGCTAGCATCTACCAGGATGACAACCATAGGTGAGTCCACATGGTGAGAGAAAAGGGCAAGGGTCAAAGAGTTCAAAAGAAGACAATGCAACCCTCTTGGGATCTATTAAGTGAACTTAACATGTTTAAACATTCATTAATTCATTTATTAAACAACACTAATAACATGTATGTGGTCTTGTCTAAATGAAGACTACCATCCACATGTGGTGGACCCACTGCACTTAATTCTGAACCCCAACATTGATCACCTCCAACTCGCACTTTTGGGAAACCAACAAAAACACAAGCATGATCTCTAACGCGTTCTACTGTCTCTCTCCATTCGTGTCATTATATAGATTGTACTCCACTTATATGCTTTGTTGTTCTAGGAATCTTACAGTATTGCATGATTTATGGGATCTCTGACGAGGTGGGGAAGCATGGATCCCTTTGATATCCTTGGAGGCCTACTGTGGGGGGCCAATATTCTAACAAATATCTCTCTCTACAGGGACGAGGTTGTGGTTCCTCGATGGAATGTTTTTAGGGAGGCACTTGTGGAGTCAGCTTTTGTACTTGCCTACTGCGGAGTTCCTACAATCCGATGAAACTATGGTGTGTACTCTATGTACGGAGCCATTGGGGATTGTTGTGCAAGAGGCAGGGACTTGGAACTTCACATTGCAAAGGACTTTGTTTTTGTGCTTCCAACAATGAACACACAAGGTGAGAGGCTGAAAATCTTCTTCTTCTTCTTCACTCAACACTCAACAAACCATATACAAAGATAAGAGTACACACAATATGAAAGGTACTCAACCAAATATATACTAGGGTTCTCTATAGTGTGAACCCAACTAAATGAGTTGGCGCTATAACTATGCCAGTCTCTAGAATGGTTGTCACACAGCCTGTCATCCCACTGGCCGCATATCACCCATGATCTCACCAACCATGCCAATGGTGTAAGTGTGGGACCTATCCCCCAGGCGGGTCATCAGTGCCCAATCAGCATCTGTATACCCATGTACACATATCTTTGTCCCAGTTTCATAAAATAGTTCACAATGCAAAGTAGACCTCACATACCTCAGTATGCGTCTCAATGCATCCAAATGCGGCTTCCAAAGAACCTGCATAAACTGACTCACCAACCTAATAGCATAACTCAGATCTGGCCTGGTGATCGTCATGTAGATCAAGCTTCCTACTATGCGCCTATACATAGTAGGATCCTCCAAAATCTCTCTTGAATCTGCACTCAACTTGCCATTCTGATCCAGTGGCACTGAGATAGGCTTGCAGCCTATCATACCATACTTGGACAACATGTCAAAGCCATACTGTCTCTGCAGTAATCCAATACCATGTGGTGACCTAATCACCTCAATGCCCAAGAAATATCTAAGCTCCCCCAAATCCTTCATCTCAAACTTCTGTCGAAGTAAGATCTTTACATCAAAGATCTCTGCATCATGGTCCCCCGTAATGATCAAGTCATCTACATAAATGACAACAAGCACAACCCCTCTATGACTATGTCTCACATATAGTGAGAAATCTGCATTGGCTACATGAAAGCCAATAGTGACAAGATATTCAAAAATCTTGTCAGACCATGCTCTTAGTGCTTGTTTTAAGCCATACAAGGCTTTCTTCAACCTGCAAATTGTGTGTGTGCTTTGCAAGAGCTCAAGCTCTCTTCTCCCCTACATCTTTTCATATATATATACACATATAAATTGGATAGGGTTGAAGACACACACACACACACACACACACACACATGTATATATACATTGGATAGGATTGAAGATACACATATAGATATACATGCAAACTTTAGAGTGTACCATGGATAGGATTGAAGATACACATATAGATATACAAGTTTATACATGCAAACTTTAGAGTTTACCATGGACTGCATGAATAGGAGGCTATGTGCAAGAAAGGAAGGACCAATAGGCTTCAAGAAAATTATGCTGATGCTTTACTTACTACGTATGCAAAGTGTCGTAAGCTTCAAAAAGAAAAAGCATTACTACCCCCCTAGATGTAGATAGAGGAGCATAGGTTGATGTCTGAGTACCACACACCCACCTTTGGTCACATTGATAAAACAATTAGCAATTATCAAAGAATTTGGACCATAATATATCCCTTCTAATGGATCCCTACCTTATAGAATGGGTCCACCCCTAATAATGGGTCCACTATGCACTAAAATATATAATATGCTTAAAAAATATAGGGTGTCCTACATGCTACTGAACCCCCACACTTGCATAGCATCATGACAATAAGGAGGGTTAGAGTAGGTCATCCTCATACAGAGCTACAATAAGGAGTGTTAGAGTAGGTCATCCTTATACAGAGCTCCACCCACTTGTGGCATCCTTCTTCTTCACTCTGCACTCGTGCACCCTATCGCACGCATGCATATGCACCTGCCTTCGTGGTGCTCACAATTAGTATCAGAGCTCAACAACCACAAGAGGGAGACATCGACAACATTATGAGCCTCAAGGTGATTTTCTACTCACATTGGCAGCAAAAAGAAGCCCATAAGGCGGCAGCCATAGCTATGTTTTTTTGTAGGTCATCCTCATACTATAAAGCTCCACCGACTTGTGGCATCCTTCTTCCCCACTTTGCACTCGTGCACCCTATCGCACGCATGCATATGCACCCGACTTCGTGGTGCTCACAATTAGTATTAGAGCTTGAGGGAGACATCGACGACATTATGAGCCTCAAGGAGATTTGCTACTCACATTGGCAGCAAAAAGAAGCACATAGGGCGGCAGCCATAGCTGTGTTTTTTTTTTGTAGGCCTTGATGCTTTGAGCAGAAGCTCCATTGCACAGCATATTGTGTGAGTAAGTCCACATGCTTGTGTGTATATTTACATGTATATGAGTATATTGAGATGCTTGTGTGTATATTTACATGTATATGAGTATATTGAGATGCTGCAAATCAACCAAGTCTCCAAGAGTCTGCTACTCCTCCTAATTTACGAACTAAGCTCAAGGTTAGGTCTTGGGGGGGTAATGGAGCCTGGTAGTGCTTTAAGTGCCTTTGCATACTCTTTTGGCATTAGAGTTATTGAGAGAAAGAGAGAGTGATGCATAAGTTTAAGACTTACATCAATAGTATGAAATGGCCCCCATCAGGCAAGAAAACACTAAGCTCAAATAGTGGAGGTTCTTCACGTTGCAATGTAGCTCAAATGGGCATCCTCAAGGAAATAAAAGTGAGACATTTCCTGTAGTTCTATATAAACGTAGCTCAGAATCTATGCTTTAGCACACATGCACAACCCTGAGGAACCTCACTTCGACTCCCTCTGGCTAGTGTAAGTCCTACTTCCCCAGCATTGATGCCAATGTTGGCGCGGATAGCCGCGGACGTGGACAAAGTAATTGTATATATATATACATATATACAATTACATGCAAATACTCACATATACATATGCAAAACTGCATGCAAATACACACATATAAATCTAACTATACATGCAAATGAACGTATATGCATCCTAATATACATTCAAATAATATATAGTTCAATATAAATCCAAATAAACACATATGCATGTAAATATACACTTATGCAAATATACATACATGCATCTTAATATACATGCAAATAAACACATATGCATGTAAATATACACTTATACAAATATACTTACACATGCAAATATACTCATATGCATGTAAATATACAAATATACTCATATGCATGTAAATATACAAATATACTCATATGCATGTAAATATACACATGCAAATATACTCATACACATCAAAATATACACATATATATATGCATCTGGATCCTAATATACACACAAGCATCTCAATATACTCATATACGTGTAAATATACACACATGCAAATATACATAAATATATACAAAGCTGATTCTTTATGCACTCTTCATCTTGTTTTTAGCTTTGTTCCATCTTCTCTCTCTCTCTCTCTCTCTCTCTCTCTCTCTCTCTCTCTCTCTCTCTCTCTCTCTCTCTCTCTCTCTCTCTCTGCTACATGCTGCTCGTTTACTTATAGAGATTCTCCAAGAATATCCATGCTATATCTGAAGTTTTAACTGTAGACTTGGTAGGAATAAATCTAGTCATCTTAGTTAAGCAATCCAATGGATGCAGTAGTCCTCCTACCTGAAGTCTTTCTGCCTTATTAACCTAAAACCTTCGGTAGTTAATAACATAACTTTGTATGAAGGTGTGTCCAGTAAAATTGCGATGCACGTGCATAGGTCTTGTGTGTGTCCCGGGACGTTGATTTCAAAGATGATTTTCAGCAAAGCACTTAAGGCACTTGCGGCTGCGTTTTCATTGTCGCGGTCAAGGGAGGGAAGTCTGTGTATTCTCTCCCAAAGGAGGCATGCAACTCTTGGTTGTATTTTTCCTTGGAGGTGCCTGCTTTTTTTTATAGCCCTATTGTGGGGTTTGCGGCATTTTCAGTCGTGCAGAGGAGAGAAGGCTGCATGTTTTGCAATTGAGGAGGAGGCATTTGTTGCCATCCTTAATGCTTGCAGGAGGAGGCTTGGAGGGCATGGTAAGAGGCCCAAATTCAGTCCCTTGGTGGACTTGCATTTTTGGGTTAGCAAGACTCAGAGGGGGGGTGATACCATATCTTCCCCATGCATCTACATTTTTTTTTCCAGGCCCAAGCGACAGTGTTGTGACCTCATCGATAAGAGAGGGCTGCGTTTTCTGGCTTGTCCTTAGCTGTGCATGGCCGTTTGCTTATGTCCTTACTTGCCTTGGGTGGGCTAGACCCTTGATCCAGCTTCGTGCCCAATGCCGAGAGATGAGCAAATGAGAGGTTTCACAATGTGAAACAGGATCCTCAGAATCAAAGAAGCAAACCATAAACCGGTGAACCATTATAGTAAAATTGTGAAGGTGGTTTGGCAATGTCCTCTTGTGCCAAAACAACCAGAAGGGTCGTGAACTTGTGTGGCTGGTTTACACTGTTTTATAGTTTTTTGGTATATGAGTTGAATGATGATTGTCTGAGGTGGCATGTCGAAAATAGCACCTATGAGAAGTTTGTATCTTTCAAGGAAGATACATCGCAAAAGTTGCATACTGCTATTAGAGGTGCACAACAGAGTGCAAAAGGATACTGGAGTGGGGTTTGAACTGGATACTGGAGTTTGAACTGGAAACTGCAATGGGGTTTGAACTGGATATTGGAGTGGGATTTGACCTTTGAATTAATGTCAAGTCACTTGTTTTAGCTTGGAACTTTTGTTAAGTATGGCTAGGCTTTGAATTGTTGCTCTTGTATCTTTTGTTAAGTCAAGGTGTATATACTGGAGTGGGATCCAAAAATAACACAAGAATAACACATGAGAACAGTACTTGAAAAGTCAGGGTATCCAACCAGATATTTTAAAAAAAGAACCAACAATCTAAAACCAATATGTAGCCCTCAAACCACCACCACGCATCAAAAGCCCCATCACCTGTCTCATAGACCAAAACCTTGGTAAGCTGCCATACAACAAAGGCTACAGTAACATTGCTTTATCTCATAGACCGTAGCTCTGATCGAGGCACTCCAAGGCTTGAAAAAAACTTCAAAAGACAACCCACAAGAGCTCTGAAGACACCAAGAACTGAATCAGCTCACAACTATACGAAAAATCAACACCTCCATAGACCCATCTTGGCACCACTACTCATATCTTCATATATAGCTTGAGTCCCACATAATGCCAATACATACTCCCATAGCAACTATCCACATTCTATTTCAAATTAGACTCAAATAACTGCCAAACGACACACTCCCATACTCCTGTATAGTCTTATATATCAATCTGACACTATCACTTAAATATTTCATATACTTCGAAAACCCAAAAATTCACATGCACTCATATGAACTATCCTTAAAAGAGTCATTAAATGCAAAGAATACTCCCATCTACACAGTGTGTGTGAGTGTGTGGGTGTGGGTATCTGGGAGCCTATGTGAGTGTGGAGGTATGGATAGAGATATGTGGGAGTTTTATTTATAGTGTGCATGGGAGTCCAATAGTCTCATAGTCCCATAGCACAAACGCTCACACTCACATAAACCCACATAGTATGATACACATCATGATCATATACCTTAAGTATATATAAGTATGCGAGTGTGTCATTTGGGGGTTATTCGAGTGTGTCTCATCTCTATACATCTATGAATCACATAACAATCACATACATGCACAAAACACTCACATAGTGCTCTAGACACTCCCAAATACCTATCAAATGAAGATGTTAACGTCAAAAGCTTCAAAATGTTGCAAGAAACAATTTTAATTTCTGTTGTGTCCTTAGATTCTCGACCAATTGAGAGATTTTTAGCAAAGAAGGCTGAGAAGCTACTACAACGACATGTGGCATCTAGAAGAGGATGTGTCATTCGAAATAACAAGTGTAGGGACACTTGTCATGTCGAATGACACGTCCTCTTCTACATGACACATGTCACCGTAGCAAACGTGATAGCGACAATAGCTTGAACTTAACAAGATCAACAATAATACTAAAGAGAAGGATGGAAAAAAGAGAGAGATGACTAATGAATCTTTTATGTGATTTATCACTTGTTTTCAATATCACATGAAGACCATGTGGTGATGTTTACACTTAAAGTATCAACTTTGCACAAGGCTCTAGACATCTATTCACTAGAGAACCACCACTTCATCATCATCTAGCATTCTTCCTTGATACCAACGGTCTATATCATAATGCGTAAGTACTTGTGCTTCCGCCACTCTTCTTCCATTGCTTAGAAGGTAAACATCAATTAAATCTACAAAGAAAATAATTCTCTCAGTCTATCTATAGAAGGTGTACTCACCAACTATGGGTTCCCTGCCACCACAGCATGACCGAAGTATATCTTCGATTACTTGGTTCACCCTTTCTGTTTGACCATCGGTCTCGGGGTGGTAAGCTGTGCTGAGATGATCCAAGAAAGTTCCTACTACTTCGAAGAATGCAGTCCAGAATCTTGACGTGAATTTGGGATCTCGATCACTTACTATTCTCCTGGGTAGGCCATGCAATCTAAAGATTTCCTTGAGGAACACTCTGGCCACATCCACTGAAGTGTAGGTTTCTTTTACTGGAATCAGATGGGCAACTTTGGTTAGTCTATCAACTACCACAAAGATGGAGTTGTAACCTGATTACACTGAAGGTAGTCCAGTAATAAAATCCATACTGATACATACCCACTTCCAATGGATGTAACTTCCCAGGCATTTTTACTCTCTCGGCTTTGACTTTCTGACATATCAGGCATTGACGTACATGATTAAGTACATCCTTTTTAGTCCAGGCCAAAAGAAGCTTTTCTTTATAGACATGTCGGTCTTGATTAAACTTGGATGTCCTGCTATAAGGCTATCATGGGCTTCATTCAGAATTTGACCCTTAGTTCCCTCATCATTGGGAATGCATAGCCTGCTATTATAATACATAATTACTTCATCGAGGCTGTACCCTTGAACTCGGTTCAACTACTGAGGAGTTTTGCTTTCTTGCATAAGTAGGGTAGCAATAAGGCCATAGAATCTATCCTGCATGATCTTCTCTCCTCTTGCTTCATTAATTAATGGATTTGACACCATTGTGATTTCAAGCAAGGAGGCTTTTCTATTGAGGGCATCTGTTACCACATTTTCTTTGCCTAGGTGGTACTTGATATATTGTAATAGAGTCCTTGTGAACTCTATGGTTATGGCTTCATCTAGTAGTCCTTGTAATACTACAACATTTGCAACCATCTTAAGTAAAGCTCTTTAATCTTTCATGCAACTCAAAGAAAAGGACCCCCAATCGGATGCCGTTTTGGAGGCATGGACAACAACGTCTGAAGTAAATGAGCTCTACAAGAAGCTAAAAACATGCCAAGCGGTAGACCTTGCAGAGGCAAGAACATGCTAGAGGTGAAAGTAGCTTCAGCCATTGGGATGTGGAGAGCTTTTGGCATCATTGAAGAGGCAAAGGAGGATCCTCTGACGTTTCCACCTTCATTTGCAAGCTAGGGTAGACAGAAAAGGTGTAGGTGTTTGCCATGTAATGTAAGTTTTCTAGGGGATATAAAATGGAAGTTTAAGATCATAATATGGTGACTTTGTAAATGAGTTGCAATGGTAGCTATAACTTGATATGCATTAATAATTGTAAATAGAAGTTTAAGATCATAATATGGTGACTTTGTAAATGAGTTGCAATGGTAGCTATAACTTGATATGCATTGATAATTGTAAATGAGTTGCAATGTCTATAGTGCTCCTGTATCCATCCACTCCTCTCCTCTACTGTCACCACGAGTCATAATGTTCGAGACCATAGAGAGCTGATAGACACTTAGAAGTGTAGAGAGAGAAACTGCTTGCCTAAACACCAAAAAGCGCTCGCTAAAAAATGCTTACCAAAAAATATACCCAAAAAAGAGAAAGAGAAGGATGTACAGAAGTCAAGGCATGTTAGCTCATGTGAGAAGAAAAAAGGCAAGGAATATGACTTGTGGGAGGATCTCAGCAAGATGAAATTGAACATCACATTAGATCAAATGTTGAATCTATTTCCCAATTATATGAAAAAGTTGTTTCAACACATAGTGCCAAAATGAGAATCTATTACATATGCAATTACAGGAACTGGAACACCCCTGAATGCATAAATATGGATATAGTCCAAGACTGTGATACGTCTGCCATTCCAGAAGTAACCATCAAGATTAGAGGTGAGACAGTGACAAGAGTCATTATGGATGGAGGATCAGGGGGGTAAATATAATATCAGATATCCATGCTAAAAATCTAGGGATTGTTGACATGCAGCCCGCTCTGTTCTAGATTCGCATGGTTGACCAGAGAGGGTCCAAGCCATCAGGATAATCAGAGGAGAACAACTAGAAGTAGCAAGATGTATCTTCGCTACTATGTTCATTGTTCTCAAGATGATTGAAATAGCAGGTGCATATCCCATGCTCCTAGGAAAGATGTGGCTCAGGAGCGCAAGGATAAAGCATAACTAGGAGATAAACAAGATCACGATCAGAAGAGGCAAAAAGAAAGTCTGCATCTCAGTGAAAAGACAGGCTAAACCTGGCAAGCCGACCAACGCATGAAGAAGGCCTGAACTACCTAGAAGGGGTAAAAGATGATAAAGAAGAGTAGACCTTAAAGGAGAATCCAGATCTGCTACTATGAATGTTTGAAGTGGACATAGAGAGGATTGTGCAAAGGTATGACCCAAAGGTTTTGGTGGCTCATCTGAAAGTGATATTGAATGAAGAAAGCACTTGTCAAGAGGAAGAGGACACTCACGATAATGTGGAAGAGTTGTAGGTTGAATAGGAAAAAGACATGGTGGTGCTAAAGCAGGAGGAAGCCGAGCTTGAGAAAAGGAATATCAGATTTCAAGAAGATGAGCTCGAAGAGGTGAACCTAGGGGATGATCAACAGCCCAAGACAATGAGGATTAGTGTCACACTAAATCAAGAGTTTAGAGGGACTCTTGGAATTGCAAAAATCCTACAAGGATGCATTTTCCTGGAACTATTCAAACATGAAGGGGATTGATCCAAGTTTCTACGAGCATAAAATCAATCTGAAAGAGGATGCAACTCCAATTAGGTAGAGAAGATACAGAATGAACCCAAACTATGCCAAACAGGTGAAGGAAGAGATCAACAAATTATTGAAGGTAGGATTCATCTATCCTGTGGATAAATGAATCTTGTGGATAGGATTCATCTCTCCTGTGGGATAGGGTGGAATGGCTATCCACCAATAGTCATTGTTCAAAAAAATAATGGGAACCTGAGAGTTTGTATCGACTACTGCAAGCTGAATGCTTTCACTATATCGGATCCATTCCCATTACCGTTCATTGATTCCTTGTTGGATGTAGTAGTGGGGCATGCAACATAATATTGTCTTAATGGATTCAGTGGGTAAAATCAGGTGTGCGAATGGCCCAGGAAGATAAAGAAAAGACTGCTTTTGTGTCAAAGTGGGGGGCATTTTCCTCCAATGTGATGACATTCGGGCTGAAAAATGCTCCTGCTACATTCCAAAAGATGGTTCAAGAAATATTCTCTGAACATCTGACCACCTTTATAAGCGTGTTTGTGCATGACTTTAGTATGTTTGGGAAAGAAAAGAGCACATTACACACCTCACAATGTGCCTAGGATAGTGCAGGAAGGCCAGACTGAGCGTGACTCCAACAACCAAGTATGCCTTCATTATAACCAATGGATCCCTCTTGGGGCATATAGTGTCTGCTCTGTAGAAGGGTTGGTGGTTGTGGATCCGCCGACCAAAGTCATGTTGAGCTTGACATCTCAACACTAGCCCTCAAGCTCAACTCCAGCTCACGAACTCCAAGCATATCTTGAATTGTGGAGCTTCTCAGCTCCCAAGGCCTTCGTGAGTGAAGATGTCAGTAACCTGATCATGTGTGTTGATGTAGGCCAAGTCGATGTCACCTGCTAAGACTCTCTCCCTGATGAAGTGGTAATGTACCTCAATGAGTTTTGTCCATGCATGGAAAACTGGGTTTCTGGCCAACTGTATACTGCTAAGATTGTCATAATATATGACAACCTTTCTCTCCATATGCAACCCCAAATCAGAAAGTAGCTTGTGCGTAAGAAAACTACCTCACACGCTGCCATCGTAGCTCCTCTATACTCTCTGCCTCTCTACTCGACAAGGAAAGTGGGGGCTATTTTTTGCTGCTCCATGTCATAGTAGCAGCACTCCCCAATGAAAACATAAATCCACCGGTAGATCTCCTATATAAGATGCTACTTGCAATCTGTATCTGTGTACCCATATAGCTCCAATGGTACACATGCTGCATAAAAAAATGTATAATCAATAGTGGCCCTCAAATACCCAAGTGTGTGTCGCACACTGTCATGATGTGGTTTATGTGGAACCTGCATAAACTGGCTCTCTAAGCCAACAGTGTAACTCAAATCTGGCCTACTGATCGTGACATAGATAAAACTCCCCACAATCTTCCTGTACATAGTGGGATCCTCCAACACATAACTTGCATCCGTATACTACTAAGCTTGCTATTTTGATCTAATGGCACCAAGATTGACTTACAATCAGCCATCCCATACTTGGACAACATGTCCAATACATACCATCTCTCTGTGACAACCAAATACCATCAGGTGTGCTAATGACCTCAATTTCCAAAAAGTAGCGTAGATCTCCCAAATCCTTCATCTCAAACTTCCTTTTGAGAAAGAAGACTTTTCACATACTCAATCTCATCCAAATTTTTCATCCCCAACAATAAGATCATCTGCATAGATGGTGATGATCACAATACCCTTATCACTCTTGCACACATACAAAGAGTGATCTGCATCTGCCATACAAAAACCAATAGTGATAAGATATTCAACAATCTTGTCATGCCATGCTCGTGGAGCTTGCTTCAGCCCATACAAGGCCTTACAAAGCTTACATACATACTCTGGGTGACCTGTATCCTCAAAACCTAGTGGCTGATCCATATACACCTCTTGTTGCAAGTCACCATGCAAGAACACATTTTTTACATCCATTTGATGTAAAAACCAGCCTTTACCTGCAGCCACCGTAATCACAACCCTCACAGTTGCCATCTTTGCAACAACCGGGGCAAATGTATCCTCATAATTAATCCCATGTGTCTGCACATATCCTTTGGCTACCAATCTAGCCTTGTACTTGCTTATGCTACCTTCACTGTTATGTTTCACCTTATACACCCACTTAGAGACAATAGCTCTTGCCTTCAAGCAATGGCACACCCGAATCCCAAGTCTCATTTCCATACAATGCATCCATCTCCTCATCCATAGCTTTCCCCCAACACACATTTCCAATAGCCTCATCAAAACATGTGGGTTCTACAACCTACACAACTTTTTCCATATAAGCATAGTGATGTGCCACATAACCATCATAAATCAACCTATGCACAAGGTTTTTAACTCTTCTAAATCTTCGTAATTTTTGATTCATGGCTACCATAGTCGTCTTCACACCAGGTGTCCTCATTGTTGGAATCCCAAGCTCCTCATCAAGGCTCATCTCTGAGCCACTAGACTCTCCATCAACAAGAGAATGCCCTCCAGGAATCTCAGGCATTACCAAGGGGCTCAACCACTTTCTCTTTGCCTTTATGTGATGTACCAACTACATTTTCAGGACTGGTATTATGATGCAGCTTGCCACTCCATGGTCTATCAAAACAGAACCACTAGATGAGGACTCTCTTGGTCCACTCAATGATTGTGATTGCTGACTTGCATTCTGTGCAACCACATTTCCACTTACATCAGCCCCAACAACATCTTTTTCAGTAGCATACCAGCTACTCATCTCATCAAATACAACATCCTTGCTTACCCTCAATTCATGTGTAGCAAGATTATAGCATCTATATACCGTTTTCGCAAGGGAATACCCAATAAACACACATTTTTCTACCTTTGGATCCAACTTAGTATGCAACTCATCTGGCACATGCACATATGCAATACATCCAAAAACTTTCAAGAGATAAATCAGGTATCCTGCCAGTAAACTTCTCCTTTGGCATTACATCATGTATGGCTACAGTAGGAGTCCTGTTCATGACATATACTGCTCTAGACACAGCCTCAGCCCAATAGCTATATGGCATATTCTTTTGTGCCCGTGCTATCTCTGCAATGTGCTTGTTTTTTTGCTCAGCAACTCCATTTTTCTATGGAGTGTATCTACATGTAAATTTTCTCTAAATGCCATTCTTTGGCAAGAATTCAGAGAACTCATCGGAGAAGTATTCTCCCCCTCCATCTGACCTTAGGCACTTCACATGCTTTTCTGTCGATTTTTCAACCACCATCACTCTGAAATTCTAAAAATGAGTGAACAATTCACTCTTCTCCTTCATGAAGTAAACCCACACTTTCCTCGTGTGGTCCATCAATGAATGTTACGTAGTACCTGCAGCCATCCATAGACGTACCCCATACATATAAATGTACAACATCTAGTACATTCTTGCTCACATTTCTGTTATGTGGAAATACATGCTTTGTTTGCTTTTCCAAATTGACATGCTTCACATACTTTCTGCATACCTTCAACTTCTGTAAACTTAGGCAGCCCTGTCACAATTTCTTTAGTCTACATAGACTTCATCCTTTGCAGATTTACATGCCCAATTCCCTTATGCCAAATGTTTGTATCTACAACAACTCCTGAACCATTTGCAAACATTGTAACACTCACTTTAGGCATATTTACATTCAATGTAAACATTATGTCCACTCTGTTGCCTTTTGCAAACCAACCTGCACTTATCGTTAAAGTCTTCTATGTAACAGCCATTAGGATTAAACCAGACCTGCAAACCCTGCTCAATCATCTGGCCAACTGAAACCAGATTCTTTGTAATGTTCAAAACATGAAGTACATATGTAAGGTACTTCACCTTACTATCCTTTATAGACAATGGCACATCTCTAACATGGGTAATCGGATATGCGCAGTGTCATCCTCTATTTCAACAAAACTTGGTCTTTCAAGACTCTTCATTTCCTTGAACCACTCACCATGACTTGTCATGTGGTTCAAAGCACCTGAATCAACATACCATACATCATACTTACATGTTGCTACATCATTTCCAAACATAGCATTAACCACATGTTGCATAACAAACAACCTCTCATTATCCTCATTATTTCTACTAGAGGATGCATAGTTGTTTTGCTGCACTTTGCCATTTCACATGTCACTCTGCTTCTTATAGCAATCTGCTTGACCCTGTCTAGGCATAAACCATAGCAAAAGTAACCTCGTGTATCATTATGCTACCTTTACTAATTACCACGACCTCTTTGACTCCCCCTACCTCTAAACTGGCCTCTTCTACCTGTGTGTTGTTGTGAATCTTGGGACTATTGCTGTTGCTGACCATAATTCTGATTACCTGCTTGGCCACCACCTTGGCCACGTCCACGACCTCCCTCTATCTTGTCCTCTACCTAAACTCATGCTCTAAACTATTTTTGTTTTGTGAAGACTGTTGATCTTTACCTAAATTCTTCTCTTCAATAATCAGCATTGACACCAAATCTGTGAAGTTGGGAATGTTCCCCTAGACATCTTGAACGCCTTGTATTGTGGCCCGAGACCACGTAGACACACTTCCACCTTATCATCATCATCAGAAACACCAATTGATGCAAGGGATTCCACAATACCCTTGATCTTCAAGGCATAATCATTCACATACATATTTCTCTTCTCCACAGTATGAATCTCATTCTTTAAGTGAATCTTTCATGCCTTGGTGTTAGTTTCATACAACTTCACCAAGGTATCCCATGCCTTCTTAGGTGACTTGGCATCCTGTATATGCCCAATCATAGTGTCCTATGCTGATAGAAAGCTAATACATGACTTTCCTTGCTCCTTGATTCCAATCCTTTAACTCTTTTACATCTACAGAGAGCAGTTGGATTAATCTATGGTATTTTCGGTGCCTCCTCATGTTCACCTTTCAATGTAGTCCTAGTAACCTTTTCCCATCAGGAAATTTCTTAATCTAAACCTCCAAGCATGGAAGTTGTTCTCGTCAAGCTTCTCTACAACAATCTAGTTTATTCCATCATTTGACATCTTTTCTACAACACAAATTTACCAAAAATAGCACTCTTGTTTGACCTGTACACAAACTACTGTATTCCCTCCAACGGTACTATATTACACCCAAACTTTCACAACCAGTGACCTCAATTTACATACATACACCCAATGGCAACTTTGAGACCTCTTTGTAGTACACACAGTGTCTGCACAACCAATCGCCCTTCTTGCAGTTCCAAAAACAGAGTTTTGCAGAGAATCGAAACTTACCTGCAATGCCCGTGAGAACGTATGCGACTGAAAAATGAAGGTCCAGATGCACCCAAAATGCATTTTCACCTAGATATTTTAGTTTCCATGTGGCTCTGCTCCCGCCGTTGAAGAAAGCTCCTCAATCGAAGTTTGTTTGCCGGTGCCTCTCGAGGAAAAGACCTCCCTACAAGGGTGTAGTAGCCAACACAAAGGGGGAAGAGTAGATGAAGCTCTTACCATCGTACTACTTCATGTGCTTCTCTTGCTTACCGCTTAGCCCTTAGCATGAAGCACGCTCTGATACCATGAAGAAAAGATGCAGGGGGGAGAAGAGAGCTTGAGCTCTTGCAAGAACACACACTCACACAAACCCTAGAAGAGAACACACAAGGTGAGAGGCTAAAAATTATTCTTCTTCTTCACACAACAAAAAAAAGGTCTACAAAGAAGATAAAGTGACTAACACACATAATAGAGTATATACAAGTGGTCCATAATGTGAACACGCTAAGTGGAGTGGGTAGGTATGGACTAGTTGGCGTAGTTTAGCTATAGAATCTCTGGCGAACATATGTCGGTGCCAGTTACCAAACCCACCAGTCATGTAAATGTCAAACGGTCATGTAGGTGCCTCATGAGTGTCAGCTCATGTTGAGCTTGACATCTCAACACCACAGATACGGAGGAGCTGGATGGTAGTAGCATGGTGCAGAGGCGGACAAGTCGAGGTTGCTACCACCATAAAAAGGGGTGCATGGGTGTGAAAAGAAATTTGTCACATCACCATCACCTATTCTTGGCCGATCATTAATAACCTTGTAAATAGTGTGCATGGCATTGATGGTCAAATATAGTAAGGAGGATCTGGGGCAATCTCACAAAAAATGGCCGCCCTTGGGAAAGGTGTAAACAATGGCCGAATGCTTCTCCATCAAAAGTTTAGTTTCCAAATCACATTTCAAAAATTCTCTACACACACTCGATTCTCTCTTTGTTAAACTCCGCTCCTTTCCTCGCCTTATCACACTCAACCCTTGCACACCCGAAATAGGTAACATCCTCCCCTCTATACAAGGAGGTGGTCTAGAGAGGAAAGGGTTAAAGGAGGAGGAGATATAACAAAATTACAATGCTGGAGAGTAGTTGTAAAATTCCAACACCATCATGCTTCCATCAAGGGAGAAAATGGTGATCAACCCCCTATATATTGTAGAGGTGTCCACACTACAAAGTAAACCTAATGTAATGTCCACACCACACATGACCAGCTGGACGCGGTCATAAACACACACACCACACGATATCTATCTACCATACTGTCACTCTGTCAGCACCCATGTGCTATCCAGCTGTATACGAGCTTGACATTTCAACACTCCCCCTCAAGCTCGACATGTCCATCTCTAGGACTCCCAATCTAGTACGGAAATACTCGAACTTATCCTTACCAAGTGCTTTGGTAAAGATATCTGCAACCTGCTCATCTGTCTCTGCACATATGTCAAATCAACATGCCCATCTAGCACTTTCTCTCTGATGAAGTGATAGTGGACCTCAATATGTTTGGTCTTGGCATGATAAACTGGGTTGCTAGCAAGCTGAATGCTACTCATGTTGTCACAATGAATGACAACTCTCATATCACTCTGTAACCTGACATCATCTAGCAACTTTTTCAACCACATAGCCTCACATGCAGCTATGGCTGCTCCACGATACTCTGCCTCTGTGTGGTAGATAAAGCAACTGTAGGTTGCTTTTTACTGCTCCAACTCACAGCTCCACTACCAAGGCTGAAAACATAGCCACTGGTAGACCGCCTGTCATATGCACTACCGGCCCAATCTGCATCTGTATATCCATAGACATGCATGTCTTTTCCTGCCTCATAGAAAAGACCATAATGCACGGTAGTTTTGACGTATCTCAGAATACGTCTCACAGCATCCAAGTGAGGTTTACGAGGACTTTGCATAAACTGACTCACCAAACCAACTGCGTAACTGAGATCTGGCCTCGTAATGGTCATGTAGATAAGGCTACCAACCATTTTCCTGTACATGGTGATATCATCAAGCTCATCACCCAAATCAGCCCTAAGCTTCATGTTTTGCTCTAATGGTGTCAACATTGGTTTGCATGCTGTCATACCATACTTTGCCAGCATGTCAAGTGCATATTGCCTTTGCACCAACCATATACCCTTGCTTGTTCTAATCACCTCAATGCCAAGAAAGAACCTTAAATCACCAAGGTCTTTCATATTAAACTCTTTGCATAAAGAGGCCTTAACCTCATCAATGCCTTTCCCACAATCACCTGTGATAATCAAATCATCAACATAAATGACTATCATCACGATACCATCATGTGTCTTCTTCACATAAAGTGAAGAGTCTGCATTTCCAACCATAAATCCAATACTGACAAGATATCTGCTGATCTTGTCACTCCAAGCACGAGGTGCTTGAAGCAAGCACGAGGTGCTTGAAGCAAGCACGAGGTGCTTGCTTCAAACCATAGAGTGCTTTCTTTAACCTGCAAACAAAAGTCGGATATTTTGGATGTACATATCCTTCTGGCTGTTCCATGTACACCTCTTCTTGTAGTTCACCATTCAAGAAAGCATTTTTTATATCCATTTGATGTAAAGCCCAACCTTTTTGTGCTGCTAGTGCAATGATAGACCTCACTGTAGCCATCTTAGCCACTGGGCTGAAAGTTTCATCATAATCAAGACCATAAGTTTGTGCATATCCTTTAGCGACCAGCCTTGCCTTATGTCTCTCTAGGCTGCCATCTGACTTGCACTTTACCTTATACACCCATTTGCAACCTATTGCATTCTTTCCTTGAGGTAACTCAGCCAATTCCCATGTATCATTTTTGTCCAAAGCATCCATCTCTTCATCCATGGCTTTCTCCCATACATGCTCTCCAATAGCCTCTGTATAGCATGTAGGCTCCACATGCTTTACCATAGATGTCATGTATGCATAGTGCATAGCAAAATCTCTATATGTCAATCTTTCAACTGGATATCTGACTCTCTGGGATCTCCGCAATGCATGCGGGTCACTCTGTACACCTGTAACACGAGCATGTGGTGGCACATATCTGTCCTGCCTAGCACCAGGTGTGCATAAAACAAGTATGCCGAGCTCCTCATCCAAACTCTCAGAACTAGATGACTCATAACCTATGATCCCAATTCCTTCGACTTTCTTCTTGCCTTTATCTATAGCACTACTCCCCCAGTGCTCACACTCTCATGCCTCAAACGTCCTGACCATGGACGTACACTGCTACTCTCAGCTTCTGCTGCCCTGCTGGCCCAGACATAGTAGTAGAACTAGAACTTGCTTGTGATGGTAAGTTCACAGACACATCTGCCTCAAGTGAGTCAATAACTCCCTCATCTTTTGCTTTGTACCAACTAGCAAGCTCATCAAACACCACATCTCGTGAGATGACTACTTGTCTAGTTTGAGGGTTATAACATTTGTAGGCCTTTCGATCCTGTGCATATCCAACAAATACACATTTCTCTGCCTTAGGATCCAACTTCCGTCTTCTTTCATCAGGCACATGAACATAAGCTACGCATCCAAAGACTTTGAGATGTCCAATGTCTGGCCTGTAACCTGTAAGCCGCATCTCCGGCGTGCTTCCATGAATGGCTGCTGTAGGTGTTTTGTTCAGGATATACACTGCAGTAGCACATGCTTCTGCCCAATAGTAATCTGGCATGCTCTTTTCATTGAGCATTGCCCTTGCCACTTCACATATGACTCGATTCTTTCTCTCAGCCACACCATTCTGCTGAGGTGTATACCTGCATGTCAACTGTCTTCTTATCCCATGCTTCCGCAAGAAATGCTCAATAGCTTTTGAGGTGTATTCACCACCTCCATCTGTTCTCAAACATTTAATCCAACAGCCATATTGCTTTTCTACAAGAGCTTTGAAATCCATGAACTTTTCCAGCACTTCACTCTTCTCTTTCAAAAAATATATCCATGTCATCCTGCTGAAGTCATCTATAAATGTCACATAGTATAGACTTCCTTTGATAGATGGATTTTGTGCAGGGCCCCATACATCACTGTGTACTATCTCAAGTGGCCTGTTACTCATATTTCCTTCTCTAGGAAACCTCAACCTTGCCTGCTTTCCAAACTGACAGGCTTCACAAACATGCATATGTCCATCATATTTGAATCGAGGCAATCCACTGACAATGCCTCTTGTTTGCATGTTCTTTAATCTTTGTATATTGACATGTCCAATCCTCTTATGCCACATGTCAATGTCCTGCACAATCCTATTGCTCTTTGAAAACATGGCTGAGCTCAATTCTGGTATGCCTGCATCCAATTTGAACAACCTTCCTTCCTTCTTGCCCTTGGCAATCAACCATGCTTAAAGTCTTCCACAAAACAACCATTCTCATTGAATCTTACTTGTAGTCCCTGCTCAACCATTTGGCCTACTGATGCCAAATTCTTTGTGATGGATGGTACATATAACACTTCTGACATATTCTTCACATTTCCATCATGCATCCTCAAAGGCACACTGCCAACATGTGTTATAAGATGCTGAGTATCATCTCCTGTGACCACATAACCATTTGTATCCAATGGTTGCATCTTCTCAAACCACTCACCATGACATGTCATGTGGTTTGAGGCACCTGAATCCATATACCATGACTCATCTCCTGCATTCTGAGAGTCCATTGTCCCCATAATGTGCTTCATTGCAAAAAGGTGATTTGAACTCCCATCATTGTTACTAGTAGATGCATAATTTTCATGTTGTGGTCTTCCATTCCTCATATCATTCTGCTTTTTGTAACAATCTTTTGCCATATGTCCAAGTTTGCCACAATAGTGACATTCAATCCCATTCAAATTTTGTTGAGGACCTTGCCATCGTCCTCTACCATGAGCACCTGTTCCAAATCTCCCCCTATGGGATTGAAATCCACGACCTCCACGTGATCCAAATGATGACTGTGAATTCTGAAAATTTTGATTTGATTGTGGTTGAGTAGACCTGTCATTCCAACCACGTCCTCCACGGCCTCGAGGGGTAAATCTCCCCCTGCCTCGAAAGCCTCTAGATGAGTAAAAATCCTGATTCCTTGCATGCTCATCATTGCTTGACGAGGATGCACCACCTGTAACACTCATACCACCAAGGCCAAGCTTCAATTCTTCCACAATGAGCAATGACACAAGTTCATTAAAGTCTGGCATTCCTCCCAACCTTACTGAGATGGAAGTGTCAAAAGATTTGTTTTCTTTGCCTAAACCACGCAATGTGAGAGCAACCAAATCATCATCATCCATTGGGGCATGGATCGATGACAAGGAATCTGCATAACCCTTGATTTCCTGAACATACTCATGTATACTCCTATTCCTTCGTGTTACACTGTGAATCTGTTGCTTTAGTTGTATCTTCCTTGCACCAGTGTCTGTCTCATACATTCGGCACAATATACCCCATGCTTCTTTCGGTGTATCTGCATCTTGGATGTGAATAAGCAAGGCATCTGTTACACATATTGAAAAATAATGCAACACTTTCGAAGACCGCTCTACCCATTGCTTGTGAGCCAGTAACTGAGCATTATTTGGTTGAGGTAGATATAGCTCCGGGTCTTCCTCCGAGACAAGACTCCATAAACCTTTGCCTTTCAAAAAACTCTTCATTCGAAACTTCCACACTTGAAAGTTAGTGCGGTCAAGCTTCTCTCCAACAATCTGTATCGGACCATCTCCCATTGTTGCAAAAATATAGTAGATGTACCCCTTTGACAAGTTGTATGCCGGACCTGTAAAGCTTCAAATCTCCTCAAATCACATCAAATGCTTGCAAATTGTGTGCATTAACATCCCACAATGATTCATCAACAATGTATACTCGATCAAAGTTGAAACCAAATGATACTCCTTCACAAAAAAATTTCTGGTTTTTTTCTCGCCAGTAACCAGTCAAGATTATGCTCTAAATCCTTCAAATCTTGTCCAAATTCAATGATTCAACTTGCATTGGCTTCCCAACACATTGCTCCAACATATCCTAGAAGTGTTTGATCAAATTCTTCAAGGTGAATGAGAACCACCAATTTTTGTAGCTCCCTGGTTTGCTTTTTTCTGCATCTGTCAGGTACCACCTCTCACTAAAAGTGCTCTATCTCCTTCAAATCTTATCCAAATTCAAAACTTTTTGATTCAAAAGTTTAGCAACACCTTCATCCTTGCTTGTACCAAAGGAATTAGTACAATTCTCAACAGGTAGAGATTAATGCTTGCATTAGTGAAGCTCTGTTTCTGCAACACAGTTTTGTACTTTTGCTAATGACTGGTTATTGAGTTGAATGAGCTCCAAATCCTTCAAGTAAGCTTCCCAAATGTTAATGTCAGCACCAAACAAGTATTTGCTAAGCTCCAAGTGACTTCAACCTCTTGTAAAGACCTTGTACTGATCAAATATGAGTGTATGATGAAAATTGTCCAAAATCTGCTAGAAAACACGCCGCCTGCTCCTGGAGCTCTAGGAGAGAGGGGAAATCACCAATGAGTTGATAAACTTCTTAGCAATGACCTAATGCATCATGGGTATGAAGGGTTTGGCTCAATTTTGCTTCAATCTTCCGCATTCGTCCTCCACCGAGCATATGTTCTCTGTTTTTGTAGGGTCCAAAAAACCAGAGTTTTTTTCTTCACAAATTGCCTGTAAAGCATCAATTTTCCATGCAATGATTTGCCCCAAAGTTGCTAATACATGTGTTCATTCACAATACATGAGAGCCTCAGTGTTTGCTTTGTATTTGATCCAATACATTTGCCAAGACACACTCCTTCATAAGCTTTCCATTAAAGCTTCAAAACAGAAATTTTCTGCTTGCTTTTGCACCTTTAATCTTCTCTTACACTTGCTCTTGATACCTGCAATCCGCAGAGGGGGTCTTGCTACACTTACCAATGGTCCTTAGCTCTCAGATTTGATGCCGGTGTGTGCTCCACAGCTTCTCCTTTGCTCCAAGCTCCAATGGCTTCCTTCACAGCTTTTTCTTCTTCTTCCCTCTTCTCTCACTCACTCTCACAACACAGCTAATGAGATCTAGGCTCTGATACCATGATAAAAAACAGAAGCAGGAGGGAACACACACAAGAGAAGCAAACCCTAATCCATATCCATCAATCATAAAGAAGGAGAGTAGCCATAGTCACCATCTCTCTCACACACAAAAGGAGAACACCACATAGTGTTATGTCCACACTACAAAGTAAACCTAATGTAATGTCCACACCACACATGACCAGCTGGACGCGGTCATAAACACACACACCACACGATATCTATCTACCATACTGTCACTCTGTCAGCACCCATGTGCTATCCTCCAGCTGTATACGAGCTTGACATTTCAACATCTACTAGAGCAAGAGAACAAGGTCAAAGAGAAGAAAGGATTGGACCCAACAACTGGAGAGGAGAAAGCACTCTACACCCAAGGAGGCCTCGCACGAGGACGAGGACGAGGAAGAGGCAGGGGAGGAGCAAGAATCTTCACTTGCCACAACTGTGGGAAGCCAAGACACATGACTAGAGACTGCTACAACAAACCAAATGAAGAAGGATTGGCATCGGCAAACTTCATGGAGACTCCTAAGGTAGAGGAGTCAGAATATCTTCTCCGAGAGAGGAAGAGAGAAGCCCCACAATCCAATGTAACCTGCCCCAATAGAGTAAAACCACCTTTGAGCCACCGATGATGTAGGCTATGTGGCAGATGTATGTGTGAGCACTTTAGTCAAAGTTACGGGCACTTGTAGTAGCCTTGGACACATAGAGAGAGAGTATCAAGGACTATGAGTTAGGGACTTGAGGCACTAGTCGCGGGCTACCAAGTAAGAGGTAAACTTGGTATAGCGTCCAGGTGTGCTAGAATTATTCACTTGAAGAGCGGCACTTTAGAGAAGAGGAGGTGGAGCCAGGAGGAGGGGGGCGGGGGTTGTGGGTGAGGAGGGGGGTAGAGGGGATTTGAAAAGGGGAGGAGAGAGGGGGGGTGGGAAGGAGGCCCTTCCCGGGAGGGGGGAGAGAGGGGAGAGAGGGGGAGGGAGGGGGGAAGAGAGGGGGAGGGAGGGGGGAAGAGAGGAAGAGAGGGGGGGGAAAGGAGGGGTGGGAAGGCGGCCCTTCCCGGGAGGGGGGAGAGAAGGGAGAGGGGGGGAGGGAGGGGGGAAGGGGGGAAGGGGGGAGAAGAAGAAGCGGGGAGGGTAGCTTGAGGGAGATGTTGAAGGAGAGGTTGGATGAGACGGGAGAGGTCGTCTTTGATGCGAGAGAGCCCTTCCTAAATGAGAGTATTGACAGCTTTCTCTTTGGGGATTTGTTCGGCCTCAAGGAGAGCATCCTCTTGAGCATCTTTGCAGAGGGTGACGGCTTTTTTCTAGACTTGAGCTTCCAAAGAGGTAGTGACAAGAAAGTGATTGATTTCAAACTGGAAGGCCGAGAGAGTTTCTAGGTGCCAAGAGTGGATTTTGGCAAGCCACCAAGAAGAGAGAATGTGGTAGAGGGGAATGGAGGAGAGGATTTTGCAAAGCTCATCAAGCCGGTCGGAAAAGGTGAGGTGAAAGGAGGAGAGCTTCTTAAGGAAGGAGTTAGAGAGGGATTTTTGTGCAGAGAGAAGAGTGGAGGCACAATTAGCCTTATAGGCTTCAGTGAGACGAAAAAGCTCTCCATCAAGGACCCTTTGGGCGTCAGGGTCGTTGATGGTGAGATTGGGAGGCTTGAGCTTGAGATTGTTGGGGACGAGGCCTTCCGAGATGATGCTCTCGAGCCTTGAACATCAAGGGCTCGAAGATGCTTGGAGTGGAGTTTTTTACAGATGTGGAGAGGAGAGTTTTCAGCTCTTCAGGATGAGGAAAATCTAAGAGGAGAGAGGGGGGGTTGAGGGAAGGGAGGGAGGGGCTTCAGGGAGAGGCTCTTGGGGCTCGTCGAGGTGGTTTGATGCAAGGGAGGGAGGGGCCTCGGGGAGAGGCACTTGTGGCTCGTCGAGACGGTTTTCCCTAACGACTTTGATCTCATCCTTGGAGAGGTTTTTAGGAGGGGGCGTCAAAGGAGGCGTGGTGAGGTAAAGGGTGCATGGTGAGGTAAAGGGTGCGTGGCCTTTCGGACCCCATGAATTTGAAGCATGAGGTTGTCAAAAACGGAATCAAGCTCCTCTCGAGAGCTGAAGCGGGAAGGATCTGGGAGAGAGCAAGAGAGGGGAGGTAGAGGGGGGAAAGAGGAGGAAAAGGGTGGGAACGAGAGGGTGCAAGAGGAGGCCGGGAGGATAGGAAAGGCGAAGGAAGCAAAGAAATGGGCGTGAAGATCAGGAGAAAAAGGGGGGAAAAGAGGGCTGCTGACAGAGGGGAGGGTAGCGGGAGCGCCGGGGGTGGCAGGGCCAGGCTGGAAAGAGGAGAATGTGGAGGAGAAGGGGGCCCTGTCAGCACCAAAGGAGGAGGAGGAGGAGGCGATGGTGGAGGAGGAGGCGGTGGTGAAGGCCGCCATCTCAGAGCCGGTGGAGGAGGCGACCACCAACACAGAGCCGCCGCCGATGGCGGCAGCCAGCGACGGCCATGGCGGGGGTGGCCTGTGCAGCCGCTGCTTACAGTAGGCAGCGGAAGAGGCGAGGGCGGGGGTGGCCGAGGCACCGGTAGAGGGAGCCAGGGCAAAGGTGGGTGGGCTTCACTGCTGGTGCAACGTCCACCGTGATCCAAATGTTGGGGGTCATCCACCAGCCGCCATCTAGTATATGCATTGGGCAACAAACTCTCATGACATGAATCTTCTTTCTTGTTATTGAATCTTGCCAACAGGTAGTACCCGAGTCGATCACTTCATTTCTTTGAGAAAATCAAAACAAAAATTTCATCTCCGAAATCTAGGTTTGAACTTTAAGGCCTATTCCAACCCCCTTCATCCGGTTCTCCCTTCATGGGGCAAGGCCTCTCGAGACAAATTTTATGGGCTTGTCCTAGGCATACCTAGGCTTGTAAACCCTTTTCATTCTACTCACCGAGGCAAGCCCAAGTCCAATCCTCTCATTAGCTCTGAGCTGTATGTCGATGGGCTTGACGCATGCGTACTTTTCCCTGGCCCTTTCCATTGCATCAACGGCCATCCCCCCTACAAAAGCATGTGGCTCTCTGTGCTCTAGGATGATGGAATCACTTTCAAACATAGTCTTCTTGGGCTCTCTTGGTCTTTTCCTCCCTCCTTGGCTCCACTTTCACCCCTATGGTGGTCTTCTTATTGGTTCTGATCTCGCATGTGCCCTCTCTTCTTTTTCCAGGTAACTTCATTCAGCTCATTGACCACCGTGAGTTAGAAGACATGTCCAAACAGGAAAGTACTAACACAGACTAGGAATTGAATAGACTTGTAGTCAAGTATAATGTAGCGATGCACACAGTTATCACTCTCTACTCTCTTGTCTATCCCCTATCTCTCAACATCCTGGATTGTTACCCTTTACTCCTTTACATCTACCCGGGTACCACCCATTGGCAAGATTCAATTACAAGGTTGTTATAAGAAAGAAGATTCATGTCATGAGAGTTTGTTGCCCAATGCATATACTAGGCGGCAAGGCTGGCAGCAAGGCTGGGTGTAGCAACCACGCAACCCAGAGATGGCGGCGGATGGATGACCCCCATCATCTGGATCATGGTGGATGTTGCGCCAACAGTGAAGCCCACAATGATGTATTGTCATTTCCATTCAATCACTTCATTTCTTTGAAAATCAAAACAAACATTTCATCTCTGAAATCCGGGTCTAAACTTTAATGCCTATTCCAACCCCCTTCATCCGGTTCTCCCTTCATGGCAAGGCCTCTCGAGGACAAACTTTATGGGCTTGTCCTAGGCATACCTAGGCTCGTAAGCCCTCTTCCTGCTGCTCATCGAGGCATGCCCAAGTCCAGTCCTCTCATTAGCTCTGAACTTTATGTCGATGGGCTTGGTGCATGCATACTTTTTCCTGGCCCTTTCCATTGCATGAATGGCCATCCCCACTGCAAAAGCATGTGGCTCTGTTTGCTCTAGGATGATGGAATAACTTTCAAACATAGTCTTCTTGGGCTCTCTTGGTCCTTTCCTCCCTCCTTGGCTCCACTTCCACCCCTATGGTGGTCTTCTTATTGGTTCTGATCTAGCATGTGCCCTCTCTTCTTTTTCCAGGTAATCACTTTCAAACATAGTCTTCTTGGGCTCTTTTGGTCCTTTCCTCCCTCCTTGGCTCCACTTCCACCCCCTATGGTGGTCTTCTTATTGGTTCTGATCTAGCATGTGCCCTCTCTTCTTTTTCCAGGTAACTTCATTCAGCTCATTGACCGTCATTTTGCCTCCTTTTCCTCTTGTGTTCTTGGAAGGGGTTGTGGATTCAATCTCCTTATTGAGGGCTTTTATCATCAACACATCCTGCCTTTGTTGCTCCTTGTATTCTGCCACTAGACCATCTAGCTCTTTGATCTAGGCTCTAAGAGAAGCCTCATCTCCTACCCTCTCTTCCAGCTTTTTCGTACCCAGGCATGCTCTTGTAGTTGAAAAGCTACCTTTTTTTGGGTATGCGTATTAAGGTTCCCTCGATCAAGAATTGGCCTTGAATCTCGCTCATCATTAGGGATTGTATCCATTCATGATCCTTTGTACAATACTAGCTCCTTTCCCTTCCCCTCAGGCTTCTCTTGTGTCCTCTTCCCATCACCTTTCAGCTGATTAAACCTTTTCTTCCATGTCTCCAATTCCATTTTTAGCTACTCGTTCTCTCACCCAACCTATGTCAAAGGACTCTCTAGGATGGGGTATAGGGAGCTCAACTTGTGCTTCCATGTACAGGGGTTCCGTGACCACGATTTTTTGTTGTGCCTATCCTGGTTGTGCAGGCATTCTCTATATGTGACTTTCTGATGTGTCTATTCGGGATGCGGGCATTTCGAGGCTATTGTGTCTTGCTGCTCTTCCAGCTTCTGTGTAAGAATTAACTTGTCGATATCGGCAAAGTCCTTTAACTTCCTGCTACTTTTCTCTTCTACTGTCTTCCCCTTCTAGCTGCCCTTCTTCTTTTCCCCGAACTCAAAAATTCTCTTCTTTCCAAAAATTGATTGTCCAAATCTCCCTTCCTGCTGGGGTCTTTCCTTGATCTCCTCCCTGCACCCTACGTCTTCTTTGTTGCTTGCCTCCTCCTTTTGGATATCCTCCTCATTTGCGACTCCTGGTTGTGCTTTAAAGAGTGTTGTTAGAGGTAAGGGTGGATCTTTGTCTTGGTGTTTGGGTAAGTGACCGTTCCCAATTTGGACTTTTAGGTTATTATAGAGCACCTCTACCCAAGCCACCTTCGTTCCCTACTTCCGCTGCCTTCACCAGTAGTCTAAAGGCTTTCCTAGACATGGAATATGGCTTATGGGTGACATTGATCATCTCCACCATGAAGCACATACGCTTATGCCTATCCTCATCTCGAGTTCCTGTGATTTTAAACTCTTTGGCCGACAAACCCAGCTACACTCCGGTTACGGAGTTCATCAGAAGCATTTGGCTTGCCATCATCCATACCCTTTATGGTCAAGGGGGAAGCTGCAAGCTGGTTTAGTTGTGTCTTGCATTGGCCTTGAGATTCTCTTCTGGGCTGGGAAAAGCCTTGTAGAGTCCTAGGCAAGAGAGGCGTGAATATACAAGGCTGATCGGAGCTTTTGGGCCATTGTTCTTAGCCGGTTGAACTTCTCTGGTGGACTATAGGTTCATGGCAAAGAATCTCAGCATTCAAGAGTATTCTGGTGGAGCCAGAACGTTCTTCTTCAATGTCACCATCAATAACATGACCACAGGGACAATGTGAAAGTTGTGTACCTAAACCTCATCATCATTAAAACCATGTGCCTAAGGAGGGAACACAAATCTAGCATCATGTCGATCCTAGATGGAGCATGTTGGCCCATAACCATTTCCACTTGTCTAAACACCACCAAACTTGATGGAAGCAGTACTCTACCTCTAGTCCACCTACACACCCAGCTCCAACTCAAATCTCCTTCAGCAAGCCCTCCATCAGCCCTATGAGATGGATGTAAGCTGGCAGAAGGAGATGCTTTAGACCAGACACTAACCCTTCTGCTACACCTCCTTTTAGTAGACCCAAAAAGGATGAATCTTTGCAAATTTCTTCCATGCCTTGTATAATACCCACATATCATGTTTCATGCCCAACTTCAAAGGAGAAGGCCCCACAGTTGTGTGTAAGTCCCTTTGGTCCTTATGGAGTCCTGATTACATCTATCAAATAGGTACTTTTCACACCTACCAACACCTGCCTCCTGTTGTCAAAATCTCATGAGATTTGGTATGCTTCAATTAAAACATATGGAAATACTCCACACAAAACCTTGTACCCTAGTTCTCTTTCAGCATGGAGAAAATCGGGTTGGAAGAACAAACCACTTTGACTAGTTTGGATTTTTGGAACAAAGCAACACTACTAGTCCCAATCTCCTGCCTTCGACACTTCCACCAGCCGAAAAACTAGTACTTGCAAAGGATTTCACTCTACAGAACTTGTTCCCTACTATCTCTCATCTCAAGATCCCCTCGTGGCTCCAAAACACCAGTCCACAGAGCACTTAGAACTGCATGTTGGATAGCCTATGTACAACCCATAGCCCATAAGAAAACAACAAGAAAGAGATAGGAAGAAACACTATGATTCAAGCTTGTTGGGTTGTTATATCTCTCTCTACAGAGTTGTTCAAGTTTGTTATCTTTCTCTCTACAAAGCTAGATGGGCTGTTTTCTCTTTCGAGGTATACAGGAGTAAGAATCTCCCTGTTTGATCTTATAATTATTCCCTTAAAAGTTGCTTATTTTGTTGCAAAAAAATGATTAATCTTTTCACAAGTATGTTTCTAATCTTCAACTGTTCACGAGATGTGGTGTTTGATGAGCTTGCTAGCAAAGCAAAAGATGAAGGTGTCATTGAGTCACTTGAAGCTGATGTGTGAAGATACAGGACCGATCAAAGCTTTTGGGCTATTGTTCTCAGTCGGTTGAGCTTCTCTGGTGGACTATAGGCTCAGGTGAAGGTTCTCAGGCTTTGATAGTATTCCAATGGAGCAAGAAGGTTGTTTTTCAATGTCATCATCAATCAAAGAGCCAGATGAGCATAGGTACAATGTGAAAGTAGTGTACATGGACCTCCTTATCATCAAAACCATGTGCTTGAGGAGGGAACTGACATCTAGCATCATGTTGACCCGAGTTAGAGCATGTCAGCCTAGAACTGCTTCCACTTCTCCAAACACCACCAAACTTGATGGGAGGAATCATCTACCTCTAGTCCAATACAAATCAAGCTCCAATTCAAACCTCCTTCCAGCAAGCCCTCCATCAACCCTCTCAGATGGCTATAAGCTGGCAACTACTACTAGAGATTCTTTGGACCAGACTTCTGTTTTAGTGGACCAAAAAAGATTGAAACTCTGTAGATTTATTATTTGACTTGTATAAGGCCCATATATCAATTTTTATGCCCAACTGTAAAGGAGAGGGCCCCCAAACAACATGTAAGTCTCTTAGGTCCTTATGTAGTCTCGTGACTACAAAACAGTTATCAGATAAGTACTTTTTACATCTACAAACACCTGCCTCTTGGTGTCAAAATCTCATGAGATTTGATATTCTTTAAGTAAAATGCATGGAGATACTCCACACAAAACCTTGTACCCTAGTTCCCTTCCACCAGCATGGAGAAAATAGGGCTGGAACAGGGCACTTTGAGTAGTTTGGATTTTTGGAACAAAGCAACACTGCTAATCCCAATCTCATGCCTTCCACACTCCCACAAATTGCAAAACTTGTACTTGCAAGGATTCCACTCTACAAATCTTTTTCCCTACTATCTCTCACCTCAAGCTTCCCTCCTAGATCTAAAATAGTAGTCCACACAGCCCCCCTTAGAACTGCTTGCAATCCACAGTCCACAAGAAACACCAAGAAAGAGATAAGAAGAAACACTAAGATTTAAGCATGTCAGGTTGTTATATCTCTCACTTCAGAGCGGGTGGGTTTTTATATCTCTCTCTTTAGAGCAGATCGGGATGGACAATAGATACAGAGGCTAGAGAGTAGGTACAAAGGGTTGTACAATAGTCTCTTTCTCTCTTTAGGACAGGGCAGCTTGTGATTTTCTCCCTACAAGTTGGACAATAGGTGTTTCTCCCTCTATAAGGTTGAGTAGAGGTCTACGGAGAAGTCCCAGGTTGTGGAGGAATAGTCGAGGCCTGTCTAGTGGTTCAGCTGTGTCTTACACTAGCCTTCAGGTTCTCTTTTGAGCTAGGCAAGCCTTCAGGTTCTCTTTTGAGCTAGGCAAGCCTTCTATAGTCCTAGGCAAGAGAGGTGTGAAGATACAGGGCTGATCAAAGCTTTTGGGATATTATTCTTAGCCACTTGAGCTTCTTTGCTCAGGCGAAGGTTCTTAAGCTTTGAGAGTATTCTTGTGGAGCCAAAAGATTATTTTTCAGTGTCACCATTAGTTAAACCATCAAACGAGCATAGGGGCAATGTGAAATAAGTGTACCTAGACCTCGTCATCATCAACAAAACCATGTGCTTGAGGAGGGAACAAGAATCTATAGCACATGTCGACCCTAGCTAGAGCATGTCGGCTCAGAACCACTTCCACTTGTCCAAACACCAACAAACTTGATGGGAGAAATGCTCTACCTCTCATCCACTTGCATACCAATCTCCAACTCAAATCTCTTTTGGCAAGTCCTCCATCAGCCCTTTGGGATGGTTGAAAGCTAGCAGCAGGTGGTGATGCTTTTTGGACCAAACACTAATACTTATGCTGCACCTTCTCAGTAGACCCAAAAAGGATGAAACTCTGCAGATTTGTTCCTGAACTTGTATAAGACTGACATATCAAGTTTCATGCCCAACTTCAAAGGAGAACACCCCCAACAGCCTATAGGTCCCTCAGGTCCTTATGTAGTCATGACTATATCTATCAGAGAGGTAGTTTTTACACCTGCAAACACTTGCCTTCTGGTGTCAAAATATCATGAGATTTAATATGCTTCAAGAATAGCATATGGAAATACTCCACACAAACGTTGTACCCTAGTTCTCTTCTAGCATAGAGAAAATAGGGCTAGAACATGGCACTTTGACTAGCTTGGATTTTTGGAACAAAGCAACACTACTAGTCCCAATCTCTTGCCTTTGACACTTCCACCAACTACAAAACTTGTACTTGCAGGGATTCCACTCTGCAAACCTTGTTTCCCTAAGAGGGAATAGGCATCTAGCATCATGTTGACCCGATCCTTGGAATGTCGGCACTTCCACTTGTCCAAACACCACCAAACTTGATGAGAGCAATCACCTCCTCTGGTCCACCTACACACCAAGCTTCAAATTAAATCTCCTTCAGCAATCCCTCCCGTCATTCCTCTAAGATGGCTACAAGCTCGTAACTGGAGATGCTTTAGACCAGATACTAACCCTTCTACTGCACCTCCTCAATAGACCCAATCGAGATTAAACTCTATCAATTTTCTCCTTGACTTGTATAAGACCCACATATTAATTTTAATTCCCAACTTCAAAGGAAAAGGCCCCCAATGGCCTGTAAGTTCCTTAGATCCTTATGCAGCCCTGACAACAGCTATCAGATAGGTACTTTTCACACCTATGCAAACACTTGTCTCCTAGTGTCAAAATCTCATGATATTTGGTATTCTTCAAATAAAACATATGGACATACTACACACAAAAACATGTACCCTAGTTCTCTTCCATCATGGAGAAAATAGGGCTAGAACAGTGCACTTTGACTAGTTTGTATTTTTGGAACAAATCAACACTGCTAGTCCCAATCTGCTACCTTCCACACTCCCACCAACTACAAAACTTGTACTTGCAAGTATTCCACTCTATAAACCTTGTTCCCTAGAATCTCTCACTTGCAAGTACAAGTTTTGTAGTTGGTGGGTTTAGGACTGCCTGGCTGAACAACCTACAACCCACAAGAAAACACGAAGAAAGAGACAAGAAGAAACATTGATATTCATGCTTGATGCATATAAGCAAATCCAATCATTTTATTTAGATCATCACTCCTAGATAGAGCATAGAGCATTGCAAACTCTCAGTTTGAGTAGGTTCGATATAGAGGAAGACATGGCAGAGTATTATGTATCGAGCGTCGACGAGTTGGAGGCTACAGTCGGCTCTCTTGCTCCTAAGGGAACCTCTAGATTCGGAAGAGGAGAAGGATATAGAGTAGGAGGGTCAGGAGGAGGATGGTCAAGGTCAAGAGAAGGATGTGGCACGGACCGTGCATCCAGTCCCACCACCATTGGTGCCACAATCTTGTATAGGGGACATGGACATAGAGTGCGGGGACACATTGTGGACCGAGACGACAGAGGCAAGGTTTTCCGTCGTCTTCGAGACCTCATGGACCTCTATATGCTTGAAATCCACAAGCTACCCAGGGGATTCACAAGCCATATCTTATGGTATCACATGAGTGTAAGGGAGGGGGGTTTTTGGAAGGGGGGCTTAAGCTTATAAGTTAGGGGATGCAGGGGATTTATGGTGGCAGGGGTCAATCTCGAGGATTGTCTTGCACAATTTACCACCATGGACTGCCATCTAGATTCTTGTAAAAGAATGCTTGTTCACAGTGCATTGGAATAACTTAGCACTTTGCTTGCTTGTAGCAACTTGGAGGAGTCAATATACCAAAAACCCATGGGCTCTCTTTTCATGGTAGCATCTCTACCTCTGTATTGTGTACAAAACCAAGAAACCTTCAAAATGACTTGTAATAAACGTGCTCTTGAATTAGCACCAAATACACGAACATGTGAGAGACTGAATCAATTTCTAGTTGATCTATACCTATTTCATACAACAATAATTAAATGTGTATATTCTCTCTAGATCCCTAATGTAACCTAGCTTGTCAACAAGGTTTATGTCATGGGAACTTGCATGAGATTGTTGTTAAAATGATGCAACAATACATCCTTGAGTAAGAGGCATATCATAAATTATTTTGACTCAAAGATGTTATCCATAGACCCACATGCAACTATATGCCCAAACGTTAAATCACAAGAGTGGAGAATGTTAACATCCCAAAAGCATGCACATAGAATACTAGAAGTTCGGGCTATGCCATGAGTTACCTTCTTGTCACACCCACCAAGACTGAGCTCATACTCCTCACATGTAACTCTTGTGCACCTTCTTTTTGCATCTTTTTTACTCACTCTTGTATCCATGCTATTTACATTTAAAATCAAGGTTACCCCCATGCTCTGAACACTCGATAAAGATTTTTTTTGTAATATAATAATTATAGATTAAAATACTAATCATATATTTAGATTTATGTTTAAAACTACTTAGTCTAGTAGATTGTATATTATACTCATAGTAGTATTGGGTACTTACTATAGTGTAAAATTTAATAAAGCATATATAAATAATATAACTTAAATCAAAGCCCATTAGGCTACCCTCTACCTTTAATTAAAGGTTTGTTTTGGTATTTACATTTAAAATCAAGGTTACCCCCATACTTTGAACACTTGATAAAGAAAGACACGTCTATTTCTTAACCAAGACTTTTCAATTTAAACCGAGAGATTTACACTACAAATTGGTTTTTGAGCAATTCAAATGACCACTCAAGAGTTTCTTAGGTAAGTGGGTGTATGCAAGGAGGTTTTTTTTTGTAAACATAGAGTATACTTGAAGCACTTGAAGCAAGTTGTTGCACAAGTGCTGTACCAAATTGTCTCATGCAAGGAGGGTTGTTTTGTCAATCGGTAGATTGTATAATAAGCAATGTGTGTTAATAGGTGTCCTTAAACCTCCTTAAATGAAAGGGTAGTGAATGATTGTGATGCCAACTAAGTGCCAACCATGTTGTTTTGTCAATTGGAAGATTGTATAATAAGCAATGTGTGTTAATAGGTGTATTAAACCTCCTTAAATGAAATGATAATGAATGATTGTGCAACCATGTGCATGGTAAAGCTTAACTAGAAGACCTTAGACCTCCTTGGAAAAAAAGGTTATGAGTGATGGTGATGCTAACCACATGGCATAAGTGCATGGTTAAGGTACGTTCATGTGGTTGCAGTCGAAGCTTATAAAAAGTCAAGTTTCCAAATGATAAGTGCATATCGACACATAAATGCTCCCTTTCTATTACACATGCTAAAAAATGCTCCTATTGTCTTCCATCATCAAGCTCTAGGAACAACTCACACATTGCATTTTATAGTGCAACTTCCTGGAATGTCATAGCACCCTCTGAGAAGGGTGTCTTTAGACTTAGGCAAGAAAGATGCCTAACCATCCATTGATACTCTAACCATGCACTCAACTACACCGCCTCAACATGCCCTTAGGCATCTAGTCACCTTTTCGAGGGAGTGTTTTGAAATGTCTAACCTTCAATGGATTGCAAGGCATCTTTTTTACCTAAGTTTCAGGCCACTACAAAATGCCATGTGCCTTCTAGTTGTATCATCTTCTTGGAGGGAGTGTTTTGAAATGTATAACCATCAATGGATCGTTAGGCACCCAAGTTTGAAGTCACCATAAAATGCCATGTGCCTTCAGGTTGTACCTAATGTGTATATAACCTAGTTTCCTAGATCATGTGTAGTCATGGATTATACAATGACTTGTCCCTTCAAAATTTCTCACTTTATGATCATGGGTAGCTGTATTACAAAGAGTCTTGGAGTTCATTTTCTTTACTCGCTCTTGGCATATGTTACTTCATAAAGGCAAAGCGTAGCAAACCGGCCGGTTGGGTTTGTCTGTGCTGCTGATTTCTTTCGGTGTTCACGTCTTACATTGTACCAGAAGGCTTCTTTATCAAACTTTTTTCCCGTGGCCGTTTGTGCTCTTACAAAGTGGGTTTTTTTCTTGTCAGTCTCCCCTTCTTTATCAAACAAAGTCGGGCTAATTTGTGCTTTTATTTTCCGAGTTTTGGGTTTTTCATATTGTAAGATTCTCTGATCTGCTTTAGATTTTGGCCACATTTTACATTTCTGATGGTGGGTTGTCTTAAGAATGCAGATTTGAGCTCATTTTGAGCGTTTCTTCCCTTCTTTCTGATGTTAGGTTCTCTTTAGCGTGCAGTTTTGAGCTCATTTTGGGCCATTTTTCTATCTTTCTGATGTCGGCTCCTCCTTAGTTTGCATTTTTGAGCTCATTGTGGGTATGATCTGTGGTTTTTGTGGGCATATTCTTGATCTATAATGTGAGATTGATCTCGATCTTTGCAACAGAAAAAGCGATGGCTTCTGCATCTTACACACCCAAGAACATTCTCATCACTGGGGCTGCAGGGTTTATTGCCTCCCATGTAGCCAACCGCCTGGTAAGAAACTACCCCCATTACAAGATTGTGGTGCTGGACAAGCTGGACTATTGCTCAAATCTGAAGAATCTTTACCCATCCAAGCCTTCCAAGAATTTCAAGTTTGTCCGTGGTGATATTGGCAGTGCGGATTTGGTCAATTATCTGCTCATCACAGAGGGCATTGACACCATCATGCACTTTGCAGCTCAAACTCATGTGGACAACTCCTTTGGGAATAGCTTTGAGTTCACCAAGAACAATGTGTACGGAACCCATGTCCTCCTAGAGGCCTGCAAGGTGATAGGCAACATCCGCCGCTTCATTCATGTAAGCACTGATGAAGTCTATGGTGAAACGGAGGCTGATGCAATAGTGGGCAACCATGAAGCGTCTCAGCTTCTGCCCACTAACCCTTACTCTGCTACCAAAGCTGGTGCCGAGATGCTTGTGATGGCGTATGGCAGATCTTATGGTCTGCCCTTCATCACCACCCGGGGTAACAATGTCTATGGCCCTAATCAATTCCCGGAGAAGTTGATCCCAAAATTCATTCTTCTTGCAATGCAAGGTAAGCCTCTTCCCATCCATGGAGATGGGTCCAATGTAAGGAGCTACCTCTATTGTGAGGATGTTGCTGAAGCATTTGAGGTCATCCTGCACAAGGGCGAGGTAGGGCATGTGTACAACATAGGCACCACAAGGGAACGGAGGGTGCTTGACGTGGCCAAAGACATCTGCAAGCTTTTCAAGTTAGATCCTCAGAGAGCCATTCAATTTGTGGAAAACCGGCCATTCAATGACCAGCGCTATTTCTTGGATGACAAGAAGCTGAAGGATCTGGGCTGGGATGAGCGCACTACATGGGAAGAAGGGCTCCGCAAGACAATGCAGTGGTACACTAGAAACCCTGATTGGTGGGGGGATGTGTCAGGTGCCTTGGTTCCTCACCCCCGCATGCTTGCCATGGGTGGGGTAGAGAAGCTTCCGGATCACACAGATCTTGCGGATCTGCCCAATGGTGTTCTTGACAACACACCCGTGGTTCATGAAAATGGAACCGCGGTTGAAAACGAACGATCTTCTCATGACCCAGACTTCAAATTCCTTATTTATGGGCGCACCGGCTGGATTGGAGGCCTTCTGGGGGAGATTTGCCAGAAACAAGGCATAGAGTATCATTATGGATCTGGACGGCTGGAGAATCGGGCTCAAATGGAGGCAGATATTGAGTTGGTGAAGCCAACACATGTCTTCAATGCTGCTGGAGTGACAGGGCGCCCGAACGTAGACTGGTGTGAAAGCCATAAGACTGAGACCATCTGTGCCAATGTGGTTGGAACTCTCACCTTGGCAGATGTTTGCTTGCAGCATGGCCTTCTGCTGGTAAACTTCGCCACAGGCTGCATATTTGAGTACGATGGGAGCCATCCTTTGGGCAGTGGAGTTGGGTTTCTTGAGGAAAATACCCCCAATTTCATGGGTTCCTTTTACTCGAAAACAAAGGCAATGGTAAGGTTTACTTAAATGCTAAATGATGGTGTCATTCTTCTTATTTCTCTTTATATGTATGTGTCGTTTGTTGTGGTGCTTATAGGTGGAGGAGCTCCTGAAGAACTACAAGAACGTCTGCACCCTTCGTGTCCGAATGCCGATATCATCGGACCTTACAAACCCGAGGAATTTCATTACCAAGATAACAAGATACCAGAAGGTCGTCAACATCCCGAACAGTATGACTGTGCTTGATGAGATGCTTCCTATTGCAGTTGAGATGGCGAAGCGGAAGCTGACAGGGATCTGGAACTTCACAAATCCAGGCGTTGTAAGTCACAATGAGGTTCTAGAGATGTTTAGGGATTGCATTGACCCGAGCTTCAAGTGGGCCAACTTCACTCTTGAAGAGCAAGCTAAGGTTACTGTTGCCCCCCGTAGCAACAATGAATTGGATGTCTCTAAGCTCAAAAAGGAGTTTCCTGAATTGCTTTCTATCAAGGATTCCTTGATGAAGTATGTGTTCGAGGTGAACAGGAGACAACAGAAAGTGGGCAATTGATTTTGCCATCGAATTTCAATTGGTTCTAGATTGTCTAGCTCCAGTCTAATGATGGTGATTTATTGAGCCAGTCACATGGCATCAAATAGTCATGCCAGGAAAATATTTTTGAGCTGTCACATGTCACAACAAACATTCTAATATTTGCAAGAAATATATATTATTTGATATTTGATACATGCATGGGGGTTTTCAGGAACTTCTGTTGCCTTTTCTTAAAGAAAAAGAGGGAGAATATATTTAGTCTTACAATCATTGGCAAGACCAGATCAGCCTATTATTAGACTTGTTTATATGAATATGTTTTGTTGGAAATGCATTGGATATGTGTTTTTTAGGTATACTCTTGGTTTCCAAGAGTTTACAACTAGAGATTATTACAATCAAGCTCAACGACCATGTCTTGGAGGGTTGCATGCTCTCCAGTCTTAGTTTGACAATGATGCAGGTTTTCTAGCCCTTGCTGAAAAGTTTAGGAATGCAATGGAGCAAGGGGCTCATATTGGATCAATGGTTCTTGAACTATGGACTAGGGATTGAAAAATGTGGAGCAGGCCCATGCGGATGTGTGTGCCTCCAGGGGGCTAGTGGCCCCGCAGAAGGTTATGCTGGACAGATATGGTGGCCAACCATCAATTTCCTCCTTAGTGTGTGAACCATGACATTTCATGGGCAATGTGACAACTCTTGGTTTCCAAGAGATTTACGCCTGGAGATTATTACAATCAAGCTCAACCACCAGGTCCCTCCATGAAGTTTATAATTGTTCTGACACTGTCACATGCATCATACCCAGAGCAAAAGACTCCTTATACCAGTGTTCGCTCAACAGCAGACCACAACGGGTACTGAATGAAGAGGGGACGGGGGACGGGGGCTTCTCTCTCTCCATGGCTAGCCTCTCTTCAAGGGAGGTACGTCGCACATGCCGGGACGGTCTGTGAAGGCTAGCCATGTGCCCACCACGAGTAACCAACCAGAGGAAGAGGGTGATCCTCCTGGGGCGAAAGCCATTCCAAAGACAGTGCCAAAAGTCCGTGAGAAGGGAATGGAGGCTGCAACAGGCGTGCCATTGATCTCCTCTATTTGGACAAGGCTGAAACAAGGGCAAACCAAGGGTGCTCCGGCTGCCCGCTGGCCTGGGTTGCACTGCAGCCGAGTAAGGGGATGGTTCTCCCAACACCAGAAATGCACGAGGGCTGGTTTGCGACTTCGAGAGGAGGCTGGTACGTAGGTTTTTATATGTCATGGTTAGATGAAAGAAGAAGAAGCCCTTTTTAACGTCGTAGGAACAATCCCAAGAGACCAAATACTATCTAGAAGAGCAGCCAATAGAAGAGTCAAGATTTTGAAGAAGCTCTGTGAAAGCTTGTTAGAACAGTGTTTGTGGAAGAAAACATGGGAGTAGTGTGAGGAGGCTTGGGTTTGTCCAGAGCAGAGGGTGCAAAGGAAACATAGGATCTTTTAGGAGGTTGAGGTACCCTAGGATCTCTGGGAGTGCAGCTCTGTTAGAACTTGGATCAGTCCTGTGCTTTGCTTAATTCTTCCTTTTTGTGCCTGAAGATTGAGACATGTAGAAGTGGCTGCAGATTTCAACCATTGAAGTTGTAAGTTGTTCAAATGAAGATGAATCTGTGAAGATTGATGTTGGGATGCATCTGTGAAGATTTCCCCCTTTCTATGTTTTGTTTTCCTTTTGCTTGAATCCATGTCTCAATGTTGTTGAGATTTTTTTGCAAAGGGTTTGGATATGAATATGTTGTATAGGGGACGATGATGTTTTTGTTGGGGTGGTTCTGTTTTGGATGAATTTGGTTCATGTGGGATCAGTTACGGATGAACATGTTTTGATTGAAGATTGTTGAGAGAGTTCATTTGGGATAAGGTTTTGAGAGTTTAGGGTTGAATCAATTCTGTGAGAGTTGTTGTTTGGATTGAGGTTGATAAGGAGAGTCATCTGTGTGTGAAGATGTGAAGGTGTTTGTGCTAGATATGGGTTAGATCTGAGGGAATCTGATAGTTTACAGAGTCAGCTAGATTAATTAGGTCATATTTGAGTTAGCAAGAAGTCAGTAGGGGCGTGCTAATAGGTTCAGTGAGGTTCTGAGGAAAAACATTTGAAGGTTGTTGACACTAGAGGACATTTTGGGAACCTGGAGGACATATATCTACTGGGATCAGCAAACTGATATTTGATTGAGGTTACAGTCAGCACAACTGAAAAGCTGAGTGTTAGCTGAGAGCTTTTTTGGTCAGTTGATTGTCAGAGGAGGTCAGTTGGTTGTCAGAGGAGGTCAAATGAAGAGTTAGGAGTGAAGATCATAGGTGTTAGAGGAGGTCAAATGAAGAGTTAGGAGTGAAGATCATAGGTGTTTGAGGTCAGGTTTGACTTGGGAGGACAATTGGAGGAGTCGCTTGAGTCAGGGAGGAGAGTGTTCAGGTGTCAGTTTGAGTCAGCAAGACTCTAGAGGATATCAACACAGTTGTAAAGTGCCTTGGAGTTGTGATTTTGGTGTTCCCCACATCTGATTCCAGTATATGTTCTTCTTGTGTGGCTGCTAGTGGTGATATAGAGGCCATCACTGAGGACCATCACATGTATGTGCAGTTTAGATTTAGACAGAGTGTATCTATGATATGTGTTTTGTTGGTGTTGTGGTGCTAGCATATCATTTCCTCCCTATGGTGGTGTGTTGGGACGAGCTATAGAGGTAGACTCCCCCGACGCATCATTGTTTTGGTGCCCGCCCTAAGGAGGGCTTTGAAAGAACCCTTTAGATTATTTACAGGTTTGGAAAAATTCTCAGCGGTTGAAATGGCTGCTATGATGACCTATCTTGTGTTTCATGGTCATGTTGGTGTGAAGATCCGGAAGAATTCTTGGTGGCAAGGATGGAACTTACAGCCTTCACCTTTGGTAAGGAGAGGGATGATGATAAGCTGATTTTGTTGACTATGCTGCTGAAAGGTGATGCTAAAAGATGGTTGTAGGCAAGGAGAGCCCATCCAACCTAGGGCTAGGCATATGAGGATATTAAGGTGGCTTTGGTGCAGCACTAGAAGCAGTATGAATCCCCTCATGCCTTATGGGCAGGAGATTCAAAAACTAAAGCATAGTTTATATGAATTTTGACAAGTTTGTAGATCACTTTGAAGACTTGTGGGGAAGGTGGGACAACTCCCTAAGAGTAGAGCACCCACCTGTTCTTCTAAAGAAGGACATGTTCATCCACCTGAGGGAGAAGGTGGAACTAAAGAGGCTAGGGACTTTTGAAGAAGCTTTGAGGATTTTCAGGGAGAAAGAATGGAAGCTGCAGAGGACGGCTCAGAAGCAAAGGGAGGTCCAAGCTGAAGGAAGACTAGTCATGCCCGGGGAGAGAAGAGCAGAAGAAGGGAGAGTTTCTCGAGTGGTTCTAGTAGTCACAGACCAGCTCTTGCAAGGACTCACCCATTTGACTCAGCAGATGGAGAACTTGAATTTGAATCTTATGCAAGGGGGCAGGAATGCTCCTAGGGTAGGAGACATGGATGGTCCAAGAGGAAGGGGAAGAGGACCCAATATGAATGAACAATACTTCAATTATATGGAGAGGCTATATTTCTCCTCAATCACTGCCCTTACCCTAGGAGGTTGGGAGGTGACATCTACCCTTTGCCACCTAGGAGAGAAGACAGATAGGACGTTAGGAGGGAGGAGGAGATGCCAAACCAACATGTACCATAGGCTCAACAACAGCGAGGGAATGGTCCTAGACAAGGAGAGGTGAACCTGATTGGGGTGGATATCTTAGCCAATAAGAGAACGAGAGGGACAGAGGTTGAGGATGAACTAGGACCTTCTAGAAGGAAGAAGGGGAAGAAGGTGGAAGATCATCCCAAGGATGGTAAAAAAAAGACCAAATCCAAGAGACATATTGACATGCATGACTTCCCCTTAGGTGCTCATGAGGAGGTTTATGGAACCACACTTCTCAACATTTATGCGACATCACATGCGACGCTAGAGTGTATCGCATAAACGATGACTTTTTTTCTTAAAAACTTTGGTCGCTTATACGACGATTGTCATCACATTAGGGAAAATTTGGACTCAAACTAGACCCTTTAAGGATTGGTACACATTCTCTCTCTACAAAAATGGGATCATGGTAAATTTTTGCAAATCAACTCAGACGTGAGCGGAGTTTGGATATTTGGAATCTACTCTTGAGACCTTTCCAATGATATATAGCATGATGGGAAATTTTGCGTATTTAAGAAGTCCCCAAATTGGTGATAATGTGGAATGTAACGTGCCATGTCATCACAAAATTTGGAGACTTATTGAATATGCAAAAATGCCCATCATGCTACATATCATTGGAAAGGTCTCGAAGAGACTCCGTTCACTTCTGACTTGATTTGGAATAAAAATTTCACCATAAGTCCATTTTTGTAGAGAGAGAATGTATAAAAATCCTTAAAGGGCCCAATTTGCGTCCAAATTTTCCTTAATGGCTTAAATGACACCGACTTAAAAAAATTTCATATTCGACCCGTCACTATGGAGGGTTTGTGTTGTAGCCTTTGTTTCCTCAATAAGGCCACCAAACCGTTAGTATATATCATATGTGGGCCTTTAATGGAGAGTCGCGGAGGGTAACTATACTGAATATAGTAGTGGTGTCCAAAACAACATAGCTCAACACCATTACACAACGACAAATCAACATTGCCATCAATGATGGGAGGGCTGAGGGATTCTACATTAGGACTTATGAGGTCAAGATCTTCCTCAACTATGCCAATGGCCTCTTTCGTCTCTTGTAGCTGCTAGGATCAGGAACAAGATAGATCTTGTCAATGGCCTTCATCAATAGGCCTATGTAAATCCAATTAATTTGCATTTTTTTCAACTTCACAAAAAGAAAAGTAAAATTAAAGGTAAGTTTACACTTATTCTACTACTCTGCATAAACTTAGTCCCTTGCAACCCACATGAATGTTGTGAAACTTCAACAAGGATTCGTCTAATTATGACTTTCGAGACCTGCCTATTTTAGCACCTCATATTCCCTCATGTTTACAGAAAGATAATAAACATAAATATAAAATGAATAAATTTTCCATACACTTCAAGGGAGTTAATACCCACAAATGAATGCTTGAAGTTGAACTTTTTGAATGAAGAACCACTACAGCTTTGTGGCCGATTTGATGCAAACATTTGTAGTTGACATTCCTTACATGGACAATTATGAAACATCCTTACATGAATACCCAAGAATGAATTCTTGAAATTGAACTTTTTGAATGAAGAACCGCTACTTTGTGGCCGATAGTTTGATGCCAACATTTGTACTTACACGGACCATTGTGAAGCATCCTTACATGAACATTCCTTACAAGGATTACACGGACAAGTGTGAAGTATCCTTGCAAACTAAGAAAATATTGTTCTCCATAATCTTTGTGATATCCATTTCAGATAAACACTCTCCAACATCACCTTTTCCCACACTCATACCCAAACACACAACGATTAACACATATCACTAATTTGTTCTTCACTCGGTCATCAACTAGATCCACATAAGGATAATCAAGGATTATATTCCCAATAAATCCATGAAGACACTCACTCTCACCCATCAAAATGAATGAAAACATCACATGAACTCACAAAATGACCCAAATATACATAGAACAACAACATTCATCCTAAAAAAGGTAGTAGAATGAAGTTCTCCACCCATACTACTCTAGTACTAAAAATTACCTAGGATGGAAAAACTAAAAAGAAAATTATATGGCATCTAATATTGTCTTAATTTACTTACACTATTAAAGTATGAGGGAATAACCATGCAATGTAGCTACACAATAGTGAGAGAGTGGTGCCAATAGTAAGAGCAGAGGCACTAAATGTGGCACGATTATCTCTATGGTGTTGGAAGGTCGTGGCGTGGCCATCTACATCCCACATGCATAGAGTCCCAAGGAATAGGATCATCTACAACTAGGGCCATTCTCATCCCTCCTCCACCGATTTCCATGGGTCAGAATGGATTAGAGGGGTGGAGGTTAAGCACAAAGTGGCATGAACACTAGTGGGATGGGTGACCTCCTAAGAAGTGGCCCCCAATTTCTTACATGGTATCAGAGTTAGGGAGGGTATGTTGGGATGATATTAGTGGAGGTAGTAGACTTCCCAATTCCTCTCAACTGAGCTCAATGAAGGTTGAACACATGTATGCGTGGATGGACAAGCTTGCTGACATGAAGAGTGTAATCATGGGCCAAACAGAAGTCTATGTGTGTAAATCCTAAGGGTACCAATTGTGACATCATTGATAGTGTGAGAAGCCTTTGAGCCTTGTATCATTATAGCCTCTAGGTACCCTATTTCTTGGACACCCGAGGGAAGATGTTGGAAGATCGTGGCCTGGCCGTCCACATCCCACATACATAGAGTCCCAAGCAATGGGATTGTGAGGCCCTTGCCCCCTCCGCGGTGCACCTACTGGCGGAAGCGGTGTCGGCCTCCCGCGCGGGGTGGGGGTCCACACTTGGGGGCCTCGCCCGCGGATGTCCGGGATGAGAGGCTAGCTCGGGCGGACCCTCCGAGACCTTGGCCCGGAAGACTCCCCTCACCCGGAAGGCTCGGGCGATTCTGCCATGGGAAAAATCTTCTAACGGGGAATTACTCTAATGAGTCAAAGTCTTAACTAATTAAACTGATCTACCAAACCTGAAGTCACACAGTCAGAATCAAGAAGAGACTTGCACTTGGTCCATGGAATCACCGCTTTTTTCCTCATTTATGAGACACAGCCGCCGCTGATCCCCTCCCACAGAACAAGGTCTTCTCAGGATTTAAACTAATTAACGTAACTAATCGTATCTAGTTGTTTCTCAGGAATCCTCCGATCCAGCTCTGGCCCATGGGTTAGCCAACCACCCGACCACTGTATTGGTGGGATTCCCTTATAAAGATTTGGTTGTGTTTTTGTCCGGGTATACTGAGGAAAAGAGTTCCCAGGCCCCCTAGTCGACGATTCATGCAAAAATTAAGGTAGGCATACCACGTACACACCCAATATGAAATTGCCATTTATAACAGATTCGACTGGCTTTAAAACAATCCTTCAATAGAAATCATAATATTTTTGATCATCATTTTCCAAAATTTTGAGTCTATTGTATTACAATAATATCCTCTGGACTCTCCGTTGGAAGACCAGCTGGCCAACCAATGAGGTTCAATATCAAAATTTGGTTCCCAAAATCTTTCCTTTTAGTCCATCCGAAATCTTCCTCGACGTATGCATGGGTGTCCTAGCAACCGCGAGCCCGTGCATCGCCTGGTCACAACCCTCTAGGATCCTCCTTAGGTGTCCTAGCACTTCACTCAGGGACCGCTTCGTCGGTCCTCACCCATCGTATCGAAAGCGCACCATTTTAACCGTACCGAGGTTGGTCAAGACCTCGGCAGGCTTTGTCGCGCGAGCGACGTCCCTTGACGACTCCCCCCGCAAGCTGTTCCAAAACGAACCTCCTCTTGGAAAAACATAAGCCAAATGCTTCCTCTAGCATTCTGGCGTAAAACAGTCCTTTGAATTTAAAAAAAACAGAGGTTCCAATGCAAGTAAAACTCCAATTTGAGATTGGTTTCAAAAACCCTTTTTCCATAATTCCCAGTTTCATAATGAGGATCCTTGATCTCTCAACAAGGTAATCTACCATCATTCAGTCTGATTGTCCAACTAGATTCTCGGTTTGGTTAGGAAAAACTAGTTTAGTTCTGGTAATCTATTCTTTGTGATTAGAAACTGGAATTGGTCACGAAGTTTTTACTTGATTTAGATCAAGAGATGGACAAGTAGGTTTACTGTCCGTCCTTCTTGTAGTCTAACCAATTTTATTCGGTTTAGTTCTACAAGAATTTCCTTTAGATAAACATCTAGATTTGGGTAAATATCCATTTAGTGATTTTACCAATTAAAATATCCAAAGATATTTCTTCTATCACATAATTTCTCAACCTTAATTCATTAGGTAGAATTATGGTGGAAATTCATCTTTTGACACTAAAATTTAATTCAAATCCATCTTTTCTTAAATATCATTATTCTTTTAACTAAAATATCAATACCTAATTTTTTTTGAATAAACTTGAAATCCTTCTTTTTCTCATTTCCATGAGTGCAATCCAATTATCATGGGAATTCCTCTTTTACCAAAATTAAATCTATCTAAAATTCTTCTTAAAAATTACATAAAAATATCCATTAATTCAATTAAGCTAGAAATTCCACTTTTCTCATTTAATTATTTGAATTCCAATATGGTGGGAATTCCTCTTTTATCATGTAAACTTATCTATGCAAAAAGATAAATTTAACTAAATTTTCTTTTAAAATTTAAATAAAAATCTCTATTAATTCCTTTACACTAGGAATTACACTTTCCTAATCTAAATATTTGAATTCCAATATGGTGGGAATTCCTCTTTCATCATTTAAACTTATCTATACAAAAAGATAAATTTAACTAAATTTTCTCTTAAAATTTAAATAAAAATCTCCATTAATTCCTTTACACTAGGAGTTAAACTTTCCTCATTTAAATATTTGAATTCCAATATGGTGGGAATTCCTCTTTCATCATTTAAACTTATCTATATAAAAAGATAAATTTAACTAAAATCCTTCTTTAATTTTTAAATAAAATATACATTATTTTAGCATCCCAATTTTTCTCTTACTTCATTGGAATGCATGGATTTCCATTGTCATGGTGGGGATTACTCTTTTAACATAAAAATGAATTACTAGAAATTCATCTTTTTCTTAATTAACTATTTATGCATAAACATAAAAATTAAAATTTTCATGATTATAATGAGAATCATTCAATTATTCTAGGATGATTAATCCTAGAATATGGTAGGAAGTCCTCTTTTCATATTATGAATGAAAATAATTTATGTGTTAATTTTTCAAAAATTTTGCCATAACTCTGCTGTGCTATTACTGATAAATCTCAATAATTTGAAAGCATAAAGTTTAGTAATATCCCTATGATTAGAATAACCATTAATTGGATCAATATCCAATTATGGAATTAATTCTTAATTTTTTCATAAATTAAAGTATTAAAAGCCACTTATTTGGCCTATAATTTGACAAGCATAGAAATTAATTTTAGATTAGAGAATCGCTTCATGAGAAGCTTCATTTGAATATAGAATAGGTCATAGGAATGACCATTATTTGGGGGGGAGAGAGACATGCTTAAAAAAAACATTATAATTTAAGCATAAATGGAAATTTATGTGTTTTATGATTACAATTCATTAAAGAACTTCAATTGTATTCAAAAGCCATTCAATTAAATGCTTCTCAAGCTTGAGAGGGGTTGAGAAGAGAGAAACATTTGGAGATTAAAGAAAAAAGACCATAAACCACATTTTACCTTCTAGATTGCTTGATTCTTTGATCAAAGTAGAGGCCCCCAACCAATCAATTGGTTTGGTATGTTGATGAAGTCTCCAAGGAAGATTGAAGAGAGAGAGAAGCTCCAATCTCTTCTATTTGTAGAGGGTTTTTAGAGGATAATAGAAAATAAGCTTATCTTAGAGTAATACTGGCATAGTTTAGTTCACAGATGAGAATACAAAAGAATGAGGGTCTATTTATAGGTGAGGGAGGCCACTAACTGAGTCCAACTGAGTTCTAGAATTTTCCAGCTTCAGTTTGGCTGAATTTGGACAAGTTTTGAACCAGTTTGGCTCCTTTTTTGATTTGGTTTGATTTAGGAGAGAGGAGAGATAAAAATATCCTATTATTTTTGAGTTTAAAACTCATCCACACATGTGAAATAGGTGCCTCCTTGAAGGGCCCCCTTCTCCTTACCGATGTGTCAAAAATGAATGATTACTCCAAAATATCTCATTTTTTTAATTAATACTTCATAGTTTTTAACTAATAAATCTAGTACTTAGTCAACTCTTCATCTTATGTGGGCATTTACTCATTCTTGGGTATTTTCTTTTATTCTTTGGATTTATCTTATCCCAACAATTGGATTAATCTTATTGATCCATAGGAACCTTAATCTAAAATTTTTAGAAAATCTTGACCCTTAGGATAAGGTCTTCTAAATCATTTTTAATTAATTCCAATTGCACCTTGGAATATCTACGTTGATTTTCTATTTCAAGGAAACATTTTTTTTGATATCTGTAGAATTTATTTATCCAAAAATATCCCAATATTGATTTACCACTCTCTAGAAATTTAAACAAGGAAAAATAATATTTTCTTGTATTCAGAAACATAGAATGATTACAAGGGATTGAAGTAAAGGCTTAATTGTTATTCAGGCTGCTGAGGAGGAATCTTACATCCTCTCCCACTTGAAAAACGCGAGATGTCCTCATCTCGCAAAGTGGGGGTAATCCCTCGCCAACTCTTCTTCTTTCTCCCAAGTGGCATCTTCTAGAGGGAAGAACTTCCACTTTACTAAGAGTTCTCTGAGGACTCTGCTCCTGAGAATCTTCTCCCTAACGTCAAGGATTTCCTCAGGTTGGAGTACCATTATCTGGCCTTGAGTCGGAGAGATCAATTGTTCATCATCAAGCATGTGACTCGGGCTAGGTACATACTTCTTAAGCAAACTGACATGGAATACATCATGTACCTTGAGATGGGGAGGCAGAAGAAGTTTGTAGGCTAGATCGCCCACTTTCTTTATGACAGCATACGGCCCACAGTATCTAGGAGAGAGCTTCTTGTACTTCCCTAAGGATAAGGAACTTCTTTTTGGTTGTACTCGAAATGAAGACCATATCTGACTCTTCAAACTCTCTCTTTGACCTCTTTTTATCTGCATAATGCTTTTCTCTATCTTGGGCTGCCTTAATATCTTTACGGATTGATTACATCTGTTGGTCCATGTCATCAAGCATTTGTCTGGACATTTCGACTTTGATTAATGGGTCAGACCAAGTCAACGGTGTAAGGCAATCTTGTCCATACAAAGCTTTGAAAGGACTCATCCCAATGCTTCGATGATAAATAAGAAGCATTGTAAGCAAATTCGACCAAATGTAGATGACTTAACCACTTCTTGGGTTCCCTGCCACATCATGACCGAAGGATATCTTCTATTACTTGATTCACCCTTTCCGTCTGGCCATCTGTTTTGGGGTGATAGGCTGCGTTGAGATCCAAGAAAGTTCCTACTGCTTCAAAGAATGCAGTCCAGAATTTCGATGTGAATTTGGGATCTCTGTCACTTACTATCCTTCTGGGTAAACCATGCAATGTGAAGATCTCCTTAAGAAAAACTCTAGCAACATCCAATGCAGAGTATGTTTCTTTCACTGGAATCAGATGGGCAACTTTGGTTAGCCTGTCAACTACCACAAAAATGGAGTTGTAACCTGATTGCACGTGACAAAAGATCCAAGCAGTTGTAGAATGGCCAGAACCCAAGTCAGTAAAGAAAGTCAGAGGATTCCTAGGGTTAACCGGATGGTATAGGATCTTTATACCTAGGTATGCTCAAATAGCATCCCCCTTAACTAACCTTCTCAAGAAGAGTACACTTTTTCAATGGACTGCAATGTGTCAGAGTACCTTTGACAAGCTAAAGACAGCCTTAGTAACCAACCGTGTCCTTAAATTGCCAGATTTTACCAAACCCATTGAGGTAGTTACTGATGCCAGTGGGTTTGCCTTAGGCGGTGCTCTGATGCAAGAAGGTCATGCAGTGGCCTATGAATCCAGAAAACTCAAAACACATGAGAGGAATTATGCCGTCCATGACTTGGAGTTACTCTCAGTAGTGTATGCTCTGAAGTTGTGGAGACATTATCTTTTGGGACAAAGGTTCACCTTGATGATTGACAGATCATCAAAGTTTGAAGTGGATCTTCACCCAAAGGGATCTCAACATGCATCAAAGGAGATGGATGTAGACCCTGCAGGAATTTGATTTTGAAATAAAGTATCGACCGGGGAAAGAAAATGTGGTTGCAGATGCGCTCAGCAGAAAAGCCTCCTTGCTTGCAATAACAGTGGGGTGTCAAATCCATTGATCAATGAAGCAAAGGAGAAAATCTTGTAGGATAAATTCTTTGCCCCTATTGCTACCCTTTTGATGCAGGAAAGCAAGACTCCTCAGGAAATGAGTCGAGTTCTTGGATGAAGGATGCATGTATTATAATAATCAGCTATGTATCCCCAATGATGAGGGAATAAAGGGAAGAATTCAAAGAGAAGCCCATGATAGCCTGATAACTGGACATCCAGGGTTTATAAAAAACTATATGTCTGTGAAGAAAAGCTTCTTCTGGCCAGGACTCAAAAAGGATGTACTTGATCATGTGCGGAAATGCTTAATGTGCCAAAGAGTCAAGGCAAAGAGAGTAAAGATGCCAGGGAAACTGCAGCCTCTAGACATTCCACAGATGAAGTGAGAATGGGTCAGGAGAAATCCCATCCTTTGACACTATGAATCCCAAGTATTCCACCTGGTCAATAGAGAAAGAACATTTGCTCTTCTTTGCAAAGAATTGGTGTTTCCTTAGGATTTCCAGGACCTTGCGCACATGATCTTCATGGTCTACATCATTCTTTGAGTATACCAAGATATCATCAAAGAAGACAAGAACAAAATCATCCAAGTATTCTCTGAGAATATCTTGCATAAGACGATTGAATGTCGTTGGGGCATTAGTCAATCCAAACCTCATGACTGTGAACTCATAATGCCCATAGCAAGTATTGAATGCTATCTTTGGGATGTCCTGCTCCTTGATTCTGATCTGGTAGTACCCAGATTTGAGATCTATCTTTGTGAACATTTGGGTCTCCCTTAACTGATCCAGAAGTTCATCAATCCTAGGAATAGGATACTTATTCTTAATTGTTAACTGATTTAGTCCTCTCTGTAGTCAATACAGAGTCTTAACGTTCCATCTTTCTTCTTTTGAAAGAGAACGGGCGCACCCCAAGGTGAGACACTGGGTCTGACGAATCCCTGTTCTAACACTTGTCTTAACTGTTCCTTAAGTTCTATGGCTTCAGGGACTGGCATTTTGTATGCACGCTGGGCTACTGGCTGAGCTCTGATGAGGGTTAATTCGATCTCATGATCTACTTCACGAGATGGATGCATCTCAGTCAGCTCTTCAAGAAACACATCTGCATACTCACTTACGCACTCTGGTTCTTTAGCCTTGCATTCATTTTAACGACATACACAGCTTGCTTCTTTCTGAGCCCTTTTAATAATTTGGAAGCCTTGACTAATTGTAGCACTGCGGATCTGGAAATTCCAATTCCTTGAACTTTACTCCCGTGAAGGTCAAGGAAAGAGATGGTTCCTTTGTGACAATGAATGTCAGCCTGATTCTTTTGGAGCCAATCCATTCCAAGGATTCCATTATATATTCCCAAGGGTAGGACTCTGAACTGGCACTCTGTTACGTTCCCATCTAGGCTAAACTGAATAAGGTCAGTCTCAAGGTGAGTAAAAAGAATCTTCCCACCACCACTGGCTAATTCCACTTGCATAGGTTTCCCTGATTTTTGATTTAGGACTAATTTACGCAGACATCCTGGGGAAATAAAAGAATGAGTATTGCCTGAATCAATCAAAAGCTTGAATTGCTTACCCTGGTACTCTGCTGGAGTTTGGAGGACTAAGAATTGACGGTTATTCCCGTGATGCTCTATTGTTGCATAGATCTGTCCTTTCTCTTCCTCTACCTCCTCAGCTATGGTGACTGCTCTGGCTGCTGCAGTGTGAGGTGGAACTCTCTCTCTCTTTGGTTATTCCAATTCTGGGAGGGAGTTCGGAGGTTGCTTTGCATGGAGGCTACAGGCTAAGCTGGCACTCTTCTTGGGTTTCCCAGATTTTGGCGTGTGGGGGACCCTGATTGGACTGACATGAAATAGAGTTGGTCTCTGAACTCTGGGACCCTGGCTTCCTTGGCCCACCGAAGGAGATGGGCAATCCTTGAATCCCTGACATCCGAAGCATTTATTCTCGCTTTGAAGCTCTTCCCTTTGCATTTTGGAGAGAGCCGGAGATTGAGAGATGGACAAGTAGGTTTACTGTCCGTCCTTCTCATAGTCTAACCAAATTCATTCGGTTTAGTTCTACAAGAATTCCCTTTAGATAAACATCTAGATTTGGGTAAATATCCATTTAGTGATTTTACCAATTAAAATATCCAAAGATATTCCTTCTATCACATAATTTCTCAACCTTAATTCATTAGGTAGAATTATGGTGGAAATTCATCTTTTGACACTAAAATTTAATTTAAATCCATCTTTTCTTAAATATCATAAAAATTCTTCTTTTAACTAAAATATCAATACCTAATTTTTTTTGAATAAACTTGAAATCCTTCTTTTTCTCATTTCCATGAGTGCAATCCAATTATCATGGGAATTCCTCTTTTACCAAAATTAAATCTATCTAAAATTCTTCTTAAAAATATCCATTAATTCAATTAAGCTAGAAATTCCACTTTTCTCATTTAATTATTTGAATTCCAATATGGTGGGAATTCCTCTTTCATCATTTAAACTTATCTATGCAAAAAGATAAATTTAACTAAATTTTCTTTTTAAATTTAAATAAAAATCTCTATTAATTCCTTTACACTAGGAATTACACTTTCCTCATTTAAATATTTGAATTCCAATATGGTGGAAATTCCTCTTTCATCATTTAAACTTATCTATATAAAAAGATAAATTTAACTAAAATCCTTCTTTAATTTTTAAATAAAATATACATTATTTTAGCATCCCAATTTTTCTCTTACTTCATTGGAATGCATGGATTTCCATTGTCATGGTGGGGATTACTCTTTTAACATAAAAATGAATTACTAGAAATTCATCTTTTTCCTAATTAACTATTTATGCATAAACATAAAAATCAAAATTTTCATGATTATAATGAGAATCATTCAATTACTCTAGGATGATTAATCCTAGAATATGGTAGGAAGTCCTCTTTTCATATTATGAATGAAAATAATTTATATGTTATTTTTTTTAGAAATTTTACCATAACTTCACTGCTATTACTGATAAATCTCAATAATTTGAAAGCATAAAGTTCAGTAATATCCCTATGATTAGAATAACCGTTAATTGGATTATATCCAATTATGGACTAAGTTCTTAATTTTTCCATAAATAGCATAAAAGCATTAAAAGCCACTTATTTGGCCTATAATTTGACAAGCATAGAAATTACTTTTAGATTAGAGAATTGCTTCATGAGAAGCTTCATTTGAATATAGAATAGGTCATAGGAATGACCATTCTTTGGGGGAGAGAGAGACATGCTTAAAAAAACATTATAATTTAAGCATAAATAAAAATTTATGTGTTTTATGATTACAATTCATTAAAGAGCTTCAATTGTATTCAAAATCTGTTCAATTAAATGCTTCTCAAGCTTGAGAGGGGTTGAGAAGAGAGAAACATTTGGAGATTAAAGAAAAAAGACCATAAACCACATTTTACCTTCTAGATTGCTTGATTCTTTGATCAAAGTAGAGGCCCCCAACCAATCAATTGGTTTGGTATGTTGATGAAGTCTCCAAGGAAGATTGAAGAGAGAGAGAAGCTCCAATCTCTTCTATTTGTAGAGGGTTTTTAGAGGATAATAGAAAATAAGCTTATCTTAGAGTAATACCGGCAAAGTTTAGTTCACAGATGAGAATACAAAAGAATGAGGGTCTATTTATAGGTAAGGGAGGCCAATAACTGAGTCCAACTGAGTTCTAGAATTTTCCAGCTTCAGTTTGGCTGAATTTGGACAAGTTTTGAACCAGTTTGGCTCGCTTTTTGATTTGGTTTGATTTAGGAGAGAGAGGAGAGAAAAAAATATCCTATTATTTTTGAGTTTAAAACTCATCCACACATGTGAAATAGGTGCCTCCTTGAAGGGTCCCCTTCTCCTTATCGATGTATCAATAATTAAGGATTACTCCAAAATATCTCATTTTTTAATTAATACTCCATAGTTTTTAACTAATAAATCTAGTACTTAGTCAACTCTTCATCTTATGTGGGCATTTACTCATTTTTGGGTATTTTCTTTTATTCTTTGGATTTATCTTATCCCAACACTTGGATTAATCTTATTGGTCCATAGGAACCTTAATCCAAAATTTTTAGAAAATCTTGACCCTTAGGAGGATAAGGTCTTTTAAATCATTTTTAATTAATTCCAATTGCACCTTGAAAAATCTATTTTGATTTTCTATTTTAGGAAAATATTTTTTTGATATCTGTAGAATTTATTTATAAAAAAATATCCCAATATTGATTTACCACTCTCTAGAAATTTTTATCTCACTAAGCCAAACAAGAAAAAATAATATTTTCTTGTATTCAAAAACATAGAATGATTACAAGGGATTGAAGTAAAGGCTTAATTGTTATTTAGGCTAAGGAGGAATCTTATAGGGATAATATATAAGCAATAGAAGACCGACCATTCTCATCTCTCCTCCACCAATTTTTGTGGCTTGGAAGGGATTAGAGTGGTAGAGGTTAAGCACACAGTGGTGTGAACGCTACTACGATGGGTGAACTCCCAGGAAGTGGCCCCGAATTTCCAACACATGGCTCTATTGAAGCAAATAGCGTAAATAGATGCTTGATAGCCGCATAAGGGAAAAAGTATGGAGAGAAGATTCTAGAGAGAAAATTAGCATATTTTTGGGTGTTTGTTTGGGAGGGGTGTTATATAAATGCTAAAGAGATAATTATATTTATTTAATAATATAGGTAGCCAATAAATGCATCACCTTCAAAATCCAAAAGTTGTAACTGAGGATGCAGTCAGACCATTGCCTTATACACCAGAGGAGACATATATATTAGAAGCAAATTGTGAGGATAATGAGCTTAGTGACACTGAGTCAACTTAGCATATGAGTTACGACTATTTGATGATGATCTATTGCGCTAATTTTTGAAGATTTTTTAAGGTTCCAAAAGCACAAGGGAAGTTCTCAACATTACAAGTACAATTTGCAAGACCAACTTCCAAGAAGATAACCATCACCTTGTGCGATCTAGGTAGGCCTTTTGGCTCTTATTAGTGATGGAGCCTTGGGAATGTACCCTTGATCTCCATGGGATTAGAACTTGTGGCTACAAACCTACCAATAAAGGGCTTCAAAAAAACATCATTGTAGCAATACTTAGTAGTTCTTAGATTCTCTTATATGAGGTCTCTGGGCCATTGCTTGGGTCTTTGCAAGGTTGTGCCCTACTATTACATTTTTTCTTATTAGTAAATCTTAAAAAAGAAAAAAGAAAAAAGAATGTAATAATCACTTATAGGAGTTTCATTCACGAGTCCAGATAATAGCTAGAGATGGTGTCACCAAAGTGATAGTGTGTAGATACTAGGGTTATAACCCATTGTTAGAAAATAGCCCTATTAGTATACACTCAATGCCCGCCTCTCAACATGTATCTCACTTTGATGTATAATGCACATTTGTTAGGCCCCCATTATGAGGAGTAGCCATGGTGCAAATGTCTTTAGTGGGAACCCCAGCTTAGACGCCGATGGGGTCATTATTGTGACCATTTGATGATGGTGGTAGGAGATGGTCAGAGGGGTACGAGCATTAGCTGGGATCTGGGGATATGAGGAATATTCCCTCAGATACCAGGTCCATCACTAGTGGGCGGTAGTCGATGGGCCGCGTTCTTCATACGCAGGCAGTGGCTGTGTCTATGCAATGTAACCGCCTTCATTGTATACGTGCCTACCACAGTGGCCTACAGTACTATATATAGACATGGTTGCTATGAGCTAAGACATCCAATGCTTGTGAGTATCCACCCCCTTCTACACTTCGTACATATAACACTTCGTACATACTCCATCCGGAGTTTGTCTAGATCTCCATCTAAGCTCTACTTGAGAGCGCACAGGTGGACAACACCATCACTTGTACCTCTTTGGTATAATCAAAATTTTAAATTCTTTCCATTGTGTATCTATTGCATTGTCTATTGTGATTTTTCTTGCTATCTCTTTCCACTGTACCATATTCTTATATGGTATCAGAGCTTAGGTGCTCTTAGCGGAATAGTGCATAAAGTTTAGTATTTCTTTGCATAGAACCCTAGGAGCGATTGCTTCTACCTCTGCTATTGTTGTTGCTCTGCTGCACTAGTCTTGCACATTCGTCCACCTGCCTTCATGGAAGGCAAGCTCAATGGGACGAACTATACTCTTTGGAAATTCAAAATTAATGCCATTCTAGACTCTTATGAGCTCCTAGAAACTATTCTGGGGATGGCCAGTGGGGAAAGTCCCGACCCCAACAACCTTGCAAACATGCTTCCGCCGGATGCTACACTTCTTCGGGCATGGAGAAGTCACAATGCTGACGCACTTTGTGCCATCATCACTAGCGTAAGTGATTCTGTTCTCACTTTGATTCAACATACTACCAAGTCTAGAGAGTCCTGGATCATACTGAGAAATCAAAATGAAACTCGCAATCAGACCAGGATTTTGAACCTGGAGAATCAACTTGCTGTTTGTTGAAAAGTTTGCTGAAGGAGAAGCTGCTGAAGCATTTATCTCGCGGATCAAAAATCTGCGAGATCAAATGGCTGTGTTGTAGGGATTACACACACTAGTGAGGAGTTGGCCCGGAGGTGCATCCTAATTTTTTCATAGAAGTATGATAGCTTGGCTACATCACTAAACACTCAGGTTAGAGTACCATCTTTATCATTTGAAGAATTTAGTGCTATGTTTCTTTGAGGAGGAGATGCGACTAAAGACCCGCGATGGTGGTGATGCTGCATTTTTGGCCAATGCTAAAAGGCAAAGGTGTGACATCTTCTGATGAAAGAAGAAGAATCCAAAGAAAAAAGGCCCAATGAAGTGATGGTTGCAATGGATGGTGTTGATGCTGGAGAGGTGTCCGTGGAGAGGTGTCCAATGAGGGTTAATAGAGATCAAGGGAGCTATTATTAATATAACAAGAAGGGTCATGCTACCCAAAGACTATAGAAAGAAGCAGGCTGACGAGAAGAACGGCACATTAAAGTCTTCATGGAAGGGAAAGGAGTCAGTCAACAATGTCAAGATCGAGCTTGAACTTTGGGACACCATTAAAGAGGTATGTTCATATGCTCACTCTCCAATTGATGATTCATGGATTTTGGATAGTGGAGCATCTCAACACATGACCAGTAAGAAGGGCTAGTATAGTTCCTGGAAGCCTCTATAGGAACCCATCAATGTTAGTGTTGGGAATAATGCTAAATGTCCAGCCAAAGGGTCTAGAACCATATCTTTTGTGGTAGCTACAAGTGAAGAGAAGAAGCTATCAAATGTGCTCTATGTACCCCAGATAAAGAGAAATCTACTATCAGTGTTGCTGTGATGACAGATCGTGGGCTTGAAGTACGCTTCAAGAAAACTGAAGTAGAAATTCTAGATGTTGTTAGCAAGGTAGTCGGCAAAGGAGTAAGGTGCAACAATCTCAACGAGTTGAGTGCCCTTATAGTGTCTGTAGATAAGAGCACAAGCAAGCTTTGGCATGACTGATTTGGTCACATTAGATTTGCCATGCTAAAGGAGATGCAGAAAAAGGGTATGGTAGCTAATTTACCTGCATTTTTAGAATTGCAAGAAACATGTGAAGCTTGTATGATGAGTAAGTAACAACGCAAGGCATTTCCACACCACTGGAAAGTAGCAATCGGGTAACGACTCCTCTAGAGCTGATACATGATGATCTTTGTGGTAAAATGCCTATTACTGCACTAGGGAGATCTTCTTACTTTATGCTATTAGTTGATGATTACAGTAGGAAGATGTGGGTTTATTTCCTTTGGGATAAGGCTAAAGCTTTTGGCAAGTTTAAACAATGGCATAAGCTTGTGGATCATGAGACAGGAAAGAAGGTGAAGAAGTTTTGTACAGATCGAGGACGAGAATTCCTTTCACGGAATTTGACAGATACTACAACGAGAATTCCTTTCACGGAATTTGATAGATACTACAAGGAGAATGGCATCAAGCACCAACTCACCCACTGATCACACACGTCAACAAAATGGTGTTATAGAATGCCGTAATCAAACTGTCATGGAGATGTCTCGATGCATGTTGATGAAGGCAAATGGTTTGCCCAATACATTTTGGGTTGAAGCAGTCAACACAGCAATTTATGTCCTGAATCGGAGCTACACAAATGCACTCAAGGATGTTACACCTCAAGAGGCCTACTCTGGTAAGAAACCTTCAGTTTCTCATTTCAGAACATTTGGTTGTGAATGTTATGTGCATATTCCATATGCATCCAGGACCAAGCTAGATGCCAAAAGAAAGAAGTGTATCTTTCTTGGATATAGTCAAGAGTTGAAGGCATATCGGCTCTATGATACAGAGGCAAAGAAGATTATGGCCAGCCGAGATGTGGTATTTACAGAACATCCACACTCAGTGGAGGAAGGAGGTCTGTCCACTCTATCATCACCCGGAGAAATAGTCCACCAACCCACCAGTTAGATTTTCTCTCAAGGAGGAGGATTTTGCATAGGATGAAGACTCTCACATATCACAACATCCTATTGCTACTGCACCACAAGGAAAGCTAGTTCCAAAGTGGGCACAACTGCTCTTTGATGAGCATAATCCAATACTTGAGAAGCCAGAATCTTCAACAGAGATAAGAAGAATAGAGGAGTAGAGAAGAGCATCTGATCTCATCGTCAATATGGCTTTGATGGTGGTTGAGATAATGTGAACAATGAAGGATCCAACCACCTTAGCCTTAGCAAATCAAAAGTGGAAAGCCACGATGCAGTCTAAGTATGATAACATCATAAAGAACAACACTTGTTGGGAGCTAGTTGACCGAACACCAAATAGAAAGGTAATTGGTACCAAATGGGTTTGGAAAGCTAAGTATAAGGCTGATGGCTCACTTGAAAATACAAAGCTAGGTTGGTTGCATAGGGATTTGCACAAGTAGAGAGTTTTGACTTTGATGAAACCTTTCCTCCGATAACTCGTATGACAACTATCAGGTCGGTACTTGCCTTGGCTACTCACAAAAAGTGGCCAGTCTTTCACATGGATGTCAAATCAACATTTCTGAATGACCATCTCAAGGAGGAGGTATATGTAGCTTAGCCACTAGGTTTTGAGATGCCCATATTAGAAAAAAAGGCATTATATAGGCTGAAACAGGCCCCAAGGGTATGGTATCATAGGAAAGATAAATTTTTCAAAAAGATTGGGTTTATAAGAAGTGCTTTTGATGATAACTTGTATGTTCTAAAAAGGCATGGTAAGATTGTTTTGGTTGTCTTGTATGTAGATGACTTAAACATTTCAGGTGATAATGAAGAGATGATCTAGAAGACAATGGATATGCTAAGCCATGAGTTTGAGATGATAGAATTGGGTCTTATGCATCTCTGTTTAGGGATTAAGGTCTGGCAAGAGTCAGGTAAAATGTTCATTTCATAACAAAAGTATGCTTGAGAGATTCTCAAAGCATTTGGGATGACAAACTGCAAGCCTGTGTCTACACCAATGGAAGTGAACATGAAGCTTTTTGCAGAGGATTCTTCATCACTTGTTGACATCAAGAAGTACAGGAAATTGGTGGTGGGGAGTTTGATTTTCTCACTAACACTAGACCTGATATTAGCTTCACAGTTGGTGTGTTGAGCAGGTTTTCCAACAAGATGAGAGTCATTGGAAGGAAGGGATGAGGGTACTTAGGTACATTAGAGGGACTCTTGAGTATGGTATCACTTACAGCATGGGTGACACTCTAACAAGTTATTGTGACTTAGATTGGGTAGGAGATTGTGATTCTAGGAAACCAGTTTCTGGATATTGTTTTTTGCTTAGTTTCGGTGCTTTCTTTTGGACCAGCAAAAAGCAACCTACAGTGGCACTTTCTTCCACACAAAGGCAGCTGAGTATAAGGCAGCTTGCTTTGCTACATGTGAGGTAGTATGGCTGAGGAGAATCTTGGTTGACATGGGGGTTCAAATCAGAGAGGCTATAGTCTTGAGGTGCGACAATTAGAGTTGCATGGCTATTTGCAAGAACCCTGTGTTTCATGCTCACATGAAGCACATTGAGATTCAGTATCATTATGTGTGGGATCTGATAGAGGATGAGATAGTGGAGTTGGAGTATTTCTCTACACAGAAAAACTACGCGTCGACATCTTCACCAAGGCTCTTGGGAAGGACCAGCTCACTCGGCATCTTCATCGACTTGGCGTTGGGCCAAAAACCTAGTTCAAGACATTGAAGGGGGATGTTAGTATACACTCAATTCCCACCTCTCAGCATGTATCTCACTTTGATGTATAATGCACATTTGTTAGGCCCCCATCATGAGGAGTAGCCATGGTGCATATGTCTGTGGGAACCCCGGATTAGACGCCGATGGGGTCATTATTGTGACCATTTGATGATGGTTAGGAGATGGTCACGGGTACGAGCATTAGTTGGGGTCATTATTGTGACCATTTGATGATGGTTAGGAGATGGTCACGGGTACGAGCATTAGTTGGGGTCCTAGGGGGGCAAGCAGCTCCCTTGGCGGGGGTTCGGGGGCGGCGGGGGCCCTTGAGGCGATGGTATGAGGAATATTCCTTAGAATATTTCCTTGGATACCAGGTGCATCATTAGTGGGTGGTGGGCTGTGCTCTTGATACGCAGGTGGTGACCATGTCTATGCAGTGTAACCACCCCCTCATTGTATACACGTCTACCACACCGCCTCAATACTATATATAGACATGGTTGCCATGAGCTAAGGAATCCAATGCTTGTGAGTATCCACCCCCTTCTACACTTCGTACATAAATTGACTGTGTAAGTAAATAGACATCAAAATGGGTTTTTGGGCATAGGGTTTATCTTGATTTAGACGCCTTACATAGAGAAATTGGGATTGAAACAAACATTTGGAGAGGATTTGCAAGGCGGATTAGATTCTACGTTTTGTAGGTTTTTTACATTTTTGCATTAGTGTAATTAATGCAAATTAAGTTAGCTTAATCTCATTATAATTTGTGCCACTAGGTGCTATACTTGATTGGCTGGCTGCATTTAATGCGTGGAGGCTTTTCCAAAAAAGTCTAAAACCCGTTCACTACCCATTTTCGGGTCAGTTTTGAGGGTATGGGTGCATTTAATGTGTGCATGTTTTTTTGGCAAGCCTACAAGTCAAAGATTCAAGGAATACTCTTTTTTGGGGAGGGTAAACATAAACTGTAAATCAAAAATAAAAAAAATAAAAGGGAAAACGTAAGGCCTGTGGGAAAAAAAAGCACACGCAAAAAGTTTGCCTAGAATGTGTTTCAGGTTGTTGTGATCATTTTGACACAACTTGTGAACAATCTAACAAATTTATTTTTTCCATAGTTAAGGAGCTTCCTTAACTATGGGATCCAACGAATATAGCACTTATTGACCTGAAAAGAAATACATTATTTTTTGTGCCAAAAGGGTTAGGAAACACCAAATGAGTGTTTTGGAAGAACTTTGGACAATCCAATTTTTTTTCTCAAAAACGCAAATTTTTTTAAAAAATGAAAATTTGAAAAACTCTTTAACTTGTCCGGGCCTTTTGTAGGACCTTCAAACACTCCATACTCACATGTACTTACAATTTGGGCATGTAATCGAGGCCTATTTAGATGATAGTGTGTCAATAGGGCTAGGTGCGTACTAGCTACACTAGGCTTAGGTGGGTCTATTTGCGATGCTTTTTTTTGATAGAAATGAACATGTAAAAAAACCCCAAAACCATTGATATTCACATCAATACAATCATCAGTATCATTTTGTCAAAATACTCACCGAAATAAGCACTGAAAAATTTATCGAAATACATGTAGTAACCACCATCGAAACAATTAAAATCTTGCAACAATTTCTTGGAGGGCTATTTCATCCAAAATACAGATGCATATTTTGGCTGTTATACTGACCAATACTTCAACTGATGTAGGTTTTTCTTTTTTATCATAATTGTACATCTAGGTGTAGTCCAGCAAAGTTGAATGCACCATTATGCCAGCATTCAAGAGTACATCTGTACTCAAATTTTACAAAATATGAATTTTGATTGCTTAGAAGAAGTTACATACCATATTTTATTTATGTTTATAGTGTAAGCTCAAACACATGAAGCTGAGAAAAGAGTACTTAAAGGCACTTCTCCTATATCATCATGGCGTCTAGGTACCCTATGTCCTGGACATTGTGAGGGAGGGCGTTGGAAGGTCGTGGCTTGCCGTCTACATCCCATATGCGTAGAGTCCCAAACAATGGGATAATATACAAGTAATAGAAGATTGGGGCCATTCTCATCCCTCCTCCACCAATGTTTCGTGGCTTGGAAGAGATTATAGTGGGTTGAGGTTAAGCATACAATGGCGTGAACACTATTGGGATGGGTGACCGCCCACGAAGTGGCCTGCAACTTCCAACATGTGGCTTTATCAAAGTGAATAGCATAACTAGATACTTATTATCCTCATAAGGAAAACATTATGGAGAGAAGATTCTACAGAGAAAATTAGCAATTCTTTGGGTGTTTGTTTAGGAGGGGTGTTATATAGATGCTAAAGAGACAATTATATTTATTTAGTTTTATTAGGTAGCCAACAAATGCTTTGCCTTCATAATCCAAAAGTCGCCAAGTGAGAATACACTTAGAACATTACCTCATACACTAGAGGAGACATATATATTAGAACTAAACCTTGAGGATAATGAGCTTAGTGACATTGATCCAACTTTAGTGTATGAGTTATGGCTATTTGATGATGTGTTGCACTGATTTTTGAAGATTTTAAAGGTTCAAGAAAGCACAAGGGAAGTTCTTAACATTACAAGTAAAATTTGCAAGACCAACTTCCCAACCATACAACTAACCAGATGTATTCTAAACCCATCCTCAACTACTACTATTGTTTTGAATTTCAATCTTTTTTATAATTCTTAATTTAATGTTTGTTCGAGTGCTTGCTTGCATTGTTTTGTGATTGGTCTATCATTTTTTTTAGTTATTACTTGGATAACCATTCAGGATTTGGTCCTACGTCAATCCTTTGTAAGATCGATTTAAAGGTATGTCAAAGGAGTATGCCAAGTACTCCACCTTCCTTTAGTGTGCCCTCTTTAGTTAGAATAGAGCCTTTTAGGTGTGCCCTCTTTAGTTAGAATAGAGCCTTTTAGGTGAACTATGAAAGTGAAATTAGCTTTTAAAAGAAATAAAAAAACAAACCAGAAATACAAAAAAAACCCAAGAAGATAACCATATCGCCATGTGCAATCTAGGTAGGACTTTTGGCTCTTAAATAATGATGGAGCCTTGGGATCATCATAGCCTTGATCTCCATGGGGTGGGAACTTGTGGCTAAAAAACTACCAAAAAGGGCTTTTAAAAACATCATTGTAGAAGTTCTTAGCCGTTCTTAGATACTCTTATATGAGGTCTCTAGGTCATTGCTTGGGTCTACGTAGCGTGGTTCCCTACTAATACCATATGGGATAATTTGGAAAAAATTCCATTCCCGTTTGAAAAAAGGATTCATGGGTTAACCTATTCAAGATTGTAACTTTAACATTTTTTTCTTTAAAAAAAAGGCAAAAGCATGTTATAATCACTTATTAGCAGTTTCATTTACAAGGCTAGATAATAGCTAGAAATGGAGTCACCAAAGTGATAATGTGTAGATACCAGGGTCATAACCCAAGGCATGCTCTTTGCTCCATCTTCATATACATCGAATCTGGACCAACCTTGATATTACCCTTGTCTTAACTAGAAACATTTGATCAACACAAAACAATTTCCTCACTTTGATTAGATGTTTGCATTGGGTTCTAATTTTAATTATTTTAAACAAGAAGACCTTACTGGTACCATGTTGCCTTGCATACCTTACAAGACCTCTGACATTTCTAACATCATCATATATCCAGCATACGGCTTAATCAACATATTCCAAGGACGCAATCTACATTACAAAGGAGGGCATGTTAACCTCTCATTGGAAATCCCTCTCACGCATCAATGCTATCAAGTGGCAAACGTCACTTCATTGGGCAATTGGCATTAGAAAGGCTAATGTTGTATATTTTACGTGTGTGATCCTCGTTTGTCTATATGAAAGGCACTCCAAGAGATTAATTTTATTGCATGCTCAAATTAAGTATTTACACAAGCTTAGGTGGGCTTGGATAGCCATGGACCTATGTTTTAAGTATGGTCGACGAAGGTGTGAATGCTTGGGGCCAAGATAAGGGTCAATTTGTATTCTCACCATTCATTCTCTTATGCATAATCAATAGAGTGGTCTTCTTCTCTACTCTCATTCTCTCTTGTATCTTGCTTGCCTGTTTTGATTTGAGCTCTTGTGTGCTTGTATGTGTGTGAGATTCTTCATCTTGGTTTTTCAGGGTTTGGGCTTCTGATTGTGCTATAGCCATTGTTAAGAAAACCCTACCCTAACTGTGTCGTGGGAAGTTGCCTATCCGTCAAGCTCAATTCAAGAGCTCCACCATAGCCGCTCGCACCGCCATCCTCCTGCACTCATTGTCACACGGAGGCGGTTGCTCTAATCCAACGAGTGATACAAGCTCTCTCGTGAAGATCGTGTGGGATCTCTGCATAAGAGGATCGTGTTGGTTAGCCTAATCACAAGAGAGAGAGAGAGAGAGAGAGAGAGAGAGAGAGAGAGAGAGAGGCAGCAAACAAGAGGGAACAAGTGATTAGCCCTAACCCTAACCCTAATCACACCACATATGCTAGATTACAGTTGCAAAAGAGAGGGAGAGAGAGAACACTCCACTTCTATTGCACAAATGGGAGAATGAGTTACAAACAAGAGGAATTGGCTTTTATGGTTCCAAGACTTTTCCCACTAGGCCACCCAGGAGAGTGGATCGAGGCACCCAAAACATAGTTACAAGGCTTTTCTCTATGCTTTGATCAATTTACAAAGATCCTCTTGTCTGTCCTTTCAAGCTCAATACATGGGAGCATCTTTAAGGCATTTCCCTCATCAAATGATGGGAATTACAATATGGCACGTGCGCCCATTACATAAGTGTGCGGGACATAGTTGTCATAGGAATGTGTTAACCAATATGTGGTTAACATACTCCCCTTCTTGAAGTCAATCACGTCCTCATGATCGGTGAGAGGTTGGTGAGGCATGCTGGGAAGGTCGCACTTGGTTGGTTCTCCAAATTAGAGGGGGTGGGGGGGTTAGTATGATGGAAATAAGTTAGTGGAGTACGACGAGGCTTGTTTGTCATTGGTGGTGGTGAGTGGTGTTGACAGTGGCCCATTGTTCGGCTTAGGTGAGGCATGGAGTGGGGGTATAGAGGAGATTGCCAGTGATGAGGAGGGGGCATGAGGTGAAAGTGCAATCGGGGGTGAGGGTGTGTGTATGATTTCCTCTTATGGACACAAGAGGACGGTGGCCTTGTTTCTATTGATTTCCATGGTGGATGTTTTTTTGTGCCAATTGATTTGGCAGTGAATGGCCTCAATACACTCCTTTCCAATGATAATCTAGCCTTGGAGTGCTCTTGCATCTATAACATGAAATCTACACTCTAACTAGTTATTTCCAATAGAAATTTTAGGAAGAAAAAACCCAACACTCATTAGATGCATTTCATGTGAAATTTTAATATAAGTGTTTTCTTTTGTTAGTGTAGGTTTTCCAAGAGCTTTTCACGCTTCCAAGAATATGATATTGGTGTGGACCATAGGATATATGTGGACTTGTCACCATTGTAGACCATTCTCGGTTGGGAGTCCAATCCATATTCTTGGTGGGTTGAGTTCTGGTGGTAGTTCAAGGGCAGTGGAAGACTTACCAGTTGTTGGGGAGGGTGTGAGAATACCCTTTGTGGAAGCAGTTTGTGGGGGCAGAGGATCAGAGTCGATTGACTCCTCATCCCAAAGGATCATTGTTACCTTGCCCTACGAAAGCTTGAGGGTAGTTGTGTTGTCAGTTGAGTTAATTGTAATTTATAACATTCCGGATCCAGATTTCTCCAAGGATGATGGCTTCCTTTGTCTCACCTATGGGAACCACATAGAATTTACAAGACAATGGGTTAGATACAGTATGTATAGTTTGTGTAAAGGACTCAAGGCTTTGTATGCCACATTGTCCACGCGGCAATTGAATTTTGGCATGGGGAGTTTTAAGAGATGGTTTGCCTAGAGAGACCCATGTTTCCCATGGCAAAAGATTGTGGCCCGTTGTGGGAGACAACAAGGCACATTTTTGTTGTATGTTTCTACCAAAGGGGAAATCTATCCAAACCCGAAAGGTGGTTGTTTCAGGTTGTGTAGCTATGCTTACACTCACTTGGGAGCACAAATTGTGTGATGAGTTGGTCACCTGGGAGGGTGCCAAGTGTAGCAAGGATTTGAAGCCAATCATGGCTAACTTTGTCATTATGGACAGAAGTGGCCTGGGATGGCACTTGCACGTCCACTTGCGCACGCAGCAAAGGCCTAGTAAGGACAAGCATTGTAAACAAAGAGATCATCGCTCCTGGCGATGGTCACAGAATCTTCAGCAAGGGGAGATTTAGCCATGGAATATGAAAGCCTGGTATATAAGTTGACCTTAAGTGTTTGAGATGCTTTGCGGAGGTAGACATTATGCAAGTCCCAATCATGGAGAAGGTGGGTTTGTCTCATAAAAGGCCAACCCAAGATGGCATCATAGGAGGCGTTACAAAAGTTCATGACCACAAATGTGGGGTGGAATGTCATGCCACAGACTTTTACCTTGAGGTCATGCACTAGGCCTAAGAGTTTTGCAGAGCCCCAAGTTTCCTTGCATGTTTGTGTGAGAATGCTTACTCCAACACCTCCATCTAAGATGCCTTTGACCACCTCGTTATAGGAAATGGGCAATGCTACATTTGTATCATCACCTTCAAAGTATTGTCACAATGCATTGACTCAAATTGCTGGTGCACCTTTGGGTCATGAGTAGTGGGTGGTGATGGAGTAAGTCTAGATGTTAGGGCTCAAATTCATCGGAGGAATCTAAGCTTCCTCGTCCACATAAGCTTGTAGTTTGCGTTCCATCCAATCCTGTAGTAGGTTGTTCCATAAATTTGGACTACCTTTTAACAACCAATGGGAATTTGGATTTGGGAGGAAAGGAAGGCAAAGAGGCCGACTAGGTCGTGTTGATGAGTAGGGGCTTCTTGAGTGGGGCCTTGATCATAGGGTGGACCATCAATAGTATATGGAAGTTCAGTTTGGTCCTTATTTGACAGGTGTGGAGGTCGAGAGGCAGTAGGAGGATAAAATACCTCAGCAAATTTGGTGTGTGGACCTTGTGTCTTTGTCGGACTTTGTGTCAGTGTTCGCATCAAGTTGTTCGATGTGAACATGGGATTTGGGCTTGGCCAGTTGTGGAACAGGCATGGGAGGATGAGGAGGCACATGAGGGGCAAAATCGTCAATTGTCAACAACATGTTGGCGAATGGATCTTCGTTAGCATGGAGTGGTTTCGAGAAATCTTGCCTGACCTGGTGCAAAAGTTTAGGTTCAATGAGGGATGGCATGCAATTGGGTACGGGGTCAAAGTTTATGAAAACCGGTGGCGATTCAAGTTAAGACTGGTATTGATTTACCAGTGCTTCGGCCTCCTGAAGACATTGCTTCTCAAGGATGGCATTGGGATATCTAGCCACAGCGGTTTTTCCCATTTGGTGAGGTTTTGCTATGCTGCAAGGGGGAGGGGTAGTTCGGCACACGATCATCACTTGTTGCAGAGGAGGATGATGTGGTCTTTGTTGAGCCCATGCGGATACTAACCTGATCGTCACTATGGCCAATGAGCTTAGAGCATTGTTTCTTTTGGGATGTGGCCTTCTTTAGCTTGGCTTGCAACCATGTGACGACATTCAATGGGATAGTGGATATCTTCCCATGTTGAACACACAACACATTGAGGGACAACATGCCTTCGACTATGGAATGAGAAAGTGGACGGTGGCCTTGTTCCTATTGATTTCCATGGTGGATGTTTTTTGTGCCAATTGATTTGGCAATGAATGGCCTCAATACACTCCTTTCCAATGATAATCTAGCCTTGGAGTGCTCTTGCATCTATAACATGAAATCTACACTCTAACTAGTTATTTCCAATAGAAATTTTAGGAAGGAAATACCCAACACTCATTAGACGCATTTCATGTGAAATTTTAATATAAGTGTTTTTTTTTGTTAGTGTAGGTTTTCCAAGAGGTTTCCACGCCTCCAAGAATATGATGTTGGTGTGGACCATAGGATATATGTGGACTTGCCACCATTGTAGACCATTCTCTCGGTCAGGAGTCTAATCCATATTCTTGGTGGGTTGAGTTTTGGTGGTAGTTTAAGGGCAGTGGAAGACTTACCAGTTGTTGGGGAGGGTGTGAGAATACCCTTTGTGGAAGCAGTTTGTGGGGGCAGAGGATCAGAGTTGATGGACTCCTCATCCCCCAGAGGATCATTGTTACCTTGCCCTAGGGAAGCTTGAGGGTAGCTGTGTTGTCAGTTTAGTTAATTTTAATTATAACATTCTGGATCCAAATTTCTCCAAGGATGATGGCTTCCTTTGTCTCACCTATGGGAACCACATAGAACTTACAAGACACGTGTGCTTTGTTGGTTCTATTACTAAACTCATGAGATGGATGTCGTAAAATGCTCTCTATGCTAGGTATGGATTACACAAAAATACATGCATGTCCCAATGATTGCATGCTATTTAGAGGGGTTAATAAAGATGCAACGCAATGTATACAATGTGGAGAGAGCCGCTATAGGGATGATTTGCAAGGTGATAAAGTTACCCAAAAGGTTTTGAGGCACTTCCCTATCATTCCTTGCATCCAACACATGTTTAAATGTAAGGGGATTGCAGAACTCATGACGTGGCATGCTACTCATCGCTCGACCGATGGCACCATGAGGATTGTTATAGCTGATTCACCGGCATCATGGAAACATGTGGAGCATCAATGGCCAGCGTTTAAAGATGAGCCTCGTCACTTACATCTTGACTTGGGCATGGATGGTGTTAACCCACTTGGCTTCAAGTCCACATCATGCATTAGGAAAAATTTGGACTCACAAACTGACCCTCTAAGGGCTTTCTCTCTCTTCCATGAATCAAGGAAAAGTGTAAAAATAATGTTATAATATTGCTCCTCTCTCTTCTCTTTTTGAATCTTGTACATCTCAAAATATTAATTTTATAATAGATTCACCTATTATTTTATTGACTGTCCAAGAACTGTACCAGACCTGCTCCAGACCTGCTCAGAACTCGAATATCTCAAAAACTTTTTTTATTTGAGCAAGTTTCGAATATCTCAAAAAATATGACATTCTGAAATGCCCAAATTCATTTATGATTGAAGAAACAATCATTTCGTGATTCTAGAAGGATTTTATCTTAAAAATGGAATATCTTGATTTGTACTTTGTATTTCATAATTTCTTTACAAGTACGTAGATCCATGCTTTATCTTCTCGTGCATTTTTTTGTGTTTTTTTATAGAGATTTGAAGAGAATAAATATTTTTTAAGATTTTAAGAACATGTTTAGATTTATTATTTTAGAGAATAGTGTATTACGAATTTTTCTTTTTTTTATGATATCTAGAGCTTCTTCTTCTCTTTAGGTCATTTCTTCTTTTCATAGCTCATTTCTTCTTCTACTTTCAAATTTGCATCTCCAGACAGTTTGTATTTCCCTCCATCTCCAAACAGTTTATATTTCCTTCTTCTACTCTTGCACTTGTTCACTACAAATCTAGTGAATGAAGAGTGATTTGATTTTTTGGTGCCATTTTCTTGGAGCCAACAAACCATTTCCCTCTTCATTAATCTTGCTATCAAGGAAAGAAGCAACAAGGAGACAACACAGAGTTAACATAGAGAAGTAACAGGAGGATTTTTATATCCAAAAATATCTCAATTCTGGACTACCTCCCTCTAGACATTTTCTCTCTCCATGCCAAAACAGAATCTTTCTTTTATTTCAGAGAGGGGAATGATTACAAGATCAAGAGGGGAGGTTCTTACACCAGTACACCTCAAAAGCTGGAGGGAGGAATCTTACATCCTACCCCACTTACAAAACGCGAGATGTCCTCATCTCGCAGCTAGGGGACAACTCTTTCTCTTAAGATCCAACTTATTCTCGAGTTCCTTATAGTCTTGTCAACCCATCATGGGATAAAGATCCCTTATATAGAACTCATTATCAGATAACAATTCATTTAGATCATATCATTCATATCTTTAATACAATAATGGTCCATTGAAAATTCCATTTAAACATTCCTCCATAGGATCTTCAGTTATGCAGGTTTTTAATTTGTCATCCCTTAACTTGATCCACTGGGTCAAGTGGTAATAGTAGCAATCTGTCGCACAATCCACTAATCTCATAGTGATTTGCTGAAGTCATTATCGTCATTCCAGTTACGAACATCATCACAGGGACTCGTCCCATTCATCCTCATTGTGTCTTTGTTCAACTTATCGCTTTTCAATCAAAATTCAAGAATCATCATTTTTCAATCAGAATCCAAATCAACTCATCAATTCTCAACTAGAATTCTAAAATCATATCAACCAACATTTGAATTCATCATATGGATAGCATTTTTGCTTATAATTTCAAGCTCTTAGATTTACTCGTATATACTACCAGTAAAGAGCTGCAGTTATACTAGAGAACACACAAGGTGAGAGGCTGAAAATCTTCTTCTTCTCTACTCAACACTCAACACAACATATACAAGATAAGAGTACACATAATATGAAAGGTACTCAACCAATACATACACGGGTTCTCTATAGTGTGAACCCGACTAAATGAGCTGGCGCTATAACTATGCCAGTTTGTAGAATGGCTGTCACACAACCTGTCATCCCACTGGCCGCATATCACCCAAGATCTCACCAACCATGCCAGTGGTGTAAGTGTGGGGCCTATCCCCCATCAGTGTTGTCCACCGCCTCACTAGACGAGCTCGATATCTCAACACTCCCCCTCAAGCTCAACTCCATCTCATGTACACCAAGTGAAGCCCTGAATCTGCGGAGCTTCTCTGTACCCAATGCTTTGGTGAAGATGTCAACTACCTGATCCTCTGTGCTGACATAAACAAGGTCAAGGTCTCCTGCCAAGACCTTCTCTCTGACGAAATGATAGTGGACCTCTATATGCTTCGTGCGAGCATGAAAGACTGGGTTCCTGGCCAACTGTATACTGCTAATGTTGTCACAGAAAATGACAACTTGTCTATCTACTGATAGACCCAAATCTGTAAGTAGCTTCCTCAACCATAGCAGCTCCTCTGTACTCGGCCTCTATATACCTCACATGTTGCCATAGCAGCTCCTCTGTACTCGGCCTCTATATTCGATAGAGCAACCGTAGGCTGCTTCTTGCTGCTCCAAGTCACAGCAGCACTCCCCAAAGAAAACATGAATCCACTAGTAGATCTCCTATCTGAGATACTACCAGCCCAATCAGCATCTGTGTACCCATGTACACATATCTCTGTCCCAGTCTCATAGAATAGTCCACAATGCAAAGTAGACCTCACATACCTCAGTATGCAGCTCACTGCATCCAAATGCGATTTCCGTGGAACCTGCATAAATTGACTCACCAACCCAACAGCATAGCTCAAATCTGGTCTAGTGATCGTCATGTAGATCAGAAATCTTGTCAGACCATGCTCTTGGTGCTTGTTTTAAGCCATACAAGGCTTTCTTCAACCTGCAATGCTTAGGGTGACCCACATCCTCATAACCAGGTGGCTGCAACATATACACCTCTTCTTGCAAATCCCCATGCAAGAATGCATTCTTTACATCCATCTGATGTAAAGACCATTGCTTTGACGCAGCCACTGCTATCACAACTCTCACTGTTGCCATCTTGGCAACTGGGCTGAAAGTTTTCTCATAATCAATGCCATATGTCTGCGCATATCCTTTGGCTACCAATCTAGCCTTGTACCTGTTTATGCTTCCATCACTGTTATGTTTAACTTTGTACACCCACTTGCATCCAATGGCTTTCTTGCCTTCAGGAAATTGCACTAAATCCCAAGTTTCATTTCCATATAGTGCATCCATCTCCTCATCCATAGCTTTCTCCCAACACACATTTCCAACAGCCTCATCAATGCATGTGGGCTCTACAACCTGCACAACCTTTGCCATATATGCATAGTGATGTGCCACATAACCATCATATGTAAATCTCTGCACAGGGTTCTTCACTCTCCCTGATCTTCGCAGCTTTTCATTCATGGCTTCCATAGCCTTCTTTACACCAGGTGTTCTCATAGCTGGGATCCCAAGCTCCTCTCATCAAGGCTCATATCTGAGCCACTAGACTCTCCATCAACATGAGAATGCCCTGTAGAAATGTCAGGCATACCAAGGGGCTCAACCACTTTCTCTTTTCCTTTACATGATGTACTAATCACATTTGCAGGACTGGTATTATGATGCAGCCTACCACTCCATGGTCTATCAACAAACCCACTAGATGAGGACTCTCCTGGTCCACTCAAAGACTGTGATTACTGACCTACATTCTGTGCAACCACACTTCCACTCACATCAGCCCCAACAGCTTCTTTTTCAGTAGCATACCAACTGCTCATCTCATCAAAAGCAACATCCCTGCTTACCCTCAACTCACGTGTAGCAGGGTTATAACACCTGTATCCCTTTTGCTCAAGGGAATATCCAATAAACACACATTTTTCTGCTTTTGGATATAGCTTAGTTCTCAGCTCATCTGGCACATGCACATATGCAATGCATCCAAAGACTTTCAGATGAGACAAATCTGGTTTTCTGCCAGTAAACCTCTCCTCTGGAGTTACATCATGTATGGCTGCTGCAGTTGGAGTCCTGTTCATGATGTATACTGCTGTAGAAACAGCCTCAGCCCAATAGCTATGCGGCATATTCTTCTCTTCCATCAATGCTCATGCAATCTCAGCAATGTGCCTATTTTTTCGCTCAACAACTCCATTTTGCTGCGGAGTGTATCTGCATGTAAACTGTCTCCGAATACCATTCTTCTTCAAAAATTCAGAGAACTCATTGGAGAAGTACTCTCCCCCTCCATCTGACCTTAGGCACTTTACATATTTCCCTGTTTGCTTTTCAACCAAAACTCTGAAATTCTGAAAGTGAGTGAACACCTCACTCTTCTCCTTCATGAAATATACCCACACTTTCCTTGTGTGGTCATCAATGAAAGTCACATAATACCTGCAGCCTCCCATAGATATGGTCTTCGTAGGACCCCATACATCTGAATGCACAACATCTAGTGCATTTCTGCTCACATATCTGTTACGTGGAAATACATGCTTTGTTTGTTTTCCAAATTGGCATGCTTCACATATTCTCTGCATACATTTCGCCTTAAATTTTGGCAGCCCTGTCACAATTCCTTTTGTCTGCATAGACTTCATTCTCTGCACATTCACATGTCCAATTCTTTTATGCCATATGTCTGTGTTTGCAACAATTCTTGAACCATTTGCAAACATTGCAGCACTCATTTCAGGCATGTCTACATTCAACGTAAACATTCTGCCCACTCTGTTGCCTTTTGCAACTAACCTTGTCTTTAAAGTCTTCAACATAACAACCATCAGGGTTAAACCGAACCTGCAAACCCTGCTCAATCATCTGGCCAACTGAAACCAGATTCTTTGTTATGTTCGAAACGTGAAGTACATCTGCAAGGTACTTCACTTTGCCATCCTGCATAGACAATGGCACATCTCCAACATGGGCAATTGGATGAGCAGTGTCATCCCCTATTTCCACAAAACCTGGTCTTTCCGGGTTTTTCATCTCCTTGAACCACTCCCCATGACTTGTCATGTGGTTCGAAGCACCTGAATCCACATACCATACATTATCTTTTTATACTGCATCAACATTTTCAGACATGGCATTCACGACATGCTGCATAACAAACAACCTTTCATTATCCTCATTATTTCTGCTTGAGGATGCATAGTTGTTTTGCTACACTTTCCCATTTTGCATGTCAGCCTGCTTCTTATAACATTCTGCCTGCACATGTCCAGGCTTACCACAATAATAGCATTCACGTGCATCATTATACTGCCTTTGCTAATTTCCACGGCCTCTTTGACTCCCCCTGCCTCTAAATTTACCTCTTCCACCTGCGTGTTGTTGTTGTTGTTATTGTTGTGTATTTTGGGACTGTTGTTGCTGCTGCTGTCCATAATTCTAATTACCTGTTCGGCCACCTCCTTGACCATGTCCACGGCCTCCTCTACCTTGTCCTCTTCTTGAACTTGTGTAGAAGGCCTATTGCTCTGAACTGTTTTTGTTTTGTGAAGACTGTTGGTCTTCACCCAAGCTCTTCTCTTCTATAATCAGCATAGACACCAAATCTGTAAAGTTGGGAATGTTTTTCCGAGTCTGAATAGACGTCTTGAACGTCTTATATTGTGGCCTGAGACCACGTAGACAGACTTCCACCTTATCATCATCATCTACTGACACACCAATAGATGCAAGGGATTCCACAATACCCTTTATCTTCAATGCATAGTCATTCACAGACATGCTCTTTTCCTCCACAGTATGAAGTTCATTCTTCAACTGTATCTTGCGTGCCTTGGTATTTGTTTCATAGAGTTTAACCAAGGTGTCCCACGCCTCCTTGGGGGATTTGGCATCCTGAATGTGCCCAATCATGGTGTCCTGTATACTAATGGAGAGCCAATACATGACTTTCCTGGCTCCTTGGTTCCAGTCTTTAAACTCTTTCACATCTGCCAGCAGTAGGATTTATGTCCGGTATCTCCGGTGCCTCTTCATGCTCACTTTCTATGTAGTCCCAATAGCCCTTTCCCATCAGGAAATTTGTCAACCTGAACCTCCAAGCATGGAAGTTATTCTTATCAAGCTTCTCAGCCACAATCTAGGTTATCCCATCATTTGACATCTTGCCAAACACACAATTTTACCAGAAACAGCACTCTGGTTTATCCTGCACAAATTGCTGTATTTCCTGCAGCGGTACTGTAGTACTCTCAAATGTCACCACCAGTGACCTCAATGTGCATACATACACCCAATGGCAATTGTAGACCTCTTTGTAGCACCCACAGTGTTTGCACAGTCAATCTATCTTCTTGTAGTTCTTAAAACAGAGTTCTGCAGGGAATCGATGACTTACCCGTAGGTGCTCGAGCGAAATCGCCTGCTTTCTGAAAAACGGAGGTCTAAACGCATTTTCGGCCAATAATTTTTGTCCGATAGGACAGAATAGTTGCCCTATAGCTTTGCTCCCACGAAGAAAGCTCCTCAATCAGAGATCGTTGCCGGTGCCTCCCGTAGAGCTCCCGACAAGGGTGTAGTCACCAACACAAATAGGGAAGAGTAGTTACAGCTCTTACCCTCGTACCGCTTCCTGTGGTTCTCTTGCTTGCAGCTCAGCCCTTAGCACGAACCAGGCTCTGATACCATGAAAAGATGCAGGGGGGAAGAGAGCTTGAGCTCTTGTAAGCACACACACACACTCACAAAACCCTAATAGAGAACACACAAGGTGAGAGGCTGAAAATCTTCTTCTTCTCTACTCAACACTCAACACACCATATACAAGATAAGAGTACACATAATATGAAAGGTACTCAACCAATACATACACGGGTTCTCTATAGTGTGAACCCGACTAAATGAGCCGACGCTATAACCATGCCAGTCTCTAGAATGGCTGTCACACAGCCTGTCATCCCACTGGCCGCATATCACCCAAGATCTCACCAACCATGCCAGTGGTGTAAGTGTGGGGCCTATCCCCCAGGCGAGTCATCAGTGTCCACCGCCTCACTAGACGAGCTCGATATCTCAATATACTGGTCGTAATGCGTTGGATTCATCAGCTTTAAATTATTGACCCAATTTATTCAATGGAATTTTGACCATTGCTTTAGCATAATCATCCTCTACTTGGGTTCTTAGATCTTCTATGACTTGAGTAGTAGGATGAGTCTTCTAGGTTTCCACAAATGGTGGTAGTCCTACATTAAGTTCTCCATTTAAAATAGATTTCAATGCTCTGAAGAGTTCAAGATCTCCATAAAAACGCATAGTCATCTTGGTCTTTGCTTCGAAATCCATGAACTCCAACAATTTAGGGATGTTCAAGGAGGGAGTACCCATCAAGGTGCTAGGGATATTGTAATTTCCACCTCTTAAATGGGTTCAGGGTTCTCATACTCAAACATTCTCCTAAACAGTTGAGAATCCATGCTTGGGATAGGTGAGTTATCACTGACCTCAAGGATGACCAATATACTTTAGGTTGTTTAGATGAATAGTGTCAGAGATGTGTGCTTGTTTTGGTCTTGGTTCTAACTGACCTCAAGGATGACACTAGGTATATACAAGAGTTTGTGGGTTATGATATACTTAAGGTTGTTTTGATGAATAGTGTCACAGATGTGTACTTGTTTTGGTCTTGGTTCTAACTCCTCTTCAATATGTGTACTTGTTTTGGTCTTGGTTCTAACTCCTCTTCAATATGTGTGACCATATCCCTAATCTCATGAAGTTTCTTTACAGGGTCAGGGTATGAACCACGTTTCTTGAGGGCGTGCACCCTTTCCTTTTTAGTCTTCTTAGTTTTTGTTTGTGTCTCTAGTTTTCTCAAAACCACCAAATTGGAATCCTCATCAATATCATTCATGTAGACTGGTTTCTCAGGTGTGCCCAAGCTCACTCATTTTGTTTTCTTCATTTTTCCACCTTTTATGAATTTCTTTCTTCTATGGCCCCTCTTCATTTTACATCCCACTACTAAAGTAGCTTGGTTTTCTAATTTCTTTTCTTGGACATGTGTGTTTTGAGCCATGAGTCTCATCATTACATTCACAAAGCAGTTTAGAATTTTTCAAAATTGATCTTTGAGTTTGATCACCCACTCCAATCATGTTGAGAGGTGTGATGGTAGGACCATTCTCCTGATTTTCAATCACCACTTTCATCGGGAAATATTCGATCCAATGATCTATGCCACAATGATTACACATTGCAAGTGGCATGTTAGAAGATGCAACTTGGGTGATTGGTTGGTTTCTAATTGAATACTCAAAGATGGTAAGGTTGGAAGATACAACTTCACCACTCTTAGGAGATTGTTCTTTAAAGCAATTTGTGTGTGAAGGATTCCTATGGGGTGTAGCTTCACAACTACACAAAGCCAAGAGAGAAGAAGAGGACTTGGTTAGAGATTTCATTAGCTATGATCTTAAGCATTAAAACTCTCTTTGCCTTCCGCATGAATGCTATTTGAATAATCAACTTCTTGATAATCTCATACATGGGCTTAAGCATGAAGCAATCTATAATGGCTTAGTCATTAGAGGGGTCACTACTACGAGGGATGAAGTCACAACAACCATCATCTAACTAGAAAAAAATCTAATGGTAAAGGAATCCAAAGCATTGAATTCTAGTTTTTTTGCTTTCAGAGTCATGGGACATAGCATTTCTACTATTCAACCCATTACAAGGGTAACAATTTAGCAGAAATAAATTTCATGGAGTTCATGAAATCACACCAAGAGGGAATGAAGGCCAATAAAGCTCCACAAAAAATACATATATATCCAAGGAGAGAGATTCAATGGTGCTCAATCTAGTGAAAATAGCATTTGACCAATGAGTGTCCAGTCCTAATGGTACGCTATATGGAAATTGTACTTTTTGTGGATGTTATGGTCATGAGTCTATTAAATAAATTGGTTTTGGAAACCTTAGTTCGTTCTCCTAGTGCCTCACACACTTGATCGAATACCTCTAAATGTCTCCTAGGATTACCATCTCCAATGAATTAATGAGTTATCTTGGCTATCTGAGCAGCCTTTCCATGGCTATGTCGACCACCATCGCTCACAATAGGCTCTATGCTCTTTGCTACCGCCCTTCCCAAGGCCTGTGTAAAAGCAATTGGGTCTGTGGGTAGAGCTGGTGCTGGCATAATAGGAGCAATGACAGGAGCTTGTGGATGAGCAACACGTGGCACTGCATGAGGATGTTTTGGTCTAAAATCTAGTGGGGGTAGATGTGCTACATAAGGTATGTGGCCTATTGGTGCCCTAATAGGCACTTTAGTCATGTGGGAATTAAGTGGAGTCGGTCTCGCAACAACAAGAGTTTGTAGCACACTCACTCTAAGGAAGGGATGTTTCATGGGTGCCCTAGAATGAGATGTGAGGAATGTGAATACTAGCTATGCTAGCAGTGCAGGGGGTCCATGTGTGAACTAGTGGTGGCTGCCATGGTAACCATGGGCATGTGGCCCAATAGTAATAATGTGTCAGTCTCATAGGTGCCATAGTTGGTGGTGTGGTACTTACCACTGGATGAGGTAGTGTACTAGCAATGTCTTTGGTGGGGAAAACTCTAGGATATAAGAAGGTGAAGCTCATGCTAGTATTCTCTTAAGTACCTGTATGGCCTTGTAAGTTGTGAGTTAGAAGATGTGGGGTGGTCCATGGTATAGCTGGGTGATACTACAAAAGTAGCATCCATTGGGGGCTCATAGGAGGTGTTACCATTTTTCTCAATATTGGCATTATTTCTTTGGATGTCCCAACTTGCACCATGGGTCTTTGGATCCTTCATGTTGTTCAATGATCCTATAATCCCATATACCTTCCAATACTTCCTCCTATGTTGTCATCCCGAATATTGATTAGACAATACCTTCCCAAGTAATATCATAAGCTTGGCCCATACAAAAATGGAGTCTTTGTTGATGCGCCATACTCTTAATCATGTGTGAGAAGACGGTGATCCAATATTTTCAAGCTTATCTCTTTCCTCGAGGTAGACACAATGTTATTTCTTGTGTCAAGAATATCAGGAAGTACTTCTATAGTCCTTTCTAATCGTTGTTGTGCCACTTGCAAAGTCACTTCTTCCTTTGTTCTAGTAAGGTCATGGATTAATGCCTCTACTGCTTGCGCTTCTTCTAATGTTCTACCATCAGGCATAAGCACTTATGTAAGGGGTGGTTTGATAGTCATAGTTGCAGTAGATAGGTGGAACATGAGTTGTATGGAAAGGGAAATCAACATGAACTCTCCCTGCTTGTAACGATGACACTACCCAAGGTGTCTCTCTAGAAGCCAATAGTGAAGCAAAGAACTGTGATGTCTGTCAGCGAATGGGTCAACCCGAAGATCTCGATAAATTGCCCATCTCACTTATAATGTCACTATCTCCATTCATGAAGTGGGAATTGGATTCGAAAATCCCACACATTCTTCACAAGAGAGCTTGCATCACCCATTGGATTAGAGAAACCACCTCGGTGTGATAACGAGTGCAGGAGGACAGTGGTGAGACGAAAAGCTACGGTGGAGCTCTTGAGCCACGAGCTCGGTGGATAGGCTTCCCACAACACGATTAGGGTAGGGTTTCCTTAACATTTTTGGTGCCGCTATAGGGGAGCACCATCCACTACTTGTCTATGCTATCTTTGATTTGAATCCGACGGAGCCCCCATACCCCAGTGTGCCAGGTAGGCTCTTTGGCATGTGGTTTGTTGATTTTTTATTCTATTTTGATGTTTTGTTTAGTTTTTTTGATGTTTTTGTTAAGATTCATGTATAACTTTGTATTTAGAGTAGGATTATCACTTGTTTGAGTACACTTGTTTGAGTAAAAAAACTTGTGATTTAGGTAATTAGAGAGCCTAATCAAGAGGGTTTTTGCTTAAACCTAGACTCTTTTTGTTAATTTTTAACTTAATCTTATTTTTCTTCCTTAATTCTTTTGCATAGGTAGGTTAGCATTACTAGATAGAACACTAATCAAACAAAAAAAAACCGTAAACTATCTCTTAATTTTGACTAATTATCATTAGTCTACTAGTTAATGTGATTAGTAGACTTAAGGAGAGTAAAAAGCCAAAATATTGAGCCTAATTGCTTGCAATTAGACTAATTGAAGTGGCATTAGTGTTCTAAAAACTTGCCTTAACTCAAATCTATGCTTAGTTCACTCTAATTAGGCCTTAATTAGCAAGAATTAGCACTAATTTGGTCTCTTTTATTTAATTTTCTCTCTTTTTAGTCGATTAATTAGTGACCTAATTAGTGAAATTATTTGGGGATAAACACATCTTTGGATTAGCATAAACATGGCTAATCCACCTATCAAATTCTTACCAATTAGGAGTAATTTGAGAGCAAAGAAGAGGGTTAAGGAGTGATTAACAGTGGGCTTGAAATAATTAATCTTTAGTTAAGCTAGAGGACTTCTAAATTAGTCAAAATCCACTAATTTAGAGATACTAGCCTCTAGTGTTAGCCCTATCCCACCACCTACCTAGCATTAAAGAGGGGGTCACTCACTTCCCTCCAATTTGAAATTCAAATTCAAATCCAAAATTTCAAATTTCAAATTCAAATTCAAATTTAAACTTGCCACATAGACATACATTCGTTAGCGTACGGCTATACCCCAAACAAAAATTTTGCAATGGCTGCTTCACACTTGCCACATGGCTGTTCCAACCTCAAGCCATGAACACACGTTCAAAAGCGTACAATCTTACCCAAAATTTTTTTTTTTTCAAAAAACAACTTGCCACGGCCATTCCAACCTAAAGCCACGGCCATTCAAAAAATAACTTGCCACGGCCATTCCAACCTAAAGCCACGAATGTATGTTTGTAAGCATACAATCCCAAAAAAAAAACTTTTTTTTTTCAAAAAAAATTTGCCAAGGCCATTCCACACTTGCCACACGGCCGTTCCAATCTAAAGCCGCAAAGCGTCTCAAATGCTTAAGGTCAACTTATATACCAGGCACTCACATCCCATGGCTAAATCTCCCCTTGCTGAAGATTCTGTGACCACCGCGCCAAGGAGCGATGATCTCTTTGTTTGCAATGCTTGTCACAAGGCCTTTGCTGTGCAAGTGGATGTGCAAGTGCCATCCCAGGCCATCACAAAGTTACCAACGATTGGCTTCACATCCTTGCTGCACTTGGCACCCTCCCAAGTCGCAAACTCATCACATAATTTGTGCTCCCAAACGGCCATACCCTTCATGAACACGACAAATCCATTACCTCGCTTAACACCCTGAGTGTAAGCGTAGCTACACAACCTGAAACAACCACCTTTCGAATTTGGATAGATTTCCCCTTTGGTAGAAACATACAACAAAAATGTGCCTTCTTGTCTCCCACAATAGGCCACAATCTTTTGCCATGGGAAACATGGGTCTCTCTAGGTAAACCATCTCTAAAAACTGCCCATGCCAAAATTCAATTCCCAAGTGGACAACGCATACAAAGCCTTGAGTCCTTTACACAAACTGTACATATTGTATCTAACCCATGGTCTTGTAAGTTCTATGTGGTTCCCACAAGTGAGACAAAGGAAGCCATCATCCTTGGAGAAATCTGGATCCAGAATGTTATAATTACAATTAACTCAACTGACAACACAGCTACCCTCAAGCTTCCCTAGGGCAAGGTAACAATGATCCTCTGGGGGGGATGAGGAGTCCATCGACTCTGATCCTCTGCCCCCACAAACTGCTTCCACAAAGGGTATTCTCACACCCTCCCCAACAATTGGTAAGTCTTCCATTGCCCTTAAACTACCACCAAAACTCAACCCACCAAGAATATGGATTAGACTCCTGACCGAGAGAATGGTCTACAATGGTGGCAAGTCCACATATATCCTATGGTCCACACCAATATCATATTCTTGGAGGCGTGGAAAGCTCTCAGAAAACCTACACTAACAAAAGAAAACACTTATATTAAAATTTCACATGAATGCGTCTAATGAGTGTTGGGTATTTCCTTCCTAAAATTTCTATTGGAAATAACTAGTTAGAGTATAGATTTCATGTTATAGATGCAAGAGAACACCAAGGCTAGATTATAATTGGAAAGGAGTGTATTGAGGCCATTCACTGCCAAATCAATTGGCACAAAAAACATCCACCATGGAAATCAATAGGAACAAGGCCACCGTCCACTTTCTCATTCCATAGTCGAATGTGTGTTCAACATGGGAAGACCCATTGAATGTCGTCACATGATTGCAAGCCAAGCTAAAGAAGGCCACATCCCAAAAAAAAATGCTCTAAGCTCATTGGCCATAGTGACGATCAGGTTAGTATCCGCATGGGCTCAACAAAGACCACATCATCCTCCTCTGCAAGGGATGATCGTGTGCCGAACTGCCCCTCCCCCCTGCAGCACAGCAAAACCTCACCAAATGGGAAAAACCGCTGTGGCTAGATATCCCAATGCCATCCTTGAGAAGCAATGTCTTCAGGAGGCCCAAGCACTAGTAAATCAATACCAGTCTTAACTTGAATCGCCACCAGTTTTCATAAACTTTGACCCCATGCCCAATTGCACACCATCCCTCATTGAACCTGAACTTTTGCACCAGGTCAGGCAAGATCCCTCGAAACCACTCCTCCATGCTAACTAATATCCATTCTCGCCAACATGTGGTTGAAAAATGACGATTTTACCCCTCATGTGCCTCCTCATCCTCCCATGCCTGTTCCACAAATGGCCAAGCCCAAATCCCATGTTCACATCAACTTGATGCAAACACTAACACAAAGTCTGACAAAGACTCACAAGGTCCCACACCAAATTTGCTGAGGTATTTTATCCTCCTACTGCAACTACCTCTCGACCTCCACACCTGTCAAATAAGGACCAAACTAAACTTCCATATACTATTGCAGATGACGCTGTCAAAATAAGAGAACAGGCAAATGTTAGTTCTCAAGGGGAGCATGCATTGACAGGGAAACAATGTGCAAACAAAAGCCAATGGAGGAGATGTGTAAGAAGGATATGTGCATGCAGCAGACATGGAAGAGGAGCACAATACCTTTCCGAGCAGACTTTTTGTTGGGGGGCCGCATGTTGTCTGGGAAGCTTCACCTTGGTGAGAGGGAATGCAGGAATGGAGCAGAGGGAGAAGAGGAGTAGAGGGAGAAGGGGGGCGCGCGCGATAGGCCAAATCAATGCATGCTTTAAAGAGGGTGGCCCAATCCTTGTATGCTTTAATTTTATGATGGCCCACTATTTTCCATATTACTAATTTTAAAAACACTAAACTTCCCTCCTTTATCCAAATTCCCATTGGAACCTTGTTAAAAGGTAGTCCAAATTTATGGAATATCCTATGGGATTGGATGGAACACAAACTACAAGCTTATGTGGACGAGGAAGCTCAGATTCCTCTGATAAATTTGAGCCCCAACTTCTAGACTTACTCCATCACCACCACCCGTGACCCAAAGGTGCACCAGCAATTCGAGTCAATGCGTTGTGACAATACTTTGAAGGTGATGATACAAATGCAGCATTGCCCATTTCCTATAATGGACATGTGGTCAAAGGCATCTTAGATGGAGATGTTGGAGTAAGCCGCATCCTCACACAAACATGCACAAAAACTTGGGGCCAACCACACCTCGATCCCACCACATTGGTGATCAAGCTTGCAGATGGAAACTCTACAAAACTCTTAGGCCTAGTGCATGACCTCAAGGTAAAAGTCTGTGGCATGACATTCCACCCCACATTTGTGGTCATGAACTTTTGTAACGCCTCCTATGATGCCATCTTGGGTTGGCCCTTTATGAGACAAACCCACCTGCTCCATGATCTGGACCTGCATAATGTCTACCTCTGCAAAGCGTCTCAAAAGGTCAACTTATATACCATGCACTCACATCCCATGGCTAACTCTCCCCTTGCTGAAGATTCTGTGACCACCGCTAGGAGCGATGATCTTTCTGTTTGCATGCAATGCTTGTCACTAGGCCTTTGCTACGCAAGTGGACGTGCAAGTGCCATCCTAGGCCACTTCTATCCATAATGACAAAGTTAGCCACGATTGGCTTCAAATACTTGCTACACTTGGCACCCTCCCAGGTCGCAAACTCATCACACAATTTGTGCTCCCAAACGACCATACCCTTCATGAACCCGACAAATCCATTACCTCACTTAACACCCTGAGTGTAAGCGTAGCTACACAACCTGAAAAAACCACCTTTCGGGTCTGGATAGATTTCCCCTTTGGTAGAAACATACAACAAAAACATGCCTTGTTGTCTCCCACAATGGGCCACAATCTTTTGCCATGGGAAACATGGGTCTCTCTAGGCAAACCATCTCTAAAAACTGCCCATGCCAAAATTCAATTACTGGGTGGACAACGCATACAAAGCCTTGAGTCCTTTACATGAACTATACATACTGTATCTAACCCATTGTCTTGTAAATTCTATGTGGTTCCCACATGTGAGACAAAGGAAGCCATCATCCTTGGAGAAATCTGGATCCAGAATTTTATAATTACAATTAACTCAACTGACAACACAGCTACCCTCAAGCTTCGCTAGGGCAAGGTAAACAATGATCCTCTGGGATGAGGAGTCCATCGACTCTGGTAAGTCTTCCACTGCCCTTGAACTACCACCAGAACTCAACCCACCAAGAATATGGATTAGACTCCTGTGGTCTACAATGGTGGCAAGTCCACATATATCCTATGGTCCACATATATCTACAATGGTGGCAAGTCCACATATATCCTATGGTCCACACCAATATCATATTCTTGGAGGCATGGAAAGCTCTTGGAAAACCTACACTAACAAAAGAAAACACTTATATTAAAATTATTCACTATCCCATTGAATGTCGTCACACAGTTGCAAAGCCAGGCTAAAGAAGGCCATATCCCAAAAGAAACAATGCTCTAAGCTCATTGGGCATAGTGACGATCAGGTTAGTATCCGCATGGGCTCAACAAAGACCACATCCTCCTCCTCTGCAAGTGATGATCGTGTGTCGAGCTGCCCCTCCCCCTACACAACACAGCAAAAACTCACCAAATGGGAAAAACGGCTGGCTAGATATCCCAATGCCATCCTTGAGAAGCAATGTCTTCAGGAGGCCCAAGCACTGGTAAATCAATACCAGTCTCAACTTGAACCGCCACCCGTTTTCATAACCTTTGACCCCGTACCCAATTGCGCGCCATCCCCCATTGAACCTGAACTTTTGCACCAGGTCAGGCAAGATCCCTCGAAACCACTCCATGCTAACAAAGATCCATTCACCAACATGTTGTTGACAAATGACGATTTTGCCCCTCATGCGCCTCCTTATCCTCCCATGCCTATTCCACAAATGGCCAAGCCCAAATCCCATGTTCACATCGAACAACTTGATAAACAACTTGATGCGAACACTGACACAAAGTCCGACAAAGATTCACAAGGTCCACACACCAAATTTACTGAGGTATTTTATCCTCCTACTGCAACTACCTCTCGACCTCCACACCTGTCAAATAAGGACCAAACTGAACTTCCATATACTATTGCTGGTCCACCCTATGATCAAGGCCTCGCCACTCAAGAAGCCCCTACTCATCAACACGACCTAGTCGACCTCTCTATCTTCCTTTCCTCCCAAATCCAAATTCCCATTGGAACCTTGTTAAAAGGTAGTCCAAATTTATGGAATAACCTACGAGATTGGATGGAACACAAACTACAAGCTTATGTGGTGTGATTGTGGCACTCCTGACAGTGGTGTGGATGGTTTTGGGGCCACGCGCAAGGATCCAACTACTGGAGACTGGGTCAAGTTTGTTGGTTGCGGGGAAGGTATTTGTTGAAATGTCAAGCTCGTATACAGCTGGAGGATAGCACATGGGTGCTGGACAGACTGACAGTATGGTAGATAGATATCGTGTGGTGTGTTTATGACCGCGTCTAGCTGGTCATGTGTGGTGTGGACATTACATTAGGTTTACTTTGTAGTGTGGACATAACACTATGTTGTGTTCCTCTTTGTGTGTGTGAGAGAGATGGTGACTATGGCTTCTCTCCTTCTTTATGGTTGATGGATATGGATTAGGGTTTGCTTCTCTTGTGTGTGTTACATCCTGCTCCTGTTTTTTATCATGGTATCAGAGCCAAGAGCTCATTAGCTGAGTTGTGTGAGTGAGTGAGTGAAGAGGGAAGAAGAAGAAAAAAGCTGTGAAGGAAGCCATTGAAGCTGTGGAGCAAAAGAAAGCTGTGGAGCACACACCGGCATCAGATCTGAGAGCTAAGGACCATTGGTGAGTGTAGCAAGACCCCCTCTGCGGATTGCAGGTATCAAAGAGCAGGTTCAGTGAAGATTGAAGGGCATAAAGCAAAGGAAAAATTCTGGTTTTTTCTCTAAGCTTTCATGGAAAGCTTAAAGTGAATGTATACTCTTGGCAAATGTATACACAAAGGCACGTGTATTTGGGCTTGCAAATGTATTAACAAAGTGGGCACAAGCAACATACAGAATCTTGAAGCAGATTGATGCATACAGATTTGATTAAAATCAAGGGAAAGTGGATTTATGTAAAAGTTTCTGGTTTTTCACAAAACCAGTGGACATACCCCCCGTGGAGGATCAATTGCAAAAGCTAGAGGCAAAATTGAGCTAAACCCTTCATACCCAAGGTAGATTAGGTCATTGCTAAGGTGCTGGTCATTTCAATTGTGATTTCCCCCCTCTCCTAGAGCTCCTGGAGCAGGCGGCGCATGAAGATGCAGAATTCTGGATAGTTTGCAGAGATTACATCCTAATTCACTCATTTGGACACCAAATTGAATGCTTTAAAGCTTGGAGAGTTTAGCAAAGACATTGCTAAGGCCTTGTGATGCTTGGTTGCAGCTCATTTCATGTATTTGGAGCTCATTGAAGTGATTTATCAGAGGTGTGCAGGTTTGCAGAAAGTCTGTCCAAAAACAGAGCAGTTTTAATCAAGGCATTAATCCTTGTCTATATCAAATTGGCCTAATTCCTCTGGTACAAGTAGAGTCCTATGAGTTGCTAAACTTTTGAATCAAAAAGTCTTGGATTTGGAGAAGATTTGAAGGAGATAGAGCAATTTTAGTGAGAGGTGGTACCTGACAGGTGCAGAAAAAACTGGCGAGAAAAAAAACCAGAAAATTTTTTGTGAAGGAGTTTCATTTGATTTCAACTTTGATCGAGTGTACATTGTTGGTGAATCATTGTGGGATGTTAATGCACACAATTTGCAAGCATTTGATGTGATTTGGAGAGATTTGGAGTATTATAGGTACTTCATACATTGTAATCAAAAGGGTACATCTACTCTATTTTTTTGCAACAATGGGAGATGGTCCGATACAGATTGTTGGCGAGAAGCTTGATCGCACTAACTTTCAAGTGTGGAAGTTTCGAATGAAGAGTTTTTTGAAAGGAAAAGGTTTATGGAGTCTTGTCTCGGAGGCAGGAATCGGAGTATACATGAGTATGTTCAGGAAATCAAGGGTTATGGAGATTCCTTGTCATCGATCCATGCCCCAATGGATGATGATGATTTGGTTGCACTCAGATTGCGTGGTTTAGGCAAAGAATACAAATCTTTTGACACTTCCATCTCAGTAAGATTGGGAGGAATGCCAGACTTTAATGAGCTTGTGTCATTGCTCATTGTGGAAGAGTTGAAGCTTGGCCTTGGTGGTATGAGTGTTACAGGTGGTGCATCCTCGTCAAGCAATGATGAACATGCAAGGAATCAGGCTTTTTACTCATCTAGAGGCTTTCGAGGCAGGGGGAGATTTACCCCTCGAGGCCGTGGAGGACGTGGTTGGAATGACAGGTCTACTCAACCACAATCAAATCAGAGTTTTCAGAATTCACAGTCATCATTTGGATCACGTGGAGGTCGTGGAGTTCAATCCCATAGGGGGAGATTTGGAACAGGTGCTCGTGGTAGAGGACGATGGCAAGGTCCTCAACAAAATTTGAATGGGATTGAATGTTACTATTGTGGCAAACTTGGACATTTGGCAAAAGATTGTTACAAAAAGCAGAATGATGCGAGGAATGGAAGACCACAACATGGAAATTATGCATCTACCAGTAACAATGATGGGAGTTCGAATCATCTTTTTGCAATGAAGCATGTTATGGGGACAATGGATTCTCAGAATGCTGGAGATGAGTCATGGTATATGGATTCAGGTGCCTCAAACCACATGACATGTCATGGTGAGTGGTTTGAGAAGATGCAACCATTGGATACAAATGGTTATGTGGTCACAGGAGATGATACTCAGCATCTTATAACACATGTTGGCAGTGTGCCTTTGAAGATGCATGATGGAAATGTGAAAAATATGTCAGAAGTGTTATATGTACCATCCATCACAAAGAGTTTGGCATCAGTAGGCTAAATGGTTGAGCAGGGACTACAAGTCAGATTCAATGAGAAAGGCTGTTTTGTGGAAGACTTTAAGCATGGCTGTAGATTGGTTGCCAAGGGCAAGAAGGAAGGAAGGTTGTTCAAATTGGATGCAGGCATACCAGAATTGAGCTCAGCCATGTTTTCAAAGAGCAATGGGATTGTGCAGGACATTGACATGTGGCACAAGAGGATTGGACATGTCAATATACAGAGATTAAAGAACATGCAAACAAGGGGCATTGTCAGTGGATTGCCTCGATTCAAATATGATGGACATATGCATGTTTGTGAAGCCTGTCAGTTTGGAAAACAGGCAAGGTTGAGGTTTCCTAGGGAAGGAAACATGAGTAATAGACCACTTGAAATAGTGCACAGTGATGTATGGGGCCCTGCGCAAAATCCATCTATCAAAGGAAGTCTATACTATGTGACATTTATAGATGACTTCAGCAGGATGACATGGATATATTTTTTGAGAGAGAAGAGTGAAGTGCTGGAAAAATTCATGGATTTCAAAGCTCTTGTAGAAAAACAATATGGCTGTTGGATTAAGTGTCTGAGAACAGATGGAGGTGGTGAATACACCTCAAAAGCATTTGAGCATTTCTTGCGGAAGCATGGGATAAGAAGACAGTTGACATGCAGGTATACACCTCAGCAGAATGGTGTGGCTGAGAGAAAGAATCGTGTCATATGTGAAGTGGCAAGGGCAATGCTCAATGAAAAGAGCATGCCAGATTACTATTGGGCAGAAGCATGTGCTACTGCAGTGTATATCCTGAACAAATCACCTACAGCAGCCATTCATGGAAGCACGCCTGAGATGCGGCTAACAGGTTACAGGCCAGACATTGGACATCTCAAAGTCTTTGGATGTGTAGCTTATGTTCATGTGCCTGATGAAAGAAGACGGAAGTTGGATCCTAAGGCAGAGAAATGTGTATTTGTTGGATATGCACAGGATCGGAAGGCTTACAAATGCTATAACGCTCAAACTAGACAAGTAGTCATCTCACAAGATGTGGTATTCGATGAGCTTGCTAGTTGGTATAAAGCCAAAGATGAGGGAGTCATTGACACACTTGAGGCGAATGTGCCTGTGAACTTGCCATCACAAGCAAGTTCTAGTTCTACTACTATGTCTGGGCTAGCAGCAGAAGCTGAGAGTAGTAGCAGTGTACGTCCATGGTCAGGACGTCTGAGACATGAGAGTGTGAGCACTGGGAGTAGTGCTATGGATAAAGGCAAGAAGAAAGTCGAGGGAATTGGGATCACAGGTTATGAGTCTTCTAGCTCAGAGAGTTTGGATGAGGAGCTCGGGATACCTGTTGTACGCACACCTGGTGTTAGGCAGGACAGATATGTGCCACCACATGCTCGTGTTACAGGTGTACAGAGTGACCCGCATGCATTGCGGAGATCCCAGAGAGTCAGATATCCAGTTGAGAGACTGACATATAGAGATTTTGCTATGCATTATGCATACATGACATCTATGGTAAAGCATGTGGAACCTACATGCTATACAGAGGCTATTGGCGAGCATGTATGGCAGAAAGCCATGGATGAAGAGATGGATGCTTTGGACAAAAATGATACATGGGAATTGGCTGAGTTACCTAAAGGAAAGAATGCAATTGGATGCAAATGGGTGTATAAGGTAAAGTGCAAGTCAGATGGCAGCCTAGAGAGACATAAGGCAAGGCTGGTCGCTAAAGGATATGCACAAACTTATGGTCTTGATTATGATGAAACTTTCAGCCCAGTGGCTAAAATGGCTACAGTGAGGTCTATCATTGCATTAGCAGCACAAAAAGGTTGGGCTTTACATCAAATGGATGTCAAAAATGCTTTCTTGAATGGTGATCTACAAGAAGAGGTGTACATGGAACAGCCAGAAGGTTATGTACATCCAAAATATCCGACTTTTGTTTGCAGGTTAAAGAAAGCACTCTATGGTTTGAAGCAAGCACCTCGTGCTTGGAGTGACAAGATCAGCAGATATCTTGTCAGTATTGGATTTGTGGTTGGAAATGCAGACTCTTCACTTTATGTGAAGAAGACACATGATGGTATCGTGATGATAGTCATTTATGTTGATGATTTGATTATCACAGGTGATTGTGGGAAAGGCATTGATGAGGTTAAGGCCTCTTTATGCAAAGAGTTTGATATGAAAGACCTTGGAGATTTAAGGTTTTTTCTTGGCATTGAGGTGATTAGAACAGGCAAGGGTATATGGTTGGTGCAAAGGCAATATGCACTTGACATGCTGGCAAAGTATGGTATGACAGCATGCAAACCAATGTTGACACCATTAGAGCAAAACATGAAGCTTAGGGCTGATTTGGGTGATGATCTTGATGATATCACCATGTACAGGCAAATGGTTGGTAGCCTTATCTACATGACCATTACGCGGCCAGATCTCAGTTATGCAGTTGGTTTGGTGAGTCAGTTTATGCAGAGTCCTCGTAAACCTCACTTGGATGCTGTGAGACGGATTCTGAGATACGTCAAAACTACCGCGCATTATGGTCTTTTCTATGAGGCAGGAAAAGACATGCATGTCTATGGATATACAGATGCAGATTGGGCCGGTAGTGCATATGACAGGAGATCTACTAGTGGCTATGTTTTCAGCCGTGGTAGTGGAGCTGTGAGTTGGAGCAGTAAAAAGCAACCTACAGTTGCTTTATCTACCACAGAGGCAGAGTATCGTGGAGCAGCTATAGCTGCATGTGAGGCTATGTGGTTGAAAAAGTTGCTAGATGATGTCAGGTTACAGAGTGATATGAGAGTTGTCATCCATTGTGACAACATGAGTAGTATTCAGCTTGCTAGCAACCCAGTTTATCATGCCAGGACCAAACATATTGAGGTCCATTATCACTTCATCAGAGAGAAGGTACTAGATGGGCATGTTGATTTGACATATGTGCAGACAGATGAGCAGGTTGCAGATATCTTTACCAAAGCACTTGGTAAGGATAAGTTCGAGTATTTCCGTACTCGATTGGGAGTCCTAGAGATGGACATGTCGAGCTTGAGGGGGAGTCCGCGTCCAGCTGGTCATGTGTGGTGTGGACATTACATTAGGTTTACTTTGTAGTGTGGACATAACACTATGTTGTGTTTCTCTTTGTGTGTGTGAGAGAGATGGTGACTATGGCTTCTCTCCTTCTTTATGGTTGATGGATATGGATTAGGGTTTGCTTCTCTTGTGTGTGTTACATCCTGCTCCTGTTTTTTATCAGTATTCTAGAGTCTTCTTGAGTTGGGGGCTCTCTTTCAAGCTCAGATTGGTAATTCTTAAATTCTTCAAGAAATAGATCAAGATAATTTAGTAAAATGGTAGAAATCCCCAGACCTTTTTGTATATGTATATGTATGTAGATGTATATGTATCTATGTATATGTATATGTACATGTATATGTATGTGTATATGCATATGTATATGTATATGTATGTAGGTATGTATCTATGTATATGTATGTGTATGTATATGTATCTATTTATATGTATATGTATGTAGGTATGTATATATCAAAACTTAACAACGTTTCTTTAAAATCTGATATGCCAAATCTTAAATGTAACATGAACTATGTATGTACGTATGTATGTATGTATGTACAAATTTGTAAAAATTTGGACAGCATCTCCTTTGCATTTTCTAAAAAATCCCAAAATAAACTTCAAAACTTAACAATGTTTCTTTAAAATCTAACATGCCAAATCTTAAATGTAACATGAACTTTGTATGTATGTAGGAATTTAGTATATAATTTAGTGTACGTATGTAGGTATGTATTTATGTATGCATATGTATATGTACATATATGTTTACATATGTATTTGTATATGTATATATCTGTATGTATATGTATCTAATATGTATATCCATATGGATAGTTTATATATATTTATATGTATGTATAGGTATGTATTTGTATAGGCAGGAAGGTTTACATATACATTTACATGCATATAATTCAGTAGAAAGCAAAAAAGTACCTTTGTCTAGGAGCTCCTCACTCGGAGGCACATGATTTAGAGGATAGTCCAACCACCAAGGACATCTCTTATATTCCCAATCAGAAACCCCTCTCTCAACCCATTCCTTCGGGTACATTGTTTCCGAGGAATTTGGATCTACCCATTCTTTGATTTCTTCCGTCTCTTTGTCCATTAGACCTTGGCCAATGAGTAGCTGCACCCACCTACATATCCAAAATAAAACAAACAGCACTAAAATATTTTTTTTAATGCCTATATGTATTTTTTGCATATATGTATTTTTTGCAAAAATAGAATGGCATTAGAAGATATATATCTATAGACAGCCCTCTTTGCGGCATTCTCCACCTCAGGTTGCTTTTGGCCTTCCTTCACTTTTCCAATCTTTGCCCACACCTCATGGAAGGCCCATGGTATGTGTTTTGATCGCTTCTCTTGCACCCATTGCATAAATGGTGGGATGTAGATAACATCATCATATACCAATAAACCCTCCAAAATAGAGTCCGCCTCCCCTATTAGCTCTTCCCAATACAACTCTTTCTTCATATGCAGCAACGTCTTTTTGTTATCCCCAAACATCTCCGAAATTACCTTGTCCTTTGCCCTCCTGGTCATAAGCATTTGAAGCAATTCCATCTTCCTATTTCAGCATCATACCAAAGCCATAAGAGATTAGATGTTAAGGTTAGTTTATGTTAAGGGAGGTTTATTGACATGTGACATACCTTTGAGTTGAAATCCGAGATATGGCGACTATGTAGAGCTTGTCTTTGGTCAGAGCAACCAATCCCTTCTTAGACCAATCATAGTTATATACGAGTTGAAAGAATGCATCACCATTGGATGGGTTTGCAATTATGAGCATCTTGTACGCTCTATCTCGAAATGTTTGCTCTACACCATGTCTGGCTTTCTCACATTTTGTCTCATATTCTTGCAACCACATGGCATGTCTATCAATGCATGATATAGCTTGCTTCACCGCATTTTCAAACGATGTCTACGTATAACGAAAAGGACTCATTATCACTCACACGATTAAAAAACATTGATAATCCATTTATTAATAAAAGATGAAAAATGCAAACACTACCTTCCACACAAGCTGTGCCAAGATTGTAGCTGGAGCATTGTACCATTGCTCTTCACTTCGTCGCTCCAAACTAAGCTCCATTAAAGCCCACCTCCTTACGTCTTCACCAAGGTAGTCCAATATGGATGATTTGTCCGCCATTCCAAATCGTTGAAACATGAAGATCTCATGTGACAATGTGGGTGTAACACTAGTGCGCACCAATCTGTTGTTGTAAAGAGTCACAATGAGCCAAGAACTTAACAATGACTTCACAATGTCCGTAATTAAGTAGAGAGAGATCACTTACTCATTTTGAGATCGCAAAGCCAATAGCAATTCTCCTTCTTGCTTCTTATCCACAACTAAAAATTGACATTTGACTCGGACATGGCGTGAGGGGCTATGAGACCAAGCTAGAGAAAACAAAATAAAGATATTACAATATTTTACTTTTAATGTTGCATAAAATCACTCTAACATACCTTCGCGCACTCAAGACATCCATGCCTTCACACGATGATTGCCATCCCAAACAAGAAACTTCTTACCAACTGAGATCCTCCCACTCAGTTTCTCTGATTTCATCCTCAAATCTGTCATGTTGTACCACCCAGTATGGTCCCCATTCTTGCAAGTGAATTTGTGTGACCACAAAATACTTAGAGCTTCCGGGACGTGTAAGTGAAACTAAAAAAGGAGGAGATGCTTCGACATAGCCATGGCAGTCAAAGGAATCACGAAACACCTCAAGTTGGCTAGAAACTGTACGGATGGCTTCATTTGGAATCAGCCTGCATAAAGGGACCAATGGGGTAGAGGAATTGCGTTGCACAAAAAACTTAGTGAATACATCACCAAGCAATCCCAATTCAATAGATTTTCCAAGAAGCCTTCTATGGGTCTCCCCTTGACCAGTACTAGATTCAAGCATCTCCGTGTTAGTTGGAGGAGGTGAGCTCATTGAGCCAATTTCGTTCTCCAACACAAGCGCGTCTTCCTCATGAACAAGAGAATTATGCGCTTCTGTTTCCTCTCTAACAGGAGATACATGTGTGGACACAAGTGTCCGTGATTGAGCTTCCTCGCTAAGAGTCAAACAAACACGTCCAGATCTAAGTGAGTATTCCCTGTTGTCTGTAAGACACACACACCAAGCCCAAGTAAGCATATCTAAAAACATTAAAACACAATCTCAGTAGAATCTTGGCTATTCACATCATATACCTTTCTTAGTCTTTGCCTGTTGTTTTCTGGCTTTTCTTGGAGCCATCTCTCTCTCTTTTGCCCTGAATATGAGTAGCAAAAAGTTTGAGCTGAATGACAGATAGGTAGCTAACAGAGATCCTAGAGGCCAAGAAAGGGCTAGGACAAGAGGCACATACATACATACATGTATGTATGTACACACACACACTACATGTATGTGTGTATGTATATACACACACACACACATATATACATGTATATAGATATACATATAATTAATTAATTAATTACATACATGTATATAGATATATATATAATTAATTAATTAATTACATACATATGTAATTATTAATTAAATATATGTATATCTATATACATGTATGTGTGTGTGTGTGTGGGGGGGGGTAATTCCAACATTACTTACACCAAGATTTTGAAGAAGAAAGAGGCAAGATTCATGTAGCCATTGAGCATCAGGATTAAAGTCAGTAATTTTCCATGTTTCAAAAACCCCAACCAATTATCAAGGTAAGACACTAATGGCTCTCATGTTCATGATGGATACTCCTTTTAGTATGTTGCACATGTAAAGCCTATCTTTATCTATGTTGAGTGTTTCTAATTTAGTAATTTTATAATTACACCTCGTCTCTCTCTCTCTCTCTCACACACACACACACACACACTCCTCCATCTCCCTCCTTGCCCCCCGTTGCTCCGGCCACTCCAGGCACCCGGCAGAGCCGGGGGATGGTCTGCGCTAGACCATCCCCCGGCTCTGTCAGGAGCCTGGAGTGGCCAGAGCAACGGGGGAAAGGGGGGAGATCATGACCGGTTTAGGCTCCTCCTCCACCTCCACCTTCACCTCGCCCTCTCCCTCACCATCGTCGCCGCCCTCCACCTCCATTTCTGTCGACACCCTCACCTCCGCCTCCAGCACCATCTCCGCCTCCTCCGCCTCTGCCTCTGCCTCCAGGCAGCGCCATCTCCGCCTCCCCAGCGCCACCACCTCCTTCGCCTCCCCAGTGCCATCTCCACCTCCAGCACCACCGCCTCAGTGCCACCGCGGGCTCTCAAATTGCCACCTCCATGCCTCCCTTGCCCCCGTTGCTCTGGCCACACTCCAGGCTCCCGATGGCAGAGCCGGGGTATGGTCTAGCGCAGACCATACCCCGACTCTACCGGGAGCCTGGAGTGGCCGGAGCAACGGGGGCAAGGGAGGAGATCATGACTGGTTTAGGCTCCTCCTCCACCTCCACCTTCACCTTGCCCTCTCCCTCACCATCGTCGTTGCCCTCCACCTCCATTTCTGTCGAAACCCTCACCTCCGCAGCGCCCGGGCCATCTTCTCCACCGTCGCCACCTCCAACATAGCCCGCCAGCTCTAAATTTAACAGAAAAAGAACAGCAGAGAGAACAGTACCAGATGCGTTCGCCTACTGACTTGAGAGTATCCACATCACCTCTTTTCCTTCACAGCAAAATACAAAAATGAAATGAAATACATGTATCCTAAAGTATGTGTACCATATATGTGTGTGTGTGGCCTAAAATATATATAGCCTAAAGATAGATACATACATACACACACATATATATGGCTAAAAATGTATTAAGCTATATGTATTTTATTACACACACACACACACACACACACACACACACACACAATTTCAATAACATAAATAATAGAAAAGTTTTAAAAAAGTATGCCACATATTGAACTATTGAAAAATGTGTGTTTATAAAAGTTTTAAAAAAGTATGCCACATATTGAACTATTGAAAAATGTGTGTGTGTGTGTGTGTGTGTGTGTGTGTGTATGTGTGTGTGTGTGTGTGTGTGTGTGTGTGTGTGTGTGTGTGAGAGAGAGAGAGAGAGAGAGAGAGAGAGAGAGAGAGAATATGTGATGTACAACAAAGAGAAAACTCATGCTCTTTTAAGACTTTTTTAAACATTTAGGCTCAAAAGAGAGACAGAATATAGTTTAGGCTATGTATATATGTACATATATATATATTGATGTATATATATATATTTTAGTCTAGGTATTTATTAGGTTACACACACACACACACACATATTAAGCTATATGTATTTTAATAAATGTGTGTGTGTGTGTGTGTAGCCTAATAGATATATAGTCTAATATATCTATATATCCTAAAATAGATAAAAGGCTAGTCTCTTTGTAAATACACACACACACACACACACACAAATTAAAATACATATATCCTAATAGATTCTTAGCCTAAAATATATACAATATAATATATCCTAATAGATTCTTAGCCTAAAATATATACAATATAATATATAAATACACACACTAAAATACATATATCTTAATAGATTCTTAGCCTAAAATATATACAATATAATATATAAATATAGACATGTATATATTTTAGGCTAAGAATCTATTAAGATATATGTATTTTAGTGTGTGTATTTATATATTATATTGTATATATTTTAGGCTAAGAATCTATTAGGATATATTATATTGTATATATTTTAGGCTAAGAATCTATTAGGATATATGTATTTTAATTTGTGTGTGTGTGTGTGTGTGTATTTACAAAGAGACTAGCCTTTTATAAAAATAATATTTAGAACCAATAAATATATGTATTTGTATATTTTTTATATATTTGTAGATACATATATATTTGTATATTTTTTATAAAAAAAATTTATCGTGACCATTCTCAATCGTGATTGCTCCACCTTGTTTTATCATTTCAACCACCTTCATTCTTAATCGTGATTGCTCCACCTGTTCCTTCGTTTTTATATTTTCATTTCACATTTTCGTCTCTCTTGTCCTTTCTGCATCTTCGTATTGCCTTCCCTATGGAGCACACTGTCACCTTTGAGTGGGAGCTTGATGGCTGCAGCAAAAAATCTCAAACTTTAATACTTCTACACCAGACCACGCTTGTCAGTCATGGATATCTACAAGGGTTTCTGCCTTCATCACACCCCCTTTCTGGAGTGAAAGCTACTAGGACCAATGGAAGCCTACAGGAAATCATCGCTCATTATGATATGGAGGGCAATAAAAACTACCTCGTAGATATTACTCGAAGTGAAACATATATGCTACAATGTAGTCCTCTGTGTGCTACTGATAGTCTTGATTCTAGTGCTAATGACATTGCCCAAGATGGCCGACATTTGGAGACTTCATTGGATAAAGAATTAGGGACACAAAACACCCATGTTCATATCTCGAGCTCCTCCTCTGAGAGTGACTTGAATGGCTCAGCAAACCAGGTGAAGGCACAAGCAATCCAAAAGGTTCAAAGCACAATATCTCTGAAGATGAATGTATTGCTTCAGAGAGTATACTTTCAGTTCTTCGTAAGAAGGAGGAACCTTCTCTTCTACGTTCATTGTTGGAAAAAGTTACTCGAGTCATCCAAGTCCAGGAGGTGCCAAGACATTATGATGGTGATTCCATCCTAGAGTTTCCACCAACATATGGCAAAATAGGAAATATGGATGGAATGGAGCAAAAAGAAAATCCATTGTTTGATGTTTTTTAGGTTTAGGGGCATTGTATCCCAGGAGAAAAGAAAATTGATGCCGGCAGGAGAGGGCTTTGATAGCATCCTTCTTATACATAGAAGATCTCACTATTCATTTATACAAGGTAGCCGTTTCCCAGGACAAGGTGGCCCTGATGACAAATGTTATGTCTTTAAGATGTCTTTGCGAGGACCAGCATCAGCGTGGACTTGGTGAATCGCATGCGGTGTGATAGTGGGGGTGACTTGTCAAAGTCCTAGGTTTTGTTTGATCACACTCATCGAGTTTTTGGTTGGTCAACAATGGCTTGTCATGTTTACGACCCAAGGTGAGACTACGTACTTCAATTTTTTCCTTTCTTTCATTTACCTTGAATGATAGAGCTGATTGAAAAAAATTCTCTCCAAAATCCTATAGTGTTCAAGAGCTGTTGACATTTGCCAAATGCGAAATGAAGAAGGAGGATACAAAAAGCCAAGTACTATTTTGGGAAATGCTGAATAGCACAATAGAGCAATGCGGTTATGCACCCGCACACTTCTATGGGTTTATGGCTGATGAATCAGGGTCAAATTGGTGTGCAGTTAGGACCGTTTTCAATGGGGGTCCGCACAACATTATGGAGGACAAGGAGCGAACGTGCTTATTCCATTGGAAACAAAGTTTGATGAAGCATGCTAAACAATGCGTGAAGGCAGAAAGTTGACGACACCATATTGACTTGTGTGAAGAATGGAGATTGGCACCAATAAGGAGTCAGCTTTCTTAAAAAGTAAAGAGATTCATGAGTGGTGGAGAAATGGACATGTTCATGAGGGAAAACTATCAATAATGGATACGTGGATGAGTTGGTGGGAAGTACGAATAGCACATTGGGGCAACCTCATGTCAAGGGTGAGAAATTTTATGGAGAAATGATATGTTGTATGGATGTATTTGCATTGGAGTCAATTTTGTGAATTCATGTATGAAACCTCTTGTGTGCAGGTAGTCTTAAGCTCGGTGGATTTAGCACAAACCCCTCGAACAAACTTATCTGAAAGTGTACATGGGAGTTGGCTTGCTAGTGAAGGATACAAGGAAAAGGTTAGCTTGTATGATGCGTGCATTTCAGATATGGCAAACGCTTTACTACAAAGTGCAAAGCAATATGCATATCAGATGGGGAAGCACAAAGGTGAGGGACCAAGCTTGAGCAAGTTGCTGGACAGGGTGGCAGCAAGGTCAAGATCGACACCACCACAAGTGGCTCGCATGGTCCATGAAACAGTAGCATGATACTCCTATGTAGTATGAGGAATCAAGGCCTCTACATGGAGATAAGGAGACTATTCAATGGAAGAGGGTGAGGACAACCGAAGTAGACCAATGCTCACATCGTCCAGGTTATGTCATGCAGAGGAGACATCGTCAAAACCGGGGAACAGCAAGAAGAGTAAGTTTTGGAGATAGATCAAGAACAAACAGTGCAGCAAGTCACGTTTCAAGGGGAGGACCAAAAAGTCCAATGACTAGAGGAAACAAAGATGTCGGACATGAAGAGCCTAAACAACATTATGGCACAATGAGCGGAGGACAAATGCATGTAAAGGAAGAGGCCGTTGGACGCACAATGTGGGTCATTAGACGATCCCCATTGAACTCAAAAGTCAAATGTTTGGGAGGTATTGATGGAAGACTTAAGTGCAACTCATACATACAGGGAAGCTCTATTGGAGTTGTTGCCCCTAGCTTCTACTCAGAGCGACGACATCCTGGTCCGGGAGGGCCAAAGGCTCAAATGATGTGGTTTTGTCCTTCAGATGTTTCACACACATGGCATGTAGATCCAAACATAATATACAAGCCATCATATCAATTTCTTCATAAATTGGAGGAATTCCGCTCTCTTTTGCTTAATTTTGCATAAAGAGAAGCGGCTAAAATTAAGAGCTTAATGAATCTCTAAGTATGGATTAATTTATACATTAGTTGACACACATAGCTTAGCAATATCATGCCATATCCAATGATGTGCTTAATGGTATGAATTAATTAGTGATTAGTGGTTAATTAGAGCCTTTAATTAATCTAAAAGGAGAAAAGATTAGTGAAAGGATTAATCTTTGATTAATTAGTGATTAGTGATTAATTAGAGCCTTTAATTAGTCTAAAAGGAGAAAAGATTAGTGAAAGGATTAATCTTTGATTAATTCTTAAGCACTTTTTTCCATAACTCATTAAGACTAATGAGCATTAAATGAATAGATGCCCCTTAGTTGCCTAGGACCAAGAGATCAGCCCACAAGGTGCTTCCTCGATGGCATCACCTATGGGCAGATAAAATGTATCTATGGGAAGTAAAAAATGACCTATGTCTATTCAAGGGGGGAAAATTAGAAATTATGGTTCATAATACCCTCCAAGTATACATTTCATATACTCGAAAGTGTAAGCATACATCGCATATAGTTATATCTACTTTACACATAGCACTTACATACTTTAAATATACTCGAAAGTGTAAGCATACATCGCATATAGTTATATCTACTTTACACATAGCACTTACATACTTTAAATATGTAAACAAGCTTGATAAGAGTATTTATGTAGCTTGAGAATTCAAGATGAAGACAATGCTCATGCTTAGAAACCTTGTGAAGGAAATGAATGGTAGACCTCATAGATTCTTGTGAAAGTAATGTCTTATGGAAGTGTGAATTGTTGTTGATGAGCCTAAGAAATCCAAAGGTCTTCAAAAATATGATCTTTACTTCAAAAATTTCTTTTAGAATGGGGTAGTTGTGGGGACTACAAGACAACGTCTTCTCTATGTGGAAAAACCATTAATTGAAAGGCCTTGCAAGAAGGTGATGCAAATGTTGGTTAAAGAGCAAACCTTGAAGGGTAGATTTCACTATTGAGGACCTTCCATAGGATAAGATGAGACACTCTTGGATTCAACTTTTCAACAATGATATCAAAAGAGCTTTCACTGGATGAGATGTCATTAGAAATCAATAAGGAAGTATTTCCACTTTTTTTCCATCGAACAAGATGTTATTAGAATTCAATAAGTTTCCACTTATTCTTTACTCTAGAGGATTTAAAGGAGCTTTCAGTGATGAATGAGAGGTCTTTAGAAATCATTGAGTAAATATTTCCACTGGACAAGATGTCATCAATATTCAACAAGTACGTATTTCCACTTGTTCTTTATTCTAGAGGATTTATATTTTTTAGTGATAGAGTTTTTATATGTAAGTTTCTTATAGTTAGAAGGTGTTCATAAAAATTATAGGCCTTTTTTATTTCTTTGGTGAAGATAAAGCCGTTAGCAAAGTTTTTGGACTAGTAGGGCTGATAACTAAGGGAATATCTCTCTCCTCATGGTAGATCTCTAAATTAATGAGGGTCTTCATATATAAACCACCTTTTGTAGAGACCCATGATATAATTGCAATCTGGTTAAGGTTTAAGGTCCTAGAAATTAAAGAAGCCCAAAATTAACACCTTAATGATCTCACTATTTTTGGCCCCATAGGATGTTCACCTAAATGAGCATACTTCCTTGCATGAGAGAGGAATAATGTTAGGAATACACCAAAATACCATATGACATTGGGGATACTGTTAGAAATACACCAAAATACCATGTGACATTGGGGATACGGGCATCCGGTCATTAGGTTTATAGACAACTTGGTGTGAGCACTCTAGGTGTGAACAACCTCAAAGTTAGGATCAAAAGATAGGGTATTGTAATTGGTGGTTCATTCATCTCTCATATCATTCACAATAAAATCACCTTGTGTTGTGTGCCTAACTTGCTTTCTCTTGCTCTCTCTTTTTTCTCTTCATCTTCCTCCTCAACCATAGAGAGATTTCATCCTCCATAGCTCCTAGGTTGAAACTATGATTGTCCACATGGTATCAGAGCCAAGCTTCTCAGTGATTCATGCTTAATCCTTGCTCATCATCACTTCCCTAGTCTTGATTAGTGAGAAATTACCCATTTTTAAAATTTTTCCTCTTCCCTGAAAAAACGCAGCTTTACGCCCTATTAGTTTTTTGATTGGTTCTCCTTTCACACATAATATCTTGAAAAAACTTCTTATACATATCTTCTCAACATCATTGCTAAGCTAGATCTCAAAGGGTTTGGCCCAATTCAAAGAACAAGAATCACACGAAGCCGGCAAACTCAACGCAGCATAACTAGAGTAAAATCACAAAATCATCATCATCGCTGTGAATTGGTTTAATTGCTCTTAGCTATAGTTACTCTATAGTAAGAGAAACACGATCATGAAATTTGACCTTATTTGGTGCAAAGGAGCAACTGGAAGGAGCATATAAAAAACACAAAAATGTAAACTTCATTGATGAAAATAAGCAAGTCTACTTCGAATCAATCTAATTGCTCTTAGAATCTTCAATATAATGCTATAAACTCTCTACAAACCAAATCTTGAAACAAAATAATCAAAGGAGGAGATTCAAGCAAATCATTTTCAGCATTATGTCATTAAGTAGGTAACTAGTGCTAATTATATTCATCAATTAGTATCATCAAGGGTTCTGAGAGTGCTCTCCAAATCATGGTATTTTGCATTCACTAATATCTTGATTAGTAATAATCAATTGAGGTTTATAGGGCCATTAATGCTTCATATCTCATATTCAAATGTTGCTAAACCTCTGTAAAGCATCAAATCCTCTTTTGGGTGATTAAATAAAAAGCACAAAATGTGTGCTTTTTATTTCATCACGCAAATTGTATATCTCATGTACTAAATTTGTCTCACGCCTTGCTTTTTTTCCTTTTTCTGGAGAGAAGCATGTTTCAACAGTGCGCCTAACTGAGCCACAACATGCGCATGCCTGAATTGTATGGCAGCCCCTACATGCCGTTTTGGACCCATTATACGGCCTGCCCAGCAGCACGTTACAGTCAGCCCTCTGTTTTCTCCTCTATAGCAAGCTCTACGAACTTCCCATGAACAGGTTCCACATGCACACCAGTTTCCACGTAGGTATGCTACCCTGTAAGAGTAGGACACAGAGGTGCCCGACGGCTCCTTGTGCAAGCCTGAGTGCTATATGTCGCCCTCCCATGGAGGATATGCACACCACTCAGCCATACAAATCCTTTGCCAAGATCAGCCTTTTGAAATGATTGTCCATGTCTTTTAGGTTTTGCAACCTAACCCTTGTGGGAGTACCACATTTCACAGGCATCTCTGGACTTGAAAAGCACCGCTTTTCTTGGATTCGCAGCAGTGCACAGCCACCACTCACGCATATCCAACTGATACCATGTGGCAATCCTGTCCCTTTCCTTCGTCCTTAGCGTTCACTTCTTTGCCTTATATCTTGGATGACTTAGGAAACAACCCCTTGGCCTGAATTTGAAAGATCTTGGCCATGAATTTCACTCTGTCCTTCTTTCAGAGTGGTCAATTTGTTAATCCAAATTTAGGTATAAATTTGTATCAACATTGTTTGTGACAATGGGATTTCTAAGCTTATATGCTTCAAGTACGTCTATCATGCTCGTAAATCATTTGTACAAGGGGAAGAAATTGGCTATTAATAAGGTGCAAAAAGGCATGTAGTCAACAAAGAGGAAAACTCTAGCCTCTCACTCTAAATAAAAATTTGTTATAAAAAACCATACTTCCTACAAAAAGTGCTTATATCTAGCCTCTAGGACCAATGATATACCCAAGCTAGAAATTCATCCCTCACCAATGTAGCATTAAAGGGAGGAATTGCCCCAAAGTAGCACATGGTCCAAAGTTGCTCATAGCACACAGGGGAATGTAAAAAGTAATTAAATAAATCATGTTGTAACCCTACTCTTAGAAGAGACCTCTAGACTTCAAAGATACGTCAAGTCTCTATCAAGGTGGCGAGTCACTCTTAGAGATGACCTGTAGGCCTCAAAGACAGGTTAAGTCACCATCAAGGGGGAGTGAAAATTTATTGTAAAACCTCGCATCCGGCCACCTTGAGTAGCCTAAAGATTTGGCACCAAGGGGGGGTGTTGAGAAATATGGTGCCATTGAAGCACACTAGAAGGTTGGGAGTGAGTAAGATACAAGATCATCTAGCAAGCTACCATATCATCAAAGCTAATTTATCCCACATGAGCTCTCAAGAAACTTAGTAGCCACCTCATATAAAAGGGACACCTTCAAGCAATGTAAACACAATCAACTCATCTCAAGCAATATCAAGTAAGTCCATTTGGTTGCATATCTTGTTCATCTCGTTTTAGTTATTCTTTACTCTTGCTCATGTTATGTTGATCATGTTTAGTATTTGCTTTAATCCACCTTATCTTAAGCCTATTCTTAATCCATATTTAGCATTTTATTTAATTCACCTTAGCTTAAGCATAGTCTTGATCCATGTTTCTCAACAATAAACCTATGGAAAAGGAACCAGTGGTGAGAGTGTTAGATATTTGGTAGTACTATATTGTGAGGCTATGTACTTATGCCATGGAAACTTTTATCCCACCGGCACTACAACAAACGAAAAGCACAACCGCGTGACTAGTTGCAAAAATTTAAAAGAATCTATGTATGAAAAAACATATTCACGTGGCTATGCACGCAGCTACAGCCATGTGATTAACCATAAAAATAACCACGTGTACAACAATGTGTATAAATGCACACATAACCTCATATATAGCCCCATATATAGCCATGCACAGCTATAGCCGTGAACTTTCTACAAAAAACAAATGGGGATGAAATGGGTAAGATATATGGATACATGTGTCCCCACATATCTCCCCCATTCTGTCCCTTTTTTTTAATCACATCATTTAAACTTTTTTTAAGAACACTTAAAACACAAAAAATAATGTCATAGATTATATTGCAAATTATATACATAGTTGCAAATTACATACACAATTGCAAATTACATACATAAGGTGTTCATGTCCAAAAATGCATAAAGATGAATACATAAAAAACTAATTAAATTAATGCATCATCTTTAGCTTTATCTTTTCCCACATCTTCACTATTTGCACAACCGCCTTCATCATCACCATCACTTTCAGCATCATCCTCTTCCTGCGTTAAATAGTGATACAATGCAAACAAGTTAGTCATAAACAAAACAAGTTAGGTAATAATTAAAATTCAAGTTTAGAGTCTCACCAAATTGTCTCTTCGAGCTCATTGGATATCCATTTTAGTAACCACTCCCTGGCATTTGAGCCACTCATAAAAGTCTACTTAGTTGTGATGCTTGCGGTACCTATTCTTCGTAGATGTGCACATGACAAGAGACATGCACATGCATCCTTCTACTCTAGCATCTGCATTGAAAGTTTAGAGTCTCACCAAATTGTCTCTTCGAGCTCATTGTGATGCTTGCGGTACCTATTCTTCGTAGATGTGCACATGACAAGAGACATGCACATGCATCCTTCTACTCTAGCATCTGCATTGAAAGCTCATTGTAAGATATTTTATGTAAATTTATTTATGTTCTTTATGATTCTATGTTTTATTCACATGTTTTGTATATGTGATATATGTTTATCCATCCAACAAGCATTGAGTGGCAACATGTGGAGTCATTCACCAGGACTTTTGAAGCTAATGTTGGGAAAGTATTACTTTTTGATCAATCATCTACGTTTTTCATTAATAAACATATACTTTTATACAACACTAAGTATATTGTCCCTATAAGACCAGAAGCTTATGGAAGACTAGAAAGTTTGGCTATACCAAGCCTAAATGATTAGATTGGGACTTTCCAGACAAACGTACTCTATTAGCATTTAAATCCAAGATTGTCTTGGATATTCAAAAGTCTATGAAAGCACGAAGGATTTGTAAGAGGATTAGGCTATCATAGTTTATACCTCTACATGTATTTGTGGCATGTTTTTGAGAATCAAACATGAAGAGGACAAAAGCAGTGTGGCTATTTACACATATATCTAAGTCTGACTTGGATAATGCAGTTAGAGTAGGATGGAAAGTGAATGAAGTCATCCATATATGAGGCGATGGTGAGGGGGACGAGGCCTCTTGTCCTAGCCCTTTCTTGGCCTCTTGGATCTCTGTTAGCTGCATTTGTAGGTTTTCCACTTGATTGGCTTATGCTCTCCTCAAGATTGTGCAATTCTTCCTATAGTGGTTCTTGCTAGCTCCTCAATTCTTCTGTGATTTTGTGCTCTAAGAACATGCCACATCTTTTTTCCTTATGATTGTTTGTAGTTTGGACATTTATTTGGGGACATTTGTCATGCATTTATTCAAGTAATCTAATACTCCCTTCATCCAGTCCAATTCTATGGTTTCCAAAAAACTAGATGGGCCTGGCACTATTGGGGCTGGTTTGGGCATGGTGGATCCAGCACAGTGGGGCCCATTAGTTGATGATGGGTGAATGTTTCTTTCCTAGAGGTTTCTTTGAATAGGGCCTATAGTTACGGCGGCCCGATCTTGGTTTTGGTATCATGCCTTGTGAGCTTACTGATCTCCTCTTTGAAGTTGTGTGCTAGCCTCTAGAGCTTTCACTATCTTGAATGTTTTCTTAGACATGTAGTAAGGTTTGTGTGTGAGGTTGATGTTTTCCTATAGACATGAAGTAGGGTTTATGTGTGAGGTTCATCATCTCTATCTGTCATTCAGCTCAAACTGTTTGCTACTCATATTCAGGGCAAAAGAGAGACAGATGGCTCTCAGAAAAACAGGAAAACAACAGGCAAAGACTAAGAAAGGTATATGATGTGAATAGCCAAGATTCTAATGAGATTGTGTTTTAATTTTTTTAGATATGCTTACTTGGGCTTGGAGTGTGTGTCTTACAGACAACAGGGGATACTCACTTAGATTTGGGCATGTTTGTTTGACTCTTAGTGAGGAAGCTCAATCACAGACACCTATGTCCTCACATGTTTCTCCTGTTAGAGAGAAAACAGAAGCGCATAATTCTCTTGTTCATGAGAGGAAGAAGTGCTTGTGTTGGAGAACGAAATTGGCTCAATGAGCTCACCTCCTCCAACTCACACGGAGATGCCTGAATCTAGTACTAGTCACTCAAGGGGAGACCCATAGAAGGCTTCTTGGAAAATCTATTGAATTGGGATTGCTTGGTGATGTATTCACTAAGTTTTTTGTGCAACGCAATTCCTCTACCCCATTGGTCCCTTTATGCAGGCTGATTCCAAATGAAGCCATCCGTACAGTTTCTAGCCAACTTGAGGTGTTTCCTGATTCCTTTGACTGCCATGGCTATGTCGAAGTATCTCCTCCTTTTTTAGTTTCACTTACACGTCCCGAAAGCTCTATGTATTTCGTGGTCACACAAATAGACTTGCAAGAATGGGGACCATACTGGGTGGTACAACATGACAGATTTGGATGAAATTAGAGGAATTGAGTGGGAGGATCTCAGTGGTAAGAAGTTTCTTTGTTTGGGATGGCAATCATCGTGTGAAGGCATGGATGTCTCGAGTGCACGAAGGTATGTTCTTTTGAATGCCATAGAGTGATTTTATGCAACATTAAAAGTAATATATTGTAATATCTTTATTTTGTTTTCTCTAGCTTGGTCTCATAACCCCTCACGCCATGTCCGAGTCAAATGTCAATTTTTGGTTGTGGACAAGAAGCTAGAAGGAGAATTGCTATTGGCTTTGCGATCTCAAAATGAGTAAGTGATCTCTCTCTACTTAATTACGGACATTGTTAAGTTCTTGGCTCATTGTGACTCTTTACAACAGATTGGTGCGAACTAGTGTTACACCCACATTGTCACATGAGATCTTCATGTTTCAACGATTTGGAATGGCAGACAAATCATCCATATTGGACTACCTTGGTGAAGATGTAAGGAGGTGGGCTTTAATGGAGCTTAGTTTGGAGCGACGAAGTGGAGAGCAATGGTACAATGCTCCAGCTACAATCTTGGCACAGCTTGTGTGGAAGGTAGTGTTTGCATTTTCCATCTTTTAGTAATAAACGGATTACCAATGTTTTTTAATCGTGTGAGTGATAATGAGTCATTTTCATTATACGTAGACATCGTTTGAAAATGCGGTGAAGCAAGCTATATCATGCATTGATAGACATGCCATTGGGGTTGCAAGAATATGAGACAAAATGTGAGAAAGCCAGACGTGGTGTAGAGCAAACATTTCGAGATAGAGCGTACAAGATGCTCATAATTGCAAACCCATCCAATGGTGATGCATTCTTTCAACTCGTATATAACTATGATTGGTCTAAGAAGGGATTGGTTGCTCTGACAAAGAAAAGCTCTACATAGTCGCCATATCTCGGATTTCAACTCATAAAAAAGGTATGTCACATGTTAATAAACCTCCCTTAAACTAACCTTAACATCTAATATCTCATGGCTTTGGTACGATGCTGAGCTGAAATAGGAAGACGAAATTGCTTCAAATGCTTATGAGACCGGGAGGGCAAAGGACAAGGTAATTTCGGAGATGTTTGGGGATAACAAAAAGACATTGCTGCATATGAAGAAAGAGTTGTATTGGGAAGAGCTAATAGGGGAGGCGAACTCTATTTTGGAGGGTTTATTGGTATATGATGATGTTATCTACATCCCACCATTTATGCAATGGGTGCAAGAGGAGCGATCAAAACACATACCATGTGCCTTCCATGAGGTGTGGGCAAAGATTGGAAAAGTGAAGGAAGGCCAAAAGCAACCTGAGGTGGAAAATGCCGCAAAGAGGGTTGTCTACAGGTATATATCTTCTAATGCCATTCTATTTTTGTAGAAAATACATATACGCATTAAAAAAAATATTTTAGTGCTATTTGTTTTATTTTGGATATGTAAGTGGGTGCAGCTACTCATTGGCCAAGGTCTAATGGACGAAGAGACGGAAGCAATCAAAGAATGGGTAGATCCAAATTCCTCAAAAACAATGTACCCGAAGGAATGGGTTGAGAGAGGGGTTTCTGATTGGGAATATAAGAGATGTCCTTGGTGGTTGGACTATCCTCTAAATCATGTGCCTCCAAGTGAGGAGCTCCTAGACAAAGGTACCTTTTTGCTTTCTACTGAATTATATGCATATAAATGTATATGTAAACCTTCCTACCTATGAAAATACATACCTATACATACATATAAATATATATAAACTATCCACATACAGATATATACATATACAGATACATATGTAAACATATATGTACATATACATATGCATACATAAATACATACCTACATATATGTACATATACAGATACATATGTAAACATATATGTACATATACATATGCATACATATATACATACCTACATACATACACTAAATTATATACTAAATTCCTACATACATATAAAGTTCATGTTAGATTTTAAAGAAACATTGTTAAGTTTTGAAGTTTATTTTGGGATTTTTTAGAAAATGCAAAGAGATGCTGTCCAATTTTTTTGCAAATTTGTACATATATACATACATACGTACATACATAGTTCATGTTACGTTTAAGGTTTGGCATATCAAATTTTAAAGAAACGTTGTTAAGTTTTGATATATACATACCTACATACATATACATATAAATAGATACATATACATATACATACACATACACATACATATACATATACATACATATACATATACATACACATACATATACATATACATACACATACATATACATATAAATAGATACATATACATACACATACATATACATATACATACACATACATATACATAGATACATAGCTACATACATATACATGTACATATATATATACATCTACATACATATACATATATAAAAAGGTCTGGGGATTTCTACCTTTTTACTAAATTATCTTGATCTATTTCTTGAAGAATTTAAGAATTACCAATCTGAGCTTGAAAGAGAGCCCCCAACTCAAGAAGACTCTAGAATACCTTCCCCGTAGCCAACAAACTTGACCCAGTCTCCAGTAGTTGGATCCTCGCGCGTGGCTCCAAAACCATCCACACCACTGTCACGAGTGCCACAATCACACCAAGAGCATACATCTACATCGTCTCAAGTGCAACGTGAGAGGCGAACAAAGAGACATCTTGACATTATGCATGATGTTCAAGAGGGAGACCCCACAAATGAAGATCAAGAGAGAGACCCTCCAGAGCATCTTCAAGAGAGGGAGGTGTCAGGAAAACATGACATCATCATGGACATGACTAGTAAGAGTACTTTCCATCGCAAATTTATTTTGAGAAGTGTGTGCTTTCGAAATGCATCTCATTTTTTGTCTTGTTTACTTGTAGGTGAGAGATGTTCTTCACACATATTGCTGGTAGACGTCCACACTCTTTCGGAGGGCTCAGATAGGTAAAAAGAATAATTTCACCATATAATTAGTTTTCCAAGTTATACTTACCAAAACCAAACATCATAAATCTTTTTTGTAGTGTGGAAGAATTCTTGATGAAGATTCCCAAGGCTCTATCTCATAGAGGTGCTCCCTCAGATACACAGTGGCTCGCCTCGTATGGGTTGACTTTCCTACAGGTTTACAGGTTGTTGATGTAGATACAGATGGGTGTCCCTCATGGAATCAAGTTTCTTCATCATTGATACGTACCACACTCAGTTTTGTTGGTTTGTTTGTGGCTGATGAGGGTTGGTTTGTGTGTTTGAGTCTAATGGATCAACTTCCTAAAATATATTCCATGGGAAAGAAAGTTGGATTGGTCATGCATCGAACAATATCTGTTCATGTGGAATTAAGTTATTTGTATGAGAATGGAGAACGGGTAAGTCATAATCTCTCAAATGTTTCCCTTTATGTATACATGTTATGTGGTATGGATATCCAAACATAATGTTTTCTCGTTATGGTAGGTGGATACATTGGCGCTTAGTATGTTCTATCGAGTAAATTGCCATGTCCCTATTATTGATCGTGAGGCTGGGCAAAATGTTTCAAAGAAGTTATTCAACGCTCAATGAAATTTCATTTTTGAGAAGAATAAGAAGCATCCATTGCAACGCACGATGGTCTTGGAGTGCTACATTCGAGGTGGTGCAGAAAGATCTATGTTCTTTAGGTGAGACAATTTTCATTCTGTTCATTTTCATAGCTACTTTTTCAAAATACTTAGATGCACGTTTATGATTGCATTTCATTGTAGGTGGCTAGTGGAGACCTTCTCAAGTGAAGGAGATGGTGTCTTGGACGTTTTTGCGGGAGGTGGAGGCTTGGGACGTGCATGCCAAGAGTTAAAAAGGCACTATATGGGGATAGAGAATGACATGGAGGTAGCCAAAGCATGTCTGGGAGATTTCTCATTAGGTCGGGGATGACACGTAGAAAATGCTATAATTTGTGGATCAAAAGACTTTATAATCGAGATTGTCATGGTTTGGAAGTTTAAAGATCTCGATATATACATTTTTGATCTTTAAAAGATTGTGTTATATATTTAAGTAAGTAAGAAAGTATGTATGTAATTTATGTATATATGTTAGTGCTGCGTAGGTAGCTCTTGTATGTATGTATGTACATGTATATGTACGAGGTGTATGAATTTAGGTAGATATATGTATATATATAATTATATCAATAAGTATGATGTGGATCAAAAGACTTTGTAATCGATATTTTCATGGTTTGGAACTTTAAAGATCGGTATATACATTTTTTATCTTTAAAGGATTGTTTTTATATTTAAGTAAGTAAGAAAGTATGTATGTATATATGTTAGTATGTAGGTAGCTCTTGCATGTATGTATGTATATGTATATTTTGTATGTGTATATGTATGAGGTGCATGAATTTAGATAGGTATATGTATATGTATATTTTGTATGTTGATCTTTCAAAGCTTGTTATTTATATGTAAGTAAGTTCTTGGTCCTTTACAAAGCTCATAGTAAGTTCATGGTCCTTTGCAAAGCTTGGACTCCTTGTTCATTACTCCAAAAAGCTCGGCAAAAAAAGCTCGCAAAAAAAAATCGCCCTTCTGGCACAGCTTCCTCAGTCCTCCAAGAGCATTTCTGATGCCTTGGGTGACAAACTGGCACATGATAAACACTCCATGTTAAACAAACATGATGACACCAAAACATTGTAAGAGAAACTTAAAATTTTAATTATATCAAAAGGTTACAAATGAAAGTCAGATAGGCTTGTTATTACAAAGGGGGGTTTGAAACAAAAGAGTTGCTTCAAAAAGAAGGTTTACATCTAAGATCTCTAGATCGTGACTCGCTCGCCTCGAATATGCGGAGGTAGTTGCATGTCCTTAGAAGAAATGGTAATCCTCTTTGCATGTATTGCAAGAAGGCTGGTGTCTTCAAAAAGCCCAACAAGGTAAGCCTCGGAGGCTTCTTGTAATGCTTCAAGGGGCAATCCCCTACGCACGGAACTCTGTTCTATATATCGTTGGAGAATCTCCTTCACTGTGCAAGCGAAAGGGGCTCTTCTTATATCAACAGTGCTGAGTGTTCCTCTGATAAAACTTGATTTCTTGTAGAGCCCTATGCCCTTGGCGCATCCTTCTCCTTGGAGCTCTCTGTGTTGTGTCGGTGCGTTGAGGTTGGGACTTCCTTGGCTTGAAGAGCTTGACCTTTCAACGCTTGCGTGCACTTGCAGGAACCTCCTCTTGGTCTCTCTCATAGTCTGAATCCTCCTCCTCTTTCTAGAGTGAAGGCAGATTGAGGGGTGTAGTCCCTGTGGATAATGGCGATGCCATCCACAGGAAGCCGACCAAGATAGTGCGCCAATGTAGCATCATGTCCATGGACATTGGCCTGGTCTCTGTTGCCGCCGCCTCCTAGCAAATGCATCAATTTTAACCACCCTCTGCAATCAAAGGAAAAATCAAAATATTTTCCTATACATAATTACAAATGTTTCTAAGTTGTAAAAGGTCGATTATTACCACTTGCTCAATATCTTCCTTTGCCAAAGTGGTGCTGATGGGGACGGAGAGGTCAATCCAGGACTTAGCCTCATCCTTTTTAGGTGCTTTGGTCTCCTCCATCACTCCAGCAGAGCAAAAGTATCCTTTTCAGCCTCTAGCTTGTCTTGTAAGGTTGTGAATTCCTCCTCTGGAACTAGGGCTTGCTCCGCAGTCTCAACCAGAGTTTCCTTGACCAAAACAACTATCTCTGCGAGATAGATTCTCCAAGGGGTAATATAACACTATCTAGGTGAGGACCGAGGTTGGACATATCAAGGTCCACCTCACATCACGTGCATATATCGCCCAAGCATTAATCCATTCTCAAGCCAGTTGCTTTTTCAAGGTCATGAAGAAATAAGTATTCTTCACCTTCCACCACAATGGTGCTCAAGAGATTGATCTCAAGCTCTGGCAGCACCTTGCTCTCCTTGTGTGGGGAAGATGGCCTCGCATCTTCTACTACAGCGGGGTATTCAGCAGATTGTGCACCCTCTGGAAAGTGCTCTGATGTAAGCTGCTCTTCCACACCAGCACTCGTTCCTACTGCCTTCACTTCCTTGTAATCCCTCAAATACCTTGCCAACTGCAATGCAGACATCTTTACCTCCTCATCCAAATCCTCATCGTCTCGTTGATGAGGAATGCAAAAGTGGCGAGCCACAAGAGGAACCTAGTTCCTAAATTGCCCTTCCCCAACCTCTTCACCTCCTCCTTATTGAAGGTACAGTAAGCTCCTGCGGGGATGCAGATGTCGATGAAGCGTTCAAGGCGTTGGATGTAGGGGCGGGCATATTGTTGAATGTACTTAAGCAGCTTAATAGGCACCCATCGATCATTGGGGCAATGGGGAAAGGAGATGGAGTGGGGAGCCAAGTATTTCTCCATGTATATAATCTACGTCTCATAATGTTGGGATGCAAGGGTGAGGGACTTTTCAAAGTCGACTTCACGAGTGAACATAACAAAGAGCTCGCTCTTGCCCGCCCACGGGGTGGTGGAGAGGAACTCACAGAAGTTGTCAAAGTGGGTAGCCATGTGAATGCAAAGAGATAGTGTGAGCTCATGCTTGGTTTATATCGCGTGAAAATGAGAAAGAAGGCACCTTTGGCTAGTAATAGTTAAAATTTAAAGTTTGACCTTTTCACACTAGATCGCTAGACAAAAAAATCACAGTTTGCAAAAATATTAAGATTTCAATTGAATAAAGATTGGTTAAAAAAGAGCCTGCTATACAAAATTACAAGCATGTCATCTAATCTAAAATTGTTATAATGTCTTCATTTTTTGCCTCTCTTGTGACATTTACTTCATGTTGATCTCCATCTCCTTGTTGACTTGAAAGCTTGTCATTGCCTTCACCTCGATCCTAAAACTCTTGCCACTCACGTGCATGAGAACAAAGGCTATTTTCCCATATACCCAGTTCATCTTCAAGCTCTTCCACATGCCTACTATGTGTTGGTATGCACCTTGCTGCTAAAAATTCAAGGTCCCCCATTTGCCATGATTCTAAGACCATGGTTGTCTCCTCCTTATGCTTCCCAATCTGTAAAAATATAGAAAGTGGCACAATAACTAGGAAGTGTAAGGGTTATTTCTAGACATGTAGTGGAATCAGATATACCTTTCTTCTCATCAACTTGAAACTTGACTCTTCCACATTGTCAAAGCCCATAATGCTAAAGTGTTGACACAAGTCTGCTAGGCTCCAATGCTTGCTTGTTGCTGCCACTTGCTCATTTTGCATCATCATCACAGCTACCTCAATAGGCACAATTTCTTCTTCTCAAGCTTGAAGTGGGATCCATGTCCTGTGCTTTTGCATCCATATTTGGTAGTGCTGTAGACGCATGTACAAAATAGAGCGTGCCTTCAAGAACCTGAAAGACACTGTAGAATCTACTACATTGCACTTGTACACATCACCCTGATGTGACCCCTCATTAACCTCCCAACCCTCTCCTATAGTAATACTTGAATGAGGTCAGACTGTACCTCCTTACAAATATACATTGTTTTTGTTTGGTGGCATGGAATTGAACATGTGCACAAAAACATGTAAAGGACAAAACCAATTTAGCCCTATTGACCTAGATGCCTTTGCAAACTTGAGTGATGTCTTGATATCACTTACCATCTTAAACTTTAAGCATAAGATGGTCCAAGCATCAGGTTTGGGCCATTAGGGATTGTTAAGAGGGGGGTTGGGGATCTCTTCTAGCTTGCCAAATAAACCTGGTCTTTTATCTACAAAATATGAGTGAGAAAAGAAAAAGATATTGTTCTGTACAAGATCACTTGGGCCTTGAGATACAAACATTGCCTCTCCAATGGATGCATGCATAGCATAGAAAACTCTAGTGAGGCTTTGGAGTGGTTGTTCCTCAACATAATTATCTGCAGAGAGACATAAGAAAATGGAGAATCATAAGAAAATTTGAAACAAAAAATCCAATATTAGCATGTTGTTAAAGCTGTGTTTATGTTACACTAACAATTTGAAGGAAACATTGGTTGTTGGCCTTGAATGTATAGGTCTCCAAGGGTATACACATGTTGCACTATGGCAACCAGTCCTTCCCTCTTAGTATTCTTGAAGCCTTGTGGCCACCCCTTCCAATGATGTAGCATATTCCCCAGTTGACGCACTCGATGTGGTCCCTTAGAGCTTGGCTGTATGTAGACCCAAGCCCCAACCTTGAATCTTGTTGGAGCCCAAACTCCATTCTCATCTCTTGTGTTATGCAGCACAAGCTCTTTCACCTTCTCCCTAGGTCTTCTCACATTACTGGAAGAGGCCATGGTGGGGTAAGAATAGATAAGAAGGAAAAAGAAAAGCTTGTTTAAAAACAAAGGAGTGGAGAGGAGAAAAAGTTTAGGGTTTTCAGTGCAGCAATGGAAAGCTTAAAAGAGGGTTAGAGTTTGAGAATAGGCTTCCTGAACCTAGAGTAGACTAAAGAGGGATAGAGTTTCTGCAGCAATGTCTCCTTCAGCACACTCTGCCCAATAACAAGAGAAAGAGGGATAGAGTTTCTGCAGCAATGTCTCCTTCAGCACACTCTGCTCAATAACAAGAGAAAGAAGCTCAGTATTGTAAGAAAGTTTTTGTAAAGATGATGTATCACTTCTTATTATGAATACAATATAGTTTTTGTAAAGATGATGCATCACTTCTTATTATGAATACAATATAGTTTTTGCAAACTTATTTTCATCAAGTATATCATTGTTTTTTCTAGTTTGTACCATCAATGTTTTTGTAAATACATCAGAAATGACCCTGGGAGCTTGGGGGAGCAGTGCCAGAACAGTGCGAATTTTGAGCCTGCCACCGTTGCTGTAGAGCCCAAATTCGCACTGTTTTGGCACAGCTTTCCCAACCCTTCAGGAGCAATTCTGATGCATTGGATGACAAATAATGTATTTTTACACATGATTAAAGGTATTTTTATCTTGTAAATTACTATTTTTCATAATCAATATACTCAACTTCATTATAAATGCATCAGAAATGATTTTGAGTGGCTGGGGGAGTAGTGCCAGAATAGTGTGAATTTTGAGCCTACACTGCTGCTGTAGAGCCCAAATTTGCATTGTTCTGGCATAGCTTCCCCAGCCCTCCAGGAGAAATTCTAATGCATTGGATGACAAATAATATATTTTTACACATGATTAAAGGTATTTTTATCTTGTAAATTTACTGTTTTTTAAATCAATGTACTAAAGGTATTTTTATCTTGTAAATTACTGTTTTTTAAATCAATGTACTAAAGGTATTTTTATCTTGTAAATTACTATTTTTTTAAATCAATGTACTCAACTTCATTATAAAGGTATTTTTATCTTGTAAATTACTATTTTTTTAAATCAATGTACTTAAATGCATCAGAAATGATCCTGAGTGGCTGGGGGAGTAGTGCCAGAACAGTGCGAATTTTAAGCCTACACCGTCGTCGTAGAGCCTAAATTTGCTCTGTTCTGGCATAGCTTCTCGAGTCCTCCAGGAGCAATTCTGATGCATTGAATGACAAACAATGTAATTTTACACATGATTAAAGGTGTTTTTATCTTATAAACTATTGTTTCTCACAATTAATGTACTCAACTTCATTATAAATGCATCAGAAATGATCCTGAGTGGCTAGGGGAGTAGTGCCAGAACAGTGCAAATTTTGAGCTTGCATAACCACTCCTGAGCCTAAATTCGCACTGTTCTGGCATAGCTTCCCTAGTCCTCTAGGAGAAATTTTGATGCATTGGATGATAAACACTATATTTTTACACATGATTAAAGGTGTTTTTATCTTGTAAACTACTATTTCTCACAATTAGTGTGCTCAACTTCATTATAAATGCATCAGAAATGATCTTGAGTGGCTAGGGGAGAAGTGCGAGAACAATGCAAATTTTTAGCCTACATCACTATTGCAGAGGCCAAATTTGCATTTGTTCGAGCACAGCTTCCTCAATCCTCCAGGAGCATTTTTGATGCCTTGGGTGACAAACTGGGACATGATAGACACTCCATGTTAAACAAACATTATGACACCGAGACATTGTAAGAGAAACTTAAAATTTTAATTATTAGAAGGTTACAAATGAAAGCAAGATAGGCTTATTACAAAGTGGGGTTTGAAACAAAAGAGTTGCTTCAAAAAGAAGGTTAATATTATCTAAGATCTCTAGATCGTGTCTCGCTCACCTGGAATGTGCCAAGCTAGTTGCATGTCCTTGGCAGATATGGTAATCCTCTTTGCATGTATTGCAAGGAGGTTGGTGTCTTCAAAAATCCCAACAAGGTAAGCCTCAGAGGCTTCTTGCAATGCTTCAAGGGCAATCCCCTGCACACGGAACTCTGTTCTATATCATTGGAGAATCTCCTTCATTGTGCAAGCAAAAGGGGCTCTTCTTATCAACAACAACTCAGTGTTCCTCTAATAAAACTTGATTTCTTGTAGAGCCCTATGCCCTTGGCGCATCCTTCTCCCTTGGAGCTCTCTGTGTTGTGTTGGTGCGTTGGTGAGGTTGGGACTTCCTTGACTTGAAGAGCTTGACCTTTCTACGCGCACTTGCAAGAACCTCCTCTTGGTCTCTCTCATAGTCTGAATCCTCCTCCTCTTGCTATGGTACCTATGTATCAAGTTCCTCCCGAGTAGGTAGGGGACCCTGTCCTGGTAGTAAGGTCTTGCCACGTATGGTGCTGTGCAATGTAGGAATGTTTTCACCAACCTAGTCGAACTGCTCATCATTGGCCTCTCTGTCTTGATCTCTGGGGTGGCTGCATTGTGGGGTCTTCTTGATGCGCTTGCTCCCACTAGAAGGGCCTGCATGTGTGTGCGTTGGTGTTGCTGTGGGAGGAGGGTTGGACTCTGGTGATCCCATTGGGCGTGTCCTAGAATCCAAGGGGTCACTCTCTTTCGTGGTGTCGTGAGTATGTGGTCGTTGGGTGCCTTGCACTGTGTTTTATGAAGGCATGGTAACACGTGCGGTGTTCTTGGTGTGTAAGATTCCTCCATCTAGCTTTTGAGGTGTGCAGGTGTAAGAACCTCCCCTTCTGATCTTATAATTATTCCCCTCTCTCAAATAAAAGAAAGATCTTGTTTTACCCTGTTTTGGCCTGGAGAGAGAAAATGTCTGGAGGGAGGTAATTCAAAATTGAGATAATTTTGGATATAAAAATCCTCCTAGTGTCTAAAACGGTTTCCCCTGAAACAGAAATTCAAAAAGAACTTTCCAATGTGCAATTAATTGAAAATAGGTATAAAGGACCTTAGCCTAAGGGTCCAGATTTTCAGAAATTTTTGGATTATGGTCCAATATGGGCCAATAGGATTAATCCAAGTGTAGGGAGGAGATAAATTGAAGAATAAAAGAAAAACTCCCCAAAAATGAGGTGGGTTAGGACCAAAGAAAACAATTAAAAAAAATAATTTTTGACTCCTCAGTGTGGGGATCTCCCCTCATGAAGTAGGCACCTTTTTCTCATCATTACCCCCAATTTTTAATCAAAAAAGAGATATTTTCATCTCTCCTATTTTCCAAAACTAGATCCAAAAAGGAGAAACGGTCAGCCATACAAAGGAGGTTATGGCAAAATTTTTTAAAATTTTGTGAAAAAGAAAGTTTATTTTTATGTTATTCCAAAAGACTAATTTCCACCATTTTTAAAAGAAATATTCTAATTACTCCATGTACATATTCACCTATGAATATGCATGGATATCACTGATATTAGTTATTAAATTTGATTTTTATGCATAGAAAGATGCATAAAGGAATATTTTTTTTACAAAAGTGTTATTCTTATTAAATTTGATTTTTATGCATAGAAAGATGCATTAAGGATTTTTTTAATTATAAAAGTGTTATTCCCATTAAATTTGATTTTTATGCAAAGAAAAAGGCGCATAAAGGGAGTTTTTTTAATTACAAAAGTGTTATTCTTATTAAATTTGATTTTTATGCACAGAAAGATGCATAAAGGAATTTTTTTATTACAAAAGTGTTATTCTTATTAAAATTGATTTTTATGCATAAAAATATACATAAAGAAAATTATTTTATTACAAAAGTGTTATTCTTATTAAAATTGATTTTTATGCACAGAAAGATGCTTAAAGGAAATTGTTTTATTATAAAAGTGTTATTCTCATTAAATTTGATTTTTATGCATAGAAAGATGCATAAAGGAATTTTTTTTATTACAAAAGTGTTCTTATTAAATTTGGTTTTTATGCATAGAAAGATGCATAAAGGAATTTTGTTTATTATAAAAGTGTTATTCTTATTAAATATGCATAGAAAGATGCATAAAGGATTTTTTTAAATTACAAAAGTGTTATTCTTATTAAATTTGATTTTTATGCATAGAAAGATGCATAAAGGAATTTTTTTACTATAAAAGCATTATTCTTATAAAAATTGATTTTCATGCATAAATAGATGCATAAAGAAATTCTTTTTATTTTAAAAGTGTTATTTCTATTAAATTTGATTTTATGCATAAATAGATGCATAAAAGGATTTTTTTGATAAAAGTGTTATTCCCATTGAAGTTGATTTTTATGTATAAATAGATGCATAAAGAATTTTTATATCAAAATTAAAATTCTCTTAAATTCTATGTTTAGATTCTATGAGTAGTTGATAAATGAATAATTAAATACTCTAAGAGAGAAATTCCTATTGTTTTATATTTACACGGATTGTAAAAAGAAAATTCAAAAAATCTATCGAGATCAAAATATTCAGATAAATGATGAATTTAATCCTCATTGGAAATTGTAACTAATTTAGAAATCGGTTAAGTAAATATTCAAAGAAAGAAATTCAGTAAAATAGTAACTGAATTATCAAACCTTTTCTAGAAAGATAGTTTAGGAAAAATCTTATCCGACTCGAACCTTAAATCACACTATGACCAAGACCAAATTCTTTCGTCAGTTTCGAGGAAAGAAGGTGTGACCAGTTTGGAAAAATACACTCAAAACTCTGCCAAATCTGAAACTAAGTTTGAGACCCTTCGAATTGATCTGTGGATCAAGGCTATAGAACTCGAGGAATTCTGGTATGAAATTCAATATTCCGATCAAGGAGTTTTGGGAATACTGATTCAAGAAATACTCTTGTATTCAAAAGAAAATCAAACTGAAAACTTGCATAGAAACCCTGTTTTCTTAAAGGATTGTCTTACACCAGAATGGATGGATGAGATGTGATGTGAATAGATGTGATGAGATGTCATGTGAATCGAATAGATGTGAATGAATGAATGTGATGTGAAACGGGATGTGAATGAATGGATGAGATGTGATGTCATGTGAATCAGGATGTAAATAAATGATATGGGATGTGAATGGATGATATGTGATGAAAATGGATGTGGATGTGTATGTGAAGAATGGATGTGAATGTGTTGTGAAGAATGGATATGGATATATATGTGAAAGAATAGATGTGTATGTGTATGTGAAGAATGGATGTGAATGTGTATGTGAAGAATGGATGTGGATGTGTATGTGAAAGAATGGTTGTGGATGTGTATGTGAAACAATGGATGTGGATGTGTATGTGAAAGAATGGATGTGGATGTGTATGTGAAAGAATGTGATGTGATGTAAAAATATTTAAATGTTAAAAGAGGAATTCCTGTGTCAATTGGAATTCAATCATATAAATAAGAAAAGAGAAATTCCTAGCATATTTAATTAATGGATATTTTATTTTAGATGAATTTATTTTATGAGAAATATTTGATGATAAAAGAGAAATTTCCATGACATTGGAATACAAGTAGTCAAATGCGAGAAGAGGGATTTCCATGACATTGGAATGCAAGTAGTCAAATGTGAGAAGAGGAATTCCCATGATAATTGAGGTCCAAGAAATTAACTGGGAAAAAGAGAAATTTTTAGTATAATTCGATTTATGATTATTTATCAAAAGAGGAAATATGGGTAGAATTGATTTTTGTAAATCCCATGAATTCTTTTATTCAAAAGAGGAATATCGAATATAGTTCATTTCAAGAATTGAGAAAGAATATGGAAATAGACGTCGAGAAAAAGAACCTCTATCTATGCCAAGCAATTGGCCTAGATAGACGTCGAGAAAAAAAAAACCTCTATCTAGGCCAAGCAATTGGCAGAAATTTAGAAAAATTTCCATTATTGGTATCAAAGTAGTAAAAACTACTAAATGGGAATAGGATGTGATAAGATGTAAATGGGATGTGATAAGATGTAAATGAGATATAAATGTGATGCGATAGGATGTGAATGAATGTGATAAGATGTAAATGAGATATAAATGTGATGCGATAGGATGTGAATGAATGTGATAAGATGTAAATGGGATGCAATAGGATGTGAATGAATGTGATAAGATGAAATGGGATGTGATAAGATGTAAATGGGATGCGATAGGATGTGAATGGATGTGATAAGATGTAAATGGGATGTGAATGGATGTGAATGGATGTGATAAGATGTAAATGGGATGTGATAGGATGTGAATGGATGTGATAAGATGTAAATGGGATGTGATAGGATGTGGTGTAATGAAAATGAATGTGGATGAGATGTGAAGTAAATGGATGTGGATGTGAATGAGATGAGAGGATATGTGAAAGGGTGAGATGGGAAGTAAATGAATGTGGATGTGTATGTGAAAGAATGTGATGTAAATGGATGTGGATGCGTATGTAAAAGAATGTCATGTAAATGGATGTGGATGTGTATGTGAAAGAATGGATGTGGATGTGAATGAGATGTGATGCGATGTAAGGAGATGTGGATGTCAATGTGATGTAGATGTGGATGAGATGCGGTGTAATGTAAAGAGATGTGGATATGAATGTGATGTGGGTATGGATTGGATGTAAAGAGATGTGATGTGATGTGAATATATGTGAATGTGAAGTGATAGATGTGAATGTATGGATAGATGTGGGTAGTCGTGCATGTGAATGATTGGATGGATGTGGATGAATGGGATGAGATGTGTATGAAAGAGATATGATTTGGATAGATGTGATGTGATATAATGTGGATAGAATGTATGTGATGGGATGGTGATGAGAATGAATGTGATGGATATGAATGAATGTGATGTGAATCGGATAGATGTGAATGAATGAGATGTGATGTGAAATGGATGTGATATGAATCGGATAGATGTGAATGAATGGATGTGAATGAATGAGATGTGAATGAATGGATGTGAATGAATGAGATGTGAAGTGAAATGGATGTGATGAGATATGATGTAAATTGGGATAGATGTGAATGGATGAGATGTGATGTAAATTAGATGTGATGTGGATCGGGGTAGATATGAATGGATGAGATGTAAATGAATGTGATGTGATGACATGTGGATATGGGTAGATGCAAGTGGATGAGATGTGATGGGGATAAAGAAGAAAAGATGTGAAGAGATGGAAAATGATGTGATTGGATGAGAATGGGAATACATATAAATTGGATGTGGATTAAATAAAGTGGATTGATGTGGAACAATGTGGAAAGTCGAGAGTTCATTATAGAAACTGTATTTATGACCTATTTTTAAATGACTGTTTTATGTCAATAATGTTGGGGAAGCATTTTGACTGTCTTGTGAATGAGGTCATGGAGACCTAACTCATAAAGTTACAACAACTGACGGAGAGTCAACGGAGGACGTCTCGCGTAGCACGGTCGACCGAGGTCTTGACCAGCCTCGGTTCGATTTAAATGGTGAGCTTCTGATACGGTGGATGAGGGACCAAGGAAGCGGCCTATGAGTGAAGCGCTAGGTGACCTGCGAAGGATCCTAGAGGGTGCTGACCATACGGTGCTCGGGCTCTAGGTCACCAAAGATACCCACGCATGCATCGAGCAAGATATTGGAACAAGGAGTAAGAGTTGTTTTCTGAATTCGGGCATGGATCTAGTTGATTGACCTTGCTGGTCCTCAACCGTTGAGTCCATGGCTCTTTTATATGGATCTATTGGTTGATCTTGCTGATCTTCAATGGAGATTCTATGTGCATTTTTATAAGTGATTATATTGTCGCATAATATGAGCTAGGAACTATCGAAAAGGCCCCTAAGTGGACAGGCGGTGAGCGTTCTGGTTGCCAATGATGGCATAGGTACACCGATGAAGGAATGATTGGAAATTATATTCAACAGGATATTTTGGAGGATTATGATAAGTGATACTATGGTTTCGCTAAAAGATTGTTTTAAAGTCAGCTGAATCTGTGAAACAGGCAATTTCATATTGGGTGTGTAAGTGGTGTGACTATCTTGAAGTTTGCATGAAGTGCTGGCTAGGGGGCCTGGGAACTCTTTTCCCTGGTACCTAGGACAAAACCTAACCAAATTCCTAATTAGATCCCATCACTACAGTAGTTGGGCGATTGGCTAACCCATGGGATTGGATGGGGTTAGGCTAGACTGATGGATCCCTAAGATGAGACTCAATTCTGTTATGGTACGATAGATGAAGTAAATCTCGGATAGAAATTGTTCTATGGAAAAGAATCAACGGCTCTGCCTCTCAATGAGGAAAAATGCATTGGTCTCTATGATCCAAGTGCAAGTCTTTTCCTTGATCTGACCATGGGACTTACGAGCTCGATCGGATCAATTCGATTAGATAACGTTCTTGACTATGTTAGAGTAAAAATATCCCATGGAGGAATCGCCCGTGCTTTCTGAGCGAGGGAAGTTTTTCGAGGTTTGGTTTTGGAAGAAGCAAGGGATTAGTCTCGTCCGGATATCCATGGCCCCGAGTGAGAGGCTCTACTCCGCGCAAGAAGTGCTACGTCCACTGCTAGCACCCCCGATTTTGTTGCGCAGATTGGGCAGGGATCTTTCAGCTGGTATCAGAGCGAATTGGCTAAAGTGGATCAACCGAGAAGCCAAAAATGTCAGAAAGTTATGAAGTAGCAGTAAAAGGTTGGAATTGTGTGATGAAATTCATACAAATTGATATTCAGAATGAGATTCATAAATTAGTAATTGGGTCTTCAAATGGAAGTACCGCAATTGTATGGAATCCCTGACTTGCTTGAGGCCTAGACATGATGGTATTTACCTTATAATTCCAAGGACCGTGACCAGGGATTTCATATTCACGTGATCACAGCCTTTTTTCTTGTGATCACAGCTATTGTTCACAAATCTCAATGTTCACAAAATTCACAGTTCTCAAATCCTAGAGGGTGGGATGACCTGGTAACCCTCAATTGGCCCGCCGGGCTACAAGTATGGACCGCCGGGCCCGCCGGGCGCGCAGAAGCCCGCCGGGCCCGACTCCCGGCCCGGCGGGCTATATTGTGGTATAAAAGGGTGGTCCAGGGGGTCACTGTTCACAGAATCTTCCTTGTACTTGGTGTCAGTGGTGCTAGTGTGATCTATTTGAGGTAATTTTTAAGTTGAAAGTGTTGGTGTCATTTAATTTTTTGCATACGCTTAAGTTTAAGGTTGTTTGTGATGCATGTGCATGTGTCGTTAAATGTTAAGAGGCCCGCTGCAGATGGCCGAGCGATTGGCTAGGTCTGCTGATGTGCACTCTTAATATTTAACTTATGTAGAAGTTTTTGTTGTGGCACGGTATCTGCAAATGGTCGGTTTACTGACTAGGTTTGCAGTTACCAAGTTACAATGCGGCTTTGTTTTTGTTAAATGCTTTGAGAGCCCGCTGCAGATGGCCGGTTTACTGGCTAGGTCTGCTGATGTGCGCTCGTAGCATTTGACATGTGTGATGCTTTGCTACTTAGTACGGTATCTGCAGATGGTCGGTTTACTGACTAGGTCTGCTGACACCAAGCTATGTGGTGAAGTTTGTTTTTGTTATTTGGTTTGATAGTCATCTGCAGATGGTCGGTATACTGACTAGGTTTGCTGACGATGTGTCAAAGCATTTAACTTGTGCCATAGTTTTCATCTTAATGCGATATCTGCAGATGGTCGGTATACTGACTAGGTCTGCTGACGTCAAGTTAAGTCGTAAACTTGTGTTTTGTGTTTGTTTTTGACGATGACTGTGATTATTTAGTTTGCATGACATGAGTCATAAGTGTGTTGGATGTAGAAATCTCTTAGTTAGCTTACAAATAGCATTTTTTGTGGTTATAAATGTTGCAACTATTTGTCAATTATATTGTGCAGATTGATGGCGACGCTTGCACTTACTCCTGAAATCAAGAAATCAATTCGTATCAAACTCGTTACCCTCATTAGTTGCTTGTCACCTAATCACATCGAGGGTATTGTGTCTGATAGGAATCGATTTGAGCAAATATTAGGTGAGGTTGTCCGCGCAGTGAAAAATATCCATGAGGGTGCTGATGGAGCAGCCATCAAGCATTTTGTTACTAGCATTGTGGGCAACATGCCTAGATGCGCTGTTGACCTAGGTGACGACAGACCAGCGAAAACAAATGAATCCAAGCTGGAGCACTTCCACACAAAATGGAAGGTAGAGAAAGAGAGGTCCAAGCGTGCAAAGGCCATAGACACCCAAGCTATCCTGAGCAAGAGAGCTCGCAAAGAGCTGGACCGGCCTGCTGATGAACAAGAAGATTTATCATCTGGTGCACGTGAGGTCTCTAAAGGCACCCACTTGCAGCGCACAATGCATAATACTAACTGCAGCATGACAATTGGGTTGCCTGCAGAGGCCATCATCACAGAAAAGAAGATGGGCTCTGGATCGTACGGCGTTGTACATAAATGCCATATTCAAGGTGTCTCCTGGTTTCCAGAAGGCATTTCTTATTGTGCAAAGCAATTCCTTGGTAGCCGAAGGGCTCAATTGAAGTCTTTTGCTCAGGAGGCTTCAATCGACCTAACCCACAGGGGCATAGTGCGCGCCATTGGGCACACAAGGAAGGAGCCATGGATACTGCTCTTCCCCCTCTTTAATGGGGGAAGTCTTGGAGATATAATGGAGTGTGTTCCGCCTCCTAAGGGGACCCTCAGTTCCATGCTTGCTGCAGACAAAGGCAACAGATACAAGAAAAAACAAGTGGCTCCTCATGAAATGGAGCGATACAAGTCTTTGATTTTTCATGCTCCCGAGCTTATCTGTGCCCTTGTGAATACCATGGCCTTTGCACATGCTGAAGGGATCATCCACAATGATTGCCACCCCTGGAATATAATGATAGATTTCACCAAAGAAGGGGTGCCACGGGTAGGCATCATTGACTGGGGTCTTGCATTGAGGGATGGGATTGAGTTCAAACCCACAAATATCGCCAATAAAGCAGAGCACGATCAACGCCCCTGGAGAGCCCCTGAGCTCGCAGATGTAAGGTCCCCTTGTCCATGGAGCAAGGCATCAGATGTCTTCTGCTTGGCTTGGGTGATTGAAAAGTTTACATTATTTTGTGCTGAGTTTGCAGAAATGACCAAAGTGCCGTGGGTGGGTAAAACTGCCATCCACACAAATTTGATTAAGGAATGGACGGCTGCCTATATGACGCCATCAAAGGAAGATAGGAAGACCATGGCAGATTTTGAGGAGCAATTGAAGAATTTGGAAGTGTCACCTGCTGCATGCTTACGTCCACTATCTGAGATGACACCACACTTATTATAAAGCCTCTTGTAAATGATATGTTTTGGTTGGCTATCTATTCCATGACCTGCCTTTAATCGACTGACACTATTTTGGTCCCAATTGTTGAATATTATTTTGATCCCAATTCTCTCTCTCTCTCTCTCTCTCTCTCTCTCTCTCTCTCTCTCTCTCTCTCTCTCTCTATGAGTATTTGAAAATAACAAGTTTGCAGTAAATAAACATTGATTTTATAAACTTATACCTAACATCTGAAAATAACTTTAAAGCTATTCCTAAATTAACATTGATTCTATAAACTTAAAGTGTACATACTTTTTCTCAGATGGCTGATAATAATGAAGCCGCAAAGAAGGCATTTGAACGCTTAAAGCAAATCTCGAGCAGTGGCACTGTGAATGATGCGGCACGTATTGCCGGACGCACCTCCAAATGGGCACCGGCCCATGGATTACAGTATGCCCAAGTAAACAAGAATGTGTCCAAAGAGATGGTCAAGAGCATCTGGCCTGACGTCTCCAATGATGCCATAAAAAAAGGGCGCTTGAAGCTGACACAATGTAGTGTTCCTTTAATTATCGAGCATGCGGAGCGCATTTTTGTGGATGTCATGGCCCAACCCATGCATCACGGTGACTGTCCCCTCTGGTTTGCTAAAATGCTATATGCACAATTTGTGCAGAATTCAGTTGTAGACTTTAGCTCTCGACCTCCTCATCTACATGTGGAAGACATTCGGAGTGAGTCAATCACTATGCCTCGAGATGAGTTGCAACTGGCCATTCTTGGAGCCTCAATGGAAGTTCATCACACGGTTGATGAGCTTCAAACTCAAATCAACCAAATTAGAGGCACCCAAGGCCCTCAACAGACGGAAGCAGCACCAGAGCGCGGGCAAGCACCTGAAAGTTCAAGCGCTAGAGATATACTAAGAGAGAACAAGCTCTTGAAGAGACGCATAACGCAAATGGAGGAGCAAGGCCATGCAAACTCTCCTATGACGGCATTTGAACACCCGAATAGTTTGGAGCAACCACCTCTACATGGGCACGAAAGTGGCGGACCATGCCCTATTTGTTATAGTTTCTTTCACTCATGGTCTGGCCACTACACTGTCCCATGTGGGCACATGTACCACTTGACCTGTCTTTTGCAACACATGGTCAACAGTACTACGTGTGCTTTGTGCGGCAAAGAATTTCACAAAAATTTGTATATATGTTTTAAATTGGGTGCCGACCATGATCGGTTGACCAATGCACGACACATGGACGAGTTAGAGCCGCATTTAAACTTATCTTTCTCTTAAATGCAACCCTGGAATTTAACAAGATTCGGCAACTTTGTTCAAAAGATTTCCAATGCTCTCTCTCTCTCTCTCTCTCTCTCTCTCTCTCTCTCTCTCTCTCTCTCTCTCTCTCTCTCTCTCTCTCGCACACACACAAACACATGCACACAGATTACTTTGGAGTGTGTCAAAACTAACATGATTTCGTATTCTAAGTTTAACATGACATGACTAAAAACCATACTCTCTAAATTGACACTAACATGTTTGATATCCAGTTGTTGCAAGACGGATTACTTTGGAGTGTCTCAAAACTAACATGATTTCGTATTCTAAGTTTAACATGACATGACTAAAAACCATACTCTCTAAATTGATCACCAACATGTTTGATATCCAGTTGTTGCAAGACGGATTACATTGGAGTGTGTCAAAACTAACATGATTTCGTATTCTAAGTTTAACATGACATGACTAAAAACCATACTCTCTAAATTGACACTAACATGTTTGATATCCAGTTGTTGCAAGACGGATTACTTTGGAGTGTCTCAAAACTAACATGATTTCGTATTCTAAGTTTAACATGACATGACTAAAAACCATACTCTCTAAATTGATCACCAACATGTTTGATATCCAGTTGTTGCAAGACGGATTACATTGGAGTGTGTCAAAACTAACATGATTTCGTATTCTAAGTTTAACATGACATGACTAAAAACCATTCTCTCTAAAATGTTCACCAACATGTTTGATATCCAGTTGTTGCAAGACGGATTACATTGGAGTGTGTCAACTAACATGATTACATCAAACGTGACGAGCGTCTGCGGGTGGCTTTACTAACACCAAAATCGGGTTGCAAGTTTTCTTCTACCTCTTCAATAAAGCACAAGTTATCGCTCGTATGTGGGACATTAGGCTCTACATCTCCATTCTCTTCTGCATCATACTCATACTGAGTAATGTCATATGTCCACTTAGGCATCTCTTCGTTGTAATCATCTGACTCAATTGACTTCACCAATTTATCATTACAATACATATACACCAACTTCTCAGCTCTATCACTCAATAAACGATTTCTGCTAATAGAATGCACATACTTGTAACTGCTCCAATTACGTTCAGAACTAGAATTTGAAGCACATTGCGCAAGCACTCTCACAGCTAAGCGTCGCAAAGTTGGAACACTTCCCCCATTCAACATCCACCATTTCCAAGCAGGCTGTTCCTTAGCAAGCTTTTGCACAAACTCCAAGGCAAATCTACCTTCTTTCAATTTATACTTGGTTAGCTCAATTACCGTTGTTGCTTGCTCACCTGGACCTTCATAAAATCGCTCCACAACATCATAGAAATCATCGATTACCTCCTCATCTAGGGCATTCACGTCCATATGCCAGTATTCTGGGTCAAGACAATATGCAACACTATGCAATGGACTATGTGCGCCTACCCACCGAGCGCTTACATACTTGGCCAAGATATTTCTCCTTGCTCTGGTGAATGGAGGACTCCAATGCTTGACAACAGTTTTAGTGGGCTCCTCTGGGTTTGCGAGGCTTTCTTGAATGGACCACCACGCCATCCAAACCTTCCCGATATTTGGCAATCTAGAATCCAACTGGCGCAAAGCAAGCATAACTGGCATCATAACATGATAACAATCTGCTGCTTCCTCCCATAAACTACGATCCGATATCAAAGATCGCATGTACCTCACCTTTTCTTTAACCTTTTCGGACTGGTCAACCTCCCACTCAGAGAAGCCAGCACACACAAAGGTTTCCATCACTGCATTCCTATTTCTTAGGAGAGATTGAAGCATATAAAAATTAGTGCAAAATCTGGTTTCACAAGGCAACTTTAGCATAGTTTCCATGCGTTGGCGATACATATCTAAAACACGTTGCCGTTTGAGCACAAATTTGACAATCTTACTTGCACTATCATAATCTCCTTGAACCACTCTGTATCAGCATTTTTGTACCAATCTTGTAACACCAAGTTAAGGCTATGAGTGTTACAACCAAATGTATAGATATTGGAAAATCGAGATTCCAACATATGACCTGCTGCTCGACAATTAGCTGCATTATCCATAATCACTTGAAGTACATTTTCAGACCCAACTTGGTCGATAGCATCACCAATGATATCGGCGATAAATTGACCAGATTTAACTTCCCCGGAGCTATCAACAGCTTTGATAAAGCATTCCCCACGAGGACATACCAACATTACATTTATCAATGGACGTCTTTGGGCATTCGACCAACCATCACTGACAATTGTGCATCCAGACTGATTTGTGGTGTCAATTATGAGTCTTTGAACGCTTTCCCGTGTGTTGTCATAGCACTTGTCAAGTAATTGATTTCGCATGTGGTGATAAGTTGGTGGACAAAACCCAGGTCCATATTCTCCAATCTTCTTCCAAGCCATCTTCCATGAATCTTTCGTGACCATAGACAATGAAGAACCAGTAAAGAAGATCGCTTTCGCTAATGCAAGTTGAGCATCCTCTAAAGCAGTGGCACGAAAGCTGTCAACTAGATTAGTTTGTCTGGTACGAAACATACCCACCTGAAACTCAGGAGATGCATCCATCGGTATTGAGACATCTGGACCTTGGGTGTCATTTTGGCAAGTAGTATGTGTTGGAGTCACTCCTTGGTTGGAGATCCCTCCACTTGATGCTGCCAAATTCGGCGATTGGTGATTTCTTGCACAGAGATTGGGCCTCTTGTTTTGTGATACTTGTTTACTTATCAAAGCTCTAAGGCGCTTTGCAGCATCATCAGCTCCTGCACCCTTGCATTTACCTCCGGGATTTTTTGTGTTAGTGCCAAGCAAATGCTCCCTTATTCTGGGAGCACCCCCAGATTTTACCAAGCCACAAAAATTACACTTCCATTCGACAAATCTAGAAAGATTGGAAGCAAATTGCCATTCAGGTCCCGGTGATTTTCCTCCGCTCCTCCTCTTGCCACTTTGAGACGCAACATTCAAAGTTTGTGCTGTCATATCTCGTTGCAAGGAAACTCCACTAGTTTCTAATGGTCTGTTGCTTCGTTGGGTTGATGTGCCGCAATTAGAAGCAACCATTGTAACACCTAAACAACAATCATGCAAGATTTGAGATCCAAAACAGCCTGAGTAAAACCAAAATATGCAATTATAAAGTCTAAAACCCACTTCTTGCCAATGCAACCGAACGTTTGGTGAGATGCATTTGAGGCAATCCATCCCTAAATAGAGATGATGTCCCGAACATCTCACCACCTATATCCTCCTCTAGAGAAGCTCCTACCCAGACCAAATGGCACTCGAGTAGACCACCCAAGAGGAGGTAATTGCTAGTCGACCTAAAGAAATCAAACGTTTGGTGAGATGCATTTGAGGCAATCCATCCCTAAATAGAGATGATGTCCCGAACATCTCACCACCTATATCCTCCTCTAGAGAAGCTTCTACCCAGACCAAATGGCACTCGAGTAGACCACCCAAGAGGAGGTATTGCTAGTCGACCTAAAGAAACCAAACGTTTGGTGAGATGCATTTGAGGCAATCCATCCCTAGATAGAGATGATGTCCCGAACATCTCACCACCTATACCCTCCTCTAGGGAAGCTCCTACCCAGACCAATTGGCACTCGAGTAGACCACCCAAGAGGAGACATTGCTAGTCCACGTAACAAATACGATAAACCATTTACAATCAAAATCTTATAAAATACAAAATATTATTAACAAGCTTCAAACAAAAATCCAGAATATTTATACTCACCTCTTGTGTCTTTTAGCCTGAGGTGAGCCACCCAAGTACGTTGGTAAAGTACATTTGGAAGTGAGGGGAAACCCTTTATATAGGTCTCTCCAAAACGGTGAAATTTTTGGCGCAAAAAAAGGCCCGCCGGGCTAGATAAGCAGCCCGCCGGGCTAAATAGTGGCCCGCCGGGCCAAGCTAGTAGCCCGCCGGGAAAACCGGGATAGCAAGTTTCTCCCGGTTGTGTGAATATCTATGATATTAACAAGTGTGTGAGAGTGTTATTAACTAGTGTTATTACCACTTCGCGGTTAACGTGATCACGTGAATGAAATCCCTGACCGTGACTACTCGTATATACCGAGGGTATAACTGCAGCTCTTTACTAGCAGTATATACGAGAAAGCTAAGACCTTAAAATTATAAGTAAAAATGCTATCCAGATGATGAATTTGAATGTGGTTGCAATGGTATTTAAAATTCTGATTGAGAATTGATGAGTTGATTTGGATTTTGATTGAAAAATGATGATTCCTGAATTTTGGTTCAAAAGCGATAAGTTGAACAAAGCCACAATGAGGATGAATGGGACAAATCCCAGTGATGATAGTAATAACTAGAATCATGATTATGACTTCAGCAAATTTTATGAGATTAGTGGATTGTGCTAACAGATTGCTACTGCTAACACTTGACCCGGTGGATCAAGTTAAGGGATGACAAAGTGAGAACTTGCATGACTGAAATTCCCGTGTGGAGGAATGTTCAGATGAAATTTCTTGTCTAATGGACCATTATTGTGTTATGAATGATATGAATGATATAATTTGAATGAATTGTTATCTTATAATGAGTTCTATATAAGGGATCTTTATTCCAGGATTCTATTGGGTTGACGAGACTATAAGGAACCCAAGAATGAGTTGGATCTTAAGAGAAAGAGTTGTTCCCAGAGCTGCGAGATAAGGACATCTTGCATTTTTTAAGTGGGGTAGGATGTAAGCTTTTGAGGTGTACAGGTGTAAGAACCTCCCCTTCTGATCTTATAATTATTCCCCTCTCTGAAATAAAAGAAAGATCCTGTTTTACCCTGTTTTGGCCTAGAGAGAAAAAATGTCTAGAGGGAGGTAATCCAAAATTGAGATATTTTTGGATATAAAAATCCTCCTAGCGTCTAAAATGGTTTCCCCTGAAATAGAAATTCAAAAAGAACTTTTCAATGTGCAATTGGAATTATTTAAAAATATGTATAAAGGACCTTAGCCTAAAGGTCTAGATTTTTAGAAATTTTTGGATTATGGTCCAATGAAGGTTCCTATGGGGGGCCAATAGGATCAATCCAAGTGTGGGGAGGAGATAAATCCAATTTATAAAAGAAAAATACCAAAAAATGAGTAAATGCCCACATAAGATGAAGAGTTGACTGAGTACAAGGTTTATTAGTAAAAAACTATGAGATATTATTAAAAAAATGAGATATTTTTGGTATAATAATACATTTTTTACACCTTGGTAAGGAGAAGGGGGCACTTCAAGGAGGCGCCTATTTCACACATGTGGTGGAGTTTTTAACTCAAAAAAATGTGATATTTTTATCTCTCCTCTCTCCTGGATCAAACCAAATCAAAAAAATGTGATATTTTTATCTCTCCTCTCTCTTGGATCAAACCAAATCAAATGGGAGCCAAACTAGGTCCAAATCTTGTCCAAATTCAGCCAAAACTGAACCTGGAAAATTCTAGAACCTAGTTGGACTTGGTTAGAGGCCTCCCTCACCTATAAAAAGATGCTTAGTCCTTTTTAAAAAAATATGTGAGCTAAACCATGCTAGTCCTCAACATACTGACCAATTGATTGGTTGGGGGCCTCTCGTAAGACTAAAGAATCAAGCAAAACAAGAGGTAAAGTGTGACTTTATCAAAACTGAACCTGGAAAATTCTAGAACCTAGTTGGACTTGGTTAGAGGCCTCCCTCACCTATAAAAAGATGCTTAGTCCTTTTTAAAAAAATATGTGAGCTAAACCATGCTAGTATTATACTAAAATAATGATATTTTTTATTATCCTCTAAAAAACCTCTACAATTTGGAGAGATTGGAGCTTCTCTCTCTCTTCAACCTTCTTTGGAGCCTTCCTCAACATACTAACCAATTGATTGGTTGGGGGCCTCTCCTAAGACTAAAGAATCAAGCAAAACAAGAGGTAAAGTGTGACTTTATGATTTTTTTCTTAATCTTCTATATGTTTTTCACTTCTCAACCCCTCTCAAGCCTGAGAAGTATTCAATTGAATGGTTCTTCAATGCAAATGAATCTCTCTAATTAATTTTAGTAATTAATCACATAAATTTTACATTTATGCTTAAGGTAGAATGCTTTTATGTTTATCTCTCTCCCCCCCAAAGAATGGTCATTCCTATGACCAATTCTCTATTCAATTAGTGCTTCTCATGGAGAAATTATCAATTCACAAATAAAACTCTAGGCTTGTGAAGCTAGAGGTTTAAGAAGATGGTTTTTATACTTATATGCTTGAAAATTATGGTAATAATATGAGATAAATCCATAAAATGGATTTAAGGCTAAAAGATAGTTATACAATCATAATTACATTACTATGTCTTATTCTTTTCATAAAAGTTAAAAATTGCCAGTAATAAGTGGAGCTATGGCAAAACTTTTAAGAAAATTGATACATAATTCATTCTTATGTATAACGTAAAAAGAGGACTTCCTACCATATTCTAGGATTGAATATCCTAGACTAAAAGAATGGTTTTTTTGTCACATTCAATGGAAAACTAATTTTTAAGTTTATGTGTAATTAAAAATTTAAGAAAAGAGAAAATTATGGTAATTATATTTAAATGATAAAAGAGGAATTCCTATGACATTTGGAATTCAATCATTTAAATGGAAAAAGAGAAACTCCTAGCATATTGAAAATAATGAATATTTTATTTAAATTCAAAGATAAATTTTGGGTAAATTCATAAAAGAGGAATTCCTTTGACATTTGAAATTCAATCATTCAAATGGGAAAAGAGAAATTCCTAGCCTACTGGAATTAATGCATATTTTATTTAAATTCAAAGATGAATTTTAGGTAAATTTATTTTAAGCATGATAATTATTTAAATGATAAAAGAGGATTTTCTATGACATTTGAAATTTAATCATTTAAATGAGAAAAGAGAAATTCCTAGCATATTGGAACTAATGGATTTTTTAAAAAAAATTCAAAGATGAATTTAAGGTAAATTTTTTTATGCATGAGAATTGTTTAAATGATAAAAGAGAAATTCCTATGACATTGAAATTCAATCATTTAAATGCGAAAAGAGAAATTACTAGCATATTGGAATTAATGGATATTTTATTTAAATTCAAAGATGAATTTTAGTTAAATTTATTTTATGCATGAGAAATATTTGAATGATAAAAGAGAAAATCCTATGATGGGAATAGGATGCGGAATGGATGTGATAAGATGTAAATGAGATGTGAAAAGATGTAAATGAGATGCGATAGGATATGAATGGATGTGATAAGATGAAATGGGATGTGATAAGATGTAAATGGGATGCGATAGGATGTGAATGGATATGATAAGATGTAAATGGGATGCGATAGGATGTAAATGTGATAGGATGTGAATGGATGTGATAAGATGAAATGGGATGTGATAAGATGTAAATGGGATGCGATAGGATGTGAATGGATGTGATAAGAGGAAATGGGATGTGATAAGATGTGAATGGATGTGATAAGATGAAATGGGATGTGATAAGATGTAAATGGGATGTGGTGTAATGAAAATGAATGTGGATGAGATGTGAAGTAAATGGATGTGGATGTGAATGATGAGGTGAGAATGAGATGAGAGGATATGTGGAAGGGTGAGATGGGAATTAAATGAATGTGGATGTGTATGTGAAAGAATGTGATGTAAATGGATGTGGTTACGTATGTGAAAGAATGTGATGTAAATGGATGTGGATGTGTATGTGAAAGAATGTGATGTAAATGAATGTGGATGTGTATACGAAAGAATGGATATGGATGTGTATGTGAAAGAATGGATGTAGATGTGAATGAGATGTGATGTGATATAAGGGGATGTGGATGTGAATGTGATGTAGATGTGGATGAGATGCGGTGTAATGTAAAGAGATGTGGATATGAATGTGATGTGGATATGGATGAGATGTAAAGAGATGTGATGTGACATGAATACATATGGAAGTGAAGTAATAGATGTGAATGTATGGATAGATGTGGGTAGTCGTACATGTGAATGATTGGATGGATGTGGATGAATGGGATGAGATGTGTATGAATGAGATATGATTTGGATAGATGTGATGTAATATAATGTGGATAGAATGTATGTGATGGGATGGTGATGAGAATGAATAAGATGGATATGAATGAATATAATGTGATGGATGTGATGTGAATCGGATAGATGTGAATGAATGAGATGTGATGTGAAATGGATGTGATGTGAATCGGATAGATGTGAATGAATGAGATGTGATGTGAAATGGATGTGATGTGAATCGGATAGATGTGAATGAATAAGATGTGATGTGAAATGAATGTGATGAGATATGATGTAAATGGAGATAGATGTGAATGGATGAGATGTGATGTGAATTAGATGTGATGTGATGTGATGTGGATTGGGGTAGATATGAATGGATGAGATGTGAATGAATGTGATGTGATGAGATGTGGATATGGGTAGATGCGAGTGGATGAGCTGTGGATATGGGTAGATGCGAGTAGATGAGATGTGATGGGGATAAAGGAGAAAAGATGTGAAGAGATGGAAAATGATGTGATTGGATGAGAATGCGAATACATATAAATTGGATGTGGATTAAATAAAGTGGACTGATGTGGAACAATGTGGAAAGTCGAGAGTTCATGATAGAAACTGTATTTATGACCTGTTTTTAAATGACTGTTTTATGTCAATAATGACTGGGGAAGCATTTTGACCGTCTTGTGAATGAGGTCGTGGAGACCTAACTGATAAAGTTGCAGCAGCTGATGGAGAGTAAATGGAGGACGTCTCGCGTAGCACGGTCGACTGAGGTCTTGACCAGCCTCAGTTCAATTTAGATGGTGAGCTTCTGATATGGTGGATGAGGGACCAAGGAAGCAGCCTATGAGTGAAGCGCTAGGTGACCTGCGAAGGATCCTAGAGGGTGCTGACCATACGGTGCTCGGGCTTTGGGTCACCAAAGATACCCACGCGTGCATCGAGGAAGATATTGGAACAAGGAGTAAGAGTTGTTTTCTGAATTCGGGCATGGATCTGGTTGATTGACCTTGCTGGTCCTCAACGGAAGAGTCCATGGCTCTTTTATATGGATCTATTGGTTGATCTTGTTAATCCTCAACGGGGATTCCATCTGGATTTTTATAAGTGAATATATTGTCGGGTAATATGAGATAGGAACTGTCGAAAAGGCCCTTGAGTGGACAGGTGTTGATGAGCGTTCTGGTTTGCCAAACAATGATGCCATAGGTACACCGATGAAGGAATGATTGGAAATTAGATTTCAACCAGATATTTTGGAGGATTATCATCAGTGATACTATGGTTTCGCTAAAAGATTGTTTTAAAGTCAGCTGAATTTGTGAAATAGGCAATTTCATATTGGGTGTGTAAGTGGTGTGACTATCTTGAAGTTTGCATGAAGCGTCGCGTAGGGGGCCTGGGAACTCTTTTCCCTAGTACCTACAACAAAAGCTAACCAAATTCCTAATTGGATTCCATCACTACAGTGGTTAGGCAATTGGCTAACCCATGGGACTAGATGGGGTTAGGTTGGACTGATGGATCCCTAAGATGAGACTCAATTGTGTTATGGTACGATAGACGAAGTAAATCCCTGATAGAAATTGTTCCATGGAACGGCTGTGCCTCTCAATGAGGAAAAAAGCGTTGGTCTCTATGATCAAAGTGCCAGTCTTTTCCTTAATCTGACCATGGGACTTACGGGTTCAGTCGGATCAGTTTGGTTAGATAAGATTCTTGACTACGTTAGAGTAAAAATATCCCATGGAGGAATCTCCTCTCTCCTTGCTGGGCGAGGGAAGTTTTTCTAGGTTTGGGTTTGGAAGAACCGAGGGATTAGTCTCTTGTCCGGATATCCATGGGCAAAGCCTCGAGTGAGAGGATATGCTCCGTGCAAGAAGTTCTACTTCTACTGCTGGCACCCTCGAATTTGTTGCGCGGAGGGGGCAGGGATCTTTCAGCTGGTATCAGAGCGAATTGGCTAAAGTGGATCAACCGAGAAGCCAAAAATGTCAAAAATTAATGAAGTAGCAGTAAAAGGTTGGAATTGTGTGATGAAATTCATACAATTTGATATTTAGAATGAATATCATAAATTAGTAATTGGGTCTTCAAATGGAAGTACCGCAATTGTATGGAATCCCTGACTTGCCTGAGGCCTAGACATGATGGTATTTACCTTATAATTCCAAGGACCGTGACTACCCGTATATACTGAGGGAATAACTGCAGCTCTTTACTGGCAGTATATACGAGAAAATCTGACCTTGAAATTATAAGCAAAAATGCTATCCATATGATGAATTCGAATGTGGTTGAAATGATATTTAAAATTCTGATTGAGAATTGATGAGTTGATTTGCATTCTGATTGAAAAATGATGATTCCTGAATTTTGGTTGAAAAGTGATAAGTTGAACAAAGCCACAATGAGGATGAATGGGACAAATCCCAGTGATGATGATAATAACTGGAATCATGATTATGACTTCAGCAAATCCCTATGAGATTAGTGGATTGTGCTAACAGATTGCTACTCTTAACACTTGACCCGGTGGATCAAGTTAAGGGATGACAAATTGAGAACTTGCATGACTGAAATTCCCGTGGAGGAATGTTCAGATAAAATTTTTGGTCTAATGGACCATAATTGTGTTAAGGATATGAATGATATGATCTGAATAAACTGTTATCTACTAATGAGTTCTATATAAGGGATCTTTATCCCAAAGAACTTTCCAATGTGCAATTGGAATTATTTGAAAATATGTATAAAGGACCTTAGCCTAAAGGTCTAGATTTTCAGAAATTTTTGAATTATGGTCCAATGAAGGTTCCTATGGGCCAATAGAATCAATCCAAGTGTGGGGAGGAGATAAATCCAATTTATAAAAGAAAAATACCCAAAAATGAGTAAATAATCACATAAGATGAAGAGTTGACTGAGTACAAGGTCTATTAGTAAAAAACTATGAGATATTACTAAAAAAATGAGATATTTTGGGTATAATGATACATTTTTGACACCTTGGTAAGGAGAAGGGGGCACTTCAAGGAGGTGCCTATTTTACACATGTGGTGGAGTTTTTAACTCAAAAAAATTGTGATATTTTTTATCTCTCATCTCTCCTAGATCAAACCAAATGAAAAGGGAGCCAAACTAGGTCCAAATCTTGTCCAAATTCAGCCAAACTAAATCTAAAAAATTCTAGAATCTAGTTGGACTTGGTTAGAGGCCTCCCTCACCTATAAATAGATCCTTAGTCCTTTGTAAAACAATCTGTGAACTATACCATGCCAGTATTATACTAAAATAATGATATTTTCTATTATCCTTAGTCCTTTGTAAAACAATCTGTGAACTATACCATGCCAGTATTATACTAAAATAATGACATTTTCTATTATCCTCTAAAAATCCTCTACAATTTGGAGAGATTGGAGCTTCTCTCTCTCTCTCTTCAACCTTCTTTAAAGCCTTTCTAACCATACTAACAAATTGATTCGTTGGGGGTCTCTCCTAAGACTAAAGAATCAAGCAAAACAAGAGGTAAAGTGTGACTTTATGATTTTTTTCTTAATCTTGTAAATGTTTTTCACTTCTCAACCCCTCTCAAGCTTGAGAAGTAGTCAAATGAATGGTTCTTCAATGCAAATGAAGCTCTCTAATGAATTCTAGTGATTAATCACATAAAGTTTACATTTATGCTTAAATTAGAATTCATTTATGTTTATCTCTCTCTCCCCCAAAGAATGGTCATTCGTATGACCAATTCTCTATTCAATTAGTGCTTCTCATAGAGAAATTCTCAATTCACAAATCAAACTCTAGGCTTGTGAAGCTAGAGGTTTAAGAAGATGGTTTTTATAGTTATATGCTTGAAAATTATGGTAATATTATGAGATAAATCCAAAAAATGGATTTAAGGCTAAAAGATAGTTATACTATATTTCACTCCTAATGGGGATTGGACTAATACTAAGCTTAGCCATGGACATGACTAAGCTTAGCCATGGACATGACTAATGCTCCTCTCACTAGATTTGGCCAACCCCTGAATGTAGATTTGGACAATTTCCCAAATCTATATTTAATTCATAGTTCACTCTTATTAGGGAATTGCCTTACTTATGCTCTTCTCACCACATTTTACTAACCAATTAAATAAGGATTTGGCAAACCATTAAATATATATTTTGATAATTGTCTAAATCTACCTACAACCCAAACCTCAACCCTTTTGAGGACCTCTAAAGTTCTCCTCTCACTATACCTCAACTCTATTGGGCACCATGCCTAAGGCCAACCCTGAATGGAGTTTCTCTAATTCTCTTATTTTTGGATTTAGCCAACCATTCATTGACATATATTTGGACGAATTTATATACATACATACACCACTCCTATTCGGGATTGCCTAATGCTCCTCTTACTAGAACCATTTAGTATAGATTTGGAGTTGTCCAAATCTACATACAATGCATAGCTCACTCATAATATTAGTAACTAATTCTCTGCTCACAAGATTTGGCTAACCATTAAATATATAGATTTGGACAATTATCCAAATCTATCTATAGTTTAGAGCTCACTCCTAAGGGGGATTAGCCTAATGCTAACCCTAACCATGTACATGACTAATGCTCCTCTCACTAGGTTTCTCAATGTAGATTTGGAAAATTTCCCAAATCTATATTTAATTCTTAGTTCACTCATATAAGGGACTTTCCTACCTAATTCTCTTCTCACCACATTTGTCTAACCAATTAAATGCCGATTTGGCCAACCAATTAAATGTAGGTTCGGCCAACCATGAAATATAGATACCTCAACCCTTTTGGGGACTTCTATACCTCAACCCTATTGGATACCTTACCTAAGTCCAACCCTTGATATGAATTCGTCTAATGCTCTTCTCGTTGGATTTAGCCAATCATTCATTGATATAGATTTAGAAAAATCTATACACATACATACACCACTCCTATTGGGGACCTAATGCTCCTCTTCCTAGAACCATTAAGTATATATTTGAACATTGGGGTATAGAAAAGTCCAAGGGGAGTGTAGTTCAGAAGATGGTGGAGAAGAAGTTGAAGGAAATGGGGGTCAAGCAGGCAGGTAGCAAGAAGGCTCATCGTGATATTTTTGAAAAGGATGGTCATTTGACAACTAACTGCTGGTACAACCCAAACTTCAGGGAGGACGAATTCCGAAGCGGGTTCAGCAAAAAATTCAATAGAATTTGGCCCAGGCAAGTGGAGTGTGTCCATATGTTGCACGACAGCAGAGGCCGTTTAACAATTTGGGATGGCAAAGGCAGCAACAAAATTTTCTGGGGATGGAGACAACCTTTTAATCAAAATAGGCCATTTAGAGGAAATTTCAATCAAGGGTTCCGACCAAGATTTGGCGGATTTCAGAATTCTAGACCATGGGGAGGAAATTGGAATCAGCAGTCAGCAGAAAGCAAGGTTGGCAACACCAAGGATGGCAACAGCCACCAAATTGGAGTTAGCAAAATTGGAATCAGCAAGGGTGGAATCCACAAGGATGGAATCAGCAACCACCAAATGAGCAGTTACCACAGTTACCTACACCACCTGTGGAACAGAGGGAAGCAGAGAAAGCACCTCAAAGCAATTTAATTGATGTTGAAATTTCTTAGGATCATGGGACAAATGAAGTGTCAACAAATTGTTCTCCGGAGTGTGATTGTTTGCAATGCAAGATAGGTGAAACAGAAGTATTTGCAGTCACACGCTCTAAAGCGAAGCTAAAACCACCTTTGGATTGGGAGGAACAGAAAGAAGTCAGAAATGAGGTAGTTGAAGAAGTGGAGAAGTCAGGAGGAGAAGGGATGACATCCAAGCAGAAGAAAAAGCACATGAAGGAAGTGTAGAATTTTGAATTGACATCAGGAGCACTATTTGAAGAACTGTTGAATACTCCTATGCATTTCACATTAGATCAGTTTCTCTCATTGGTTATGATTTTCAGGGACAGGCTTTACTCAATCACAAGGAAGTCAACTGTTCCAGAGATTCAGAGTGCATTAAAAGAGAGTGTTGGAAGTTATCAGATCAGTCCTGATGATGTTGATTTTACCATCCCAACTGTTAAGTTTGAGTTTGATGGTCGCATATTTTCAGATGTTCTGCTAGATGGCAAATTTGGAGTAAACATTTTGTCAGAAATTGAATTTTCAAGGATGATAGATGTGAAGCTTGAACCTGCACCATTTCAAGTAAGGATGGCGGATCAACGAAGAGTTCAGCCGATTGGGATGCTGAGAGGACAAACCCTCAAAGTGCATGGGTTGCCATTTCAAGCAAATTTTGTTGTTTTGAAAATGCAGGATGTAGGTAATGCTTACTCAATGCTGTTAGGAAGACCCTGGTTCAAGACAACAAAGCTTAAGCAGGATTGGGAAAAGAATGAAGTGGTTTTGAAGAAAGAAAGAAATTCTGTAAGGATTCCAATGGCTTCTAAGAAAAGATTGTCAACATCATTAAGGCCAATCATGGCTCAGACTATTAATTTGGCTGAGAAAGTTGGAGGAGAAAGCATGTTTTCTGGAAGCTAATCCCAGTGTTGTACCAGTGTTTGAAGTTGATGTGGAAAGGATTGTGCAAAAGTATGTTTGCCAGGAGGAATCTAAGAAGTTAGCCAAGGAGTCATCTAGTAAGTCAAAGAATTTGGATGTAGAGCAGAATCCGATTCAGGAGTCAACAGTTTCTCATCAGCTAAAGTTGAAGGAGGATTTGGAATGTTCAAAAGGGGAGGTTGCACCAAAGGAGGCAATAACCAGAGCAGAGTTCTTGTATGATAAGCTGATGGAAAAGGTTTCAAGGGTAAAAGAGGATGATTTGCAAGATTTGAATTTGGGATCTGAAGTCAGTCCAAAAATTGTCAAAGTCAATGTCAACTTGGATGACAAATTCAAGGAGGATCTTAGGAAGTTGTTGCAAGAGTTTATGGATGTATTTGCTTGGGATTATTATGACTTGAAAGGCATGGATCGAGGAGTGTATAAGCATCAGATTAATTTGAAGGAAGATGTAGTGCTAGTAATTCAGCAGCGCTACAAGATGAATCCGAATTATGCAAAAAGCAGGTGAAGGAGGAGTTAGATAAGCTTTTGCAAGTGGGTTTCATTGTCCCGATAGATCAAGCAGAATGGCTGTCACCAATAGTGGTTGTTCCAAAGAAGTAGGCAAAATTCAGGTGTGTGTGGATTATAGGAAGCTGAATGCAGCAACAATTGCAAATCCATTTCCATTGCCATTTGTGGATTCGATTCTGGATGATGTAGTAGGGCATGAGATGTACAACTTTCTTGATGGATTTTCAAGGAAAGGAGCAGATCAGATCATTAGAAGATGTGTTCTAGATGAGGAGCAAAAGGCGGTTTTGCAGGAGACACATCATGGAACAGCTGGATTTTTCAAGAGAGATTACACGAAGAAAAATTATGCAAGCAGGTTTGTGGGGTGGCCATCGTTGCTTAAGGATGCACATCAGTTTGCTAGGGAATGTTTGCAATGTCAGAAGACTGGACAACCAACTTCAATGGATAGGATGCAAGATCACCCTGTATTGCCACTTGAGCCATTCCAGAAGTGGGGATTAGATTTTGTTGGTCCCATAAAGCCAAAAGCTAGTAGGACAGGAGCAAGATACATTCGGGTCGCAATAGATTATGCCACAAAGTGGGTAGAAGCAATACCTTTGAGGGACAACAAAGCAGCAAGTGTGGCCAGATTCTTGTACAAGCACATTATGACAGGATTTGGATGTCCAATTGAATTAGTGTTACATCAGGGTGTGCATTTTTTGAATTCAGTCATTGAAGAATTGACAAGCAAGCATATGATCATGCATAAGAAGTCAACCCCCTATCATCCGCCAAGCGAATGGGCAAGCAGAGAGTACCAACAAAGTGTTGGTAAGGATCCTGAAAAAGATAGTGGCAAAGAAAAGGTCTGATTGGGATGACAAGTTGGATTCAACATTGTGGTCATTCTGTACAGCTAGCATACAAAGTTGCAACAGGAATGACACCTTTCAAGCTAGTTTATGGGATTGAAGCAGTTGTTCCAATGGAATATGTAGTTCCAAGCTTGAGGTTAGCAATACAGCATAGGCTGAGCCCAGAGGATTCAGTTTTGCATCGACAAAGAGAGTTGCTGAAGTTGGAAGAAGATCGGATTCAGAGTGCTTATGCAGTGGAAATAAGTCAGAACAGAAGACAAGCATGGATTTCAAGGTAGGTGAAATTCAAGATATTTCAAAAAGGCGATTGGGTGATTCTATACAACTCAAAGCTGGGACCACATACGGGTAAGCTGAAGCTGAGGTATTTTGGGCCTTATCAGATTGTTGAAGAATTGGGGCAAGGTACTTTCAGGTTGAAGGATGTGTTTGGGACTCCGGTTCTGAAACCAGTAAATGGATTCCGACTGAAAAAGTTATATGGAAAGGTCCCTGAAATCCCTCATTGGATGGTGAATAAAGCTGAGGAGATAGCAATCAAATGGGTAGATGTTGTGCCAGAAGTTCTAGTGGAAGATTTAGCAAATGTGACTGATTGTCAAGGCATAAATGATGACATATGGCTGCGGAGTTGAATCTGGTGGCGATGACATAGAAGAGATAGAAGTGGATGAAAAGTTTGATGTGCAGGACAGGAGACGGAGGTTTGGCTGTGGCGAATTGGGCTGTACGACTATGCTTGTTTGCCATGGGAGCTATGGGAGAAGAATGAATACGCAGGGAAGCAGCTCAGCTATCTTAGAAATAATGCAGGGCTCATTGCGGATGACAAAGAAGTCACACCGCAGCTGGTTGCAGAGGTTTTCAAGGTGCCTTACAGTCCAGGGCAGAAGGTGAAGAAGATCAGCGATGCCATCATGAAGGCAGAGTTTGGAGTGCCAGAAGGCACAAGATCTTATTACATGGTTCGGAATTGTCGCAAACTCCATAGTGTGCATTTGTTTTGGTATCTGGACAAGGTTTGTTTGTTGGCAAAGATGGCTTATATGTCCAAGGAGGCATTTGCACCTATGTATCATGCAGAGAGAGGGTCAAAGATAGATTGGGTGACCTTCATTTTTGATAGGATGCAGCTGACAGAGCTGAAGGACAAGAGTAGATTACCTCCTATGGTATCACCAACAAGTGTTGTGGGAAGAGCTGATCAGGGGAAAGTGAGTGAGTTCAAGAAGAGGAAGTTGATATGGGAGCCGATGTCTTTTGATAAGTCAAAGAGTGGAGTGCGGCATGGCTTGAAGAATTTGGAGAGAAGCCCTAGTAAGCAGAGAGATGTGGCAAAGATAACATTATTCCCTCAACAACCTATGGTGCCTAGATTAGAATCCTGGAACAAAACCATCACCCGCAAAAAGTGGGGGAGAGCTCTAGGGAGCAAACTCCGATTACACAAGCAATCAAGGCAAATCCTTTTTCATAAGAATACAGTTTGCGGCTAGTCGGAATATTTTCTGTGCAAGATGCAATTCGAAGTTTGTCAGATTTGAATAGATTCATATGCAATCAAGATGCTATGATTCTGACATTGGAAGAGCAGAAGGTAGATGGACAGAAGGTTGATATGATGGAAAGAGAGATTAAAAGGCTGCAAGACAAAGTAGAGGAGATGATGGAAGAAGTAAAAGCTTTGTAGGAGGCGTTAGTTTGCGCGGACACAAAGAGTCAGAGTTGCTATGCGGAACTGCTTACTACAGTGCATGACTTCGGAAGTTGTGGCAGCCAAATTCATTTCCCTTTTCAAATCTTCCCATGAGTGTGGCATATTTCCTTGTTTGAGCATATTTCTCCACCATTGGTGAGCAAAATCTTCCATGTGTAATGAAACAAATTGTACCTTATCTACTCACTCAGAATAAAGTTGAAAATAGGTCTCCATCTTGGTAATGTAGTACTCATGTAAAGCTGAACCATCACCCTCAAACTTGGAGAGTGAAACCTTGTCTTTGATATCCTTTGAAGTATTAGAATATCTCGAGTCCTATGATGAATAGATGGTTTGCACTTTTGCATTTTCCTCTAGGAATTCATGAATTGGGCAAAGTTCTTATACGAAAGAAGGCAACTCCATCCATCTATCATGTGCCTCTCTTGTTGATGAAAGAAGGCAACTCCATCCATCTATCATGTGCCTCTCTTTGCCTTTGTGTGAAAGGACAGATGCTCCCAATCATGCATAGTCTCTTTCTCATCCCGAAGCATCTCTTCATCTACCATTATGGGCTGATTTTCCTTTGGAAGAGTGGGTATTCACCTCGCATCCTCAAAGCATGAATCCATTGGCTTGAATGAACCTTGTTGGTTGCCATTTAAATGAGATGAACCAGGCTAAAATGAAGGTGGCATGGAGAAGGCCACTTTGGATGGGCAAGGAGTTATAGGAGTACTGATGGCTGAAGCGGATGCAGATTCACTGAGGACAGAGGTGTTTGAATACATCAAAGAGCTTTGGGGCCACACAGCAAGATTGTTTCAGGAGCATATGGCAGTGCCCATTGACAAATTCAAAGTCTGGTTTGAGGCTCCAGGAGAACATTCGGTTTTCGAGCAGAGAATGCAGAATTAAAGGCAAAGATTGCAGAGTTGTAGATGCAAGTAGAAGCAAGTAGAAGTAGCAAAGCAGGAGGCAAAGATGTAGATGTCTTTGGAGGCATTGGATAAGCAGAATGTGGATGATAAAGCGCACGGAAAGGAGGATGTTGAGAAGGTGGTAGTGCTGATTGAAGACAAGGAGGCAGAGTCGGATTGAGTCGAATGTCAAGCAGCGGAAGGCAGAACAGAGGATGCAGTAAAGAAGTCATCGGAGGCTACTGATAAAGAAAGTGGCTAAGCAGATCAAGGGACTGTGGGTCTGAGGTCAGCCTTTGGCTCAAGCCACCAAGCTGTGCCAGGTGTTTAGGCTAGACCTTAGGAGGAATTACTTTTATCATATATATGGTCTTTAGTCTATTCTTGACGTTTGTCTATTTTGATGACTTTTCGAATCTTGGAAGTAGAAGGTCGTAGCTATTCATAGCACGACAGATGTTCAGTTATGTAATCGTGTGTGTTTTTTGGCGGATACATGTAGCTATGGGCGGATTCCAGAATATTAGATGCAGTTTATCAATCTATTTGTCTTATTCTGTGTTTCAGATCTTCTGTGTAATTCATATTTGAGTACAGTAGATATGCAGTGATGTAGACAGAGAAATGTCTGTGATGTGTGAATGAAGTTCTATGTGAATTCTGATTATCTCGACAATCGTCCAAATCTATGTGTTGAAGAGGTGTTGAATGGTTAGTCAAATCTTCTAAGAAGAGTATTAGCTACTAATATAAGTGAGCTATAAATGTTATATAGATTTAGACAACTATCCAAATCTTTATTGAATGGTTCTAGTAAGAGGAGAATTAGGCAAATCCCCAATTTGAGTGGTGTATGTATGTATATAGATTTGTCCAAATATATATCAAGGAATGGTTGTGGCTAAATCCAATGAGAAGAGCATTATACAAATCCATATTAAGGGTTGGACTTAGTCAAGGTCTCCAATAGGATTGAGGTCTACTGAGAGGAGAATTTTGGAAGTCCCCAACAATAGCAATAAGATATTAATTGTAGTTAGATTTAGACAATTATCCAAATCTATATTGAATGGTTAGCCAAATGCAATGATATGAGCATAAAACAAATCCCCAATAATAAGGGAATAGGGGTGAGTTCTAGTGGGAGGAGCATTTTGGAAGTCCCCAATAGAATCAAGCTATGGACTAGAGTTAGATTTGGACAATTGTCCAAATCTATATTGAATGGTTGGCAAAACCTAGTGATATGAGCATTAGACAAATCCCCAATAAGGGTTAGCCTTGGGCAAGTCTCCAAGTAGGGTTGAATTCTAGTGGGAGGAGCATTATGGAAGTCCCAATTAGAATTGAGCTACAAATTATAGTTAGATTTGGAAAATTTTCGAAATCTATATTGAAGAGTCGGCCAAATCTAGTGAGATGAAAATTAGACAAGTCCCGGGTTACCATTAGGCAATTCCCCAAAAGAGCAAGGTCACATGTGATGGTCATTATGCATTTATATTCAATGTAGATTTGGATAGTTGGCAAAATGTATGTTGGTGGGATTTAGACAAATTGAATGAATTTCCATATCTTTGTGCAACTCCCATATTAATCTAGAAATTTTGTCCAAGGGTTTGGTTAGGTGGATACCTAAGAATTGGGCGAATGAGTGGGTGAGAAAGGTTATAGTCTAGGCTCTATGGATACATAAGGGATTTGGACAAATTTAATAGTTGTCCATATCTTTGTCCATATCCCATGTCTAGCCATTATGGTATCCAAGGATTTGGTTAAGTGGATGCCCAAGGATTTGGCCAAGTGGGTGACCAAGTTAATAGTTCACTATCTAAGTCTTCATGTTATGTGTGAATGGCTCTAGCTTGAAAGGGGTTGTTTTCATTTTTATGGAGGAGTTTACTTCTAGTTTAACTCTAGAGCCAAAGATATCTATTTCAAAGAGCAAAAGAGCCAAAGGCAATCCACATATAGGTATGCAATACATCTTTCTTATTTACAAGACTCATCAAAAGAAAGAAAGCATGCTACCATAAGCCTAATCTTAGATTAAATAACTTGCCAAGAGATTATAGATTAGAGAAACTTTAATGAAATGCATTAATAAATAGTGATAGATTAAATGCATTAATCTCACAGGTTAGTCAAATTAGTGACTATGGATGAAAAGTTAGTATAACCAGTTTAATTAGTGATGAATCGGTTTAATATATTAATTTTGAATAGTTAATAAAGATAAATTAGTTAGTATAATTATTGATAATATTAAGTTAGTTAATCAAAATTCATTGATGGCGTGCAAGGTAAGATTCCTCCCTCCAGTTTTTGAGGTGTACAGATGTAAGAACCTCCCTTTTTGATCTTGTAATTATTCCCCTCCTTGAAATAAAAGAAAGATTCTGTTTTACCCTGTTTTAGCCTAGAGAGAGAAAATGTCTAGAGAGAGATAATCCAAAATTGAGATATTTTTGGATATAAAAATCCTCCTAGTGTCTAAAATGGTTTCCCCTGAAACAGAAATTCAAAAAGAACTTTCCAATGTGCATTTGGAATTAATTGAAAAGAAGTATAAAGGACCTTAGCCTAAGAGTCTAGATTTTTAGAAATTTTTGGATTATGGTCCAATTAAGGTTCCTATGGGCCAATAGAATCAATCCAAGTGTGGGGAGGAGATAAATCCAATTTATAAAAGAAAAACCCCGAAAAATGAGTAAATGCTCACATAAGATGAAGAGTAGACTAAGGACAAGGTTTATTAGTAAAAAAACTATTAGTATTACTAAAAAAATGAGATATTTTGGGTATAATGATTCAATTTTGACACCTTAATAAGGAGAAGGGAGCTCTTTAAGGAGGCACCTATTTCACTTATGTGGTGGAGCTTTAAACTCAAAAATATTGTGATATTTTTATCTCTCCTCTCTCCTAGATCAAACCAAATCCACAAACTAGGTCCAAATCTTGTCCAAATCCACCCAAACTGAATCTGGAAAATTCTAGAAACTAGTTGGACTTGGTTAGAGGCCTCCCTCACCTATAAATAGATCCTTAGCCCTTTGTAAAAAAATATGAGAACTATACCATGCCAGTATTATACTGAAATAATAATAATTTCTATTATCCTTCTAAAAATCCTCTACAAATTGAAGAGATTGGAGCTTCTCTCTCTCTTCAATCTTCCTTGGTGACTCCAACAACATACCAAACCAATTGATTGGTTGCGAGCCTCTACTGTGATCAAAGAATCAAGGAATTTAGGAGGTAAAGTGTGGATTATTGTCTTCTTTTTCTTAAATCTCCAAATATTTCTCTTGTCAACCCCTCTCAAGCTTGAGAAGCATTAATTTGAATGGCTTTTGAATACTATTGAAGTTCTTTAATGTATTGTAATGAAGAAATACATAAATTTTCATTTATGCTTAATTTATAATAGTTTTTAAGCATTTCTCTCTTCCCCCCAAAGAATGGTCATTCCTATGACCTATTCTCAATTCAAATGAAGCTTCTCATGAAGCATTTCTCTAATCTAAAAGTAATTTCTATGCTTGTCTATTTGAAGGCCAAAATAATACCTTTTAATACTTTTATGCTATTTAATTTATGGTAAAATTAAGAATCAATCCATAATTGGATAATGATCTTTCAAATTTATTGAGAATTATCAGTAATAGCAGCGGAGCTATGGTAAAATTTTTGAAAAATAAACACATAAATCATTTTCATTTATATTATGAAAAGAGGACTTCCTACCATATTCTAGGATTAATCATCCTAGATTAATTGAAGGATTCTCATTATAATCATGAAAGTTTTATTTTTATGTTTATGTATAAATAGTAATTAGCAAAAGAGAAATTTCTAGTAATTCATTTTTAATGTTAAAAGAGGAATTCCTATGACATTTGGAATTCCATCATTGAGATGGGAAAAGAGAAATTCCTAGCATATTGGAATTATTGGATAATTCATTTAAATTCAAAGATGAAATTTAGATAAATTTATTTTATCTATAAGAAATATTTAAATGTTAAAAGAGGAATTCCTATGACATTTGAAATTCCATCATTGAGTTGGGAAAAGAGAAATTCCTAGCATATTGGAATTATTGGATAATTCATTTAAATTCAAAGATAAATTTCAGATAAATTTATTTTATCTATAAAAAATATTTAAATGTTAAAAGAGGAATTTCTATTACATTTGGAATTCCATCAATTAGATGGAAAAAGAGAAATTCCTAGCATATTGAATTTATGGGTATTTTATTTTAGATGAAATGACTTTATGAATAAAAGAGGAATACCCATGACATTGGAATGCAATTATTTAAATGCGAAAAGAGGAATTCCCATGGTATTCGAGATCCAAGAAATTAAAAGGAAAGAAGAGGAATTTTTAGTATATTTCAATTTATGATTACCTACTATCAAAAGTGAAAATATGGGTAGAATTGATTTCTCTAAATCCCATGAATTCTTCTATTCCAAAAGAGGAATATTGAATATAATTCATTTGAGAAATTGAGAATGAATATGGAACTAATCGTCGAGAAAAAGAACCTTTAATTAGGCCAAGCAATTGGCAAAAATTTAGAAAAAGTCCCATGATCGGGATCAACCTAGAAAAAGCTATTAAATGGGAATAGCATGTGAATGGATGTGATAAGATGTAAATGGGATGTGATAAGATGTGCTAAGATGTAAATGGGATGCGACAAGATGTGTAGGGATGGGATAAGATGTAAATAGGATGCAATAAGATGTGATAAGATGAAAATAGGATGTGAAAAGATGTGATGTAATGGAAATAAATGTAAATGTGAATGATGAGATGAGAGGATATGTGAAAGAGTGAGATGGGAAGTACATAGATGTGGATTTGGATGTATGGATGTATGGATGTATGGATGTGGTGTATGGATGTGGATGTGGATGTGAATATATGGATGTGGATGTGGATGCGGATGTGGATGTGGATGTATGGAAGTGGATGTGGATGTGGATGTGGATGTATGGATGTGGATGTATGGATGTATGGATGTGGATGTATGGATGTGGATGTGGATGTGGATGTGGATGTGGATGTATGGATGTATGGATGTGGATGTGGATGTGGATGTGGATATGGATGAGGAGGTGGATATATGGATGTGGATGTTGATGCAGATGTATGGATGTAGATGTGGATGTGGATATGGATATGGATGTATGGATGTGGATGTGGATGTATGGATGTGGATGTATGGATGTGGATGTGGATGTGGATGCGGATGTGGATGTGGATGTGGATGTTGATGTGGATGTATGGATGTGGATATGGATGTGGATGTATGGATGTACATGTGGATATGGATGTGGATGTATGGATGTACATGTGGATGTGGATGTTTGGATGTGGATGTGGATGTGGATATATGGATGTGGATGTGGATGTGGATGTATGGATGTATGGATGTGGATGTATGGATGTGGATGTGGATGTGGATGTGGATGTATGGATGTGGATGTTGATGTGGATGTATGGATGTGGATATGGATGTGGATGTATGGATGTGGATGTAGATGTGGATGTATGGATGTGGCTGTGGATGCGGATGTATGGATGTGGATGTGGATGTGGATATGGATGTGGATGTATGGATATGGATGTGTACGAGGAAGTACGAATGTGGATGTGTATGTGGAAGAGTGAATGAGGATGTGTATGTGAAAGGATGTGATGTCGATGTGAGTGAATGGATGAGATGTAATGTGATGTGAATCAGGATGTGAATGTGATGTCATGTGAATCAGAATGTGAATGAATGATATGGGATGCGAATGGATGATATGTGATGTGAATGAATTTGATGTGATGAGATGGAAAATGATGTGATTGGATGAAAATGGGTACACATATGAAATGGATGTGGATTAAGTAATGTGGATGATGTGGAACAATGTGGAAAGACGAGAGTTCGTTATAGGAACTATATTTATGACCTGTTTTTAAATGGCTCTTTTTTGTCAAAAATGTTGGGGAAGCATTTTGACCGTCTTGTGAATGAGGTTGTGGTGACCTAACTGATAAATTTACAATAGCTGACGGAGAGTCAACGGAGGACGTCTCGCGTAGCAAGGTCGGCCGAGGTCTTGACCAGCCTCGGTTTGATTGAAATGGTGAGCTTCCGTTACGGTGGTGGATGAGGGACCAAGGAAGCGGCCTATGCTTGAAGCGCTAGGTCACCTGCGAAGGATCCTAGAGGGTGCTGACCATACGGTGCTCGGGCTCTGGGTCGTCAAAGATACCCACACGTGCATCGGGGAAGATATTGGAAGAAGGAGTAAGAGTTGTTTTCTAAAACCGGGCATGGATCTGGTTGATTAACCTTGCTAGTCCTCAACACATGAGTCCATGGATTTTTTATATGGATCTCTTAGTTGATCTTGCTGATCTTCAACAACAAAGATTCCATCTTGATCTTTATAAGTAATTATATTGTCGGGTGCTATGAGCTAGGAACTATCGAAAAGGCCCCTGAGGGACAGGTGGTGATTGTTCTGGTTTCCAATGATGCCATAGGTGCACGATGAAGGAATGATTAAATATTAGGATTCAACCCGATATTTTGGAGGATTATGATCAGTGATACTATGGTTTCATTAAATGATTGTTTTAAAGATAACAAAATTTGTGAAAAAGGCAATTTCATATTGGGTGTGTAAGTGGTGTGACTGACGTTAAATTTGTATGAATATCTGGCTACGAGGCCTGGGAACTCTTTTCCCTGGTACCTGGGATAAAAACCTAACCAAATTCCTAATTGGATCCCATCACTACAGTGGTTGGGTGATTGGCTAACCCATGGGAGTGGATGGGGTTAGGCTAGACCGATGGATCCGTAAAATAAGACTCAATTCTGTTATAGTACGATAGATGAAGTAAATCTCAGATAGTAATTGTTCTATGGAAAAAGAATCAACGGCTGTGCCTCTCGATGGGGAAAAAAGCATTGGTTTCTATGAACCAAGTGCAAGTTTCTTCCTTGATCTGACCAAGAGACTCACAGGTTCGGTCGGATCAGTTTGGTCAGTAATGACCCTGACTACGTTAGAGTAAAAATATCTTGGAGGAATCGCCCGTGCTTTCCGCACGAGGGAAGTTTTTTTGGGTTTGGTTTTGGAAGAATCGAGGGATTAGTCTCCTGTTCGGATATCCATGGGCGAGGCCCCAAGTGAGGGACCCTGCACCGCGCAAGGAGTGCTACTTCCACTGCTAGCTCCCCCAAATCCATTGCGCAGAGGGGGAAGGGATCTTTCAGTTGGTATCAGAGCGAATTGACTAAAGTGGATCAACTCAAAAGCCAAAAATGTCAAAAATTTATGAAGCAACAGTAAAAGGTTGGAATTGTGAGATGAAATTCATACAAATTAATATTCAAAGTGAAATTCATAAATTGGTAATTGGGTCTTGAGAGATGGAAGTACCGCAATTGTATGGATTTCCTGACTTGCTTGAGGCCTAGACATGATGGTATTTACCTTATAATTCCAAGGACTGTGACTACCCGTATATACCGAGGGTATAACTACAGCTCTTTACTGGCAGTATATACGAGTAAATCTAAGACCTTGAAACTATAAGTAAAAATGCTATTCAGATGATGAATTCGAATGTAGTTGATATGATTTTAAAACTCTGGTTGAGAACTAATGAGTTGATTTGGATTATAATTAAAAAATATTATTCCTGAATTTTGGTTGAAAAGCGATAAGTTGAGCAAAGCCACAATGAGGATGAATGGGATGAGTCCCTGTGATGATGTTTGTAACTCAAATGACGATAAGGACTTCGGCAAATCACTATGAGATTAGTGGATTGTGCTGACAGATTGCTACTGTTAACACTTGATCCAGTTAAGGGATGACAAATTAAAAACCTACATAACTGAAATTCCCGTGGAGGAATGTTTAGAAAGAAATTTTTTTCGATCTAATGGACCATTATTGTGTTAAGGATATGAATGAATTGTTATTTGATGATGAGTTCTATATAAGGGATAATGGACCATTATTGTGTTAAGGATATGAATGATATGATCTAAATGAATTGTTATTTGGTGATGAGTTCTATATAAGGGATATTCATCCCAAGATTCTGTTAGGTTGTCCAGAATAAAAGGAGCCCCAGAATCAGTTGGATCTTAAGGAGGAAAAGAGTTGTCCTCTGTGTGGATGTATGGATGTGGATGTGGATATGGATGTATGGATGTGGATGTGGATGTGGATGTGGATGTATGGATGTGGATGTGGATTTGGATGTATGGACGTGGATGTGGATGTGGATGTGGATGTGGATGTGGATGTGGATGTATGGATCTGGATGTGGATGTGGATATGGATATGGATGTATGGATGTGAATGTGGATGTTGATGTGGATGTATGGATGTGGATGTGGATGTATGGATGTGGTTGTGGATATGGATGTATGGATGTGGATGCTGATGTGGATGTATGGATGTGGATACAGATGTATGGATGTGGATGTGGATGTGGATGTATGGATGTGGATGTGGATGTGGATGTTGATGTGGATGTATGGATGTGGATGTGGATGTATGGATGTGGATGTGGATGTGTTGATGTGGATGTATGGATGTGGATATGGATGTGTGGATGTGGATGTTGATGTTGATGTGGATGTATGGATGTGGATATGGATGTGGATGTGGATGTGAGTATATGGATGTGGATGTGGATGTGGATATGGATGTGGATGTATGGATATGGATGTGTATGAGGAAGTACAAATATGGATGTGTATGTGGAAGAGTGAATGAGGATGTGTATGTGAAAGGATGTGATGTCGATGTGAGTGAATGGATGAGATGTAATGTGATGTGAATCGGGATGTGAATGAATAAGATGTGATGTCATGTGAATCAAGATGTGAATGAATGATATGGGATGCGAATGGATGATATGTGATGTGAATGAATCTAATGTGATGACATGGAAAATGATGTGATTGGATGAAAATGGGTACACATATGAAATGGATGTGGATTAAGTAATGTGGACTGATGTGGAACAATGTGGAAAGACGAGAGTTCGTTATAGGAACTGGATTTATGACCTGTTTTTAAATGACTGTTTTATGTCAAAAATGCTAGGGAAGCATTTTGACCGTCTTATGAATGAGGTTGTGGTGACCTAATTGATAAAGTTACAATAGCTCACGGAGAGTCAACGGAGGACGTCTCGCGTAGCAAGGTCATTGACCAGCCTCGGTTTGATTTAAATGGTGAGCTTCCGCTACGGTGGATGAGGGACCAAGGAAGCAGCCTATGAGTGAAGCGCTAGGTCACGTGCGAAGGATCCTAGAGGGTGCTAACCATATGGTGCTCGGCCAAAGATACCCACACGTGCATCTTGAACAAGGAGTAAGAGTTGTTTTCTGAAACCGGGCTTGGATTTGGTTGATTTACCTTGCTAGTCCTTAACGGATGAGTCCATGGCTTTTTTATATGGATCTGTTAGTTGATCTTGCTGATCTTCAAGAGAGATTCCAATAAGTGATTATATTGTCGGGTGCTATAAGCTAGGAACTATCAAAAAGGCCTCTGAGAGACAGGTCGTGAGAGTTCCAGTTTCCAATGTTGCCATAGGTGCACCGATGAAGGAATGATTGGAAATTAGGATTCAACCAGATATTTTGGAGGATTATGATCAGTGACACTATGGTTTCATTAAATGATTGTTTTAAAGATAACAAAATCTGTGAAAAAGACAATTTCATATTGGGTGTGTAAGTGGTGTGACTGGCGTTAAATTTGTATGAAGATCCGGCTAGGGGGCCTGGGAACTCTTTTCCCTGGTAAACCCGGGACAAAACCTAACCAAATTCCTAATCGGGAATATTCTAGGCGCCTAGAGCAAGTGGGAGAAGGATCGAGGTTGCACCCAAATCTAGGCATTGGGTGCTCACTTCAAGATTTTGTTTAGGGTTAATCATACCCTTATCTCTTAAAGTGAGTGGAGTTTGAACATTTGGAATCTACTCTTCGAAACCTTTCAAATGATATATAGCATGGTGGTTTATTTTGCATATTCAAGAAGTCCCCAAATTTGGTGATGATGTGGCATGTAACGTGTCAGCTACATAATCACCAAATTCAAGGACTTGATTATGCAAAATTGCCCATCATCCTATGTGTCATTGGAAAGGTCTCAGAGATTAGATTCCATTAGGTAGGATTTATCATGTGTGAGATTTTTTGGACAGTGTGCATGCATGGGGCTAGGTGTCAATTAAGGGGGGATTGATCGTGGGCATCCTCTATTGGTATTTTTGTTCGCCTTGCTCCTTCGTTGCATGGGGCGACCTTGGTCGTGGGTGTCCTTTGCACCTTTCATTTGCCTCAATCCTACATTGCATGGGGTTCTTGGTCATGGGCGTCCTTTGCTTCTTTTGTTCGCCTCGCTCTCCTGCGTTGCATGGGGCAGGCTCGGTCATGGGTATCATCTAGTGATCCTTTCGTTCACCTGGCTCCTTACGTTGCATGGTGCGGCTCGAACGTGGGCATCTAGTGCCTTGCCTCTGATGCTGAGGTGAGATGTGGGTTGCTACTTTCTTCCTGCATGTTACTCATAGCGTCCGCGTGGTGGAGCATTTGATGGTTTGTTGTTTGCTGGTTTGATTTGATTAGAACCCTGATTTGTTAATGCTTGTTTAGTTGTTGTTTGGTTGTTGTTTACTTGCTGGTTTGATTTGTTTAGTTGTTGCTAGGTCAATTTGATGTTTTAAATCTTGCTAATCTTGTTTAATGCTTGATTAATACAAGGTTTATAAGGCTATTGGGTACGATTTAGCATGTGTCAAATTTATGGGCCAGTGTGCATGCATAGGGGCTGGGTGGCAATAAGGGGGTGTTCGCTCCTGCATTGCATGGGCATCCTCTGCTCCTTTCTTCATGCTAGTCCTTTCGTTGCATGGGGTAGCTCGATCGTGGGCATCTCTTGTGCACATATACTGCTGAGGTGGCAAGTCACTCCTTTCTTCCTGCGTGTCCGAACATATGGTCTTGATGAGGCAGTGGCACGATCAAGGGTAGATGATGACATAGAGGAGAACCATAGGAGAGTTCTAGAAAACATGCCACACCATTAGGTGACATCGGGTAGAGTGCAAAAGGTGGCAAGGCTTCATATGGAAAGCATGGCTGAGACTCATCTTCCCCAATCAATCAATGAGGTGCCTCCACCATTGCCACATGAGGAGGAAGAGAATCTCATCATGGACGACATGGTGAATGACTTATTTGGACGGGAGGTCATAGATGATAATGAGCAAGGTCCAATGTCACAAGAGGAGGAAACCTTGCATAGAGAGGTAAGCACACCTTTGCATGAGGGATGTTTGTACTCCACACTGCGAGAAAACTCGGAGCTATTAAACTTGCAAACAACTTATGGATGGAGTGATGCAAGTGTCAAGTCTTCTTTAGTCAGACCGCCTCATTATATTGAAAATATTTCATGTTCTATATACACTCCTTGCTAATGTTTTGACATATGATTTCTTACCCTATGTTGTAGGCTTCTCAATAAGATTCTTTCCCTCAAAATCTATTACCGAACTCACGAGATGGGTGTCATAAAATGCTCTTTATGCTAGGTATGGATTACACAAAAATACATGCATGTCCCAATGATTACATGCTATTTAGAGGGGTTAATAAAGATGCAACACAATGTCTACAATGTGGGGAGAGCCGCTATAGGGATGATTTGCAAGGTGATAGATTTCTATGAAATCTTTTGTTGAGACACTTCCCTATCATTTCTTGTATCCAACACAAATGTAAGGGGATTGCATAACTAATGATGTGGCATGCTACTGATCGCTCGATCGATGGCATCATAAGGATATAGCTGATTCACCGGCATGGCAGCATGTGAAGCATCAATGGTCAGAGGTTAAAGACGAGCCTCATCACTTACATCTTGGCTTGGGCATGGATGGTGTTAACCCATTTGGCTTCAATTCCACATCATGGTCTACTTGGCCTATTGTATTGGTGAATTACAACCTCCCTCCATGGGTAGCAATGAAGAAAGGTCATATCATGCTTGCTCTCCTTGTACCAGGCAAGTATAAGGTGGCAAACATGGATGTGTACCTCGAGCCTTTGCTTGTGAGGAGCTTGAGACACTATGGTGAGGTATCAAAGTACATGATGTTTCAAGGCCAATAAATAGGCGTGAGGCGGAGGTGAAAGGAGTTTTGCTTTAGACAATGCATGACTATCCTGGGTTCTCAGAGTGCTCAGGTACCTACTTGAACCTTATATGCATAAGAGTTTAGCCTTTAAACTTAAAGTTTATATCTCTATCTGAATCATCTCAATTAAATTAGGTTTGGCAACCTCCGAACATCATGCATGTCCAATTTGCAGACCATCACTTGTTTCAGAAAGACCCTCTACACTTAAGAAGGTGATGTATGATTAACATCATCGATTTCTCCCTCCTTCACATCGCAAGTATGTCCCACATGATGTCTCACCAGTTGTGATGAGAGGTAGAGATTGGTTGAGACATGGAGAAGCACTCCCAATCCACCACCAAATGGGATGTCTAGACACTCAATCTTCTTTTGACTTCCATATTGGTGTGACATAAAGATCAATCATCTCTTAGATCCCATGTATATCTTCAAGAATGTGGCAACAAATATTTTGGACCATTTAATTGATAAAAGAGGGATGACTTACAAAACATTGGATGCCCTCAAAGTGCATGGCCAATTGAAAGTGAGATTGGCATAATAGTCCTACCAAAGGCACCATGGATATTAACCAAGAGGGAGCACAATAAGGTGAAAAGTGTGATCGCCTCTTTTTGTACACCACGGGAGTAATGCATTTATTGAAAGGTGCTTTCATAAAGACCAAAAAGGAAGGAGAGGAACAGTTATATGGCCTCGAGACACATGATTGCCACAAGATATTACAGGTATATAAATATTCGTTTTTTCATTTTCTCTTTGTGGTACATAGTTTGTAAGCTCATATACTAGCTCTCATTTTTTTCTATGCATAGTTTATTCTTCCAATTGCTATAGTTGGTTGTGGAGACAAGAAGGTGAGAGAGGCTATTTACAAAATGGGAAGCTTGGTGAGGTATAAATCTTCTCTTCAATTCACTAAGTTATATTGCTTATTTGGAATTGTCATTGCACTCACAAGTTATGTATTGGTAAATAGTACACATAATTGCTATTTATGTAGGTACATATCCTCAAAGGAGATAGATCCTACATCCATTGAGGTGGCTCATCTCAATTCTATTGAGGCAGTGTGTGTGACCGAGGACAACTTTCCTAGAACAATTCTCACTAGCCAATTGCATCTTGTGGTGCATTTGGTTGATGAAGTGGCATTGTGTGGTGTTGTTCATGTTCGATGGATGTTTTTCCTTGAAAGGTTCATGAAAGCCTTGAAGGAATTTGTGAGACAAAGAGCAAGCCAGAAGCAAGCATGGCAGAGGGATGGTTGATACAAGAGTCTCTTGTGTATATCTCAAAACATCTATCTCGCATAGATCCTTCCATGCCATGATTATTGAGCAATGAGGAGGATGATCGACTAATCACTAATGTGTCTCAGGGAAAAGGAAGGCAACGAAGATTGGATGAAGCATTACGCCACAAGGTGAATACATTCTACATTCTAAATAGTCCCATCATGGAGAAGTGGATTAGGAGATACAAGGATGTAGTAAATAGATGAAAGGATGAGAGAAATATGGACTCTCATTTTTGCCCCTTAAGGATTTCCACACCTCCTCTCTCTAGAGAAATGGGCTCATGGATGGTGAAATTTTTGCAAATCAACTCAAAAGTGAGTGGAGTTTGGACATTTGGAATATACTCTTTGAGACCTTTCTAATGATATATGTTGAGATTCAAGCTCGATGTCAGTGTGAGCCAGCTATGCTATGTGCTGGCAGATTAGGTAGGAACATGTGTGAGACATAAATGACCGCGTGTCCAGCTGGTCATAGTGTGTGGACATTAGCTAGGGTTAGTAGAGTGTGGACACAACTCATTGTGTGTTGTGTGGATTATGGATTTGTGCATTATGCTTTGTGTGAGAGTGGACATGGCTTCCCTCTATGGTTAGGGTTTGTAATATACATTAGGGTTTGCTCCTGTGTGTGTGTCTCCTCCTCCTCTACCGTTCTTTCAACATGGTATCAGAGCCTTGTGCTGTTTATTAGGGTTTATGAGTGAGTGAGTGAAGAGGGAAAAGAAGAAGCTGTGAAAAGTAGCTGTGAAGCTGGCCATTGGAGCTGTGAAGCTTGGAGCACACCAAATACTATCAGATCTAAGAGCTTGGCCTACCGGGTAAGGTCTTCTAAACATCCTTGAGCGGATTGCAGGTGATACAGGCAAAAACAAAGCAAATCAAAGCAAATCAAAGCAAAGAAAAATTTTGGTTTTTGAAGCTTTCCATTAAAGCTTGGCAACATTGATGTATGGTGGAAATACATGTAAATCTGGCAAAGCAAACATGTATCTGACAATGAGAGATGTAATGGCAACTCTTATGCAAGCCCTATTGTGATTTTGGAGCATTTTGGAAGCATTTGAATGTGTGAAAATTCTGGTTTTTTGAGCTCTTACAAAACAGAGAGAAAGAAGCCCAAAATTGATGCATTTGGAGTGAGATTTTGGCAAAAATTGAACCATTGGTGGATCACACATATGCCTAGGTGTCTTGGGGACTAGTATCTATCATCAATTAACACTTAAACAACTCCCAAATCCCCTAATTGCAGGCGGCGCAGCTCACACAGTGAAAACAGGGTAGATTTCTGGTTTTTTACCTACGAGGAGGTCAATTTCTCATTGGGTGCTTGGTTCCTTCCACAACTTCCTTAGCAATTGGATGCTTTACACCTTGGAGAAGAGGGCTATGTGATTTGTTTGGTCAATGATGCCTAATTGAGCTAGGAATGAGCTGATTTGTCTGGTTGTAGAGAAACAGAGCATTTTAATTGAGCAATTAATCTTTGGTGTTTTACAATTGGACAAATTCCTCTTACATGGAGTTGATGGACACTATTTCTAAGCCAATGAATGCCTGGTTGCTCAATTTGGTGAAATATTGAAGAAATTAGAGCCAAATCATTACTGGTTTTTCTGGGTTTTTTTTTTGGTTTTTCCAAAAACAGAGAAAGGGGTTTTCAAAAATCGATATGTACACATGTCAGATGGTGTTGATACTCAACATTGAGGTTCATTAGGTGTCAATGCAAGTTGCCCATACTTGATTGCACCATTAAATTGCGATTTGGAGCCTTGGAAGGCGTGTCAATTCAGGGTATCCCGCACTGCGTGAGTCAGTTTATCTTGGATGATTACAAGTTGATTTTCTACATCAAATTTGGAGTTTGTTGGCTACCTTGGAGTATCTGGAACATTCATTGGAGTGTGGTTGAGCTGAGGAAGGCTCATTTACACATTTGAAGTGTGCGGAAGGTGTATGCATTGAGAAACATGTTGGATAATCCAGTTCAGATTGTTGGTGAAAAGCTGGATAGGAAGAACTTCCAGGCATGGAAGTACAGGATAAAGAGTTTCTTGAAAGGAAAAGGATTTTGGAATCTCATTACAGGTGCTGAGCCAGAGCCTGAGCTACCTCGACAACCTACACAGCAGCAGCTTATTGCTCATAAGCAATGGTCAGAGAGAGCATTCAAAGTGCTGCATTATTTGTCTATATGTATATCTGATGCTATGCTCATACACATTCAGGATGCTGAGAAACCCAAAGATGCATGGGATACTTTGGTCAAGATGTTTGATACAGATACGAGTGCTCGCAAGTCTCAATTGCGACAGCAGATACACAATGCGAAAAGGAATAAAAGGAGCATACATGATGTTTGATACAGATACGAGTGCTCGCAAGTCTCAATTGCGACAGCAGATACACAATGCGAAAAGGAATAAAAGGAGCATACATGATTATGTGCAAGAAATCAAGAAGTTTGCAGATGCATTGGCCACAATAAATGCCCCCATGCCTGATGATGATTTGGTGGATATTACCTTGCGTGGTCTTGGCAAGGAATACAAATCTTTTGATACATCTATCTCAGTGAGGAGTACAGGTCTACCCGACTTCGATGAGTTGGTTTCACTCTTATTGGTTGAGGAAATCAAGCTCAGTGATTCATTTCTGGATGCATCTACTAGCCATGATGATGGCAGAAATCAGGCTTTCTACTCGCAGAGAGGCTTTAGAGGCAAGGGGAGATTTGCATCACGAGGACGTGGTGGTAATGGTCGTGGATGGCAGGATAGGCCTCCACAAGAGAATTTTCAGCCTTCATATGGTGCTCGAGGTGGTCGTGGATATGCACCTCAGCGAGGCAGAGGTACCCCCCGTGGTCGAGGACGTTGGCAAGGCCAACAGAATTCTATGCAAGATGTTGAATGCCATTATTGTGGGAAATATGGTCATATGGCGAGAGATTGTTTCCACAAACAGAATGATTTGAGAGGGGGAGGAGCACAACGTGGTGGTCATTATGGTGGAAACTATGCACAACATGGTGGTAACTATGCATCAAGTAGCAATGATGGAACTGCAAATCATTTGTTTGCTATGAAGCATGTTGTGGGTTCTATGACAACAAATGCTGAGAATGATGATACATGGATGTAGAGTGATTGCTAAAGGCAAGAAAGAAGGAAGACTGTTTAAGCTGGATGCTGGAATTCCTGAGCTAAAATCAGCCATGTTCTCAAAGAACAGGAATGTGGTACAGGACATTGATATGTGGCACAAGAGGATTGGCCATGTCAATATACAGAGATTAAAGAACATGCAAACAAGAGGCATTGTCAATGGATTGCCTAGGTTCAAATATGATGGACATATGCATGTTTGTGAAGCCTATCAATTTGGGAAGCAGGCAAGGTTGAGATTTCCTAGAGAAGGAAATACGAGTAACAGGCCACTTGAGATCGTACATAGTGATGTATGGGGTCCTGCACAAAACCCATCTATCAAAGGCAGTTTATACTATGTTACATTCATAGATGATTTCAGCAGGATGACATGGATATACTTTCTGAAAGAGAAGAGTGAAGTGTTGGAAAAATTCATGGATTTCAAAGCTTTTGCAAAAAAGCAGTATGGCTGTTGGATTAAATGTCTGAGGAAAGATGGAGGTGGTGAATACACCTCAAAAGCTTTTGAGCATTTCTTGAGGAAGCATGGAATAAGGAGACAGCTGACTTGCAGGTATACACCTCAGCAGAATGGTGTGGCTGAGAGAAAGAATAGAGTCATATGTGAAGTGGCAAGGACTATGCTCAATGAAAAGAGCATGCCAGATTACTATTGGGCAGAAGCATGTGCTACTGCAGTATATATATTGAACAAAACACCTACAGCAGCCATTCATGGAAGCACGCCAGAGATGCGGCTCACAGGTTACAGGCCAGACATTGGACATCTTAAAGTTTTTGGATGCATAGCTTATGTACATGTGCCTGATGAAAGAAGAAGGAAGTTGGATCCTAAGGCAGAGAAATGTGTATTTGTTGGATATGCACAGGATCGAAAGGCATACAAATGCTATAACCCTCAAACTAGACAAGTAGTCATCTCACGTGATGTGGTGTTTGATGAGCTTGCTAGTTGGTACAAAGCAAAAGATGAGGGTGTTATTGAGTCACTTGAGGCTGATGTACATGTGAACTTGCCACCACAAGCAAGTTCTAGTTCTACTACTATGTCTGGGCCAGCAGCAGCAGAAGCTGAGAGTAGCAGTGTACGTCCATGGTCAGGACGTTTGAGGCATGAGAGTGTGAGCACTGGGAGTAGTGCTATGGACAAAGGCAAAAAGAAAGTCGAAGGAATTGGTCCATGGTCAGGACGTTTGAGGCATGAGAGTGTGAGCACTGGGAGTAGTGCTATGGACAAAGGCAAAAAGAAAGTCGAAGGAATTGGAATCACAGGTTATGAGTCATCTAGTTCTGAGAGTTTGGATGAGGAGCTTGGCATACCTGTTTTACGCACACCTGTGGTGCTAGACAGGACAGATATGTGCCACCACATGCTAGAGTTACAGGTGTACAGAGTGACCCGCATGCATTGAGGAGATCCCAGAGAGTCAGATATCCAGTTGACAGATTGACATATAGAGATTTTGCTATGCATTATGCATATATGACATCTATGGTGAAGCATGTGGAACCTACATGCTATACAGAGGCTGTTAGAGAGCATGTATGGGAGAAAGCAATGGATGTTGAGATGGACGCATTGGTCCATAATGATACATGGGACTTGGTTGCACTACCAAAGGACAAGAATGTTATTGGATGTAAATGGGTTTACAAAGTCAAATCTGATGGTTCTATTGAAAGACATAAAGCAAGATTGGTAGCAAAGGGTTATGCACAGACCCAAGGATTGGATTATGATGAGACGTTTAGTCCAGTGGCTAAGATGGGCACAGTGAGAGCAGTCATTGCTATGGCTGTAGTAGCTAATGGCTGGGAAATGCATCAGATGGATGTAAAGAATGCATTTCTGAATGGAGATCTACAAGAGGAAGTGTACATGGCACAGCCAGAAGGGTATGTACACCCTAGATATCCCACTCACGTATGCAGGTTGAAAAAGGCATTATATGGTCTGAAGCAAGCACCACGTGCCTGGAGTGATAAGATGAGCAGATATCTTATCTCACTTGGATCTTATCTCACTTGGTTTCCAGATTTCTACAGCAGATTCTTCACTGTATGTGAAGAAGACACAGCATGGGATTGTTTTACTAGTCATCTATGTGGATGACTTGATTATATCACAGGTGATCATGGTGCAGATGTGATGCATGTCAAGAAAGCTTTGAGTGGGCAATTTGACATGAAAGATCTTGGTGAGTTGAGATACTTCCTTGGCATTGAAGTGGTGAAAGATCATGCAGGTACTTGGTTAGTACAGCGCCAATATGCATTGGATATGTTGGCAAAGTATGGCATGACAGGGTGTAAGCCTATGAGTACACCATTGGAGCAAAATGTGAAGTTGCGGGCTGATTATGGCGAGAAATTGGATGATCCTTCTATGTACAGGAAGATGGTTGGTAGTCTCATATATATGACTATCACACGCCCGGATTTGAGTTATGCTGTGGGGCTAGTCAGTCAGTTTATGCAGAGCCCCAGGAAACCACATTTGGATGCAGTGAGACGCATCATGAGATATGTGAAGACCACAGCACATTATGGTTTATTTTATGAGAGTGGTAAAAGCTTGGACATACATGGCTACACAGATGCTGATTGGGCAAGTAGCGCATATGACAGGAGGTCTACTAGTGGATATGCTTTTACACTTGGAAGTGCCGTGGTGAGTTGGAGTAGCAAAAAGCAACCTACAGTTGCTTTATCCAGTACAGAGGCTGAGTACAGGGGTGCAGCCATTGCTACTTGTGAGGCTATATGGTTAAAGAGTCTCTTGGCAGATTTATGTGAGCCTCTTGATGGGAAAGTTGTCATTCATTGTGACAACATGAGCAGTATACAGTTGGCAAAGAATCCAGTGTTTCATGCGAGGACCAAACACATAGAGGTCCATTATCACTTTGTCAGAGAAAAGGTGCTGGATGGTACGGTTGATCTTCACTATGTGAAGACTGATGAGCAGGTGGCAGACATCTTCACGAAGCCACTTAGCAAGGAGAAGTTTGAGTACTTCCGGACTATGTTGGGAGTACATGGGATGAGCTTGAGGGGGAGTGTTGAGAGTCTTGATATCCCAAGCTCATCTACATCTTCATCGGCAGTACATCATGAGCTTGAGAGGGGCTGTTGAGATTCAAGCTCGATGTCAGTGTGAGCCAGCTATGCTATGTGCTGGCAGATTAGGTAGAAACATGTGTGAGACATAAATGACGGCGTGTCCAGCTGGTCATAGTGTGTGGACATTAGCTACTAGGGTTAGTAGAGTGTGGACACAACTCATTGTGTGTTGTGTGGATTATGGATTTGTGCATTATGCTTTGTGTGAGAGTGGACATGGCTAGAGTGTGGACACAACTCATTGTGTGTTGTGTGGATTATGGATTTGTGCATTATGCTTTGTGTGAGAGTGGACATGGCTTCCCTCTATGGTTAGGGTTTGTAATATACATTAGGGTTTGCTCCTGTGTGTGTGTCTCCTCCTCCTCTACCGTTCTTTCAACAATATATAGCATGATAAGCAATTTTGATATCTGATCCAAATAGCCATTGTCATGAACTTATGTGAGACCCCCGCCCCCTCCGCGATGCCAGCTCCGAGGGCCCTGGCAGCGGAATCAGCATCAGTCTCTCGCGCACGAGGTAGGGATCCACACTCGAGGCCTCGCCCACCATGGATATCTGGACAAGAGACTAGCTCGGTGGCTCCTCTGAAACCAACAAACCCGGAAAAACTTCCCTCGCCCAAAAGGCACGGGCGATTCCACCAAGAAAATCATCTAACGGGAGAATCGATCTAACGAGTCAAACTCTTAACTAACCAAACTGATCTGACCAAACCCAAAAGTCACATGGTCAGATCAAGGAAGAGACTTGCACTTGGTCCATAGAATCACCGCTTTTTTTCTCCTTTAGTGAGGCATAGCCACTGATTCCCTCCCACAGAACAAGAGTCTTCCCAGGACTTATTCTAACTAATGTAAGTTAATCATAACTATTTGTATCGCAAAAATCCTCCGATCCAGCCTCCAACCGGCCCATGGGTTAGCCAACCACCCAACCACTGTATTGGTGGGATTCCTTTGTAAAACATTTGGTTCTGTTTTCCCCGGGTATCGAGGAAAAGAGTTCCCAGGCCCCCTAGCCAGCGCGTCGAGTAAAATTTAAGGTAGACATACCACTTACACACCCAATATAAAATTTCCATTATAACAAATTTCGCTATCTTTAAAATAATCTTTCCATGAAATCATAGTATTACTGATCATAATCCTCCAAAATATTGAGTCCATTGCTTACAAAATATATCATCTGAATTCTCCGTTGAGAAGACCAGCTGATCAACCAACGAGATCCAATATCAATTTTCAGTTCACAAAAGTAATTCTTTTCAGTTCATTCGTATCTTCCTCGATGTATGCATGGGTGTCCTAGCAACCACGAGCCCGTGCATCACTTGGTCAGAACCCTCTAGGATCCTACTTAGGTGTCCTAGCATTTCACTCAGGCACCGCTTTGTCGGTCCTCGCCCATCGTACCGGAAGCGCACCATTTTAACCATACCAAGGCTGCTCAAGACCTCGTCAGGCTTTGCCACAAGTGACCTCCCTGCATGACTCCTTGCCAGCTCTTGCGAGTCTCTCCTTAGTTAATCACATACCAAATGCTTCCTCCAGCATTCTGGCGTAAAACATTCCTTTAAAGAAAACAGAGGTTCTATGCAAGTATAATTCCCAGTTCGAGATTAGTTCCACAAAACCCTTTTTCCTTAATCCAGATTTTCTTAATGAGAATCATTGATCTCTCATCAGGGTAATCTACCCACCATCATTTGACTGAATTTGCAACTAGATTCTTGGTGATTTCGGCTAAGGGAAAACTATGCTAATTCAACGGTAGTCTATTCTTTGTGTCAAGAATTGGAATTGGTCACAAGGTTTTTGCTTGATTCAAATTTGAGAGATGGGCAAGTAGTTTACTGGTCGCCCCTCTCGGAATGGTCTAACCAAAATTATTTGGTTTACTTCCAACTTTGATTCCCAAGAATTTTCTTCAGGTAAAAATCTACTGAACTTCTAACCATAAGGAAAATTCCAACTTTATGAATTTCATTCCTTCCTAACCATAATAGATTAAGAAATGGTTCAATACGAGAATATTGGATTTTTATAAAAATACTCTTCTTCCATTAATCTAATTTTGGTTAAATATCAATTTGGTGATTTATCCACATAAAATATCTAAGAATATTCTTTCTACCAATTTAATCATCAACCCTAATTTTCTAGGTGGAATTATGGTGCAAATTCCTCTTTTGTCACCAAAATTTAATTTAAACCTTTCTCTACTTAAAATACCATAAAAGTTCTTCTTTTAATTACATACAAATATCATTTTTTTTGAATATGCTTAAAAACCTACTTTTTACATTTAAATGATTGAATTCCAAATGTCATGGGATTTTCTCTTTTATCATAAAATAAATTTATCTAAAATTTTTCTTTTTTAAATTACATAAAAATATCTATTATTTCAAATATGCCAAGAATTCCTCTTTTTATATTTTAACAAAAATTGAATTCCAAATGTCATGGGAATTCCTCTTTTATCATAAAATAAATTTATTTAAAATTTATCTTTTTTAAATTAAAAAAAATATCCATTATTTTAAATATGCCAAGAATTTCTCTTTTTGTATTTAAATGATTAAATTCCAAATGTCATGGAAATTCCTCTTTTATCATTTAAAAATTTCTTATGCATAAAATAAATTTACCAAAAATTTCTTATTTCTTTTAATTAAATATTTATGCATAAATACTAAAACTTTATTTCACATGAATATGATAAAAATCATTCTTTTTGCATAGGATGTCCAATCCTAGAATGTGGTCGGAAGTACTCTTTTAGCATTATGTATAAAATAAGATATGTTTTATTTTCTGGAAAATTTTACCATAGCTTCGCTGCTATTACTAATAATTTTTAATTTTTCTTAAAAGAATAATTGTAATGCAAATATGATAGAAGATCTATTCTTAAAAACTTAATCTAAACTATAAATTTGAATCACAATTTTAACCATAATCATAAACTTAATTATGATTATTCTACTAGATTAAGCTATTTTCATTATTCATCTTTTCCCAAATTGATAGGATTATCTCTTTCCCATTTAGAATCAATTAAAGTAGTTTTTAACTACTTATAAATAATTTAGAAGAATTAACCATTATTTTGTTTACATAAAAGGATAAAATACCATTTTCTTATTCTGTAGTTTAACAAGCTTAGAGTTTGGTTTTGAATTAAGAATTTATCAATGAGAAGCATTCTTTTGCTAAAGAATTAGCCATAGGAATGACTATTCTTTTTGGAGAGAGAGATATACATAAGAAAGATTTCTAAATAAGCATAAAGATTAACTTTTTCTTGATTACACACTAAAAGTCTTAGGGAAATCTTGATTTGAATTTAAAATAACCAATTAGAAAACTTCTCAAGCTTGACAGGGATTGAGAAGAGGTCATTTAAGAATATAAACAAAAAACCATAAAATTCATTCTTACCTCAAGGAATAGCTTGCTTCTTTTTCTAGAAGTGAAGCCCCCTAAACCAATCAATTGGTTTAGCAAGTGGAGAAGAGAGCTCCAAGAGTTGTTGAAGAGAGAAAGAAGCTCCAAGCTCCCTAAAAGTAGAGGATTTTTAAGGGATAATAGAAAATATGATTATTTTAAAGTAATACTAGCATGGTATAGCTCACAGATGAGAATACAAAAGAATGAGGGTCTATTTATAGGTGAGGGAGGCCACTTACTGAGTCCAACTAGGTTCTAGAATTTTCCAGCTTCAGTTTGACTTAATTTGGATAAAATTTGAGCCAGTTTGGGTCCCCTTTTGATCAAGTTTGATCCAAGAGAGAGGAGAGATAAAAATATCACATTTTTTTAAATTAAAAACCCTTCCACACATGTGAAGGGGGCGCCTACTTCAAAGTTTCCCCCTCCTTACCAAGGTGTCAAAAATTCATCATTTCTCCAAAATATCTCATTTTTTTAGTAACATCTCTTAATTTTTAACTAATAAACCTTGTACTCACTCCTCTTCATCTTATGTGAGCATTTACTCATTCTTGGGTATTTTCTTTTATTCTATGGATTTATCTCATCCCAACACTTGGATTAATCCTATTGGCCCATGGGAACCTTAATTGGACCATAATCCAGAAATTTCTAAAAATCTAGACCCTTAGACTCAGGACCCTATATCGTTTTTAATTGATTCCTAATATACTCTGGAGAATTTATTTTGAACTTCTGTTTTAGGGAAATATATTTTAGATATGAGGAGAATATTTATATCTAAAAATATCTCAATATTGAATTACCTCTTTCTAGAATTTTTCTTCTCTCTAGGCAAAAACAAGAAAAAACAATATTTTCTTGCATTCTGAAATAGGGAATGATTATAGGGGATTGAGGTAAAAGCTTCTTCATTGTTCAAGCTGAGGAGGAATCTTACATCCTCTCCCAGTTGAAAAACACGAGATGTCCTCATCTCAAAAAGTTGGGGTAATCTTTTGCCAACTCTTCTTCTTTCTCCTAGGTGGCATCTTCTAGAGGGAAGAACTTCCACTTGACTAAAAACTCGTTGAGGACTCTACTCCTGAGAACCTTCTCCCGAACGTCAAGGATTTCTTCAGGTTGGAGTACCATCTGAGTCGGGGAAATCAATTGTTCATCATCAAGCAGCATGTGACTCGGGTTGGGTACATATTTCTTAAGCAAACTAACGTGGAATACATTATGTACCTTGAGATGGGGAGGCAAAAGAACTCTATAAGCTAGATCACCTACTTTCTTTATAATAGCATATGGTCCAGAGTATCTGGGAAAGAGTTTCTGGTACTTTCCTAAAGATAAGGAAATTCTTTTTGGTCGTACTCGAATGAAGACCATAGCTGATTCTTTTTGGTCGTACTTGAATGAAGACCATAGCTGATTCTTTTGGTCGTACTCGAATGAAGACCATAGTTGATTCTTCAAACTCTCTCTCTGATCTCTTTTTATCTGCATATTGCTTTTGCCTATCTTGGGCTGACTTAATATCTTTATGGATTGATTGTATTTGCTAGTCCATGTCATCAAGCATTTGTCTGGACATTTTGACTCTAGTTAATGGGTCGGACCAAGTCAATGGTGTAAGGAAATCCTGTCCATACAAAGCTTTGAAAGGGCTCATCTCAATGCTTCGATGATAAGAAGCATTGTAAGCAAATTCAACCAGATGCAAATGGCTTAACCACTTCTTGGGTTCCCTACCACAGCATGACCGAAGAATGTCTTCTATTACTTGATTCACTCTTTCAATCTGGCCATTTGTTTTGGGGTGATAGGCTGTATTGAGATCCAAGAAAGTTCCTTGCTTCAAAGAATGCAGTCCAAAATTTTGATGTGAACATGGGATCTCTATCACTTACTATCCTCCTGGGTAAGCCATGCAATCTGAAGATTTATTTAAGGAAAACTCTGGCAACATCCACTACAATGTATGTTTCCTTCACTGGAATCAGATGGGCAACTTTGGTTAGTCTATCAAACTACCACAAAAATGGAGTTGTAACCTGATTACACTAAAGGTAATCTAGTGACAAAGTCCATACTGATACATTCCCACTTCATCTGTGGAATGTCTAGAGGCTATAATTTCCCTGGCATCTTGAATCTCTCTGCCTTGATTCTCTAACACATTAAGCATTGTTGCACATGATCAAGTACATCCTTTTTGAGTCCTAGCCAGAAGAAGCTTTTCTTCACATACATATAGGTTTTTATAAACCCTGGATGTCCAGCTATTAGTCTATCATGGGCTTCTCTCAGAATCCTTCCCTTTATTCCCTGATCATTGGGAATGCATAGCCGATTATTATAATACATGCATTCCTCATCCAATTTGTAACCTGAGAACTTGATTCATTTCCTGAGAAGTCTTCCTTTCCTACATCAGAAGGGTAGAAATAGGGGCAAAGAATTTGTCCTGCATGATTCTCTCCCTTGCTTCACAGATTAATGGATTTGACACCACTGTAATTACAAGCAAGGAGGCTTTTTTGTTGAGTGCATTTGCCACCACATTTTCTTTCCCTTGCCGATACTTAATTTCAAAATTGAATTCCTATAGGTGCATCCATCTCCTTTGACACATGTTGAGATCTCTTTGGGTGAACATCCACTTCAGACTTTGATGATCTGTCATCAAGGTGAACCTCTGTCCCAAAAGATAATGTCTCAACTTCAGAGCATAAACTACTGAGAATAACTCCAAGTCATTTGGATGGCATAATTTCTCTCATGTGTTCTGAGCTTTCTGGATTCATAGGCCACTGCATGACCTTCCTGCAACCTTCCTGCATAAGAGCACCGCCTAAGGCAAACCCACTGGCATCAGTAACTACTTCAAGAAGTTTGGTAAAATTTGGCAATTTAAGGACAACGTTTGTTACTAAGGCTATCTTTAGGTTATCAAAGGCACTCCGACACATTGCCGTCCATTGAAATAGGGTACTCTTCTTGAGAAGGTTAGTTAAAGGGGATGCTATCTGATCATACCTGGGTATAAAGATCCTATACCATCCGGTTAATCCTAGGAATCCTCCGACTTCCGTTACCGTCTTGGGTTTCGGCCAATCTACGATTGCTTGGATCTTTTCGGGGTCAGGATGGAGGCTGCTGTTGCCCTAGTGATTTTGGTGTAGGGGACCCTGATTGGATTGATACTAAGCGTTGAACTCTGGGACCGTGGCTTCCTTGGCCCACAAAAGGAGATGGGCAATCCTTGAGCTGGTGCCCAAATCCCTGATATCCGAAGTACCTGTTCTCATTTTGAAGCTCTTCCCTCTGCATTCTTGAAGGAGTCGGAGTTCTTGAGAAAGAGCTTCGAGGAAAAGGTATTCCTTCATTCCTGAAACTTCTTGATGACTCCAGATTTTGGTTGGGACCTTGGTGTCTCTTTGGAGGTGGAAAGTTGAAAGAATTTCTTGGTATCTGGAATCTCTTGAAGGATGAGGGAGGTCGCTTTGGTAGGACTTTAACGATGAAGGCTTTGGCGAAGTCCTTCACCATTCTTACAGCTTCAGCCATGGAAACTGGCTTGGCATTCTTGACCAAGGTGTCTAAAGGTTCGTTCATTCCCCGAATGAACCTGGCCATAAGTTGCTCTTCGTCTAGTGGTGGTGAGTACTTGAGGAGAAGAGCAAATGCCTGGTGATATTCTTCAATAGTTTTTCTCCCCTGGTTTAGCTCTAAGAACTCATTCATCTTGGTTTCTAAAAATCTGGGGGGATAAAATCTCTACCTTAGATAGGCTTTAAGATCATTCCAGGACTAGGTATTCTTGTCCAGATGGTTGGTGTCGCTAAAAGATCCCTGTCCCCTCAGCGCAACAAATTCGAGGGTGCTATCAGCGCAAGTAGCACTTCTTACGTGGGGCAAGATCCCTCACTCGGGCCTCACCCACGTATATCCGGACAAGATACTAATCCCTTGGTTCTTCCAAAACCAAACCCGAAAAAACTTCCCTCGCCCGGAAAGCACGGGCGATTTCTCCAGGATATTTTTACTCTAACGTAATGAAGAGCCTTAACTAACTGAACTGATCTGACCGAACCCATAAGTCCCATAGTCAAATCAAGGAAAAGACTTGCACTTGGATCATAGAGACGGACGCATTTTTCCTCATTGTTGAGAGGCAGAGCCGTTGATTCTTTTCCATAGAACAATTTTTATCTGGGATTTACTTCATCTATCATACCATAACAAAATTGAGTCTCATTTTAGGGATCCATCAGTCCCAGCCTCTAACCCCATCCAGACCCGTGTGGGTTAGCCAACCGCCCACCACTCTAGTGATGGGATCCATTTAAGAATTTGGTTAGGTTTTGTCCCGAGTACCAGGGAAAAGAGTTCCCAGGCCCCCTAGCCGAATATTCATGCAAACTTAAAACTAGTCACACCACTTACACACCCAATATGAAATTGCCTTTTCTCACAAATTCAGCTGTCTTTAAAAAAATCTTATAATGGAACTATAGTATCACTGATCATAATCCTCCAAAATATCTGGTTGAATCCTAATTTTCAATTTTTCCTTCATCAGTGTACTAATGGCATCTTTCGCAACCAGAACGCTCACCACCTGTCCACTCAGGGGCGATAGTTCCTAGCTCATAGTACCTGGCAATATATTCACTTATAAAAATCAAAATGGAATCTCCCTTGAAGATTAGCAAGATACTCTTCCATTTGATTTCTATGCATAGAAAGATGCATAAAGAAATTTTTTTTACAAAAGTGTTATTCTTATTAAATTTTATTTCTATGCATAGAAAGATGCATAAAGGAAATTTTTTTATTATAAAAGTGTTATTCTTATTAAATTTGATTTTTATGCATAGAAAGATGCATAAAGGAATTTTTTTATTATAAAAGTGTTATTCTTATTAAATTTGATTTTTTATGCATAGAAAGATGCATAAAGGATTTTTTTTAAATTACAAAAGTGTTATTCTTATTAAATTTGGTTTTTATGCATAGAAAGATGCATAAAGGAATTTTTTTATTATAGAAGCGTTATTCTATAAAAATTGATTTTTATACATAAATAGATGCATAAAGAAATTCTTTTTATTTTAAAAGTGTTATTCCTATTAAATTTGATTTTATGCATAAATAGATGCATAAAAGGATTTTTTTGATAAAAGTGTTATTCCATTGAAGTTGATTTTTATGCATAAATAGATGCATACAGAATTTTTATATCAAAATAAGAATTCTCTTAAATTCTATGTTTAAATTCTATGAGTATTTGATAAATGAATAATTAAATACTCTAAGAGAGAAATTTATATCGTTTTATATTCACATGGATTGTTAGAAGAAAATTCAAGAAATCTATCGAGATCGAAATATTCAAATAAATGATTAATTTATTCATCATTGGAATTCGTATCTAATTTAGAAATCAGTTAAGTGAATATTAAAAGAAAGAAATTCAGTAAAACAGTAACTGAATTATCAAACCTTTTCAAGAAAGATAGTTCAGGAAAAATCTTATCCGACTCAAACCTTGAATCAGACTATGACACCAAGACCAAACTCTTTCGTCAGTTTCGAGGAAAGAAGGTGTGACTAGTTTAGAAAAATACTCTCAAAACTTTGCCAAATCTGAAACTAAGTTTGAGACCCTTCACATTGATCTATGGATCAAGGTTATAGAATTTGAGGAATTCTGGTATGAAATTCAGAATTTTGCTCAAGAAGTTTTGGGGATACTGATTCAAGAAATATCCCTTTTATTGAAAAGAAAATCAAACTGAAAACTTAATTAGAAACCCTGTTTTCTTAAAGGACTGTCTTACGCCAGAATGGAGAGATGAGATGTGATGTGAATAGATGTGATGAGATGTCATGTGAATCAGATAGATGTGAATCTGTCTTTAAAAGCCACTATTGTCAACCTGGTAGCTTCCACTCTTAACATGATTGCTACCTTACCTACTTGGTGGCTTTCACTCTTACCCAGTTAGAAAATTCTTTAAGAAAATCAAAAAGGGCGAATCGTCCCTATTTTTCGGGCAAGGAAAATTTTCCTGGCTTCGGTTTTGGAATGACCACTAGATTAGTCTCGTGTCTGGACATTCGAGGGGCGAGGCCCCGAGTAGGAAACCCTGCCCCACGCAAGAGGAAGCTACTTCCACTGCTAGCAACCGAGAATCGTGCGTGGAGGGGGCAAAGGGGTCTCACAGTCAGCACCCTCTAGGATCCTTCGCAGGTCACCTAGCACTTCACTCATAGGCCTCTTCCTTGGTCCCTCATCCACCGTACCAGAAGCTCACCATTTAAATAAAACCAAGGCTGGTCAAGACCTCGGCCGACCGTCCTACGTGAGACGTCCTCCATTGACTCTCTGTCTCAGTTGTTGTAACTTTATCACTTAGGTCTCCACAACCTCATTCACAAGACGATCAAAATGCTTCCCAACATTCTTGACATAAAACAGTCATTTAAAGACAAGTCATAAATACAGTTTCTATAACAAACTCTCATCTTTTCACATTGTTCCACATCAATCCACATTATTTAATCCAAGTCCATTATATATATTTCCATCGTCCTTCATCCATTCTCATCCAATCACATCATTTTCCATCTCATCACATCTTTCCACATTTATACTCATCACATCTCATCCACTCTCATCTACCCATATCCACATCTCATCACATCACATCTCATCCATTCATATCTACCCCGATCCACATCACATCACATCCATTTCACCTCACATATCATTCATTCACATCTATCCCGATTCACATCCCATCACATCATATCTCATTCATTCACATGTGTCCCGATTCACATCACATCCATTCACATCACATATCATCCATTCACATCGATCCCAATTTACATCATATCACATCACATCCATTTCACATCACATCTCTTCATTCACATCAATCTCGATTCACATCACATCACATCCATTCACATCACTGTACAATGGTTACATAGCCAAGCAGCAATTACACAATTTGACATTTCAAATGACACTCTATCTGACAATTGAGATAATTAGAATTTACACAGAACTTCATTCACACATCACAGACATTTCTCTGTCTACATCATTGCATATCTACTGCACTCAAGTATGAATTACATAGAAGATCTGAAACATAGAATAAGACAAATAGATTGACAAACTGCATTCGATATTCTGGAATCCGCCCATAGCTACATGTATCCGCCAAAAACACACACGATTACATAACTGAACATCTGGCGTGCTATGAATAGCTACGACTTTCTACTTCCAAGATTCCAAAAGTCATCAAAATAGACAAACGTAAAAAATAGACTAAAGACCATACATATGATGATAAAAGTAATTCCTCCTAAGGTCTAGCCTAAACACCTGGCACAGCTCGATGGCTTGAGCCAAAGGCTGACCTCGGACCCACAGTCCCTTGATTCGCTTAGCCACTTTCTTTATCAGCAGCCTCCGATGACTTCTTTACTGCATCCTCTGTTCCGCCTTCTGCTACTTGACATTCGACTAAATCTGGCTCCGCCTCCTTGTCTTCAATCAGCACTACCACCTTCTCAGCATCCTCCTTTCTACGAGCTTTATCATCCACATTTTGCTTATCCAATGCCTCTAAAGACATCTGCATCTTCGCCTCCTGCTTTGCTCCGCATAGTGTAAGATTCCTCCCCAGCCTCTCAAAATGTCCAGCATATTCCCCTGTAATCAATTCCCTCTTCAGAAATATAAGAGATCTCATCTCTACCTGTTTTGACATAGAGAGAGAAAATATTCTAGAGAGAGAATATTCAGATTATGAATATTTTTGGATAGAAAAATAACTCATCTTATTAAAATAAGTTTCCCTGAAACAGAAATTCAAAAAGAACTTTCCAATGTGCAATTGGAATTTATTGGAAATGGGTATAAAGGACCTTAGCCTAAGGGTCTAGATTTTCAGAAATTTTTGGATTATGGTCCAATTAAGGTTCCTATGGGCCAATAGCATCAATCCATGTGTAGGGAGAAGATAAATCCAATTTGTAAAAGAAGATACCCAAAAATGAGTAAATGCTCACATAAGATGAAGAGTTCACTATGTACAAGGTTTATTAGTAAGAAACTATGAGTAATATCAAAAATATGAGATATTTTTGATATCCAAAAATGAGTAAATGCTCACATAAGATGAAGAGTTGAAAATGTACAAGGTTTATTAGTAAAAAACTATGAGCAATATTAAAAATATGAGATATTTTGGATATAATAATTCTATTTTGACACATATGTAAGGAAGGGGAGTCCATTAAAGGAAGTGCATATTTCACATGCTTGAATGAGTTTTAAACTCAAAATTATTGTGATATTTTTATCTCTCCTCTCTCTTGAATCAAACCAAATCAAAATGGAACCAAACCGAATCAAAAAGGAACCAAACCGAATCAAAAAGGAACCAAACTAGATCCAAATCTAGTCCAAATTCAACCAAACTGAATCTAGAAAATTCTAGAATTCAGTTAGCTTTGGTTAGCGCTTCCCTCTCCTATAAATAGAACATGAGTCCTTTGAAAAAAATAGAAGAATTTTACTATACTAGAGTTATGCTGAAATAATGCTAATTTCTACTATTCTCTAAAATTCTCTCCAAATTGAAGAAATTGGAGCTTCCCTCTTTCTTCAATCCCCATTGATGGCTCCATCAACATACTTAACCAATTGATTGGTTGGGGGCCTCTACTGTGAACAAAGAATTAAGCAATTTGTAAGGTAAATGGTGAATTTTGATCTTTTCTATAATTTCTCAATGCTTCTCTCTTCTCAACCTCTCTCAAGCTTGAGAAGTTAATTTGGAATGGTTTTTGAATGCTATTGAAGTTAATTGATGAATGGTAGTTAAGAGTTACATAATTTGATGAATGCTATTGAAGTTAATTGATTAATGATAGTAAAGAATTACATAAATTTTCATTTATGCTTAATTCTAATGGTTTTTATGTAATTTCTCTCTCTCACTCAAGAAATGGTCGTTCTCATGACCCATTCTCAATCCAAATGAAGCTTTTCATAAAGCTTTTTCTTAATCCAAGATTAATCTATGCTTGAGGTCAAATTAATGGCTTTTTTCTATGCTTTTAGTTTATGTATATTGATGATTCAACCCATTATTGGGTTAATGATCCAATTAGGGATCATTCTAATCATTTTCTTAATGATAAGCTTTATCCTTCAAAATAAATTGAGATTTATCAGTCATAGTAGCGGAGCTATGGCAAAATTTTTATAAAAATTACACATAAAATAATTTTATTCAAAGCATGAAAAGAGAACTTCCTACCATATTCTAGGAATTATCATCCTAGATAAATTGAAAGAATTTTATTGTAAATCATGGAGAAATTAATTTTTATGTTATGCATAATTGATGATTATTTTATTGTAAAAGTGTTATTTTTATCATATTTGGATTTCATGCATAGAGGTATGCATAAAAGAATTATTATTTTAATATAAAAGTGTTTCTTTTATCATATTTGGATTTCATGCATAGAGGTATGCATAAAAGTTGATTATTTTAATATAAAAGTGTTTCTTTTATCATATTTGGATTTCATGCATAGAGGTATGCATAAATGTTGATTATTTTATTATAAAAGTGTGACTTTTATCATATTTGGATTTCATGCATAGAGGTATGCATAAAAGTTTATTATTATATTATAAAAGTGTGACTTTTATCATATTTGGATTTCATGCATAGAGGGCTGCATAAAAGTTGATTATTTTATTATAAAAGTGTGACTTTTATCATATTTGAATTTCATGCATAGAGGTATGCATAAAAGTTGATTATTTTATTGTAAAAGTGTTACTTTTATCATATTTGGATTTCATGCATAGAGGAATGCATAAAAATTGATTATTTTATTGTAAAAGTGTTACTTTTATCATATTTGGATTTCATGCATAGAGGTATGCATAAAAATTGATTATTTTATTATAAAAGTGTGACTTTTATCATATTTGGATTTCATGCATAGAGGTATGCATAAAAATTGATTATTTTATTATAAAAGTGTGACTTTTATCATAATTGGATTTCATGCATAGAGGTATGCATAAAAGTTGACTATTTTATTATAAAAGTGTGACTTTATCATATTTGGACTTCATGCATCGAGGTATGCATAAAAGTTGATTATTTTATTATAAAAGTGTGACTTTTATCATATTTGGATTTCATGCATAGAGGTATGCATAAAAGTTGATTATTTTATTATAAAAGTGTGACTTTTATCATATTTGAATTTCATGCATAAAGGTATTTGTCATTTTCATTTAAAATGAATTTATGCATAGGAAGATGCATAAAAGATTGATTTTTAAATGAGATGTGATAATATGTGATAAGATGCGATAAGAGGTGTATGAGATGTGATAAGATGTGATAAGATGCGTATGGGAAGTGATAGGATGTGATAAGAGATGTATGAGATGTGAAAAGATGTGATAAGATGTGTATGAGATGTGATAGGATATGATAAGAGGTGTATGAGATGTGATAGAATGTGTTAAGATGAGTTAGGATATGTTAAGATGTGTATGGGACGAGGTAGAGAGTGTATGTGATGGGATAAGATGTATATGGGATGTGTTAGGGTGAGAATGGATGTAGTATGGATGTATGGATGTAGATACGGATGTTATATAGATGTGGATGTATGGATGTGAATGTGAATGAAGATGTGGATGTGGATGTATGGATGTAGATTCGGATGTAGATGTATGTATGTGAATGTGGATGTATGAATGAGGATGTGAAAATAGATGTATGCATGTAGATGCGTATGTATGAATGTGAAATTGGATGTATGTATAATGTGGATGTATGAATGAGGATGTGAAAATAGATGTATGCATGTAAATGCGTATCTATGAATGTGAAATTGGATGTATGATGTGGACGTACGAACATGGATATGTATGTAGAATAATGAATGTGAATGTGTATGTGAAATAATGTGTAGTCTATATGAGTGAATGGATGAGAATGAGTACACATTGAATGGAATAGGGAATAAGTAACGTGGTCCAAGAGTGGATAATGTGGAAAGACGAGAGTTCGTTATAGAAACTGTATTTTGTGACTGTTTGTAAATGACTATTTTATGTCAAGAATGTTGGGGAAGCATTTTGACCGTCTTGAGGATTAAGGTCATGTAGACCGAACTGATAAAGTTGCAACTGCTGAAACGGAGAGTCAATGGAGGATGTCTCGCGTAGCAAGGTCGGCCGAGGTCTTGACCAGCCTCGGTTCGATTTACATGGTGAGCTTTTGGTACGGTGGATTAGGGACCAAGGAAGCGGCCTATGAGTGAAGCGCTAGGTCACCTGCGAAGGATCCTAGAGGGTGCTGACCATACGGTGCTCGGGCTCTGGGTCACCGAAGATACCCACACGTGCGTCGAGGAAGATATTGGAACAAGGAGTAAGAGTTGTTTTCTGAAACCGGGCATGGATCTGGTTGATTGACCTTGCTGGTCCTCAACGGATGAGTCCATGGCTCTTTTATATGGATTTGTGGGTTGATCTTGCTGATCTTCCACGGAGATTCCATTCTGTTATATGAATATATTGCCGGTTACTATGAGCTACGAACTATGAAAAAGGCCCTGAGTGAACAGGTGGTGAGTGTTCTGGTTGCCAATGATGCCATAAGTACACCGATGAATGAATGACAGGAAATAAGGATTGACCCAGAGACTTTGAGGATTGTCATCATAGCGACATAATGGTTTCATTAAAGGATTGTTTGAAAGATAGTTGATGCTGAGAAAAAGGCAATTTCATATTGGGTGTTTAAGTGGTGTGACTAGTTTTATGTTTGCATGAACTTCCGGCTAGGGGGCCTAGGAACTCTTTTCCGTGGTACCCGGGACAAAACCTAATCAAATGTCTAATTGGATCCCATCACTACAATGGTTGGGAGGTTGGCTAACCCATGGGGCTGGATGGGGGGGGTTAGGCTGGACTGATGGATCCATAAATCGAGATTTAATTTCTATTACTACGATAGATGAAGTAAATCCCGGATAGTAATTGTTCTATGGATAGGAATCAACGGCTGTGCCTCTTGATGGGGAAAAAAGCGTTGATCCCAATGATCCAAGTGCAAGTTTCTTCCTTGATCTGACCAAGTATCGTTAGAGGTGCAGTCGGATCAGTTTGATCAGTAATAATCTTGACTACGTTAGAGTAAAGAGTTATCCTGGTGGAATCGCCTGTGCTTTCCGGATAAGGGAAGTTTTTCCGGGTTCGGTTTTGGAAAGACCGACAGATTAGTCTCTTGTCCTAGTCTCTTGTCCGGATATCCGTGGGCGAGGCCCCGAGTGTGAGACCCTGACCCGCGCAAGATGTGTTACTTCCGCTGCTAGCACCCCGAATCCGTTGCGCGGTGGGAACAAGGATCTCACAGTCGGGGCCTCGCCCACGGATATCCGGACAAGAGACTAATCCATCGGCCTTTCCAAAACCGAACCCGGAAAAACTTCCCTTATCCGAAAGCACGGGCGATTCCACCACGATAACTCTTTACTCTAACGTAGTCAAGATCATTTTACTGATCAAACTGATCCGACTGCACCTCTAACGGTACTTGGTCAGATCAAGGAAGAAACTTGCACTTGGATCATTGGGATCAACGCTTTTTTCCCCATCAAGAGGCACAGCCGCCCGTTGATTCCTATCCATACAACAATTACTATCCGGGATCTACTTTATCTATCATAGTAATAGAAATTAAATCTCGATTTACGGATCCATCAGTCCAGCCTAACCCCATCCAGTCCCATGGGTTAGCCAACCTCCCAACCACTGTAGTGATGGGATCCAATTAGAAATTTGATTAGGTTTTGTCCCGGGTACCAGGGAAAAGAGTTCCTAGGCCCCCTAGCCGGAAGTTCATAAAGCGTGATGTAAGATTTCTCCCTCTAGCTTTTGAGGTGTGCAGGTATGTAAGAACCTCCCCTTCTGATCTTATAATTATTCCACTCTCTGAAATAAAAGAAAGATCCTGTTTTGGCATGGAGAGTGTAAGATTCCTCCTCAGCCTCTCAGGATGTCCAATATCTTCCCCTGTAGTCAAATCCCTCTTCAAAAATATAAAAGATCTTGTTTCTACCTGTTTTGGCCTAGAGAGAGAAAATATTCTAGAGAGAGGTTAATCAGATTTTGGATATTTTTGGATGAAAAAATATCTCTTCATATTTAAATAAGTTCCCCCGAAACAGAAGTTCAAAAAGATTTTTAGAAGATGCATTCGAAATAATCAAAAGACCTTATCCTAGGGGTCCAGATTTTTTGCAAATTTTAAATTAAGGTTTTAAGGGACCAATCAGATTCATCCAAATGTGTGAAGGAGATAAATGAAAGAAATAAAGAAAATCCCCCCAAAAATGAGTAAATACTCACATAAGATAAAGAGTTGACTAAGGACAAGGATATTAGTTAAAAAAGAAGAGATATTTAGTGAAATGATGAATTTTTGACACCTCAAGATGGGGATTCCCCCTCATGAAGGAGGCGCCTACTTCACATGTGTGGTGGAGTTTAAAATTATAAAAAATTGAGATATTTCATCTCTCCTCTCTCCAAATTCAAGTCTAGTTCCAAAAAGTAAGCTAAACTGACCTAAAAATGGTCAAAAATTGACCAAATTGATCTGGAAAATTCTAGAATCAGTTTGCTTGGTTAGAGGCTCACTTTTTCCTATAAATAGAAGCCTCCCCCTTTGTTGAAGCTTAATAGTGTTTTTTGCACTATTACCTTGCTTCTCCCAAGAGCCAAAAGCTGTGAAATTACTCATAATTCATTAGTTTTTGACCTTCCCTCTTCTAAAGATTGGTGGGGCCACTCTTGTTTCAAACAAGAGTATATCCCTCAAACCATCAAGCCAAAGGAAAGCTCTCAAATTCCTTCGTAAGTTAGAAATTCTCTCTTTTTTTCTGTTCATTTTATGGTTTTTATGATTTTTGTCTTCTCTCTAAAATGAATATGATGTTATGCCTCATTGAAAAAAAGGCATTCCCCTCTCTTCTTTACCATTCTTTATCCTAGATGAATGATTAATGGATAAAATCAAGTTTTTCATAATGTTTCTCTTAAATAAGTTAGAAAATGTTTACATTAGAATGATTTAAATACTCTTGGTGAAATTCTAATTGATTTTAGAGAGTTAAAAATTAAAAAATGGTCAGCCATACAAAGGAGGTTATGGCAAAATTTTCTAAAATTGTGTAAAATAAGTTTTACTTTTTTTTAATTCAAAAAGAGTAATTCCCATCGTATATGTATTCTTAAAGTGTTATTTTTCATCCTAGGTATAGAAAAATGCATACTAAAAACATTTTATTAAAAAAGTGTTACTTTCTTTAGAATTAAATTCTATGCATAGAAGGAAGTATATTGAAATTTTTCTTTTGATTATAAAAGTGTTATTTTCATCATAAATAATTTTTATGTATAAATGGATGCATAAAAGAAATTCTTTTATATTAAAAGAGTGATTTTCATCATAAATGATTTTTATGCATAAAAGAAATTCTTTTATATTAAAAGAGTGATTTTCATCATAATTGATTTGTATGCATAAACATATGCATAAAAGATATTTTTTATATTAAAAGTGTGATTTTCATCACAAATGATTTTTATGCATAAATGGATGCATAAAAGAAATTCTTTTATATTAAAAGAGTGATTTTCACCATAAATGATTATATGCATAAACATATGCATAAAAGATTTTTTTATATTAAAAGTGTGATTTTTATGATAAATAAATTTTATGCATAAATTAGATGCATAAGAGAATTAAATTGGATAGATATGAATGATAAGGGATGTGAATGAATGATATAAGATGTGAATGAATATGATAACACATGAATCGAGATGTGAATGAATGATAAGGGATGTGAATGGATGTGATGTGATGTGAATCGGGATGTGAATGAACAATAAGGAACGTGAATGAATGTGTTAGCATGTGAATCAAGATGTGAATGAATGAAATGTGATGTGAAGTGGATGTGATAAGATGCAATGTAAAGTGAATATATGTTAATGTATGAGAAGTGATGAGATGTATGGGTAAATGCAAGTGGATGAGATCTGATGAGGATAAATGAAGAAATAAATGATGAAATAGAAAAAGATGTGATTAGATAAAAAATGGGGAATGCTTATGAAATGAATGTGGATTGATGTAGATGGATATATGGATGATGTGGATTAATGTAGATGGATGTATGGATGATGTGGATTGATGTGAATGAATGTATGGATGATGTGGATTGATGTGGATGAGGTGGATGAATGTATGGATGATGTGGTTTGATGTGGATGGATATATGGATGATGTGGATTGATGTGAATGAATGTATGGATGATGTGGATGATGTGGATTGACGTGTGGATGATGTGATTGGATGTGAATTTATGTGGAAATGATGTGATGTGATAGGGATCGATGAAGTAAAATTGTGGTAAGATGAGAAAAGATGGGGACTAATATATAAGGATGTAGAGTGATTGAGAAAAGATGGAAATACTGTTGGGACTGTAATTGTATGTGAAATCTGTTTTTAAATGACTGTTTTATGTCAAGAATGCTGGGGTAGCATTTTGACCGTCTTGTGAATGAGGTCGTGGAGATCTATCTGTTGAAGTTGCTGATCGAGAGTCAATGGAGGACGTCTCGCGTAGCAAGGTCGGCCGAGGACTTGACCAGCCTCGGTTTGTTTATTACAAAAGCGTTATTCTTATTAAATTTGATTTTTATGCATCGAAAGATGCATAAAGGATTTTTTTATTATAAAAGCAATATTCTTATTAAATTTGATTTTTATGCATAGAAAGATGCATAAAGGAATTTTTTTTTACAAAAGTGTTATTTTTATTAAATTTAATTTTTATGCAAAGATGCATAAAGGGATTTTTTTATTATAAAAGTGTTATTCTTATTAAATTTTATTTTTATACATAGAAAGATACATAAAGGAATTTTTTTAATTACAAAAGTGTTATTCTTATTAAGTCTGATTTTTATGCATAGAAAGATGCATAAATGAATTTTGTTTATTACAAAAGTGTTATTCTTATTAAATTTGATTTTTATGCATAGAAAGATGCATAAAGGAATTTTTTTAATTACAAAAGTGTTATTCTTATTAAATTTGATTTTTATGCATAGAATGATGAATAAAGGAATTTTTTAATTATAAAAGTGTTATTCTTATTAAGTTTGATTTTTATGCATAGAAAGATGCATAAAGAAATTTTTTATTATAAAAGCATTATTCTTATAAAAAATGATTTTTATGCATAAATAGATGCATAAAGAAATTCTTTTTATTTTAAAAGTTTTATTCCTATTAAATTTGATTCCATGCAAAAATAGATGGAGAAATGGATTTTCATTTTATATAAAAGTGTTATTCCCATTGAAGTTGATTTTTATGCATAAATAGATGCATAAAGAATTTTGATATCAAAATTAGAATTCTCTTAAATTCTATGTTTAAATTCTATAAGTATTTGATAAATGAATAATTAAATACTCTAAAAAAGAATTTTCTATCGTTTTATATTCACATGGATTGTAAGAAGAAAATTCAGAAAATCTATCGAGATCGAAATGTTTAAATAAATGATTAATTTATTCCTCATTGGAATTCGTATCTAATTTAGAAATCGATTAAGTGAATATTCAAAGAAAGAAATTCCATAAAAGTAACTGAATTATCAAACCTTTTCGAGAAAGATAGTTCAGGAAAAATCTTATCCGACTCGAACCTTGAATCAGACTATGACCAAGACCAAACTCTTTCGTCAGTTTCGAGGAAAGAAGGTGTGACCAGTTTAGAAAAATACACTCAAAACTCTGCCAAATCCGAAACTAAGTTTGAGACCCTTCAAATTGATCTGTGGATCAAGGTTATAGAATTCGAGCAATTCGAGGAATTATGGTATGAAATTCAAAATTTTGATCAAGAAGTTTTGGTGATACTGATTCAAGAAATATTCCTTGTATTCATAAGAAAATCAAACTGAAAACTTGCTTAGAAGCCCTGTTTTCTTAAAGGAATATCTTACGCTAGAATGGAGAGATGAGATGTGATGTGAATAGATGTGATGAGATGTCATGTGAATCAGATAGATGTAAATGAATGGATGAGATGTAATGTGATGTAAATCGGGATGTAAATGAATGATATGGGATGTGGATGTGTATGTGAAGAATGGATGTGGATGTATGTGAAAGAATGGATGTGGATGTGTATGTGAAAGAATGGATGTGGATGTATGTGAAAGAATGGATGTAAATGTGTATGTGAATGTGTATGTGAAGAATGGATGTGGATGTATGTGAAAGAATGGATGTGGATGTGTAAGTATGTGTATGTGAAAGAATGGATGTAAATGTGTATGTGAATGTGTATGTGAAGAATGGATGTGGATGTGAAGTAATTCTCTAATCTAAAAGTAATTTCTATGCTTGTCAAATTGAGGCCAAATAAGTGTCTTTTTTAATGCTTTTATGCTATTTAATTCATGGAAAAATTAAGAAATAAGTCCATAATTGGATATTGATCTAGTTAATGGTTATTGTATCATATGATATTACTAAAATTTATGTTTTCAAAATTATTGAGAATTATCAGTAACAGCAGCAAAGCAATGAAAAAATTTCTGAAAAATTAACACATAAATCATTTTCATTCATAATATGAAAAGAGGACTTCCTACCATATTCTAGGATTAATCATTCAAGATTAATTGAATGATTCTCATTATAATCATGGAAAATTTGATTTTTTTTTCCGAGAAAATTTTTTTTTTTTCCGAGAAATGGAAAATTTGATTTTTATGTTTATGCATAAATAGTTAATTAGGAAAAAGAGGAATTTCTAGTAATCCATTTTTATGTTAAAAGAGTAATCCCCATGACAATGGAAATCCATGTATTCCAATGAAGTAAGAGAAAAATTGGGATGCTAAAATAATGTATATTTTATTTAAAAATTAAAGAAGGATTTTAGTTAAATTTATCTTTTTGCATAGATAAATTTAAATGATGAAAGAGGAATTCGCACCATCTTGGAATTCAAATATTTAAATGAGAAAAGTGTAATTCCTAGTGTAAAGGAATTAATGGAGAATTTTATTTAAATTTTAAGAGAAAATTTAGTTAAATTTATCTTTTTGTATAGATAAGTTTAAATGATGAAAGAGGAATTCTCACCATATTGGAATTCAAATATTAAAATGAGTAAAGTATAATTCCTAGTGTAAAAGAGTTAATGGAGATTTTTATTTAAATTTTAAGAGAAAATTTAGTTAAATTTATCTTTTTGCATAGATAAGTTTAAATGGTCCCATCATATTGGATTTCAAATATTTAAATGAGAAAAGTGAAATTTTTAGCTTAATAAGTCAATATTAGATAAAGTGGGAAAAATCCCATTTCCATGAAAAAAGTGGGGGTATGGTAAACTCATCCAAAAGTTTGTAAAAACATATTCATGTGACATATCATTGGAAAGAGCTTGAAAAGTAGAATCTAGATCTACTTTGTCCGACAAATTTGGAGTTTGCATGTTCAAGTTATGTCCAAAACAAATTTTTTGAATACATTCCCATTTTGAGGGATTTTTCCCATTTTATCTAATATTGACTTTAATGGAATTAATGGATATTTTTATGTAATTTTTAAGAAGAATTTTAAATAGACTTAATTTATGGTAAAATAGGAATTCCCATGATAATTGGATTGCACTCAATAAAATGAGAAAAAGAGGGATTTCAAGTTTATTTTTTAAAAAATATGATATTTAGTTAAAAAGAAGAATTTTTATGATAATTAAGAAAAGATGGATTTGAAATAAAATTTGTGTCAAAAGATGAATTTCCACCATAATTCTACCTAATGAATTAAGGTTGAGAAATTATGTGATAGAAGGAATATCTTTGGATATTTTAATTGGTAAAATCACTATCCCAAAACTAGATGTTTATCTAAAGGGAATCCTTGTAGAACTAAACCGAATGAATTGGTTAGACTATGAGAGGGACGGACAGTAAACCTACTTATCCATCTCTCGATTTGAATCAAGTAAAAACTTCGTGACAAATTCCAGTTTTTGATCAAAGAATAGACTACCGGAACTAAACTAGTTTTTCTTGACCGAACTCACCAAGAATCTAGTTGGACAATCAGACTGAATGATGGGTAGATTACCCTGATGAGAGATCAAGGATCCTCATTATGAAACTGGGAATTATGAAAAAAGGGTTTTTGGAAATTTTCCTGAGTATGGTAATTATGAAAAAAATTACCCTGAGAATCCCATCGATCACGAATTTTTTTTTATTCTATTCGACAATCCTAAAATTCAAAATTGGAATTTTACTTGCATTGGAACCTCTGTTGTTTTTATTCAAAGGACTGTTTTACACTAGAATGCTGGAGGAAGCATTTGGCTTATGTTTTTCTAAAAGGAGGTTTGTTGGAACAACTGGTGGGGAGTCGTCAAGGGATGTCGCTCACGACGGCAAAGCCTGCCGAGGTCCAGCCTCGGTACGATTAAAATGGTGTGCTTCCGGTACGATGGGCGAGGACCGACGAAGCGGTCCTTGAGTGAAGTGCTAGGACACCTAAGGAGGATCCTAGAGGGTTCTTACCAGGCGATGCATGGGATCGTGGTTGCTACTACGACACCCATGTGTATGTTGAGGAAGATTTTGGATGGACTAAAAGGAAGGATTTTTGGGAACCAAATTTTGGATCTCGTTGGTTGGCCAGCTGGTCTTCAACGGAGAGTCCAGAGGATATTATTGTAATACAATGGACTCAGGATTTTGGAAAATGATGATCAGAAATATTATGATTTCTATTGAAGGATTGTTTTAAAGCCAGTTAAAGCCAGTTAAAGCCAGTCGAATCTGTTATAAATGGTAATTGAAGGATTGTTTTAAAGCCAGTCGAATCTGTTATAAATGGTAATTGAAGGATTGTTTTAAAGCCAGTCGAATCTGTTATAAATGGTAATTTCATATTGGGTGTGTACGTGGTATGCATACCCTAATTTTTGCATGAATTGCCGGCTAGGGGGCATGGGAACTCTTTTTCTCGATACCCGAGTAAAAACACAACCAAATATTTATAAAGGAATCCCACCAATACAGTGGTCGGGTGGTTGGCTAACCCATGGGCCCATGGGCCAGATGGGATAGATCGGAGGATTCTTGAGAAACAACTAGATATGATTAGTTATATTAATTAGTTTAGATCCTGAGAAGACCTTGTTCTGTGGGAGGGGATCAGCGATTGTGCCTCGTAAATGAGGAAAAAAGCGGTGATTCCATGGACCAAGTGCAAGTCTCTTCTTGATCTGACTATGTGACTTCAGGCTCAGTCAGATCAGTGTAACTGGTTAAGACTTTGACTCGTTTTAGAGTAATTCTGCGTTAGAAGATTTTTCCCTTGGCGGAATCGCCCATGCCTTCCAGGCGAGGGGACCGCCCAGGCTAGCCTCTCGTCTTGGACCCCACGGGCGAGGCCCGGAGTGTGGATCCCCGCCTTGCGTGGGAGGCCGACATTACTTTCACCGCTCGGCAGGGCACTGCGGAGGGGGCAGGGACCTCACAGCTGGTATCAGAGCCTTGTTGAAAGTTAATAAGGATAAACAAATTCCTATCAAAAATTGATAGTAGAAAACTTAGAAAAAGTATTTTTCATAATGTATTTTCTTTCCACAAGTCTCATTAATAAAGAATTTTTAATCAAAGAAATTGTTTTTTTAGATGGAAGTTCCATACTTATCTAGGGTTCCCGACCTCACCTAGTCACAAGACATGACTGCGTTCGCCTTCGAGCATCTCATCTCTTCCGCTGAGCTGAGCTGAGACTCACACGCCATTTCGAGGATTTATATTTTCCTGACCCAACAGAGAGACGACAGCATAAGTGGTTTGCAAGGTAGTATGTCCACGCCTCTTGTGACTTGCGTGCAATGTTGAGGTAGAACCTCTCATTGGCCATGATTCTGATGAAGCTGAAAGTGGTACATGGTGTCATTCTATATCATTCAACACCTCGGAATTTTAAACTTTCATGCCAAATCTACACACTCCTTAGTCACTTTACTCCTAAGGAGAAGATAATAGCTCCCTTGGCGGTAAGAGAATGGTTGTATTAGGGCATGGCTATGGCCCAATACCGTCGTCTTATGCGTCTCCCGAGGAGATTTTGATTTCTGGAGCTGAGCTACTCTATGTACATATTGAAACTTTTATATAAATAAAGAAATCTTTTCTAGAGAAAAATTTCCTATTGTATAAGTGATTGTTTATGGAGGACAAACTGATAAAGAAAAATCTATTACTGGACATATGTCATCTTGTTTAAGAAATTGTTTCCGAATCCCTTAAGTCTTAGGATCTCGTGGATGATATCAAAATAAAAATTTAATAATATATCATTTTTGACAGAATCATGAGACGAGGAAACTGTGGCCGCGTCAGCCAGACCCTCTCTTTGAAGATGATGAGCTTGACCCGGACGTTCGCAAGGCTCTTCATATAGAACTCAGCCCAGGATCCTTTAAAGGAGAAGGAGAGAACTCTGGCGAGGCTGTGGAGGAGAAATGGGTGGAAGCTATGGAAGAATATTTTGACGTCACAGGCTACAATGAGTGAAGCAAAATGGCTCTTGCCAGGCTAAAAATAGTGGAAACAGCCAGGGTAGCATGGAGAAACCATTGTGACACGAACCGTCTGGACAGGAATACTCAGTCCTAGAACGACCTTAAAACCTATTTGAGGAAGAGATTTTGTCCCCTTGGATTTTTGGAAACCAAAATGAATGAATTCTTAGAGCTAAAGCAAGGGAACAAAACCATCGAGGAATATCACCAGGCCTTCGCTCTTCTACTCAAATATTCACCACCTGTAGATGAACAGCAACTCATGGCCAGGTTCATTTAGGGAATGAATGAACCCTTGAACACACTGGTCAAGAATGCCAAGCCAGTGTCCATGGTAGAAGCTGTCAGAATGGCGAAGGACTTTGCCAAAGCCTTCATTGTGAAAGTCCCGCCAGCTCCCTCATCCTTTAAAAGATTTCAGATACCAGGAAGTTCTTCCAACTTTCCGCCTCCAAAGAGACACCAAGGTCCTAACCAGAATGTGGAGATGGGAAGCTTCAAAAATGAAGGAAGACCTTTCCCCTGAAGTACATTCTCAGGTCTCTGAACTCCCTCCCAAAATTGGAATAACCAAAGAGAGAGAGTTCCACCTTAGAGTGCAGCAGCCAGAGCTGTCACCATTTCTGAGGAAGTAGAGGAAGAGAAAGGACAGATCTATGCAGCAATATAGCATCAGGGGAATAACCATCAATTCTCAGGCCTCCAGACTCTAGCAGAGTACCAGAGTAAGCAATTCAAGCTTTTGATCTATTTAGGTAGTACTCATTCTTTTATTTCCCCAGGATGTCTGCGTAAATTAGTCCTAAATCAAAAATCAGGGAAACCTATGCAAGTGGAATTAGCTAGTGGGAAGATTCTTTTCACTCACCTTGAGACTGACCTTATTCAATTTAGCCTAGATGGGAACGTAATAGAGTGTGAGTTCAAAGTCTTACCCATGGTATTATATGATGGAATCCTTGGAATGGCTTGGCTCCAAAAGAATCAGGCTCACATTCCATTGTCACAAAGGAACCATCTCTTTCCTTGACCTTCACGGGAATAAAGTTCAAGGAATTGGAATTTCCGGATCCCCAGCGCTACAATTAGTCAAAGCTTCCAAATTATTAAAAGGGCTTAGAGAAGCAAGTTGTGTATGTCGTTAAAATGAATCCACGAGACATAAAATGCAAGGCTATAGAACCAGAGTGGTTAAGTGAGTATGCAGATGTGTTTCCTGAAGAGCTGACTGAGATGCCTCCATCTCGTGAAGTAGATCATGAGATCGAATTAACCCCCGGAGCTCAGCCAGTAGCCCAACGTGCATACAAAATGCCAGTCCTTAAAGCCATAGAGCTTAAGAAACAGTTAAGACAATTGTTAGAACAGGGATTCGTCAGACCCAGTGTCTCACCTTGGGGTGCGGTTGTTCTCTTTCAAAAGAAGAAAGATGGAACATTAAGACTCTGTATTGACTACAGATGACCGAATCAATTAACAATTAAGAATAAGTATCATATTCCTAGGATTGACGAACTTCAGGATCGGTTAAGTGGGACCCAAATGTTCACAAAGATAGATCTCAAATCCGGGTACTACCAGATCCGAATCAAGGAGCAGGACATCCCAAAGACAGCATTCAATACTCGCTGTGGGCATTATGAGTTCACAGTCATGCCGTTTGGATTGACTAATGCCCCGGTGACATTCAATCATCTTATGCAAGATATTCTCAGAGAATACTTGGATGATTTTGTTCTTATCTTCTTTGATGATATCTTGGTATACTCAAAGAATTCTGCAGACCATGAAGATCATGTGCACAAGGTCCTGGAAATCCTAAGAAAACACCAACTCTTTGCAAAGAAGAGCAAATGTTCTTTCTCTATTGACCAAGTGGAATACATGGGATTCATAGTGTCAAAGGATGGGATTTCTCCTAACCCTACAAAGATCCAAGCAGTCGTAAAATGGCCAGAACCCAAGTCAAAGAATTCCTAGGGTTAATCGGATCGTATATGATATTTATACCTAGGTATGCTCAGATAGCATCCCCCTTAACTAACCTTCTCAAGAAGGGTACCCTTTTTCAGTGGATTGCAATGTGTCAGAGTGCCTTTGACAAGCTAAAGACAACCTTAGTAACCAACCTTGTCCTCCTTAAATTACCAGATTTTACCAAAACCTTTGAGGTAGTTACTAATGCCAGTGGGTTTGCCTTAGGTGGTGCTCTGATGCAAGAAGGTCATGCACTGGCCTATGAATCCAGAAAACTCAGAACACATGAGAGGAACTATGCCGTCCCCATGACTTGGAGTTGCTCTCAATAGTGTATGCTCTGAAGTTGTGGAGACATTATCTTTTGGGACAAAGGTTCACCTTGATGACAGCTCATCAAAGTCTGAAGTGGATCTTCACCCAAAGGGATCTCAACATGCGTCAAAGGAGATGGATGCAAACCCTGCAGGAATTTAATTTTGAAATAAAGTATCGGCCGAGGAAAGAAAATGTGGTTGCAGATGCGCTCAGCAGAAAAGCCTCCTTGCTTTCAATAAGAGTGGTGTCAAATCCATTGATCAATGAAGCAAAGAAGAAAATCTTGCAGGAAAAATTCTTTGCCCCTATTGCTACCCTTTTGATGTAGGAAAGCAAGACTCCTCTCAGGAAATGAGTCGAGTTTTTGGATACAAACTAGATGAAGGATGCATGTATTATAATAATCGGCTATATATCCCCAATGATGAGGGAATAAAGGGAAGAATTCTGAGAGAAGCCCATGATAGCCTAATAGCTGGACATCCAGGGTTTATAAAAACTTATATGTCTGTGAAGAAAAGCTTCTTTTGGCCAGGACTAAAAAAGGATGTACTTGATCATGTGTGAAAATGCTTGATGTGCCAAAGAGTGAAGGCAGAGAGAGTCAAGATGCCAGGGAAACTGCAGCCTCTAGACATTCCACAGATGAAGTTGGAATGCATCAGAATGGACTTTGTCACTGGATTACCTTCAGTGCAATTAGGTTACAACTTAATTTTTGTGGTAGTTGATAGGCTAACCAAGGTTGCCCATCTGATTCCAGTGAAAGAAACATCTCTGCAGTGGATGTTGCCAGAGTTTTCCTTAAGGAAATCTTCAGATTGATGGTTTACCCAGGAGGATAGTAAGTGACAGAGATCCCAAATTCACATCCAAATTTTGGACTGCGTTCTTTGAAGCAGTAGGAACTTTCTTGGATCTCAGCTTAACCTATCACCCTAAAATAGATGGCCATACGGAAAGGGTGAATTAGGTAATAGAAGATATCCTTCGGTCATGCTGTGACAAGGAACCCAAGAAGTGGTTAAGTCATCTGCATCTGGTCGAATTTGCTTACAATGCTTCTTATCATATCGAAGCATTGGGATGAGTCCTTTCAAAGCTTTGTATCGACAAGATTGCCTTACACTGTTGACTTGGTCTAACCCATTGATCAGAGTCAAAATGTCCAGACAAATGCTTGATGACATGGACCAGCAGATGCAATCAATCCATAAAGATATAAAGGCAGCCCAAGACAGACAAAAGCATTATGCAGATAAAAAGAGGTCAGAGAGAGAGTTTGAAGAGTCAGATATGGTCTTCATTCGAGTATAACCAAAAAGAAGTTCCTTATCCTTAGGGAAGTACAAGAAGCTCTCTCCTAGATACTGTGGGTCGTATGCTATCATAAAGAAAGTGGGCGATCTAGCCTACAAACTTCTTCTGCCTCCCCATCTCAAGGTACATGATGTATTCCACGTCAGCTTAAGAAGTATGTACCTAGCCCGAGTCACATGCTTGATGATGAACAATTGATCTCTCCGACTCAAGGCCAGATGGTACTCCAACCAGAGGAAATCCTTGACGTTCAGGAGAAGATTCTCAGGAGCAGAGTCCTCAGAGAATTCTTAGTAAAGTGGAAGTTCTTCCCTCTAGAAGACACCACACCTAGGAGAAAGAAGAAGAGTTGGCGAAGGATTACCCCCACTTTATGAGATGAGGAAATCTCACATTTTTCAAGTGGGAGAGAAAAGAAATATTATTTTGCCTTATTTGGCCTAGTGAGATAAAAATTTCTAGAGAGTGGTAAATCAATATTAAGATATTTTTGGATAAATAAACTCTACAAATATCAAAAAAAATGTTTCCCTAAAACAGAATCAAAATAGATTCTCCAAGGTGCAATTGGAATTAATTAAAAATGATTTAGAAGACCTTAGCCTAAGGGTCAAGATTTTCTGAAAAATTTTGGATTAAGGTTCCTATGGACCAATAAGATTAATCCAAGTGTTGGGATAAGATAAATCCAAAGAATAAAAGAAAATACCCAAAAATGAGTAAATGCCCACATAAGATGAAGAGTTGACTAAGTACTAGATTTATTAGTTAAAAATTATGAAGTATTAATAAATAAATGAGATATTTTGGAGTAATCATTCATTTTTGACACATTGGTAAGGAGAAGGGGGGCCCTTCAAGGAGGCACCTATTTCACATGTGTGGATGAGTTTTAAACTCAAAAATAATAGGATATTTTTTTCTCTCCTCTCTCCTGGATCAAACCGAATAAAAAAGGGAGCCAAACTGGTCCAAATCTTGTCCAAATTCAGCCAAACTAAAGCTAGAAAATTCTAGAACTCAGTTGGACTCAATTACTGGCCTCCCTCACCTATAAATAGACCCTCATTCTTTTGTATTCTCATCTGTGAACTAAACTATGCCGGTATAACTCTAAGATAAGCTTATTTTCTATTATCCTCTAAAAATCCCCTACAAATTGAAGAGATTGAAGCTTCTCTCTCTCTTCAATCTTCCTTGGAGTCTTCATCAACATACCAAACCAATTGATTGGCTCGGGGCCTCTACTTTGATTAAAGAATCAAGCAATCTAGGAGGTAAAGTGTGGTTTATGGTCTTATTTTTAAATCTCCAAATGTTTTTTCTCTTCTCAACCCCTCTCAAGAGTGAAAAGCATTCAATTGAATGGATTTTTAATACAATTGGATATTGATCCAATTAATGGTTATTCTATCATATGATATTACTAAACTTTATGTTTTCAAAATCATTGAGAATCATGAGTAATAATAGCGGAGCTATGGTAAAATTTCTGAAAAATTAACACATAAATCATTTTCATTCATAATATGAAAAGAGGAGTTCCTACCATATTCTAGGATTAATCATTCAAGATCAATTGAATGAATCTCATCAAAATCATGAAAAATTTGATTTTTATGTTTATGCATAAATAGTTAATTAGAAAAAATAGAAATTTCTAGTAATCCATTTTTATGTTAAAAGAGTAATCCCCATGACAATGAAAATCCATGTATTCCAATGAAGTAAGAGAAAAACTCGGATGCTAAAATAATGTATATCTTATTTAAAAAGAAGGATTTTAGTTAAATTTATCTTTTTGCATAGATAAATTTAAATGATGAAAGAGGAATTCCCACCATATTGGAATTCAAATATTTAAATGAGGAAAGTGTAATTCCTAGTGTAAAGGAATTAATGGAGATTTTTATTATCAATTTTAAGAGAAAATTTAGTTAAATTTATCTTTTTACATAGATAAGTTTAAATGATGAAAGAGGAATTTCCACCATATTGGAATTCAAATATTTAAATGAGGAAAGTATAATTTCTAGTGTAAAGGAATTATTGGAGATTTTTATTTAAATTTTAAGAGAAATTATAGTTAAATTTGTCTTTTTGCATAGATAAGTTTAAATGATGAAAGAAGGGGATTTCAAGTTTATTAAAAAAAAGGATATGATATTTAGTTAAAAATAAGAATTTTTATGATAATTAAGAAAAGATGGATTTGAATTAAATTTTAGTGTCAAAAGATGAATTTCCACCATAATTCTACCTAATGAATTAAGGTTGAGAAATTATGTGATAGAAGGAATATCTTTGGATATTTTAATTGGTAAAATCACTAAATGGATATTTACCCAAAACTAGATGTTTATCTGAAGGGAATCCTTGAACTAAACCGAATGAATTGGTTAGACTACGAGAGGGACGGACAGTAAACCTACTTACCCATCTCTTGATCTGAATCAAGTAAAATCTTCGTGACCAATTCTAGTTTCTAATCAAAGAATAGACTACCGGAACTAAACTAGTTTTTCTTGACTGAACTCACCAAGAATCTAGTTGGACAATCAGACTAAATGATAGGTAGATTACCCTGATGAGAGATCAAGGATCCTCATTATGAAACTGGGAATTATGGAAAAAGGGTTTTTGGAACCAATCTCAAATTGGAATTTTACTTGCATTGGAACTCTATTGTTTTTATTCAAAGGACTGTTTTACGCCAGAATGCTGGAGGAAGCATTTGGCTTATGTTTTTCTAAGAGCTGGCGAGGAGTCATCAAGGGACGGTGCTCGCGGCAAAGCCTGCCGAGGTCTTGACCAGCCTCGGTACGGTTAAAATGGTGTGCTTCGGGTATGATGGGCGAGGATCGACGAAGTGGTCCCTCAGTGAAGTGCTAGGACACCTAAGGAGGATCCTAGAGGGTTTTGACCAGGCGATGCATGGGCTCGCGGTTGCTAGGACACCCATGCATACATCGAGGAAGATTTCGGATGGAATAAAAGGAAAGATTTTTGGGAACCAAATTTTGATACTGGATCTCGTTGGTTAGCCAGATGGTCCTCAACAGAGAGTCCAGAGGATATTATTGTAATACAATGGACTCGAAATTTTGGAAAATGATGATCAGAAATATTATGATTTCTATTGAAGGATTGTTTTAAAGCCAGTCGAATCTGTTATAAATGGTAATTTCATATTGGGTGTGTACGTGGTATGCCTACCTTAATTTTTGCATGAATAGCCAGCTAGGGGACCTTTGAACAAGGTCATATAGCAAAGGAGTGCTATAAAAAGTGGAATGACATGAAAAGTGGGGAAGCTACAACAAAGGGAGCTATGCATCTTCAAGTAAGTTTAAGATAGAAGTGAAAAGCTTTATGTAATATAGCATCATATGCTTAGTTCCATGACTGTAGATGCCTCAAAACCATGGAGATGTAAGCTAGTAATGAAACTATGTGTCCTATTGCACATGCTGGTAGGGTGCCATTGTTTATGCAGGATGGAAAAATAAAGTACCTAGTTGAGCAAGGTCTACGAGTGAGTTTTAACTCTCATTGGTATTATGTAGAAGATTTCAATAACCACAGTACTATGTTGTTGTAAAGGGAAATAAAATTGATAAAATGTTTACATTGGATATAAACATGCCTCAAGTGAAGGCTGCAATGTTTGCACATGGTACATGTTTGATTGTAGATATTAACATTTTTTCATAAGAATATGTAGGCCCAAAGCATTTTTAAATTTACAAGTTTGTTAATGCTCAAAGTGGATGGAATGCACAAAGTATTTAAAGGATGCTAATTGGGAAAATAGTCTAAGCATGGATTACCACATGATAGGAATATCAGTCAAAGAGCTAGATGCGGTGCATTCAAATGTTTAGGGACCAACAAAGACAATATCAATTAAGGGATGCCACTATTATGTGTCTTTCATTGATGATCAAACTAGGAAAGTGTGGGTATACTTCATAAAAGAGAAACGTGAAGTGTTTACGCACTTTTAGAGCTTCAAGACTATGGTTGAGAAAGACACATGTATACACATAAAAAATGCCTAATATCGGATGGTGGGGGAGAATATTTATCCATTGAATCTAGTGATTTTCTAAGTGAGTATGAGATAAAGAGGAAGTTAACATGTAGGCACACTCCACATCAAAATAGGGTTGTAAAAGAAAGAACAAGCATATTGCACGTGATAAAAAGGTGCATATGCATTGATGACTAAGAAAGGGATGCCTCAATATTTTTGGGCTAAATTATAGGCAACTACATTTTACATTATAAATAGAACTCCCACTATAGTAGTTCATGGCATGACACTTGAACAAAAGTTTATTAGCAAAAAACCAGATTTGGCACACTTGAAAGTGTTTGGCTGCATTGCCTATGTACATGACCATATATGACTCAAAGGTATTGAATAAATTAGCATCTACGATTCTACCAAAGAAGTACAGAGCCTACTTTAAAGCTACCAACTCAAAGCAACGAGATCGGGTTTTCAAATTTTGTATATATCTTGTAGTTGATAGCACTATATTCTCGTTAGCAAAGCCAAGAGGATGCAAATTCCTTGACTTGGGACATCCTTCACATTTCAAGCTTTATCTATTCTAGCTTTGATCCCCACATGAGAAACTCTCCACACACTATGCAAGGCCTTTAAGCTTTGTCTACTCTAGCTTTGATCTTGAAGAGGCTTAAGACATCCCATTTGTAAAGCTAATTTATTAATCCAAGATTTGGTTGTTGGTTTTTCATCCATTTCGTTATCTTTGAGTGTACCCAACGTTTTTTGAATAGTGTGTAATTTTAAACCTTTGCAAAATGCTTAGGCACAATGGCCTAGCCTAGACATTAGATATTGAAAATGTTTCACTTTTTTGGTAAATTTATATTTGACAAAGAAATTAGGATGCCATTTTCCATCAAGGGTATTTAGGTTTTTTTAAAGAGATTGTTAAAGTTGGAATCTTAATTTCTCTTTAGAAAGGGTATATGGTCTTGGTGTTAAGTAAAGATAGGGTACATGCTATGAAGGGTAAAGATTTTCCATGAAGGGTACATGCTATTTGGTGTTTGATAGGGCGCTACTCTTGAAAGTAGCCCAAAGGGTTAATAGAAGTGAGATTCAACCTATTTTCTAATTAACGACAGGATTGTTCTTGCAAAAAATGGTGAGATCAATTTGTGAAGTCATTATTAGAATTAGGGTTTTAGATTTTTTAATTAAGGTTTCAAACCTTTAGCTATGTGGGTAAATTTTGGTACATAAATATATAAAAGTAATCTTGTTTTGCAAATGAGTTCTATGTGCAAGAGCACTCTAACTCTCCCCTTCCCCTAATCTACAAGAGCAATCTAGCTCTTGTGTGTGTGTGTGTGTGTGTGTGTGTGTTTGTGCTGCAAAGAATACTCAAAGAAAGGTTAGATCTTTTGTGCTTCTTTTGGCAGAACAACCGCCGCTACATATGATGACCTCCTAGGGACATCCACAAGTGACCTATACTCAAACAAAGGTTAAATCTTTTGTGCTATTTTTTGGCAGAACAACCGCTACATATGATGACTTCCTGGGGACATCCACAAGTGACCTATGCCATTTTTTTAAAAATTAAAAAAAAGCTTGCTAGAAGGGCGGCACGACTTTTGGTAGGGACAACAACAAAAAATGGCATCCATAAATGACATATGCCATTTTTTGTAATAAAAACATAAAAAATTCCTACCAGAAGGATGAAACTTCTAACATGACAGTAACTAACACACAAAAATGCATCTATTAGAAGGGCACACCTTTTGATAAGACAGTAGATGTTGTCCTATTGTCGCACTATTTTGGCAAGCATTTTTTTATGTTTTTATTGCAAAAAATGGCATAGGTCACTTGTGGATTCCCTTAGGAGGTCATATACATAGGTTTATAGGGATATTGTAGTTGAAAAGATTTATCTTAATTTTTAGGGATTTTAGGTGCTAAGTAAACTGATTAAAAATTCTAATGGAAAGTTGCATAATTTAGGATCATTGTCAAGGTTAGGTTACTACACATAAGATTTGATGATCATTTTTATCTATCAACATTTGATTTGAGGATTTGGTCTTTTTAGCTAAAGATAATACTTAAACATAGGTTAAAAGTTTTCGTTCTTCTTTTGGTGGTACAACCTTTGTATATGACCTCTTGGGGGCATCCACAAGCTTCCTATCCCATTTGTTTTGCAAAGAAAACACAAAACAAAAGCCTGCCAAAAGGGCGTGAGTTGTGGCAGGACAAAGCTATTATCCTTCCATTTCAAGAAAGGCAAAGATAAGGGGATGTTATTATAGAACAAGATTATAATGAGAGAGAGGAGCACATCTTTGATGCAGAGTTAGAACTAGAACCTCTAAAGTACCTAATGAAGATGACTATTTTGGCTTGCATATTCTTCTTCCCATTGAAACATATGAGGCTTCACTTGATGAGAACAAAGAATTTATGCTAGAGTGATTATAGGCCTTAATTTAATATCAGGTGCTTCATTGTACTAGGTTTCCACATGGACATACTTCTAAATGTAGGACATACAAATCACTATTGTGATGGGTCTTGATTAGGTTGTGAGCTAGGGTCCATGTAATCCTTGTTATGGGCTACCACACCTCCAAGAGGGAACTCTACACATTCACCTAATGGATGATCACAACCGTCGTGGGGTACTTACCAATGCTTCGATTTTGAGTCCCTTGAGGCCTCCAAGCTCGCTTGTTAAGCTTTTAAACTCCAAGCTCCACCTCCACACTGTCACCGTGGAGTCACTCACACCATCACATAGACCAATCACACTCTCTCTCACTCTCTCATACAAGCATAAGTACACAAGCATGAAAAGATGCACAATGCTAGAATGCTCTCAAGTCACAAGGGGAGAGCTCTCAATAGCATAAAGGGGAATGTGTCCTTTTTATTATGAGAAAATGCCTTATATACAATTGGCCCTTATTCATACTTGGGCACCCAAAACTTACTTACTAGGCCTTGGGTGGCCAATATCTCATAATTTAAAACCTTTATAGTGCATTTGCATGACACTCATTAATGTCCTTAATTGAGGGTGAAACTGTGTGACGTGAAATAGCATGACGTGAAACAGTGGGGACGTGAATCATCATGACATGAAACAGTGGGGATGTGAATCACGATGACGTGAAACACAATAACGTGAATGTGCATGATGTGAATCATCATGACGTTAAAGAGCATGACGTGAAACAGTGTAGACGTGAAACTCTGTGGCATGAAACAGTGTCACGTGAATGTGCAGACGTGAAACCATGGGGTGTGAAACACAATGACGTGAATGTGCACACATGAAATTGTGTGGCATGAAACACGATGGCGTGAATGTGCATGATGTGAAACACGATAACGTGAAACTGTGCGACGTGAAACAGCATGACGTAAAATAGTGCAGATGTGAAACTTTGTGGCATGAAGCACAATCATAGGAATGTGCAGACGTAAAACTGTGGGGCATGAAGCACAATGATGTGAATGTGCAGACGTGAATCTACAGTCATGGATTTATAATGGTGTGTGCACATGTTTAGGATGGATTTTTACATATATTGAAAAACTACATGTATTGATTGCACACAAGTGATTTATCTTCAACACAAGATGACAGGCATTCGCCGTTCATTTAATCGACTGATTTCAATGCAAGTAGACATGTTCGGTCACACACAATCAATTGATAACATCATAGAGAAAATAGAAAAAAGGAAAGAAAAGAAAAAGAAAAAAGGGTAAGCTGCCACCTCAAAGGGCTTGGGTATGCAGTTGGAAGCAGTTAAATGCAGGTGCAAAGATGCTTGATGATCGGAATTGGCTCTTGAACACGGCTCTCACACGATGCAAAGTGACGAAAAAAAAGAAGAAAATTTGATTTTATAATGCAACCATCGGACAGGGCGGCTGCTTTAATGAAGAATCCACGTGTCATTTTATAATTGGCTGTCAAAGTTTCTACCATTTCACGGCATGAAACTCTTCAAACTTCTTCACAGTGTGAAACACTAATCCATGGTTCACGACGTGAACGACTATAGTGTGGTTCACAGTGTGAATGCAGTTCATGTGGAGTGTATAAGATCAAATTTTTTTCTTATTGTGCTCAAACACTCACACATGCATATGATGATGCATTACTTACCTTGTCCCTTTGATATCACCATGAAAACCAAGGGTTCACCTGGGTACTTTTGGTGTGAGATCCCTGTCCCCACCGCGCAATGGATTCGGGGTGCTAGCAGTGGAAGTAGCACATCTTGCATGGGGCAGGGTCCCACACTCAGGGCCTCGCTCATGGATATCCGGACAGGTGACTAATTCCTCGATTCTTCCAAACCAAACTCGGAAAAACTTCTCTTACCCAGAAAGCACGGGTGATTCCACCAGGATAACTTTTCCCTAATGTAGTCAAAAGCCTTAACTAACTGAGCTCATCTGACCGACCCCGTAAGTCCCGTAGTCAGATCAGGGAAAAAGACTGTACTTGGTTCATAGAGATCAACGCTTTTTTCCTCATTGAGAGGCACAGCCGTTGATTCTTTTCCATAGAACAATTTTTGTCCGGGATTTACTTTATCTATCAAACTAAACAGAAATTGAGTCTCGATTTACGGATCCATTAGTCCAACCTAACCCCATCTAGTCCCATGGGTTAGCCAACCGCCCAACCACTGTAATGATGAGATCCAATTTAGAATTTGGTTAGGTTTTGTCTCGGGTACCAGGGAAAAGAGTTCCCAGGCCCCCTAGCCGAAAGTTCATGCAAACATAAACTAGTCACACCACTTACACACCCAATATGAAATTGCCTTTTTCTCAGTATCAGCTAACTTTAAAACAATCCTTTAATGAAACCATTATGTCACTGATCACTATCCTCAAAATCTGTGGTTGAATCCATATTTTCAATCATTCATTCATCAGTGTACTTATGGCATCATTGGTAACCAGAACGCTCACCACCTGTTCACTCAGGGGCCTTTTCGATAGTTCCTAGCTCATAGTAACCGGCAATATATTCACATAACAGAATGGAATCTCCATGGAAGATCAGCCCAACAGATCCATATAAAAAAGCCATGGACTCATCCGTTGAGGACCAATCAACCAGATCCATGCCCGGTTTCAGAAAACAACTCTTACTCCTTATTCCAATATCTTCCACGATGCACGTGTGGGTATCTTCGGTGACCCAGAGCCCGAGCACCGTATGGTCAGCATCCTCTAGGATCCTTCGTAGGTCACCTAGCGCTTCACTCATAGGCCACTTCCTTGGTCCCTCATCCACCATACCGGAAGCTCACCATTTAAATCAAACCGAGGCTGGTCAAGTCGGCCGACCTTGCTACGCGAGACGTCCTCCGTTGACTCTCCATCAGCTGTTGCAACTTTATCAGGTAGTTCTCCACGATCACATACTCAAGACAGTCAAAATGCTTCCCCATCATTCTTACATAAAACAGTCATTTACAAACAGTTCACAATTACAGTTTCAATAATGAACTCACATCTTTCCAGATTGTTCCATATCAATCCATATTACTTAATCCAAATCCAAATCATATGTGTATCCATTCTTGACCAGATACATCATTTTCCATCCCATCACATCAGATTCATTCACTTCGTATAACATCCAATCCTATCTTTCTTAATTTACATTACGTCTCATCACTTCCATTTCTCATTACATCTCATTCGTTCAGATCTTATATTATTCATTCACATTCTGATTCACATGACATCTCATCTCATCCATTCGCTCATATCGACTTCATATCCATTCACATTCATATTTGCATTCATTATTCCGCATACACATCCACATTCGTACATCTACATTCACATCTACATCCATACATCCATTTTCACATTCACATCCATACATCCATATCCACATTCCACATTCATACATCCACATCCACATTCACATTCATACATCCATTCACATTCACATCCATACATCCATATCCACATTCCACATTCATACATCCATATCCACATTCCACATTCATACATCTACATCCACATTCACATACATCCACATTCTTACATCCATATCCACATTTACACATCCACATTCACATTCACATACATCCACATCCACATTCCATATCCACATTCACACATCCACATTCACATTCACATACATCCACATCCACATTCCATATCTACATCCATACATCCATTTCCACATACATCTTTCCTTTCACATCCATCCTTCACATACATACATCTACATCATTTCTTTCACATACATATAACTACGTCCATTCTTTCACGTACATACATCTCCATCTATTCCTCGTTCATTTTCATCTATCTGATTCGTTTCACATCCTCGTATCTATTTATAGAATACAAGAGAATTCTTATTTTTGATATAAGATTTCTTTACGCATCTATTTATGCATAAATTCTATTTTAAGAAGAATAACACTTTCGAAATAAAAATCAATCTTTTATGCATCTTCTTATGCATAAATTCATTTTAAATGAAAATGACACTTTTGAATTAAAAATTCAATTATTTATGCTTCTTCTTATGCATAAAATCAAAATTGATGAAAATAACTCTTTTGAACTAAAAATAGATTTCTTTATGCATCTTTCTATGCATAAAATCAAAATTGATGAGAATAACACTTTTGGATTAAAATAAATTCTTTATGCATCTTTCCATGCATAAATCTAATTTAGTAGGAATTACACTTTTAGAATAAAAGAATTTTTCTTATGCATCCTATTTATGCATAAAATCATTTATGATGAAAATCACACTTTTAATATAAAAAAATATCTTTTATGCATACAATCATTTGTGATGAAAATCACTCTTTTAATATAAAAGAATTTCTTCTATGCATCTAATTTATGCATAAAATCATTTATGATGAAAATCACACTTTTAATATAAAAATATCTTTTTATGCACCCATTTATGCATAAAAAATCAAATATGATAAAAGTAACACTTTTACAATAAATAATAATATTTTATGCATACCTCTATTCATGAAAATCAAATATGATAAAAGTAACACTTTTACAATAAAATAATAATCTTTTATGCATACCTCTATGCATGAAAATCAAATATGATAAAAGTAACACTTTTACAATAAAATAATAATCTTTTATGCATACCTCTTTTATTGTAAAAGTAACACTTTTACAATAAAATAATAATCTTTTATGCATACCTCAATTCATGAAAATCAAATATGATAAAAGTAACACTTTTACAATAAAATAATAATCTTTTATGCATACCTCTATGCATGAAAATCAAATATGATAAAAGTAACACTTTTACAATAAAATAATAATCTTTTATGCATACCTCTATGCATGAAAATCAAATATGATAAAAGTAACACTTTTATAATAAAACTAGATCTCTTTTATACAATTAATCAAAATGCATCTTCTATGCATGAAAATGATACTTTAGAATATAGAAACCATAAGGATTACTCTTTTAGAATAATAAAAGATGAATTTTATTTCACTAATTTCTAAAAATTTTGCCATAACCTCCTTTGTATGGCTAACCATTTTTCAATTTTTAAGTCTTTAAAACTAATTAAAAGTGCACCAAGAGTATTGAAATTATTCTAAAGTAAACATTTTTCTACTTAATTAAGACAAACATTATAAAAAACTTGACTTTAATCATTAACCATTCACCTAGGATAGAGAATGGTTGGTTTTACTAGAGAAGAGAGGGGAATGCCTTTTTGTAATGAGGCATAACATTATTTGCAATTTTAGAGAAGACATAAAGCATAAAAACCATTTAAAACCATAAAACAAGTGTAAAAAGAGAAGAATCGCCAATTTACTAATGACTTTGAGAGCTTTCCTTTGGCTTGATGGTTTGAGGGTTCAACTCTTGTTTGAGACAAGAGTGGCCACCAATCTTTTGGAAGAGGGAAGGTCAAAAACTAATGAATTATGAGAGTAAAATTCATTGTTTTTGGCACTTGGAAGAGGCAGGGTAACAGTGCAAAAACACTATTAAGTTTCAACAAAGGGGAGGGCTTCTATTTATAGGAAAAAGTGAGCCTCTAACCAAGCAAATTGATTCTAGAATTTTTCAGATCAGTTTGGTCAGTTTTTGACCATTTTTATGTCAGTTTGCTCACTTTTTGGATCTAGTTGAAACAGGAGAGAGGAGAGATAAAAATATCTCATTATTTGGGAGTTTAAAACTCATTCAAGCATGTGAAATAGGCACCCTCTTCATGAGGGGAATTCCCCCATGCAGAGGTGTCAAAAATGCATCATTTCACCTAAATATCTCTCTTTTTTAACTATTAACCTTGTCCTTAGTCAACTCTTCATCTTATGTGAGTATTTACTCATTTTTTGGGGAATTTTTCTTTTATTTCTTCATTTATCTCCTCCCTACATTTGGATAAATCTTATTGGTCCATAGGAACCTTAATTTAAAATTTTGAAAAAATCTTCACCCCCAGGATAAAGCCTCTTGAACAGATTATACTAAATTTCTAATGCACCTTCTAAAAATCTTTTTTGAACTTCTGTTTCAGGGGAACTTATTTTAATAAGATGAGACATTTTTCTATCCAAAAATATTTAAAATCTGAATAACCACTCTCTAGAAGATTTTCTCTCTCTAGGCCAAAACTGATATAGAAACAAGATCTTTTATATTTCTGAAGAGAAAATTGATTACAGGGGAAGATACTGGATATCATGAGGCACTGGGGGAGGAATCTTACATTCTACCCCACTTAAAAAATGTGAGATGTCCTCATCTCGAGTATGATCTTTTTCATCTTCTTCTTCTTCTTTAACACTTCCAGCATTACTGCCTTGGAAGTGGAGGGTCGATTTGGGAACAACTCTCTTTGACTTCCCTTATTCTGAGGTGGAGGTCTTGCATTACTTTGGATTGAAACTGCAGGTTGGATAGAGGGTCTACCTCTGGGATTTCCCTGATTTTGGTGGATATAACCCTGATTACTCGAGAAGGAAGGGGCTGGAGTCTGGAATCTTGACCCCTGATTTCCCTGCCCTGAAAACCTTGATCCAAAAGGAGTTGGGCAATCCATACTGCGATGTCCAAATCCTTGACAGTTATAGCATTTCACTCTCTTGTTCAAGGGTGGAACTTATGAAGTTGAATTCCAGGGGATTGAGTTTCGGGAAAAGGACATTTCTTCTATTTTGGAACTTCCCATATCCTGGGTTTGACCTTGATATCTCTTAGGTGGAGGAAGGTTGTAATCACTTTCTGGGAATAAAAACCTTTTGAAAGGTGATGGTGCTGGCTTTGGCGGGACTTTTACATCAAAGGCTTTGGCGAAATCCTTCGCCATCCGAACTGCTTCGGCCATTGAGATAGGTTTTGCATTCTTGACTAAAGTATCCAATGGCTCATTCATTCCCCGAATAAACCTGGCCATCAGTTGCTCTTCATCCACCAATTGAGGGAAATATTTAAGGAGAAGGGAAAAAGCCTAATGGTACTCTTCAATTGTCCGGTTTTTCTGCTTTAGTTCCAAGAACTCATTCATCTTAGTTTTAAGAAAGCCTAGGGGACAAAACCTCTTTCTAAGGTAAGCCTTGAGATCCGTCCAGGTTTGGGTATTTCGATCAAGACGGTTTGTCTCACAATGATTCCTCCACGCAACCCTGGCCGTTTCCTGGCGAGAGCCATCTTACTTCTCTCATTATTGTAGCCAGTTACATCAAAATATTCCTCCATGGCTTCAATCCACTTTTCTACAATTTCACCTAACTGTTTCCTGGCGAGAGCCATCTTACTTCTCTCATTATTGTAGCCAGTTACATCAAAATATTCCTCCATGGCTTCAATCCACTTTTCTACAATTTCACCTAACTGTTCCCCTTCACACCCATATATACCCTCGGTATATATGGGTAGTCATGGTTCTTAGAACTATAAGGTAAATACCATCATGTCTTGGCCTCAAGCAAGTCAGGGACTCCATACAATTGCGGTACTTCCATCTGAAGACCCAATTACCAATTTACGACTTCCAGTTTAAATATCAAATTGTATGAATTTTATCACACAATTACAACCTTTTAGTGCTTCCTGATAAATTTTTGACATATTTGGCTTCTCGGCTGATCCTCATTAGCCAAATAGCTCTGATACCAATTGTGATATCCCTGTCCCCACCACGCAACAACGGATTCGGGGTGCTAGCAGCGAAAGTAGCACATCTTGCGCGGGGCAGGGTCCCACACTCGGGGCCTCACCCACGGATATCTGGACAAGTGACTAATTCCACAATTCTTCCAAACCGAACTCGGAAAAACTTCTCTTCCCTGGAAAGCACGGGCGATTCCACCAGGATAACTTTTCCCTAACATAGTCAAAAGCCTTAACTAACTAAGCTCATCTGACCGACCCCGTAAGTCCCATAGTCAGATCAGGGAAAAAGACTGTACTTGGATCATAGAGGGGTTGTTGCAAGATCAGGGTATCCAGTTTTATCCAGTTTATGCTGGACTGGGACAATGCTTGGAGAGCAAATTTGGGAGGCAAGGTACTTAAAATGAGATCAAGCAAATAATAGAAAATATGCTTGCCCTTAAATTAACTCAATATAACTTAAATTAATATAAATTAGTCTAATTAATCAAAATTAATCAAAAATATGATAAAATGATAAATAAATGATCTTTCCATACTTAGAGTGATCCGATTTATTTTTCCATAGATGCACCATTATAAGTACAATAGTCCCTATAGGTTTCAGATGATTCACATCAAAAATGTAATTTTACTAATTAGATTATTGATATTTGCAGGCCTTTTGATAGTCTGGAAGAATTTTGAAAAAGAGATCATTAAAAATCCAACCATTGGATTTGCAATTTTTACTAACCACCACATTCTACTAATGTATCAGTATCTACCCACTCTTTTGATCTACAGGATTGAGGATTTTAAGTGGTAGCTATTGTGGGTACAAAAAGTGGCGTATATTATAACACTTTAAAGACCTTGAAATATTTAAAGAAAATAGACAGATATCTTAAAATTTTCTCAAAAAATCAAGTTAAGCTCCATATTATGTGAAGATCTAAGGTACAAAGTGGGAATCTCATATGAGTTTATATGTAAAAGATATTAGCATTTTATGGAATTAGTTCACATTTGGGATAGGGTGTATACATTGACTTTGTACCTAAGAAAATGAGGACTTTTGACTATCTAATGCTTAATCAAATTATGCAACTATATTACCAACTTTGAATATGATGTTCCAACAAAAGAACTTGAAACGAAATTCCTTCATTTACTAAGAGAGACTAGCTACTAAAGGTAAACAAATGCCTGTTTTTTTAGTGTTTTTACAGGGTGCCTGAGTGGACAAAACTGGGCACCCTGATCTTGCAACCACCCAGAGATCAACGCTTTTTTCCTCATTGAGAGGCACAGCCGTTGATTCTTTTCCATAAAACAATTTTTGTCCGGGATTCACTTCATTTATCGAACTAAACAGAAATTGAGTCTCGATTTACGGATCCATCAGCCAACCGCCCAACCACTGTAGTGATGGGATCCAATTTAGAATTTGGTTAGGTTTTGTCCCGGGTACTAGGGAAAAGATTTCCCAAGCCCCCTAGCCGGAAGTTCATGCAAACATAAACTAGTCACACCACTTACACACCCAATATGAAATTGCCTTTTTCTCAGCATCAGCTAACTTTAAAACAATCCTTTAATGAAACCATTATGTCACTGATCACTATCCTCAAAATCTGTGGTTGAATCCATATTTTCAATCATTCATTCATCAGTGTACTTATGGCATCATTGGTAACCAGAACGCTCACCACCTATTCACTCAGGGGCCTTTTCGATAGTTCCTAGCTCATAGTAGCCGGCAATTTATTCACATAACAAAATGGAATCTCCGTGGAAGATCAGCAAGATCAGCCACCAACAGATCTATATAAAAAAGCCATGGACTCATCCGTTGAGGACCAGCAAGGTCAATCAACCAGATCCATGCCCAGTTTCAGAAAACAACTCTTACTCCTTATTCTAATATCTTCCACGACGCACGTGTGGGTATCTTTGGCGACCCAGATCTTGAGCACCGTATGGTCAACACCCTCTAGGATCCTTCGCAGGTCACCTAGCACTTCACTCATAGGCCGCTTCCTTGGTCCCTCATCCACCGTACCGGAGACGTCCTCCTTGCTACACGAGACGTCCTCCATTGACTCTCCGTCAGCTGTTGCAACTTTATCAGGTAGGTCCAAGACCGCATACTCAAGACAGTCAAAATGCTTCCTCAGCATTCTTGACATAAAACAGTCATTTACAAACAGTTCACAATTACAGTTTCAATAATGAACTCACATCTTTCCAGATTGTTCCACATCAATCCATATTACTTAATCCAAATCCAAATCATATGTGTATCCATTCTTGACCACATACATCATTTTCCATCCCATCACATCAAATTCATTCACTTCGCATAACATCCATTCCTATCTTTCTTAATTTACATTACGTCTCATCACTTCCATTTCTCATTACATCTCATTCGTTCAGATCTTATATTATTCATTCACATTCTGATTCACATGATATCTCATCTCATCCATTCGCTCATATCGACTTCATATCCATTCACATTCATATTTGCATTCATTATTCCGCACATTCGTACATCTACATTCACATCTACATCCATACATCCATACATCCATACATTCGTACATCTACATTCACATCTACATCCATACATCCATTTTCGCATTCACATCCATACATCCATATCCACATTCCACATTCATACATCCACATCCACATCCACATTCATACATCCTTTCACATTCACATCCATACATCCATATCCACATTCCACATTCATACATCTACATCCACATTCACATACATCCACATTCTTACATCCATATCCACATTTACACATCCACATTCACATTCACATACATCAACATCCACATTCCATATCTACATCCATATCCACATTCACACATCCACATTCACATTCACATACATCCACATCCACATTCCATATCTACATCCATACATCCATTTCCACATACATCTTTCCTTTCACATACATCCTTCACATACATACATCTACATCATTTCTTTCACATACATATAACTACGTCCATTCTTTCACGTACATACATCTCCATCTATTCCTCGTTCATTTTCATCTATATGATTCGTTTCACATCCTCGTATCTATTTATAGAATACAAGAGAATTCTTATTTTTTTATATAAGATTTCTTTACGCATCTATTTATGCATAAATTCTATTTTAAGGAGAATAACACTTTCGAAATAAAAATCAATCTTTTATGCATCTTCTTATGCATAAATTCATTTTAAATGAAAATGACACTTTTGAATTAAAAATTCAATTATTTATGCTTCTTCTTATGCATAAAATCAAAATTGATGAAAATAACTCTTTTGAACTAAAAATAGATTTCTTTATGCATCTTTCTATGCATAAAATCAAAATTGATGAGAAAAACACTTTTGGATTAAAATAAATTCTTTATGCATCTTTCCATGCATAAATCTAATTAAGTAGGAATTATACTTTTAGAATAAAAGAATTTTTCTTATGCATAAAATCATTTATGATGAAAATCACACTTTTAATATAAAAAAATATCTTTTATGCATATGTTTATGCATACAATCATTTGTGATGATGAAAATCACTCTTTTAATATAAAAGAATTTCTTTTATGCATCTAATTTATGCATAAAATCATTTATGATGAAAATCACACTTTTAACATAAAAATATCTTTTATGCACCCATTTATGCATAAAAATCAAATATGATAAAAGTAACACTTTTACAATAAATAATAATGTTTTATGCATACCTCTATTCATGAAAATCAAATATGATAAAAGTAACACTTTTACAATAAAATAATAATCTTTTATGCATACCTCTATGCATGAAAATCAAATATGATAAAAGTAACACTTTTACAATAAAATAATAATCTTTTATTGCATATCTCAATTCATGAAAATCAAATATGATAAAAGTAACACTTTTACAATAAAATAATAATCTTTTATGCATACCTCTATGCATGAAAATCAAATATGATAAAAGTAACACTTTTACAATAAAATAATAATCTTTTATGCATACCTCTATGTATGAAAATCAAATATGATAAAAGTAACACTTTTACAATACAATAATGATCTTTTATGCATACCTCTATGCATGAAAATCAAATATGATAAAAGTAACACTTTCATAATAAAATAATAATCTTTTATGCATACCTCTATGCATGAAAATCAAATATGATAAAAGTAACGCTTTTATAATAAAACTAGATCTCTTTTATACAATTAATCAAAATGCATCTTCTATGCATGAAAATGATACTTTAGAATGTAGAAACCATAAGGATTACTCTTTTAGAATAATAAAAGATGAATTTTATTTCACTAATTTCTAAAAATTTTGCCATAACCTCCTTTGTATGGCTGACCATTTTTCAATTTTTAAGTCTTTAAAACTAATTAAAAGTGCACCAAGAGTATTGAAATTATTCTAAAGTAAACATTTTTCTACTTAATTAAGACAAACATTATAAAAAACTTGACTTTAATCATTAACCATTCACCTAGGATAGAGAATGGTTGGTTTTACTAGAGAAGAGAGGGGAATGCCTTTTTGTAATGAGGCATAACATTATTTGCAATTTTAGAGAAGACATAACGCATAAAAACCATTTAAAACCATAAAACAAGTGTAAAAAGAGAAGAATCACCAACTTACTAATGACTTTGAGAGCTTTCCTTTGGCTTGATGGTTTGAGGGTTCAACTCTTGTTTGAGACAAGAGTGGCCACCAATCTTTTGGAAGAGGGAAGGTCAAAAACTAATGAATTATGAGTAAAATTCATTGTTTTTGGCACTTGGGAGAGGCAGGGTAACAGTGCAAAAACACTATTAAGTTTTAAAAAAGGGGAGGGCTTCTATTTATAGGAAAAAGTGAGCCTCTAACCAAGCAAACTGATTCTAGAATTTTCCAGATCAGTTTGGTCAATTTTTGAGCATTTTTAGGTCAGTTTGCTCACTTTTTGGATCTAGTTGAAACAGGAGAGAGGAGAGATAAAAATATCTCATTATTTGGGAGTTTAAAACTCATTCAAGCATGTGAAATAGGCACCCTCTTCATGAGGGGAATTCCCCCATGCAGAGGTGTCAAAAATGCATCATTTCACCTAAATATCTCTCTTTTTTAACTATTAACCTTGTCCTTAGTCAACTCTTCATCTTATGTGAGTATTTACTCATTTTTGGGGGTTTTTTCTTTTATTTCTTCATTTATCTCCTCCCTACATTTGGATAAATCTTATTGGTCCATAGGAACCTTAATTTAAAATTTCAAACAAATCTTCATTCCCAAGATAAAGCCTCTTGAACAGATTATACTTAATTTCTAATGCGCCTTCTGAAAATCTTTTTTGAACTTCTGTTTCAAGGGAACTTATTTTAATAAGATGAGGTATTTTTCTATCAAAAAATATTTAAAATCTGAATAACCACTCTCTAGAAGATTTTCGCTCTCTAGGTCAAAACTGATAGAAACAAGAACTTTTATATTTCTGAAGAGGAAATTGATTACAGGGGAAGATACTGGACATCACGAGGCACTGGGGGAGGAATCTTACATTTGGGCATTCGCTGATGCAGTCTTTTTAGCTCTATGTGTGAGCTCCTTATTGTTCTTTCCACCCAACTAAACAATTTTGTTGTTGTGTCTGGTTGTGGATGGTTTCCATTTGGAACCACTTTGCATCTATTTTCACAAGTAGGTATTCTTATTGCCGTGGGTCATTCTTAATTCAGTTGGTTGAATTTTCTTTCTCCTCCACACAAAGCAGGTGTGGTGCTGGTTCGATCGAGGAGTTGATGCTGTAAGCCATCACATCTCTTTGTATATTGATTTGAACCTTTTGTGGTTTTGGCCATGGACTTGGGTTTGGGTACCCATACTGCTGTGTTGCCTTGATAGTAGCCTTGTGCTCACAATAGGTCCTTTCAAACCCATTGCAGTCATGTGGCCTCTGCACATGCTTGGAGTTCTGCCACTTGTTGGTAGGTGTTGGCAATGGCCAACTTTTGAATTGTGTTTGACTCTTTTAATTACTCATTGTGTCCTTCATCTTTGGTTGATCCTTAAGTTGATTCTTGAGGACCCATTTTTGTGTACCCTTGTATGTTGGGTATTGTGTGGGCAAATTTAGCATAATGGGTGAAGATTCTATTTTCCAAGGTGTTGCCTCTGGCAGTGATTTGTTTTCCTTGATTTGCCAAGTTCCATAATGGTATGGACATGACCTTCTCACTGATGCTCAATGATGTTGTTCTTTCTTCCCATTGGATATTGCACTTGCTAGCACAGATCCAAGATCGTCTTAGGATCATCTCTTCCTCCATTGTACCTACAGGCATCACAAACACCTTCCCGACCAAGGAATTATTACTGATGGAGATATTAACATTTAAATACCCCTCGGCCTTTGTGGTTGCTAGGTGCACACTATGAACTTGAGAATCTACGGTTTCAAGGTGTGGTTTTCCTAAGGCTACCCAAGTATCATATGAGATCAAGTTATGGATGGACCCTGTATCTATAAATGCAATACTTGTTGCAACACCCTTAGCTATTGTGAGTCCCAACTTGAGTTGTGCTGGCTCAATGTTTAGATCCCCTTCGTCCACAAGGGTTACAGACGCCATGTTGACATGTATCAGACCTTTATACATTTTAGTTTTGACTTGCCTATAGCTTCCTCTTGCACTTGCTAGATTTTTTCTTTTGCAAGCTGTTTTTGTTGTTTTAAGAGCTGTTTCTACAAGAGCATCTCTTGGATCAATGGTCTAAAATATTTTTTTAGTTTACTCCCATTGACATAGCCCTCCATTTGGATGCCGTCAATCGTTTCTATTTGGACAGACCCTTGTGGCATGATTTTCAATACTCAGAATGGTCCCAAGCCTTGGTATTTTTTTTTTTCTGGCATTTCCCACATCATACGTGAGGAAAAGGTCCCCTGTTTGAGTTCTTTTTGCTTAAGGTTTTTATCAAGCCAGTGTTTCCTGCGTAACTTTTTGACCATGAGCCCATGTGATGCTATCAACCGGGTCTCATCTAGTTTTTCCAATTCAATTAACCTTTCAGCTAATGCATCTTCAATTAGACGCTCCTATGCAGCAATCCTTAAGCTTGGGACTAGGTATTCCATGGGCATAACCACTTCAACAACCATAAGCTAGATGAAAAGGACTATATCCCGTCACTACCTTATATGATGTGCGGTAGGCCCAAAGAGCTATTAGTCAACTTATGCTCCCAATCTGTTCGATTTTCTTCCAATGTTTTTGTCAAGATGGTACACAAAATCTTGTTGGTACTTTCTGTTTGACCATTGGCTTGTGTAGTAAGGTGATTTTTGATGGATCACTAAGAATCCTGCAAGTAAATAATTAATCACGTCATTGATAAAATGTGACCCGCGATCACTCACTAATTCTAATGGGTAGCCGAATCTTGATATGATTTGCTCATATACAGATTTTGCAGTTGTTTGCGCATCAGCTTTCTTTGAAGCTTTGGCTTTCGCCCACTTCGTGAAGTAGTTCGTGTGGCCACAATTATGTACCGGGCTTGGGATGGATGTGCCGCTGGACTAATTGGCCCCACAAAATCTATACCCCATTTCTCAAATGGTTACCTTACGATGATGGGGGTTAGCGGCATCTTGTCCTTCTGTAGTGGAATAGCGAATCGTTAACATTCCTCGCATCTTTCAATGAACTCTATGGCATCCCCGAATAATGTAGGCCACTACAGTCCAGCTTGAAGCACTTTTTGAGCTGTAATTTTCCAGCAAAATGCTCGCTTGCTATCCCTGAATTATACTCTTCCAATATGGTTACAAATTCATCCTCTCTTACGCACCGTCGTTTGAGCACATCATTCTTGATATGGTGCTGCAAGCTTGATAAGCTGCCGCATCTTATCTTTGTTCATCAAGGGTATGTCCTGCGGAAAACCATAAGCTAGATACTCTGAGATCTCTTCGCTCCACTCAAGTACCATGTCCAACTTGAATAAACAAGCATCACAGGAAAGTCATCATCGACACTAGTTGTTGGTTCCCCATTTGGAATTCTGGACAAGTGGTCAGCCAACACATGTTGTGTTCCCTTCCTTACTGTGATAGTGAAATCGAATTCCAACGACAATAGTAGCCACCGGGTGATTTTTCCCGTGGTGCAAGGTTTATTCATTTCACTAGATATAGTAAAGCTTGATGGTCTACAAAAAATATAAATTTGTTGGCCAAGAGATAATGTCGATATTTCTTGACGGCGTAGACCATGACCAATCCTTATCTCTCTGTAGTGGTGTAGTTCACCTCTGCATCATTCAACTAATGACTAGCGAAGCAAACTTGATAGTCCAATTTGAACTCACCAGGTTGGGCTAGCACGCAACCAATAGTAAAATTTGATGCATCGATGTGTACGTGAAAATTTGATGCATCGATGTGTACGTGAAATATGAGATCCAAATTAGGGGGTCGCAAAATAGGCGTGCTTGCCAAGGATTACTTTAGACGATCATAAGCTTCTTAACACTCCTCAATCCACTCAAAGACAATGAGAATTTTGTACAAAGGTCTAGCTATCTCAATATAAAAAATGATGAAGCGTCGATAATACCCCACATGACCCATAAACCTTTGCACTCCTTTGTAGTTGGTAGGCAATGGTAGCTCTAAGATCAGTTTGACTTTGCTATCATCAGTGTATATACCATTCTTTGAGACTATGTGTCCCAATATCACACCATGCTTGACCTAAAACTTGCACTTCAAAGGGTTTAGTGATATACGATATAATAGGTAACGTTCAAACACTTTCATCAAGCAGGCCAGATGATCTTCCCATCGAGAATGTTCACATAGATCATCAATGAATGCCTTCAACCACTTTTGCAAGTAGTCCTTAAAGGCTGTGCACATAAACCGTAGAAAGGTTGCATGGGCATTTGTGAGATTGAACGGCATAACCTTGTAAGCGAATGTCCCCCACATTGTATTGAAGGCTATCTTATGTTGGTCTTCTGGTGCTATGGACACCTAATTTTACCTGAAAAACCCATCCAAGAAGCTGTACACTTCCCTCCCAGCTTTCCAAAACATGTTCGGTATAGGGTAATGGGTAATGGTCCTTCCAAGTGCCTACAATTACTTTTTTAAGATTGACACATACTCTCAGTTTCCCATTCTTTTTAGGCACTATCACAATTGGTGAATGACAACCAATCCATATGTTCAATCTTATAGATAAAGTTCGTAGCAATGAGCTTATCAATTTCCTCCTTTACAATTGGATTCATTGGATATGGTTTTTGCCTGGCTAGTCTCTAACCTTCCATGATTGGAATCGTATGTTGTACCACCTCCGGTGGTACCCCTTTCATTTCCTTGTAATTCCAGGCGAAACAATCCTTATATTCCTTGAGGAGAACAATGAGCTCTTCTTCCTCTGCAGGACTCAAATTTTTAGCAATGTATACGGGCCATGCTTCTTCCCTTGGTCCTACAATATCAACCTCCTTGACTTCTGTCAGGACATTGTATGATGCCAACATGCCCTCCTCTTTTACCCTAGTAGCTATCACTCAGACCACTCTCCGATCATCCACCACTATATAGTTCTTGAAATGGTCGGGTACTGAAAGCAAGTCTAGTTTCTCCTCATTGTCACTTTTGGCTTTTTCCATGATCTTCTTGGCCTCACGCTCTGCCTCTGCTAAGGCCCTGTTGTTGCGTTTTCGGTGCCCTGCTTTTGTAAGCTTGGGTGCATCGGTTTCTTTGCAGGGTAAATTTTTCTCTTTGTTCCTCCCTTCCAATGATATTTTACTCAAATCCTCGCCCAGTCCTTGGAGAATTTATCATGTACATTTGTAGCCTCAAGGTATCTCAACCATTGGGCATCCATAGGTCTACTTCCTAGCATGGCGTTTCGTTAAACTAGATACCGATTCTGTCTCCATAATTGTCTGAGGCGTTGAGCACTGGTACAACTTCGTGCCACGGTACCTTCTGTACTTGATGTCTCCCTTCTTGATTCCTCATCCAGTGTCTGCCAATTAACCATGCAGATAGAAGTCGTGGGGATGGTTTTAGATTCCAAATAATGGGTTCCCCTAGGTTGTATTACATCAATGGTAGCCAACACATGCATCCAATTCTCATTAAAGTCTGGAGGAGGTGGTGACGCATACATTCTCGTTTCCTCCTCATCCTTGGTTTCCCCTCAGTCGGCTATCTTAACGACTCGAGTTTCCTTTGTATGCTTCAAGGTTTTTTCTGCCAGGGGTGATCTCCTCCATATTATCGATTGGCCTTAAACTGTGCTCGACCCATTCTTTTACATCTATCCATAAGGTTCGTGAATTGCATGATAGTTGTCCCAACATCTGGACAGGCGTGGATAGTACAGCCACAAGGCTTCCTATATCCCTGGGTTCTTTGGATATAGAGGGTTCTTCCCATGTAGGTGTTTCGTATTCTTCCACATGGGGAAGGAATGAATAGACCCCCCCAACTCATTTTCATCAAACATTCTAGACATTGTGCTGGTATTATGTTCCTTCTAGAATCGGGATTGGCATGTTCAATACCCTATTCCGGGTTGGTTCATCTCGTGGTAGATGGTATCCCTTACTCGGTTGGTCCTTAGCTTAGTGTCATAAAGTCATTGATACTCTTCAACTAAGGCCTTGGCATCTTCGAGCTTTCTTATTTCTTCGTTGGCATTGGGATATTCACCAACCCCCTTAGGAGTTGCTAGTTGTTCTCCTTGTTTTCCCTGGTCTAATCCTCCAAGATTGATCCCTTGACCCCCCTCATCCCTTGATTGGGTGGATCTATTATCAATTCTATCTTCTTTGGATCCGTCTTGGATTGTAACCCGTGTGTCCCCCTTTCCTACTTTCTTCGCTCTTCTCCTGCGGCTAGATCTGGAAATAGTCGCATCCACCCAGTTTCTTCCCTTTTCTCCTAATTGAGCCTGAGCTCCTGTTAGGACATTGAGCGATGTGATCTTCCCAGATTGTACCCTAATGGTCCGGATGGTGGCCTAATTTTAACAGTAGATGCAGAGCCACTTGCTCGATAAGTACAATCTTTGATCAAGTAATTAATTCCACATTTAGTGCAGGTAAGCACTAGCATGTCATTGGGCGTGGCTGCCACTTGTTGTGGTTGGTGTGTGTGATTCATATTCTTGTTTGGGCATTCGGCTACTCGATGTGGCCCACTGCAGCCATAGCATTGTAAAGGTCCTCTTCTAAGATTTGAGTTTATTTCCTTGCCCTTCCACTATACTGTGGTTTGAAACACAGGTACTGGCATGTTATTCTGTAGGACATAGTATTATGGCGTAACCTCAGTCATGTCCTCGTAGTGTTCCCTGCTAAGTTCTATTTCCTGCACCATGTCAACATCTTCTGATGGCTCTTCAATCATTACTTGATTGATCTTCGTCAGTGGTGGTTGTGGTGCTAGAACTCGTGGTGGCAAGGACGAAGCGTCTTGTACGCGAAACATTCCCCTAGGTGAGTAGGAAGAGTTGGGTTGTCCAGCAGTGGCAGTGATCTGCATAGGTGGTGCCAGCAAAGCCAATGGGGTTTTATTTGCTAGTAGCTGTGCCACATTTTGAAACCTTGGATATCTACACATTGAAGTGTCATGATTTTCCAATTTTACACAATGAGCACAATAAAGTAATGGCCTTGCCCTTAACTATGGACATTCAGTGGTGGTATGATTTAATCTGCACATAGAGCACCACACCAATTCCCCTGCGGGGTTAAAGGTGGCTATGCCCATGCCCAAATGTCTCTCTTCCTAACCTTTAATTTTTCTGATATGGCATTGCTGAGCTCATCCACAATCATGTTTCCAACTTGCTTACTTTAAGCTCCAATTTCTTGGTGACTTGAGACATGCGAAGTCGTGGTTGTTGCCGATGTTTTAACATCTTCGGGTTGTGGCAATTCTAACATATTATCTTCATATTCGATTGCCAATTTGTAGCATACATCAAGAGTAACTGGTTGGCAGGCTAGTACAAGGTAATCATGCATTTTCTCTGCCGCCATATTTAACAGGTATGCATATCGTGTCATGCCCTTCGTGCTGCTGATCGATTCCCCCAGAGTCTAATGTGCATGGCCTACATGGAATATATTTGGAATTCATTGAGGTCTTTATGGATGACCTTTGTGTTAACTCCTTGTGGAAGGCACACCTTGACTATTTACGTAAGGTGTTAGAAAGACACAGGTTATATGGCATATCATTGAGCCCACTCAAATGTTAATTTTGGTTTAGGCATGGAGTAATCCTGGGACACATTGTCTCCAGAGAAGGAATCTCCACAGATGATAGCAAAGTGCGGCTCATCCTTGAACTACCCCCACCCACCAACTTTGAGAGAGTCCAACGTTTCATGGGACATGTTGGCTACTATCGGCGGTGATTCATTTTTATGTATGCTGATATAGCTCAACCTCTTTATGGACTCTTGATCCTTTTTGAGTGGACAAAGGAATGCCAACAACAGGCTTATACAACCCTTAAGAAAGCCTTGTCTATGCTCCTATTTGTAGGTCCCCCCAAACTGGAACATTATCTGTCATGTCCACATTGATGCCTCCGCTTTTGCTGTTCGATGTTGTGTGCTGGCCCAACTGAGTGAACACAAGATGGATTTCCCCATCGGATTTGCCAATCAACTCAACAAGGCTAAGATAAATTATACCACGACCGAAAGAGAAGGGTTGGCCATGGTGGTGTACATTGTTAAGAAGTTTTGCCACTATCTTCTAGTGATCAAATTCATCTTCTGTGTAGACCATCAAGCTCTTCTATACCTAGTAAACAAGCCCTATACAATAAGAAGGATCACCACGTGGCTGCTTATCTTTACTGTTATAGTGAGGAAAGGCTTACACCATGTTTTGGCAAACCACATGTCAAGAATCTCTAACGGGGCGAGATGCCCATGGGAGTGGATGATGATTTACCAGATGCTGCCCTATTCCAATTGTGCTTAATTCTTGAGTGGGGTAAGGAGGTAGCACACTTTCTAGCTAATGGCTTACCAATGGACCCCCTACTAAATAAGGACTATGCCCATCGCCTAATTAAACAAGCACCCCCCTACCAACTCCTTATAGGCCAACTCTATAGGCAGGGGAAAGACAAGATTCTTAGATGTTGTGTCCATGAAGACGAATATGTCTTCCTTCTAGATCAGGCTCACTCTACCTGTGCTAGGGGCCACTTTGTAGCAGATATCATTGCACACAAAGTCCTCACAATCAGGTTATGGTGGCCCACCTTAATGGTGGATGTAGTAGAATATGTCAATAGTGCGATAAATTCCAAGGTGTAGCACCTCCCTACTTTAAGGATAGCATGCCCCTGAACCCTATCGTGTCCTTGCAAAACCATTTGAAAAGTGGGATTTCATTGGGACCATTAGTCTTGTAGCCAGATACACTCAAGCCACATATATAATCACTGCCCCACGGACTATTGCACTAAGTGGACTACCCATAAATTTGATGCATGATTGACTACAAAATTCCTATATGAAACAGTCATCACATGCTTCGGTTCCCTCTTTGGAAAGCATTTCATTAACAAGGTAATCCAATTCCTCTTATAAGAGTTCCTTGTCACTCATAGAAATTCATCCCCCTATTACCCCCAAGCGAATGGCCAAGGTGAAAGTACAAACAAGGTTTTGTGTGCCATTCTAACTAAAACTATGTAGGAAGCCGCCTACTTACAATTGGGAACAAAAGTTACCGGCAACACTCTAGGCCTATAGAACTTCCTACAAGGCAACTACCAATGCCACCCCCTTAATTTTTGACTTATGGTACTCAAGTGGTTATGCCAATGGAGTTCTTAGTCCCTAGCTTACACATCGTTGTATAAGAGAACCTCACAGGAAATGTCTTAGGCTATTGCCTTTTCAAGCTTGAAAAGCTTGACGAAACATGCCTTCTAGCTATATATAGTATGATTGTCAAAAAGCTAAGGCATAGACAATGGTTCAACGACCACCAGCTAAAAGACAAACAAATGAATGAGGGCAATATGGTCCTCCTATTCAACATAAAAATTTAAAAAAAATCAAGCTTAGAGGCTTAGGACCCTTCAGATAACCCCGCAGCAAGGCGTTGTGCGCATAGAGACACTTGACGATGTCAAAATGGCGGGCTATTTCAACAGTAGTAAATTAAAACACTACTATGGCCCAGTCACCAAAGCCACCCTAAGGGCTATTCATGACAAGAAACAACAAAAAATGACCATGAAGATATGAAACAAGCCACCCAACAAGAGGCTAAAGCAAGGCAAGACACCTAATTGGAACTAACTCCTCGCTTTGGCGAATTGGGCACATAGTTAGTACAAAACCCGTAATGAAGTGCTGACAGCATAGCCCAAGGGTACAAAAACTGGCTCAGGGTGCCCAAAAAAAAGAAGTGCCTCGTCCGTAGTACCATACTTGCCCACAACCATACCATTCACATCCCCCTTTGCCATGGCCGGACCATTCAGAACTTCAAATTTTCCACGGCCATACCAAATATGCCATGACCTTACCAACATCCAATTGAATTTCCATGGCCATCTCATTCAGCATTTAAGATGCCACGGTTGTACCATTCCCCTTCTGAGTTGCAAAACGGCCATCCCAAACACAAAACCAAGAGCCACGCCCATTCCATCCATACAACCAGCAGATGCCATGCTTATGCCAAAAACATGACCAACTGCCACGCCCATTTGCTGGGGATGCCATGCTTATAGCATTCAGGTTTCCACCGTCGTGTCCTTCTAGAAAACTATATATATGGGCCCCACCCCCTCATTTGTCATTTTTGGCTCTCAGCCTAACAAAACTCTTGTAAATTTTTTCCTCAAGCCTTCCTTTTCTTCCATCCTTTATCACCCATGGCCGACACCTCAGATTCATCCATGGAAGTCCACCACCCTACCCTCAGGAAGAATCACGGACGGGGGACGCTTTGAGGAATACACCCGCCACCCCACATAGCTTTTACATTTAGGGGAGCTGCAATACCATGCACTCCCTCATGAATAACAACCATAAAGTAGAGCACAAACTACTTTATTTCACAGGGCCATGCTACAAGGTTGTTGTTGCTGACCCTGCAGTCATAACCTACCTCGAGTAGTTGGGGCTCGGAGGCCTGCCGAATATGGAGCCATGGGGGGCAGATCTTTATAATTGCCTATATTTTACAGAAACCTATGATGCCAACCTACACAGAGAGGAGAAGTGCTCGACAATGAGGGGTAGACGTAGAGAGTGCACTTGAGTGTGTACCTCATCCAAGATGCCCTCCAGCTCCCCCAACTCGACCAACCTTACGCGAGGCTAACCAATGCCCCCCAAAGTTGAGAAAAGGCACTTACACCAATGCCCCCCAAAGTTGAGAAAAGGCACTTACACAGGCACAACAAACAAAGTTGAAGTCAAATGGGCTAACATCACCCAGGATGAGTTGGTAATGCCAACCGATAGCACTGTAATTTCTTTTGACAACTAGATGGACAAATAGGTTTAGCCGCTATCTACAGCATGTCCACATTAGCCCCAGGGTACAAGGGCAACCCGTGAATTGGGAAAATAATCTACACAAAGAGCTACATGAAGTTTTCTCAAACCCTCAAGGAAATCTAGCGGCAGCCATACTCCTAACCAAAGTCCTCTACCATGCTACCAGAGGTGGGAGGAGCTTCACATAGCCATCCAACTTAGTGGGCCAGATGCCATACCCATTTCCATGCCTCCACCACCATCCTCTCCCTAAATAACCACTGCCAGTAAAGCGCCATCAACGAGAACCCAAGGGCAAGGAACCAGTTCCCCCACCACCCAGCCAAAGGCCCTACACTAGAGGAGCAGAAAGGTGAAGATGCAAGATGTAAGGCTCTTGAGGAGGAGAGGCAAAAATAAGACTTATTTGATCAGAATCGTTTTGAAACCTTGCCCTCGGGTAGCTCCATCGATTTCCCTCCTCGCTACACAGACGCAAGAGGTGGCAGCCATAGCCCAACAAGAAATGTTGCTGGCAAAAGCTTAGCAGAGGCAAACTACCAAAGATTTGTACAATGCTAATCTCAACGACCTCCAACTCTATAACATGATTGATGATAAGGAGTAGCAGCTTGCGTAGGAAATCTCCACCATCACAGAGCTCTAGCAAGCATAGGAAGCCACACAAAGGGCCAACCACCCATGACCTCTCCTTAGCCCAATCTGTCAGCCCCACAAACCCCAACATTAAGCTACTTCCATGGAGGAGGCCCTTAGAAAGACACAGATTGATTTCCAATGCTACTGGGAAATCTCAAAAGAGGCACTCTGTGAGAAGGACGCCGAGCTGGATGCAGCCAAGGCACAAGCAACACAGCCCCCACTGACACCATCTTCTCCCTCCTCTAGTGCCACAAAAAGAAAGGTGGATGCCCTCATCAACTGAGCTACCCCTCCTTGCCCTCCCCCCATAGAACCCCTTCCATCTCCTCAACCTCCATTACCGGAGTGTCCACGTCAACCTACTCTAGCGTAACATTTTTCTAGACGAGCCTCTCTCCCAAACAACCTACAATTATATCCTCACCAATCTCCCCCTCTTCAGCATTACTCTCTTTCTTCTCTTCTTCTTTCAAGGGCTCATTTCTTTCACCCACCCCCAGATCTTCTATGAGCTCTGTACTCATCGTCTACAAGCCACCCTCATTAGCTGGTGCCACCTACTCCACTTCTTCGGCCAACCATGTGGATGCCTGCCTAGCGCCAAAAAACATTCAAGGACATGATAGAGACTACATTCTAGACAAGCTATTGATTCTTCCATTGAGCACCCCTACCCCTACCTCATGCTGCTGCGGCTTTATCTGCACCTATTTGATCTACTACCGCTACATCCGGCTAGCTTCGAGGACAAACCTGAATTAGGGAGAGGGGTATTTTAACCACTCTAGTTAATGTTACTTTTCAAGCATGGATACACTCATTTGTAACTTATCTTTTGCACACAAAGCGCTTAATGATAAAAGAGACATGGGATGACCGAGCTTACGACTTTTGTAATGCCGATCATAGGAAAGAGTTGTACATAGAGCTAGGAAGACTAGTTTTGGGCCCCCAATTCGTAAATGGGTGGCCGGCCATTGTAAACTAATAAGAGCTCTTGTATATAATACATTTTATGAAATATGAAAGGGGACAATTGCATTAGTCTCATTTGAGTTTGCCTCTCTCTCTCTCTCTCTCACTCTCATGAGCTTAAGGATGCATTCTCGCTTTGTTGTTGCTTGCATGCTTGATTGTTATGGTGGATGCTTGTAGGGATGGTGATGTTCTAGCTTCTCCTCTCCTCTCCCCTCTCTTTTCTCTCTACCAAGGTCCCTCTTGCATGTATGTGGCATGGAGTGAAGGTTGACCTTTCCATATCTCTCTCCTTCTTGCTCTCTACCTAGATCTTGAATCTCCACTTGAGTGACACAAGTGGAGGTGGACTAAGCCCCTAGCATCTTCACATCAAGGAGTTAACCCTCATTAGGGTTGGCTAAGTGCACATCTCCAAACTCGACCCTTGCATGTTGTTTCTCTTCTTATCTCCCTCTCTCTTGTGTGCAAAAGGTAGTATGTTAGGATTAACACTAGCAGTCCCCATGGCTCCCATAGTATTCAGATTTTCTAATCCCCCATTCGGATTCTTGTCTTGAGTCTGGGGTGGAGCTATTTTCTTCCAGGTAGGTGTGGGGGCTTGCATGGCCACTATCAATTTCCTCATATTCGTCCCACACCTTCTTTATATCCTCTATTGCATTGCTCCATTTTTTCCGCCTCTAGCTCATAGACCTCAAGAAAAGCTTCAGTGTAGCACAACCAGCCCGGCTTCTACCTTGACCAGCTCCACCTTATCCTTGTATGCCCTAGCCTAGACTTCTCTTATGATCCTTAAATGTTCTTCTCTGATCATGTTCACCTAGCCCTCGGCTCTAGCTTGGCTTATAGTAGCCATGTCCACCTCCTCTTATAGTTGCTGGTTTGTTTGTTCTTTCTAGACAAGGACCTCCCTTAGTATGGCCACCTCTTGCTTTGTTTCTTCGTCTTCCCTCTAGAGCTTTGCTAATTGTATTTTCATTTCCTCCATCTAGGCCGCTTCTGCTCTTCTTCTTCTTAGCTCCTCTTGGAGCATTGCTTGTTGGCTTCTGAACTCTTGAATGGTGGCCTTCTTCTAGTTGAACTTTTAGCAATGTGATGGGCTATGGTGGATCAAATGCAGGAATCAACATGATTAGCAAGCAATTAGAAAGTGATTAAAGAAATATTAGTGCACAATTAATCTAATAGCATAAAGTAGGCATGGATACTCAAAAACTAGCAAATTCTCATTAGGCCAATGCCTCAATTTATAGCTTTTATATCCACAAGGTGCAAAGCACCCACTCCCCCCCACCAGTGATTTCTCCTTGATTTGTGCCACCTCCTGGGGGTAACTTTTACTAGAATCTTTCCACACCTCTATATTCACTCATGCTATCCTTGATTCTCTCATCCAGCAGATTCTTCTCACCTTTTCATTGCTACCCACTCAATTTTACGGAGTCCCTTTTACAATCTCTAGCTAAGGGCTTGTTCCTCCACACACCCATTCACTTTAATATTTCAACACCTCTGCTCAAGTGAATAATTCTAGCACACCTGGACCCTACACCAAGTTTCCCTCTTACTTGGTAGCCCATGGGGCCAGTGCCTCAAGTCCCTAACTCATAGTCCTTGACACTCTCTCTCTATTTGTCCAAGGCTACTACAAGTGCCCGTAACTTTGACTAAAGTGCTCACACATACATCTACCACATGGTCTACATCATTAGTGGCTCAGAGGTGGTTTTACTCTATTGTGGGCAGGTTACATTGGGTTGTGCGGTTTCCCTCTTTCTCTCTTAGAGAAGATGTTCTGACTTCTCTTCCTTAGGAGTCTCCTTGAAGTTTGCCGATGCTGATCCTTCTTCATTTGGTTTGTTGTAGCAGTCTCCAGCCATGTGTCCTGGCTTCCCACAGTTGTGGAAAGTGAAGGTCCTTTCTCCTCCCTTGTCTCTTCCTTGTCCTCATCCCTCGAGTGTAGAGTGATTTCTCCTCTCTAGTTGTTGGGTCCAATCCTTTCTTCTCTTTGACCTTGTTCTCTTGCTCTAGTAGAGCTCCTTCTATCTCATGCAACTTCAAATCTGGTACATTCTTTAAGGTTGCCAAAATGTTCTCATACTCTCCCTTGTCCACACTCTTTAGAAGAACTACTAAAGCTTCATCATCTTCTACTTTCTTTCCAATGGCTGCAAGTTGTCGTTTGATGCTTTTATATTTGTTCAAGTGTGTGGTTAGAGGTTCACTTTCCTTCATGTCAATTTTGTAGAATTGTATTAGCAAATTTATCTTTGAATTCTTTGCTTGAGTGCGAAATAATTTGTTAAGCTCATCCCATGCATCTTTAGCTTATTGTATCCCGGCAATGTGGTGAATGATTTCATCATTTAAGCTAAGTGTAATGAGTCTTAATGCTTTCTTATTTCTACTCTTCCACTCATCCTTCCCATGCTCCTCTAGACATTCATCTCTTCCCTCAACTAGCCCCCATAGATTCTTCCTCATGAGCAAATACATGGTTTTGTTTGCCATGTATGGAATTGCTCCCCATTGAATTTAGCTACTTCTTGTGCAATTATCATGATGATACGAAGGGTCTTACCTCTTGATCAAATTCAAGATTCAAGGGTAGTTTGCAAGCATGAATTCACCAAAATTGCACAAAGCCAAGGATAGTTCGTTTTTTGTACTTGATGGTTGGGACATCAAACCAACTTCAAACTGCTATCTAAAGTGATAGAGATCTATATCAGATACTCAATGGTAAGTTTTAACCATCAATTGCACCAAAATTTAGTGATTAGTACTAATAAATTACTAATTCGGGAGATAAATCCCCTGTTTTGTGTGCACAAAATAGAGTGTACGGGGAGGCCAGATCTGATGCCTTAGAGTTTAAATGAGCTCAAATACTTTTAAGGGAATTAATAGCAGTTATTCTAGTAGAGGATTAAGCCTAAAAACATAAGATTTGACTAAATAATGAATGCTTAATCTCTATTTTACCAAAGTCACTTTTTTGCAGATTTGATCCAGATCTTGATGTAGCTTCTCCTTGACGAATTTCCAAATTCTGAGGCCACCAGTTTGTTCAACACACCCAAAAACCCCTTGGGCTAGCTCCCATGGTTCCAATTCAAAGGTGTGATGGCAATTTTGCAATTTTTCTCCAAAAAAAAGGTGCTAGCAAATCGATGCTTTCCGGCTGCATTCATCGGCGGTTTGAGCTTGTGAGGTGCCATGCCTAGGTGCCAAGATGTTGGCAAGAGGGTGTGTGAATTTTGTAGGCAATAAAGCTGTGTGGAAGGAGAGATCTAAGCTCCATGGAGTGTGGGTACTATAGAAAGTGAAAAATGCCTTATAAGGCTATTAGCACCTAACTAGTAATTAAGAAGGTGATTAAGCTTAAAACAACAGCTGAATGCTAAGCTAGGCTTTGATACCAAGTTGAATTTTCAGCAATGTGATGGGGTATGGTGGATCAAATACAAGAATCAACATGATTAGCAAGAAATTAGAAAGTGATTAAAGTAAGATCAGTGCACAATTAATCTAATCACATAATATAGGCATGGATACTCAAAAACCAGCAAATTCTCATTAGGACAATGCCTCAATTTATAGCTTTTACATCCACAAGGTGCCAAGCACCCACTCCCCAACACTGATTTCTCCTTGATTTGTGCCACCTCCCCTACGTCTGGGGGCACCTTTTCCTAGAATCTTTCCACACCCCTATGTTCACTCATGCTACCCTTGATTCTCTCATCCAGTAGATTCTTCTCACCTTTTCACTGCTACCCACTCAATTACGAACTCCCTTTCACAATCTCTAGCTAAGGGCTTGTTCCTCCACACACCCATTCACTTGCATATTTCAACACTTCTATCTTACTTCAGCCTTGTAGCGTGGTTATTTCCTTGGTCCCATTCATCATCTCTACCACAAAGTGTATACGCTTTTGTTGGTCCTCATTTGGTGTCCCTATGATTTACACTTCAGTATCTGTACACACCATTATCATATTTACACATTATTTATTTAATTTTGGGCAATTCTCTTTGACATTTTAAAAATCTTCGGAATCCTGTCCTTCTTTTTTATCCTATCCCAACACGGATTCTCGTTCTTCAATCAATTATGGATCAGGATTCTGATTCTCTTTTGGACACTTTTGCCTTTAAGTCAATATTAGGTAATTTGGGAAAAATCTCACATTTTGGGAATCAATTACTCCATATAGTTTTGGACATATCTTAAACATACTAACTCCAAATTTGTTGAAGATCATAGATTTAGATTCTACTCTTCAAGATCCGATGATATGTCACATGAGGGGGTTTTTACAAACTTTTGGACAAGTTCACCATGCTCACATTTTTCAAATGGGAATGGGATTTTTCCCAAATTATCTAATATGGTGTTCTTTCATCTGGCATCATTCCATAGTAGGACTTCAGCTTGTATCCATTTACTAACTTCCTAAGTTTTTCACCATCCAGACTCTCCAGCTCAAAAGTTCATGTCCCTAGCTTCCTTACGATCCTGTATGGGCCCATGCATCTCATTTTTAATTTTTGCGAGTGGGGTCCCATTCTTGATGTAAACAGTAGTATTGCATCTCCTTCCTCAAAGATCTTAAACCTTGTGTTCCTTTCCACTTGTAGATTTTTCTCCTTTGCACAATTTTTATTGTCCAAGCACTATGCGGTTTTCTTTCATCAAGCTTTAGGAGTTGTTCAATCCTATGCATCTCTAATTCCTCTAGAGAGAGCCTTTCAGCACTGCTATCCTGAGACTCTATGTCAGGAACTCCATGGGCACTACTACTTCAAGTCCATACACCATACTGAATGGTGTCAGTCTTGTTGCATTCTTATAAGCTGTCTGTAATGCCCATACTGCCAAGTGCAGTTTTGTGTGTCCCAATCATTCATGTTCACCAATTCATCAGCTAACCCTCATGGAACTCTTTGAAGATGGGAATGAGGGGAAAATTTTGGAGGTTTCGTTTGCAGGTTGTTGGGGTTTGGACTTCCCTCTGCATCCAATCCCAGAACAGTTTCTAGGAGCTCATGAGAGTCTAGAATGGCATTGATTTTAAATTTCCAGAGAGTGTAGTTCGTTCCATCAACCTTGCCTTCCATGAAGGCAGGTGGACGAATGCGCAAGACTCGTGCAATAGTAGCAACATCAAAGATACAAGCCATCACTCCTAGGATTCTATAAAGACTAAGCTTTATGCACTATTCCTGCTAAGAGCACCTAAGCTTTGATACCATATAAGAATATGGCACAGCGAAAAGAGATAGCAAGACAAATTACAATAGACAATGCAATAGATACATGATGGAGAGAATTTTAAATTTTGATTATACCAAAGAGGTACAAGTGATAGTGTTGTCCACCGCCGGTGTGCTCTCAAGTAGAGCTTAGATGGTGATCTAGATAGTCTCTAGATGGAGGATGTGCTAAGTGTAGAAAGGGGTGGATACTCACAAGCATTGGATGCCTTAGCTCATGGGGCAATCATGTTCATAGATAGTACTGTAGGTGGCTTGGTAGACGTGTATACAATGAGGGCGGTTACACTACATAGACATGGTCACTGCCCACGTATCAAAAACACAGCCCCCACAGACCACCGCCCACTAATGATGGACCTGGTATCCAAGGGAATATTTTAGAGAATATTCCTCATACCATCACCCTAGCTAACGTCATACCCCTAACCATCTCCTAACCATCATCAATGGTCACAATAATGACCCCATCAGTGTCTAAGCCAGGGTTCCCACTAAAGACATATGCACCATGGCTACTCCTCATAATGGGGGCCTAACAAATGTGCATTATACATCAAAGTGAGATACATGCTAAGAAGCGGGCATTGAGTGTATGCTAACAATTATTGGTGTTAGAAAATAATTTTCTCAATGCTTCACCCTCATGTTATTACTATGCGTGATGGATGTTCTCTATTTTGTAAGTCCTCTTATATGATTTTGTTGTAGTGAACAAGCACCTTATATGAAGAGTAGTCATTGTGTGGTGAGCAACCACCTGATAGTTACCAATTTAGACACTGTATGGTGGCCAAATGGTTAGGAGATGGCTTATGTAGACTTGGGAATCTGCCAATGTGTCCAAATGGTTAGGAGATGGCTTATGTAGACTTGGGAATCTGCCAAGTAGGATGTATTCTTGTGCGGGCTATGTGACCACGTTAGTGAGTGTTGGACAGCAAACTGAGGATACACCTTTCTTGGGTTATGAGGCCTATTTGAGAGTCTAGACAATCTCGAATGGCTGTGGGAGCTACATCAAGTTAGTTTTCGTCTAATATGGTCCTAGTCAAATGATGTGGTCAATTGGTCATTTTGGACCAAACTAACATGGCATATCTACACCCATGTGGACCGAGGTTGGCCATTATATATAGACTAGTTTGGCACCCTTTGTTCATCATCGAGCTTATTCTGTTCAAGAAATCTTATGAACAAGACATCCTCCATCCAGAGTCTATCTACATCACCATCAAAACTCCCTACCCATAGCACACGGGTGGGTATACTTAAAGAGTGTACCATTGTGTGTATTTTTTAGATCATACTTAAAGAGTGTACTATTGTGTGTATTTACTTAAATAATTCTTCATGGTAAAGGATTCACTTAAAGGAAAAATGAAATTTCCTAGGCCAAACGACATCTATGATATTAAAAAATTTTAATATAAGCACACGTGGAGCTAAAAAAACAAATAGTTGAGAAAATAAATAACTTAATAAAGTTAAAAATGATAGATTTTTCCATCCTTAAAATTTTAGATATTTTTCCATCCTTGCATTATCAAATGCTAATTCTGAAGGGAATTGTTTATGTAGGCGCATTTATGTTGGTAATCTTTACAACTTCCCACTAGATTGTTAGTTACAATCTCTTCCCACTAGATTGTTAGTTGCATTATCTTCCTTACTTCCTTGTGGTTTCTTTGTATCATCAAATCTTTTAATCTATTGAGAGTATCAAAGGTAGAGAGAATAATAAGATACTAAAGAGGATAATAGTAATAATAAGATAATAAAGGAGATGATAGTAATAATAAGATAGTAAAGAGGATAATAGTAATAATAAGATAATAAAGGAGACAATAGTAATAATAAGATAAGAAAAATAAAAGAGAGGAGGAGGGGAGGGGAAGGAAAAATAAATAAAAGAAACCTCAACATCTTCCATGTAATCACAAACCAATGCTATAATGGAGGAGGTTAACTTTTGTTGAGGAGGAGGTTACCTTTTGTTTGAGAAGGAGATTACCTTTTGTTTGAGAAGGAAGAAGCAAAAGCCTTGAAAGAATACACAAGAAGAAGATCACATATAAAAGTGAGGGCTTGAGAAGAAAACCACCAAAATACTTAGTTTTTTACAAGAAGACAAGATAAAGACATGGACCATGCATTATGAAGCTTGCTATAAGTAAGAGAAAAAAGAGGATGACATGGACCTTGCATTGTGAAGCTTGCTATAAGTAAGAGAAAAAAGATGATGACAACAAATAATAAGGCATGGAAAGAGGGTGATAATGAATAATAGGGCATGGAAAGATGAAATAAATGCAAACCTCCAAGCATAGTTGTAGATAGTAAAGAAATATTTATATTTAAAAAATAAAATATTGTCACCAAAATACTCCCACCACCAAAAAGAAGCTACATGTTTTGTCAAAACCTCCTTACGATGCTATAAATGCAAGTGATTATAATCTAATGAAATTGTTAGGAAACATCAAAAATTTTAACTTTGTGACTCTACAAGGTTTAAAAACAAAGAGGGATATTTGAGGCCATAGTGTTACTACAAAGTGTCACTAGGATTATGAAATGTTAAAGGGTTTTGCTTCATGCAATTAATTTCAATGTTATATGACATGTATCAAAACATTTTAAGAAAATTAATCTCCAACTAGAATCCTAAAATATTTTCGTTATGGCATCATAATAAATATATACAATGTGATCCTTAAAGGATCCTTTGAATTTATGACTTAGGTTTTTAAGTTTAAGTTAGTTATTAAAACAAAGCACAAATTTCAATGTACTTACATGAAGGAACAAAGTAGGCATCGCTACATGATGGCACTTGTGTCTCCAATACTTAGCATGACCTTGCTAAAAATTTAACTCTCTTCCATATATATAGCTTAATATATGTAGCTTTGCAAGAAATACGCATAAAATAAAGTAGGTAAGAAATTAGTTCACACTATTTTAGTACATATCAAATGGAATTGATCTATTAAAAATGGACATTGGGTTATAGCAAATCTATTTCTAATGGGGTGACTATATTTATTTATTTATTTTTATTCCTTCCCTCTCCTTAGTTGTTTGAGGTTCCTTCCCTCTCCCTAAATGTTTATATAGCACCTCAAATAAACAATATGGTAAGAAAGCATAGACCTAAAAAGTTTTGGATTTCCCCATAACTCTATAAAATTTTGTGAATTACATGCATTAGCGTGATGTGTGGTATACATTTCAAAAATGTGCATACATACCATTTCCACATTTTCATGTGTGGATGAAATGCATACCACATTTCCACAATTTTCCAAAAATATGCATGCATACCGTTTCCACATTTTCATGTGTGAATGGAATGTATACATATTTTGTTTGAGTGTATGTGATGCAAGAATTTAGTTAGACAAATCACATAGTGTAACCAAGGGAAAAACACCCCAAACCTCAACAATAGGGTGATTGGTGATCTTAGGGCCACAAGGGATAGAGATGAGGTCTCTTGCCTAGCGGAGTCCTATGTTTTTACCTCGGTATGTGCCACTTTCCCAATCCTTCAATAGAAGAGCACCCCTTCTCCCAACAGACACACATATTGTGTGTTAGGAGTTACATACATTGTCACAATACACAAACATGTGTGTCTACTATGCACATGAGTGTGCATGATCATGTGTGGATGCATGTGTACTCATGCATATGTGTGCACATTAATGTAATCATTTCTCTTTTTATGAAAATCCCTTGTCATCATTCAAGAAACTTTCTTCCAATTACTAACATACAAGCAAAGTGTTGGCTTGTTAGTTTTTAAACAATTGATTTACTTTGGGAAAAGGATTGCTGGTTTAAAAATTGTTTATAGTTTAATATGATGTTGAGACTTGTAGAAGACATAAGTTTTAGCAGATGCAATACTATGCAAAATGCAATATGAAACCAAGTTGTTAATGGCATCCACTCCATCTCCACCACCTCCAATATTGAGCTTTATAAAAATATATGCTTAGGAGTAGACTCTCAAAATGGGCAAGTGGTTTATGAATTTTATCTATAATGTTGGTGAGGGTCTATGCCTTCATATGCATGATATCTCTGAATAAATTTAGTTGTAGCACAAGGCTAAGGTTGTGGAAATGTGTCTAAGTCTTTCCATTTCATAGAGAATTGAGCACTTGACTAATACTTTGTACAGTTTTTAAGACAATAAGAGTTTACATTAACTTGGTGAAGCATTTGTTGCAATTTTGGTCTCAAATATCCCTAGACTCCACACATCTTAGAAGTGTTTGTATCTTGTTCATGTATAATATGATTGAGCAAAAAAAAATGATTGAGAAGAAGTGTATCTTAGAAATGTTTGTATCTTGTTCATGTATAATATGATTGAGAAAAAAAATGTTCATGTGTTTTTTATCTAAATTACATGCCAAAGCTCATATATGTTTAACTAACCTAAATAGGATTGAGGGATGAATGGGAAAGGTAGTCCAAAGAGCACACAAGGTTGAATGGGAAAGCTTGTGTAGTCCAAAGACTACACAAGCTTTTCTAAGGTTTTTGTTTTAAAATATTTATCTTATATCTAAGTACACGCAAATATTATCAAACATGCTACTTTGATATGATGGCTTTCAACTTGAAAACATCACTTAACTTCAAACAAATAGTTGCATAATGTCTCTCTTTTTGAGATGCTTGCACCTAGATTCTCCGTTATACATCCATGTTTAACTAGAATAAACGCAAAACTTCTTTTGAAGGATAGCCTTTAGGCCATACTTCTTTTAGTGAAGTTTTGTGAACACATGAAATGATATTTATTTTATCGTTTTAAAAATCTATAGGTTTCAACTTCTTATCATGATCTCTCTCTCTCTCTCTCTCTCTCTCTCTCTCTCTCTCTCTCTCTCTCTCTCTCTCTCTCTATGTCTATCTATCTCTATCTGTCTCTCACACACATGTAGGTGTGTGCGCACACACGTATGCATGCATGTACATATACATGCATGCACGTGCATGCACTATTAAAATTACAGCAATGTGATGAGCTATGGTGGATCAAATGCTAGAATCAACATCATTAACAAAGAGATTAGACGTGATTAGTGAGCAATTAACTGATAGCTTAATGTAGGCATGAATAATCAAAAACCAGCAAATTCTCATTAGGCCAATGCCTCAATTTATAGGGTTTACATCCAAGCATCTAATCCCACTGATTTCTCCTTGATTCACTCCACCTCTTTTGCTTGATTCTCTCCACCTCTTTTGCTTTATTCTCTCCACCTCTCCCAAAATATCTCCACACCTCCTAAATCTCCTCATGCTACCCTTTATTCTCTCCCAGTAGATACTTCTCACCTTTTCACAGGTTCTCTCACATTTACAGATTCTCTTTTATAGCCTCTTGCCAAGGGCTTGTTCCCGCACACACCCTATTCATTTGTATATTTCAACACCTCCCCTCAAGTGAATACTCCTAGCACACCTGGACCCTATACCAAGTTTCCCTCTTACTTGATAGTCCGCGACCAATGCCTCAAGTCCCTAAACTCATAGTCCTTGACACTCTCTCTCTCTCTCTCTCTCTCTCTCTCTCTCTCTCTCTCTCTCTCTCTCTCTCTCTCTCTCTATGTGTCCAAGGCTACTACAAATGCCCGTGACCTTGACTAAAGTGCTCACACATACATCTACCACATGGGCTACATCATCGATGGCTTAGAGGTGGTTTTATTCTGTTGGGGTAGGTTACATTGGGTTGTGGGGTTTCTCTCTCTCTCTCTCTCTCTCTCTCTCTCTCTCTCTCTCTCTCTCTCTCTCTCTCTCTCTCTCTTAGAAAAGATGATCTGACTCCACTTCCTTAGGAGCCTCCATGAAGTTTGCCGATGTCATTCCTTCTCCACTGGGTTTGCTTTAGCAGTCTCTTGCCATGTGTCTTGGCTTTCCACAGTTGTGGAAAGTGAAGGTCTTTCCTCCTACTCTGCCTCTTCCTCTTCCTTGTCCTTGAGAGAGAATCCTCCTCGGGTGAAGAATACTTTTTCTTCTCCTACTATTGAGTCAAGCCATTTCTTCTCTTCTAGGCTAGGCTCTGATACCATGTCAAAATTACAGCAATGTGATGAGCTATGGTGGACCAAATGCTAGAATCAACATCATTAACAAAGAGATTAGATGATAATTAAGACTTTTGAGCAATTAACTGATAGCTTAATGTAAGCATGGATGATAAAAAAATAGCAAATTCTCATTAGGCCAATACCTCAATTTATAGGGTTTACATCCAAGCATCCAATCCCACTAATTTCTCCTTGATTCACTCCACCTCTTTTGCTTGATTCTCTCCACCTCTCCCAGAATAGCTAAACACCTCCTAAATCTCCTCATACTACCCTTTATTCTCTCCCAGTAGATACTTCTCACCTTTTCACAGGTTCTCTCACATTTACAGATTATATTTTACAGCCTCTTGCAAAGGGCCTGTTCCCGCACACACCCTATTCAATTGTATATTTCAACAACACATGCATGTATGTGCATGCATGCACACACACATGGATGCATGCATATGTGTGTGTGTGTGTGTGTGTGTGCACGCATGCACGCATGCATATGTACATGCATGCATGTGCACACACCCACACATGCATGCACACATAGACACACACACACACCTACACATGCATGCATGTACGTACGCACACACACATGCATGCATACATGCTCTCTTTCTCTCTCTCTCTCTCTCTCTCTCTCTCTCTCTCTCTCTCTCTCTCTTTGCTTCTCAATATAGTAGGCTAGATGTTCAATATGTTGACTAAGAAAGTGCATGGCCAAAAATTGAAGGACTCGTACATTAGTTTATATAATTTGATGAGCTATATGCATGGCCAAAAAATCAAGGGCTCTCAATATAGCAAGCTAGATGTTTAATATGTTGACTACGAAAGTGCATGGCCAAAAATTGCATGACTCACACATGAGTTTATATAATTTGATGAGCTATATGCATGTATAAGATCAAATGTTGGTGTGCTTCAAACATGCATGGCATTCCCACACCTATAATCTATACATAGTGTGTGTGTGTGTGTGTGTGTGTGTGTGTGTGTGTGTGTGTGTGTGTGTGAATTCAAGTGTGCATGTGTGTGTGATGGCATCAAGAATGCACATGAGAGTGTGATGGGATCAAGAATGCATGTGTGTGGGTTTGCCTATGCGTGGGTTTGCATGCCTATGTGTGTATGTGTATGCCCATGCACATGAGAGTGTGATGGGATCAAGAATGCATGTGTGTGGGTTTGCCTATGCGTGGGTTTGCATGCTTCTATGTGTATGTGCACATGAGTACACATTGATACAATAGTGGTTCTTTACAAAATCCCTCACGTCATCTTTTAACCAACTTTCTTAACCAACTTTCTTTTGATTACTAAAAATAAATAAAATATAGGATTGTCAATTTCTAAATAATTGATATACGTTATGAGGTGACAAGTGATTTTTTTATTTGAAAAACAGTTGTAGTTTGAAATGATGTTAATATTTGTATAAGTTATGAGTTCCAACACATGCGATTTTTTGCAAAATGTGACATGTCTCTACCCAAATTTGTCAATACCTCTATCCAATCTCAACCATCTGTAATAGTTATATTACCTTAAAGGATCTAACAGTTAAAAATTACTCATGTAGAATAAATTCTCAAAAATGAACAAGTGGTTTAAGAATTTTATTAAAAGTGTTGGTGAGAGTATTTGTTTTCATGTACATGATATCTCTTGAATAGCTTTACGAATGCCACAAGGTTGACTTTGTGGAAATATGTCTAATTCTTTACATCTCATAGAAAGTTGAGAGTTTGATTATGATATTTCATACAATTATTCTGGTTTTTCTAAAACGATGAAAGTGTCATCAACATTATTAACCTTGGTTTTTTAATTGATTTTATTAACTTTGGTCCCAAATATCCCTAAATTGGAGACATCTTAGGAGTGTTTACTTCTTGTTTGCACGTATAATGTGATTGATATTAAAGTATGTTCATGTGTTTGATCCAAAGTAAATGCCAAAGCTCGTTAATGTTTAAGAACATTGAATAAGGGTAGTTCAAAGGCTATATAATATATTCTAAAGTTTTGGTTTTTTGTTATTGTTCTACTCTTTCTAATGTCTTTTCTTTGAGGAAGAAAGAACACATAAAAAAATATCAATCACGCTACTTTGATATGACGGCTTTCCATTTGATATGAAGGCATTCCATTTGAAAACATCACTTAACTGTAAAGAATCTTGGACTATCAAGCTAGTTATACAATTCCTCTCCTTTTGTGATGCTTGAACCTAGATTTTGCTTTAGACATTCATGTCCAATTGAAATGACCCCAAATCTTCTTATTAAGGACAATCTTTAAGGCCATACCTCTTCTTCTAGCGTAGTTTTAAGAACATGTAAAATGATGTCTAGTTGATCATATTTCAAACTTCTTTCCATTCTCTCTCTCTCTCTCTCTCTCTCTCTCTCTCTCTCTCACCCACAAGTGTGGCAGATTGGCTAGTGCGAGAGCCCTTATAAAGGCCATGATCCACCCAAGTTCAAGTCTCACCGTTGGTCGTATATGCCCTCGTGTTGCATTCTACCGACGTTAATACCTCTCTCTCTCTCTCTCCCATACACACGATAGCACATTACAATCTCATACACACACGATGGCACATTAGAAGCATATACCATATAAATTGGGCCAAGGACATTTGTCCCTCAAAAAACGTCATGAAGCTTATGTCAATATAGTCACCCACGTCAAGACTCAAGGGAGGCCGTTGCTTTTGGTTTTTCAAACATTAAATGATGCTCATGAAGAGCGTCATGCTGAGGGCTTCCTCCCAAAAAAAAAAAAAACTGTTTGAACGCACCTTCTATGACGTTCTCTTCTATTCTAGATTGGCCAAAATGGACAGATTTCTTCGTAGAGACAAAAGAAGTATTTTTCATTTTAATGAAAATCCATAAAAAGAAAAAAAAACCCTCGATGGAGAATCTTGCACAGCTTGGGAAGCTCATAAATTAATATATATCAAAATGTTTTAATATTATTAAGAACTCAGCTGGTCTTGCTTCTACAGAGAAGCTATCACGACTCACGCGAGTGTGACTACCCACCATAATTTCACTTGTTTAGATCAATTAGATGCCCGTTTCAACACGTTTTTTAGTATAATAAATGACAGGCTTTTTCAAGGCCCCCAAACTTGACTCTATGATCTAAGTGCTCTCCTGCTCATCCATATGATTGATTTATGATCGTGGACCAGTATTAAATGAGGTTTCATTATATTATAGCTGCATTATGGTGATATATAGAGGAATAAGGGAGCTGCACCACAGGACATGTTTTAGCCAAAGCATAATTAGGTTAATGTCGTGATGCATGTGGTAGTACCCACGAGGATTGTCTCGATTACAAGGGTAATTTAATCATCTCTGCATTAATTATTATAATCGTTATTAGGGTTTTGAGCAAGATGAGGAAGGGCCTTTGGTCCCCTGACGAAGACGAGAAGCTGAGAAACTGCATCGCACAGCACAGGAGTGGTAGCTGGAGCGACATTGCTCGCAAAGCTGGTATATATACACGCCATTAAAGTCGAGAACATCAATTAAGATTCTAAATTATATTGAGGATCAGAGAACTTTTCTCCTGACTTAACCTACATCAACGAAATTGCTCGATTTTGAGTGTGTTTTTGCTTTTTCACTGGTTACAGTTGCGCACGTATGTACGTAGCATTATTTGGGTGATGATTAGGGTGATTAATCTTCTGAGTAGGGCTTCCTGGGCTAATTAATGGTTTATTGCAGGCCTGCAGCGTTGCGGGAAGAGCTGCCGACGGCGTTGGATGAATCACCTAAGGCCTGATCTGAAACGGGACAAGTTCACACCGGAAGAAATGAGATTGGTGGCCAGGCTGCACGAGTCCATGGGGAACAAGTGGGTGCTAACTGTTACACTATGCTTAGTCTAGATCTACTAATTACCACAAATGTTGCACTAATGCGTGCTCTTTAATTGTGCTTAGTCCTGATCTGCTAGTTACCACTAGTGATGCACTTATGCGTAACCTAATCGTGCTAGTAATTACGTTGCGTGCTCTCAGATTGTTGATGATGTTAATGCTTAGTCTGGATCTACTAACCACCACTAACGATGCACTAGTTCGTAGCCTAATCATGCTAGTAATTACGTTGCGTGCTCTTTAATTCTTAATGTTAATGCTATATATAGAGAGCGAGGAGCTTCTTTTGATAGTAAAAAATTGGGTTGATTTTTCTAGGTGGTCCGAGATAGCTACCCATTTGGTGGGCAGAACAGACAACGATGTGAAGAATCTGTGGAACACGCAGATTAAGAGGCAATTAAGGACCAGCCAACAAAGTGATGACCAACCAGTTACGATGAACAACGGCCATTGTGGGCTTGTAAGCTTCCCATTCTCCGTGGAATCCAATTTCAACTCCAAGACAAAGCTGATTTTAGAGAAACCACCAAGCATCAGTACTACTACTAGCTTGGATGCTGACTCATGGGTTATAAGCTCCTCTTCCTTCAACGCACCAGCCTTTGATACCAACATTAATTATGCTCAAGGACTTGCCATAGATGAACATGATTTCGCTAAAGTTGCCCTAAATAGGTTTAGCCCATTTCACACGTTGCCTCCTCAAGAATCCGACTATGTACACTTCAATAATCAGCCATCAAGTAATGACCAAGAAACAACAGAGCAACCAGTTGTATTAATGGAGGAAAGCTTTGGTTGCTTGTTGGATGGAGCTCACATCATGAACACCTGCATGGATGCTCTTGCAAGGCCGATTACCACATCTTTAAGCTTCCCTAGTTCCAGTGTCAGCATGCATTATAGCCACTCATCAAGTGGTGATGTCTCTAGTAATCACATGGCAATGATGACGGAGAATGTAAACAGGCACCAATATATTTGCAAGGCAACTTCTTCAAACTCTACATGGGAAGGAGCAGTTATAAGTGACGAGTCAAGCACTAGCACCACTACTACTATGGATGACACTTGCAGTGTAGGTGAACCAACACTGCTTGAATTACAATATCAATTAGCTTTTCATCAAAATAATGATGATGATGAGCATCTACAGAATCAAGAGAATGATGGTGATGATGCTTCTAAGAGGGAATGTTGGAGCTCTACTACTTCTTGTGATCAATGGCCACTTGTATGGTACTAATGAAGGTTATTCCAACTGAATATGGTACTAGAGTTTGTGCCATACTATGGTAATAATAAGGCCACCCCAAGTTAGTACTGAAAGCTTGAAATTGCATATGGCACCTAAGTGGGGTAATAAGATCTTATGTGTAGAACCTTGTCCCCTGTTATAATGCAAAAACTTGTATGTCCATGAATATTTCAACTTGAGGTGCTTGTGCATTGGAATGGAATTGGAATATTTGAAAATATATTTCAATGTAAGTTTTAAGTATGTACATTAATGAAGTATGTTAATGAAGCCTTCCCATCATATAAATGACACCTTCACATCATATTATCACATTATTCCAAATTATGTTTAACTTAATATTCACATTGAATATATTTTTTAGGTAACTACATTCATTAATGAAACCTTGACATCTTATGCTCACATTTATTTCAACTTATGTTTAAGTTAATATTCAAGTTGGAACTTTCACACTAAATTATGCATCCTGATTTTTCACCTTTAGCTTCACATGTGTACGTACATGAGGACCTTTTCTTGCATGGGGGTCTTGCTTGCATCTTATCTCCCTTGTTATTATGCACTCTTTCAAAGGACAAGCTTAGTAACATGCTTACAATGTCTTGAGAATAGTGTTGATTAGTTTTGTGTTCAAATACTTATGAAGATCCTATAAAACTTACATGAACACTCAAGAAGGAGCATAGAGAGCTCTCTATATACAGTAGAGTACCATGTTATGTTCTATTATCAACATATGAGGGAACCATCATCGTTATTCAAAGAGGGGTTCAGTAACTGTTGTTTATTTTTTCTCATCGAGGGGAAAGACTAGAGATGTTTCGCAAAAGATATTCCAAAACTTACCCTTTAGTCACAACCTAGGGAGGTTTACTATAAACTGTAAACCCTCTGTATCATGTGCATTCAATGCCTATTTTTAAAATCCCATACCTATGAATTTTTCCTAGATAAAACATACCCTTTTTCTATTCAGCTTGTGAATACCCCCTTAAATGGTACCCTTCTGTATGTAAAAAAATGTGTAAAAAAAGGATTTTAAAAATCCCTTCTGTTGAACCCACGTGCTACGCTTACATATTTATGAGTGACCCCCCGAGGTCACAACTCACTTTGGGCTCATATCTAAGAGATATCTAGATCATTTGGCACATGCAAGATTTGTAAACTACATTTACTACAAGTAAACAAAAATACATGACACTACAAGTAAACTACATTTACTTTAGGTAAATAAAATCACATGCAAGATTTGTAAACAATATTTACTACAAGTAAACAAAATCACATGCAAGATTTGTAAACTATATTTACTGCAAGTAAACAAAATCACATGCAAGATTTGTAAACTATATTTACTACAATAATAATTATAATGAGGTTTTTTGCAAGTCTAGTACACTTGGATAGAAATTCGGGCCGAGTTTAACAGCCTTGTTGTAAGCAAAACTATAATCCATACTCACATGTTGCAGTAAGTCTCACTAAAAATGTTACAATATTCATCCAAAGTTGCAAGGGACATTGCGAGGTTTTAAATTTCTATACTTTCCCTTGTAATAATCCTCATACTAACCCTCACAAATAGCTAATTGTTTTGAGGATTATTGCATGGCTTATTGCAATATTTTTTTCTATTTCAAAATAAGACAAGTTAGATGTGCATCTATCATGTTCCATTGATCTATCCAATGTGAAGTAATTTTAAAAACACCCAAATAGATTTAATATAAAAACCAAGGCAAGTAATTGTGTAATGAAGATTTCAAATTGCAACCTAATAAGATGCCATAACATTCATCTATGCCATCTCTACTAGCTTCTCTTACGTAAACCAAGAATTTAGTGATTAGAGAAACCAACATGAGACAACTGAATTGAAACCAAACAAAATTCATGTAGTGATTCAAGTAGTAAAGAAACCAACATGTAGATTTAATATCAAATGTGAAGTAATTTACAAAGACCCAAATAGCTTTAATATAAAAGACAAGGCAAGTAATTTAGTAATGAAGATTCCAAATAGACAAGGCAAGTAATTTACTAGTGAAGATTTCAAATTGCAATCTAATAAGATGCCATAATATGCCATCTATGCTAGCTTCTTCTCTCAAGTAAACCAAAACTTTATGTAGTAAGAATCTAACATTGAGACAATTGAATTTAAACCACACAATTAAATTCATGTAGTAAAGAAACCAACACGAGACAATTAAATTCAAGTAGTAAAGAAACCAACATGAGACAATCGAATTAAAACCATACAATTAAATTTATGTAGTAAAGAAACTAACAAAAGTCAATTGAATTAAAACCACACAACTAAATTTGTGAAATAACTAAATTCAAAGAAGACTCACTCTAGATGGGGAGCTACAAAAGCTCCTACAAACATTTTCTTTCTCCTATGCTATTTTTGCACCAAAAATAGAAGATTACTCCATCAAATAGAGCTATAATTCAGTTGAAGCTGAATCTAAACTGGTTCAATCACCAATATAGTTGAGAGAGACACTCCTCACTCAATTGAGCTGATTTCTCTCACTTTCTCTTAAAGTTTATCTCTCTCTCTCTCTCTCTCTCTCTCTCTCTCTCTCTCTCTCTCTCTCTCTCTCTCTCTCTCTGACTGTAGATGGTCTCTCACTCATACATAGATCTATCTCCCTCTTTCACTCAAAGTTTCTCAATCTCTCACTCAGAAAATGGTTTTTCTCAACTCACAAATAATGTGCTCACACAAATTTGCAAAGCTCTCTCTCAATGCCTTAACTCTCACATAGAAGAGAAACTCCTTTCTTGCTCCAGAAGTGGGAAGCTCAGGCATGGAAGCTCACAATTTGCTTTCTCACTCCTCTCCCACTCATATTTGAGATGAAATTTCTCTCTTTCTTACTCTAATATAACACTCATGAAGTGAATAGTAGGGGAGGCATGCACAAAGCTTTCACAAAGGCTAATGAAGCTAAGCTCTTTAACAATGATTAGTCTAAGCTTCACATAGAATGTATATCTCCCACAAAGACATTATTACTTTCTCACAAATTACGAATGGGTTCAACCTCTCTTGTTCCACTCAAGAATATATGACGAAAACCAAAAGATCCACAAAGCTTGCAAAACGAGATTTCTCACTACTCAAGCAAAGATTCCCACACTCACAAAGCTTGCAAAGCTAGATTTCTCACTACTCAAGCAAGAGTCCCACACTCACAAAGATGCCCTCTCTCAACAAATGATCAAAAGCACTCCCATAGAAGGGGGATTTGATACCATATTAAAGTTAGGGTTTGCACAATTCAACACCAACACAAAGTTGACCAGATGATTAGCATTGATCTCACACATAATGATGCACCTTAAGCAAAGAGTAATGGAGTTTGAGGACAAGCATACTGGAGTTTGACACAAGGTATCCACAAAGTAATCACATAGCTCTATTACCACCAAGATTCATAGTATGAAGGTGGGAGAGCCCATAAATAGGCCCTCAAAGGAACACCCATATCTCCCATGATTCTCTCTATCTACCTTCAATATCTCCACCTTCCCACATTTGGGGAGTGGTGGCTTTGATTCTAGGAGATACCACCTACCTTAGCCCACCAAGCTACAAGCTGAGGTTCACACCTTTAACCATCAAACAAGTGTAATACCCTAAGGCATTAATGTCAACTATGCTAATGTGCATGTGCACGCATGGATTCTAGATCACATAGATATTTCAACACATACTAGCCTCATTGTGGTAAGTGATCTTGTGATGCTATCTTGTGCTAACTATTAATATGTGTGGTGGCCACCACCGAACTCTTTCAATAGGTCTTCTCCTAGGGGGGAATGCTCAATGGGGGTCCCGTTGTACTCCAACAATTTGTGGATCTTTGCTCCCTTCCTCTTCTTACTAGGGATATGTACCATAATCTTCCTCAATTAGTCCAAACCCGAGGGGTCTTCCATGATCATGCAATAACCTATACCTACACAGGTATAGCTACTACGAGAATTAAGCACAATCCCCCTTTGTGCTAAATGTATTCTCTAGTTTTCTTATTTACTCTTGCTTCTTCTTCTTCTTCTTCTTCTTCTTCTTCTTCTTCTTCTTCTTCTTCTTGTGTGTGTGTGTGTGTGTGTGTGTGTGTGTGTGAGAGAGAGAGAGAGAGAGAGAGAGAGAGAGTTGAGAGTAGACATTAGATTATTGCTTCGCACCTATCATTATTTATGTGAGAGAGAGTTGAGAGTAGAGATAAGATTACTGCTTAGCACCACCTATTCATTATGTGTATGAGAGAGAGAAGTTAGTGAGAGGTGTGCGAGTCCTTATAATAAGGTGAAGAAGCTTCCTCTATGATAGAGAGGGAGAGAGGGCTTGAACGAGAGAAGCTAGCGACAACCACCGGTTAGGCTTGGATGGCTTCAAGAGACCCAAGCTTGGAGGCAAGGTAAGTATCCCATGATCGTTGTTTCTTGTTTGCACATTTCACTCTAGATGAAATGTTGTATGCCATACCGCAACTTCAACTTTGTTGCCATTCATATTGTGTGCCATACCGCAACTTCAACTTTGTTGCCAACAAGGCCAAAGTTTAGACAAGCACACAAGCAAAGCTGACAATAATGGTTTTCTAGGTTTTGTCATGGATGGGCAAGTGATTCTCCACCCACTCGTCTAGCTTGCATGACAAGCCACAAACCCTAAACCTTTATTGTATATATGTAATTTACCACCCCTACTCAAGTGTACAGTCAACTTTATCGGGAATGATTAGCAAAACTCAAAACATCAAAAAAGCTAAAACCACACGTGTGCACACACACTTGCATAGTATGCACCCCATGCACATGCACCCACACTTACACATGCACGTGCACACACACTTGCAAAATTGGCACCCATACTTCTACACACTCGTGCTCCCACACTTGCACATGCACTTACACACACTTGCACATCGCATGTGCACCCCCACTTGCACATCATGCTTATAGACCTACCCAACCACATACGCACATACCCCCTGCCTTTTTTCATAATTTCCCCTACTTTTTATATTCCCCCCTCCAAAAATATATATGTATTTATATGTGTCCCTCTAATTTTAAATTTTCAAAAATATATTTTTCCCTTTTATTATTCATTTTTAAAAAAGCATGGCGAAGGGCCACGTGGCCACGTGGTTGGGCCGCCGCCTAGGGCCGCCGCCTATGCACGCCCTCCTCCTGGCAGTGTTGGGGCATTTAAGGCAGCGGCTCTGTAGCCCCGCATTTCTACACTATGGTATGCAACACAGATCCTTCCCCTACTCATCCGATGTAGACTCGAGAGCAGGCTCTGGTAGCAACGTCATCTCAGTAACCAGCCCTGCGTCACGCACCATTTGTTTCTTACCCGCACAAGTAGCGTTAGAGATAGAGAGATAGAGAGAGATTTATGCAGTGATTTTAAGGATTACCGTACTAAAATTAGAAATCCTCATCTTTAAAAGAATCTGATACTTTCACGCCCCGTGAAAAACTAGAAGACTAGTTTTTCATGCTTCTGAAAAGTTAAAAAATTACGTCCATGTGAAAAAACTCAATATCTTGTGAGATTAAAGAAAGATTTGAGCTAAAATCATGAGTGGACTGTGCATCATTCTAAATGTCCAAATTAAAGTCCAAAATTCAAAGTTTTTCAGCCGTGAAAGTATTTTATTTTCCATGCCTGTGAAAAACTATGCAATTTTTCACATTGTAAAAAACTCAAGTTTAAGACCATATGGGATTGTAGGAGTATACTGCTTACTTCTTACATTGAGAAAACCCAATTTGCAAGGTTGAGTTTGTACTGTGAAAAACTCATGGTTTTTCATGCCCATGAAAAACCATGAAACAGTTTTTCACACCCGTGAAAAAACAGGCAGCCTTTCACACCCATGAAAAAACTCAAAGGAGTGAAAACCAAAAGTGTCAAAATAGTGTGGTGAATAGACTTTGGCATGTTTTAGGCCAATTCTCATATGCTTAAAATGTGGGAGAGCAATTGGTGATGATCTCGCTCTGGAAGATAGTGCATCAAACCACCCACGATCCTCCCATACAATTAAGTGTGTCGGATCTAATCACTCAACAAGCGCCCAAGAAGCAATTGAAACTAGTAGCAAGACATTGTATCTACCCCCACAAGATCTAAAAGTCTTCTGAACTATAGGATTATTCAGGTTACAACCAGAAGCTCAACAAGAGGCTCAATCATACCGTATGCCATGCCACAACTTCAACTTTGTTGCCAACAAGGCCAAGGTTTAGACAAGCGCACAAGCAATGCTGACAATAGTGGTTTTCCACGTTTTGTCATGGATGGGCAAGTGATTCTCCATCCTCACTCGTTGAGCATGCATGACAAGCCACAAACCCTAAACCTTTATTGTATATATGTAATTTACAACCCCTTCTCAAGTGTACAGTCAACTTTATCGGGAATGATTAAAAACATAGAAACCTTTTTAAAAGAAGCTAAAACCACACGTGTGTACAACACTTACATAATGTGCACCCCATCCACGTGCACCCACACTTACACATGCACGTGCACACCCACTTGCACAGTGTGCACCCATACTTCCACACGCATACCCACACTTACACATGCACGTGCACACCCACTCACACAGTGTGCACCCATACTTCCACACGCGCACATGCACGCACACACACACACACACACTTGCACATCGCATGTGCATCCCCACTTGCACATTATGCACACCCCCACATCCCCGCATGCACATAGACCCACCCACCCACATACGCACGTAGCCCCCTCCCCCCTAATTTTCTTCCCCCCTACCTTTTTTTTTAAATGTCCCCCTCCCCTTTCCTAAAATTTTCCCCTTACTTTTTATATTCCCCCTCGAAAATATATATATATATATTACTATCCCTTCAATACAAAAACCCCTCTAATTTTCAATTTTTAAAAATATATTTTTTCTTTTATTTTTTATTTTTTATTTTTTATTTTTTTAAATCAAAATGAGAGATACTTTGTATTATTCAAAAGACAAACATGTTAGATACAAGAGGCTTTTTAGAGAAGCTTAACTCAACTCCTAGATGGTATTCTTAAGATTATGTAAAATTTATTTATTAAAAAATATTATTTACTAAATAAAAGATATTATTATAAAGTAAATAAATTTTAATTTTTAATTATATAAATATTATGATATAATTAAATGAACACTTACTATTAAACAAATAAATACGTATTTTTAAAATTTTACTTTTTTTAAGAAAACTTGAAATATGTATTATAAAGTGTAGTTCGTCCCATCAAGCTTTTATTTACTTTCTATAGAAGTCCTTGATGTAATGTATTTTGACATAGAAGTCCTTTATTTATGACATAGAAGTCCTTGATATAATGTATTTTGTTAGTGAACATACTTGAACTTATATAGTATATGACAATTGATCTCCTTTGCTTGCATAAGCAAACAAGCATTTGAGGTCAGTTGCTTATCCAAGCAAGAGGGATGTTACATAATGTCCATCCTTTAATCGTACGGGTGTCGTGGGTGACTCCACATTAAATAGTGATTACCTAGTGGTATTGGCATAGCTTGAGACCATGCTTGGCAGGTGTATGTTGTTAAAGTGTAACAAGTAGTGACATGCTTGACAACTCTATTGTGGTCAAGTGAAACAAGTGGACTATGCTTTACAACTGCACGCGGACGAAGTGAAACAAGTGGTTTATGCAACTGATGTGCCATGCTCATTGGAGTGTAACAAGTGGCAACTCACACCATGCTAGATGATGTGTGATACTCTCATCATAGTGAAACAAGTGGTGAATATATGTTGTATTTGTGGTGAAGAGCAATGTGTGTGTGACACATAAGGGATCTTGTCTATATCATTTTATTTTATTTTTTGTGATTTGATGATAGTGCGAGCATCACCAATTTTGGTGTCGCACAAGATTTTTTGTTGTTGTAGCATTTTCTTTTATACAATTCACGACAATTGCTTCCTCAAATGGGAGGATTGTTACAAGTATATATTTATTCAATTTTTTTATGAATTAATAATCTTACAAAGATATGTTCAATTTAATTTGTGCAGGATTCGGTTTAATGGAATATGCAAATGGGCACAAGATTAATGTATAGGTGTAAATGTGCACATAGTCATTTATGTAACAAGGCCCACTAGCAATTATATACTGGGCAAGGTTTATTTTTGATGAAATGCTTTAAAAGTGTTGGACTAAGGTTCAATTTTGTAAAAAGCCCAATTTTGGAAAAGCTATGCTATTTATGGCTCCAAGGGCTAAATTTATTAATATGATTTAAATACCGCGTGTGGGAGTGGAGCCACACACGTTGGGAGGGGAGATTGCACCCAATCTTGTCTTGATGGTGATGTTATTCTTTCTCTCTTGTCTGACGTTATGCTATGTGATTTGATTTTTCAATTAAACTCAAGTCTTTGTTTTAATCTTTGATATATTTTATGAGTTTTTAATTATTTCTTCAAGAAGAGTACAAGGTCCCGTGTGACAAGCCAAAATATTTGCCCCTCTTTTATGATTTGACATCCCTGTTGAGTAAGCCAATCCATAGTGTCATTGATCAAAGTTTTGATGCTTATTTTCTGGTGATTAGTGCTAGAGCCAGAGGCCATGCAAAAGATCTGAAGGTAATCCCAAAAGGTTCGAATAGATTTCTCATCATTATGAACCAATCCATTAGTGTCATCTGCAAAAAGCTGAAGACACATCTGTCCCTTGTTGTGATGCAGTTCAATGCCTTTCATTTCCCCTTTCTGCAATGCATCTTGAACAAGCCACCCTAGTGCATCTGCAGCTATCGCAAAGAGAAGGGGGGCTAAAGGACACCCTCGTCTTATAGATCTCTTGAGCTCAAATGGTTCTGATAATTTACCATTAATCACTACCCGTGCTCTAGCATTCCCAAATAGTGTTGCAACTTTTTTGATGAACAAAGGTCCTAACCCCATATCATTTAGGGACTATAGGATGAAGTCCCATTCTAACCTATCATAGGCTTTGTCGAAATCGATTTTAAAGAAGATGAAATCCTGATTTGTCTCTCCTGGGCATGTTCCACACCGTCCCGTAAAGCAATAATGGCATCTAGAATGAACCATCCCTTTATTTCCTCACATTTTAAGCTTATCCTAAGCCTTCTTGCCAACACTTCAGCAAAGATTTTGTATGCTATAGGAAACATGGAAATCAGTCACACCAATTGGAGAGGCCATCTTTTGCTCCTCTTTTGTGAATCAGTTTGATAATCCCTTCATTCAGGGATATTGGAAGAGCTCCATAATCCAAACTTTCCTATCACACAACTTGGAGAGGAGAAGTAAGTACATTCTTAAACTGTTTAAAAAATTCTACGGGAAGCCCGTCTATACCATGGCTTTTTCCATTCTGAAGACAGTCTATTGCATCTACAATTTCTTCCTCAGTAACGTCAGCTTCAAGAGTTGCTGATAAGGAGGGGACTGTTCTCTACCTGCATTTTGCAATCACCTTGCATGCCATGTCTTTCTCTTCATTTTTAACTGGAGGCTTACTGAATGTGTTAGAGAAATGTTCCTTTTCTGTGTTCATGTTTTCCTCAATAGATTCTGCCAGTTGACCATTAGGGGCTTTGAAGGGCAAAAATCCTTGTCTGTTTTCTTCTTAAGTATTTTGAACATTTCTCTGGAAGGTCTATCTATTTTGCTAGCCCACCACTCTCTAATGAAAATTTTTAGATATTGGCTTTAAATTATCTCCTCCTTCCTCATGTCATCTCTGATAGTATTAATTTCATCACTACTCAAGTCCTCCTGAGTTGCAGACATTCTGTTCTCAAGCTCCTTAAGATGAGAATACTTGTTCCTTCTGTGAGCTCGAGCTTTGGTGACCTCTTTTTTAACAAAGGCTACGAAGTTCTAAGAGTCCCGCACAACTTTTGACCAGGCTCTAGCCGAGGCACGAATGGAGGAAAAGGAGTCCTCTCAAATTTGTTTAATTCCTTCCTGAACTGATGGCATTTGAAACAGTTTTGGATCTGTACCACCCAGATTTTATTCTAACACAAGATGATTTGAGAGTTACTACAATGGGGTAATGGTATGAAAGAAGGTTCATATTCTTCATGACTTTTACCGTTGAGCTCAGGTATTTCTAACTGAGAGCATCTGACATATAGCATCTATCCAACCAAGCCTTTCTTGTCAACAAATCTAACCTTCCATTGCTCCATGTGAAATCATTTGAGCATGCCGGGTCATCTAGGGAATGCAACAGTTTGCATTCCTCCCATCTTTTCTTTTCTTGACCTCTGATAGTATGGCCCAGTAGTCCATGTCCTCCACTTCCTTTGCAAATGTACCCTGCCTAATTACGGCCTAAGAGCTCGGGACATATTCCTCCGCATCACTGGATGACTCCTCCTTTGGCTGGGAAGGATTAGCAAGATCCATGAGAAAGGGGGGTGAATCTATTGTTATGTTTAACTTTGGAGTTACCCTTTGGTTGCCAACTCCTGTTGAAGGGTTTGTTCCTCGTTCCTATGTTCTGAAATCCCTGATTGTCTGGTTCTGGGGTCTTCTGCTCCTCTGGCTTAGGAGGAGGGGGGATTTAATTGGACAATTCCTAATATAATGATCCTTGGCTCCACAATTAAAGTAGGTATTAGGGATATTCTCATATATTATCGGTTGGTCTATAGAGTACCCACCACTGCCCGTATAAATGGATAAATTGGCTAGAAGATCTTCAGTGATATCTATCTCAATCAGAGCCAGGGGTGCCATCTCAGGTTAAGGTCATCAGTAGGTCTTATCCCTAATAGCCTACCCAATGGGTTTACCAATAAGCTTCAGTAGTGGGTATAGATGTAACGGCAAATTCGAGAGATCTACCCAGATAGGTATGACCAAGGGTTTGGGTCCCAAGGGAGAGAAATCTAGTGACCATTTAAATACAGACAATGGAGAATTCCTAATCATCCATTGACCTACACCCTAGTACATTGAGAGCCATTTGTTCTTTTTTAAAGAGAAAACAATAGTAGTTATTGGGAAGCAATTGTGTTTTCTCTACTTCCCAACATCTTACAGACCAATTATTCCTAATCCAGGAATGAAGAAATTCAACTAGTGGTCGAGGGCCAAAGCATAATCCCACAACAACACGTGCCTGGTAAGAAGAACTCCAGTCATTAACCAAATCTTCAGGTAATGAAATGGGGATATTCTTACCAGCTCCAGGTTGCTTATTTTGAATTCGATCAAACTGGTCACCTCCTACTTCTAGTTGGAGCCGTAGGACTTTACCTTTGGTCACCTTTGAGAGGGCTTCGTTGATGTGTCAAATCTCATCCGCATCCAGAGTCGACAAGGTTTCTTTGCTCCTCATGGATGACCCTGACGACACCTCTGTTTTTGACTCCACTTCCTCCTTGGATGTTATCGCCATGGAAGCCATATTCAAGATTGAAAGCCAAGCAAAAATCAAGTGGTGGATCAAGCTAGAAATGCCCAAAGGTAAGGTTATCTACACCTATAAATGGTGCCACGTGTTGGCCATGTAGTGGAGGGGGCGTATGCATGATTTCCTGACTTTCGACTGTAGTCTGCGAGACTCCCTGCATGCCTTGCACTAATGCAACCACCTGAAAAGTCGAGCCTTGAGCATGCACTTCCTATACTGATGACCTGTTTTGGGACAAAGAGCCTTCTGTATATGAAGGGACACTTGACTCTGGGTTGATTGCTTTCGACGTTGGTTTGGGGGTGCCCCTTAGGGCCTGAGGACGAGAAGGCTGTACAATTAGGTTAACCCTATTTTATCAGACTATTCCCACTTGATAGCTCTCTTGATTTCAAAAACCTTTTTTTCATTTTTTTAAACATGGCCCATAGCTCTAAATGGGCCACGTGGCCATGCAGTCAGGTGCCTGCCGCCACAAGGGGTACCTTCAACCCCTTCTACAACATCGTTGCTGCCAATAGTTTTGAGGCACGCCTACCTTCGTCCCGCTGCTTTAAGGTGACCGCATGGTGCCCATGCATTAGTGGTGCACTGGGCCAATGAGGGACACCGCCATGCAACCAAGCTTTACACACCGTCATGTCTCCCCCTTTCCGATGACGGGCCACGCTAGCCTCCACGCCATGCCCGCATTTCGCATGTGCGTGGGCAGCGGGACATGGCTTCCCAAACTTGGGCGCAACTCCCTCCGCCCAATCCTGTGGATTAGCGCATCTTCGTTTGCTGAGCAAGGATAAAAATCGTTTTGCCAAAACCGACGATTTCCAACATCAACATCTCTAAAGTCAATATTAGATTATACGTTTCTTCTGCAAATCAACATCTCTACGTTTCTTCTGCAAATGAACATCTCTAGGGTAAGCCTACGTTTTTATTGCGAGCTCTTTGTATTTTTTGCAAATCAACATCTCTAGGGTAAGCCTACGTTTTTATTGCGAGCTCTTTGTATTTTCTGCAAATCAACATCTTTGCATGCTGTTTTTGTATTTTCTACATCATAAACATGCTGCATGTTCTGCTTATCTGTATTTTTTGCTCTCTGCATGCTGTTTTTTTGCTGCATGTTTTTACAAAATACGATATGCAGAGAGCAGAAAAATTGAGGTCTTTGAATCAAATTGATGTATTTACATGTTAAAACTTGATGTTGCTTTGTATTTTTTGCTCCCTACTTATCTGTTTTTGCTGCATGTTCTACTTATCTGTATTTTCTGCTCTCTATTTTTGCATGATGTCCCTCATTGGCCCAGCGCACTATGTATGCAGCCTCAAACCTTTGAAACCCATTTGATGTTGTTTTTGCTGCATGTTGTCCCTCATTGGCCCTTTACAGACCGCTAATGCATGGGCGCTGCATTATGTGGCTCTGCCATGGGTGCTTATCAGTGTATAGTGCTCTTGCTTTAATACTTTGATCACACACACATTTTTCCCCTCGCACTCACTACAATGCATTCCATACTTCTTGCTACAATACAAGCGACATCTGCTCTCTATTTTTGCTACATGCTGTGATTGCATGCTATTTTTTTGCAACATGTAAAAACAGCATGCAATCCAAGATAACAAAATAGAGCAGATAATGTTTTGTGTAGTGAAGATACAGCTTGATTAGAGTGATAAATTATGTTATGTAGCTTGATTTTGTGTTATGGCCAGTGCACCACTAATGCATGGGCTCTGCATTATGTGGCTCTGCAGTGAAGGTACAGCTTGATTAGAGTGATAAATTATGTGTTATGTAGCTTGATTATGTGTTATTCATGTGCGATGTCCCTCATTGGCCTAGCGCTGCATTATGTGGCTCTGCCATGGGTGCTCAGTGTGTAGTGCTCTTGCTTTAATACTTTGTAGGCCACTTTGATGAAGCGTTTTAGCTCAAGCGATATCGCACCTGTTTGATTAGCATCTAATAGATACCAGGTGTTTTAATTTGTACATATCTTCTTTAATTTGCATCTTCTTTGATTATGGTTAATTATCATCAAAGTGCTTTGATTAGCATCTAATTTACCCCTTTATTTTGACGTTCCAGTAATCCCCAATGGATTCCTAGAACTTGCAAGACAGCGGAGTACACGCCCTTATACTCCCAATATTCTCAGGCATCCTACTTTCCTTTGTCCACTTTCGGTGGTTCGCCGTTTGCGTTTACACCATACCAATGGCCCAACCCAATCGGCTACCAGTCTCTGCAGAATCAAAGTCCACAACCCTCACAAGCAGAGATGGACATCTCATCTTTGACTCCAGAAGGGAGAAGTGATGTGGATGGGGTTTCTGCTCCAAAAAAACTTCCAGTAAAACGTAGAGTCCAATGATGCAGAGGTGCAGGAGGTTGACGTTTCCAACAAAGCCCCCATGACCAAGAGGTAGAAAGGCCTCTACACCAAAGACCAATGTAGATGAACAAACACGAAAAAGGGAGGTTTGGAAGGATACATGGGTTGTTTAGCTCATTCACATTTGGGGCTCAATGCATGATGAGTTTGGAAAAACTCCAAAGCAAGGGGTTGATCTATGGTCTAAAGTTCCCACTCAACTTGCACGGCTATTCCCAGAGTGTGACAAAGACTCTGAAAGTTGCAAAAAGAAATGGGGTCGTGTGTATGCAGACTACAAGAAGGACAAGGCCCATAATTTGATCTCTGGAAATGATCGTAAGGTAACATGTCAATGGTTTAATATCATTGATGAGTACATGCACAATCGGGCAAACGTGGTTAGCTTCACCCATGCTTCAGCTGTGGGTAGTAACACCGACGGTCCAATTGGGGAAGTAGACGAAGGAGAGGGCACACAATCCTCTATGAAAATAGAAGCGCCCCAGAGCAATGTCCCCAATCTACGACCACGAAAAGATCGAAAGATTGAGGATTCCCTTGTTGACATGGCCAGCAAGGCCAAAGTCATGGCAAATCAGCACAAAGACTCTCTTGCGGATCGCAAGGCAGCAGAAGCCCAAAAGTTGCAAATGCTTGGCCAACTTACTTCAACTGTGAGGGACTGGCCTTTTGGATGTAGTGAAAAGTTTTAAAAAGGAGTGATTTCACTTTGTTATCTGTGTAAATTATGGCGTTTTAACATGTTTACTGTAATTGAATTTGCCATCATGTAATGAAACACTTTAATTTTTGAACTAATTTCAAGTTTTAACATGTAAATACATTAATGTTATGTAATTGTTACCATATTATAGTAGTGATGTGTGTGAACACACTTAGGACCGCCGGGGCACTTTTTCCCTCACTAGGAGGTTTTTTCCCCCGTGCATTGTATATACGCCCATTATCTTCTAGGGCTTGTCATCTTTCATTTTTGGCACTCATAATACACTACTGTGTTGTGCTCAAGCTTCCTCATCTTCTTGAAGTTGTGTGTGCATTCCTGCAACCCTAATTCCAACAATTGGTATCAGAGCAGGCTTCCTCCTCCCGGGCAGCATCACCGGCACCTGCCGCTTCATCTCCTCCGATTGCGACGAGGTTTCACGAGCGTCTGCAGGTTAGTATATGCCGTGGGTAAGCCCGTAGGGCTTGTTCGTTTCAGAATTTTGATCTGAAGTCATTTCGCCCTCCGTTTTTGCATTCCAAGTACTGCGCAGGCAAAATCGTCCTACTGTGCAGATTTTCTGTCAAGCTTAAAATCTGCAGGACAGGTGCCCATTCGTCTGTTTTGGGCTGTGCTACATAGCACAGGTCGATTTTATACAGGTTTACCTCTTACAGACAGCATTTACATCTAGTAGTACAGTCATTGGCCATGGCTGACAACAATGATGTATTCCGCATGTTGGCTGCTGAGGATAAGTTGGATGGCACCAACTATCCATTGTGGGCATATATGATGCGACATGTATTGGTAGCAAAGGGGTTATGGAACATTGTGCAGGGTATTGATGCACGTCCTATTGTGGCTGGGAATGCTGCAAACACATCAGAAACAGGTACTGTTGATGATGGTGCAGGCACAAGTGCTGTAGCAGCTGTTCGAGAACCACCACTTTCAGCAGAGCAGATTCGTTGGGATGGTAGAGATGCGCAGGCTCATGCCTTGATTGCGCTGTCTGTCAAACGTACCATTATCCCACATATTCGCTCCTGCAGGACTTCTAAGGATGCTTGGGATGTACTTGCCACATTGTATCAGGCAAGAAATGAGGCTCGTGTTGCTTACCTCCGAAAACAGTTGGAGAGTGAGCATATGAACGAAGGTGATTCTATGGATAGCTTTTTGACAAAGATCAAGGATTTCAAAGAGCAGCTCATTTCTGCAGATGAAATCCTGTCAGACAGTTCACTTGTGCAGACTGTTTTGAATGGTCTACCAGATTCTTATCAGGGTTTTGCTTCCACTCTTCGCTTGATGATGAAAGGCAATCCCAATGCCTTATCATTTGAGGAGTTAGTTTCTGTTTTGCTGCAAGAAGACCAGTCAAGGCAAAACAGGAATATTATGCGTGTCGCAGATCAAGCTTTCGTTGCTAGTCAGAGAAGCGGGAAAGGTAAAGCTGGCTTTTCTTCTAGTAAGCAGAAATCTGCAAATGCTGCGCAACCAAAGAAGGAAGACAAAGATGAGAAGAAGGGTGACAAACAGAAGACATTTTGCAAGTACTGTAAGGGAAATGATCATGTCATCAAAGCGTGTCCTAAGCTGGCTGCGAAAGAGGCTAAGAAGAAAGAGGCTGGTATGGCTGTTGCAGATGCCTCTCCTTCTAACAATGAATCTGCTAATGTTGTGCTAGATACAGAATGGGCATTCAATGCACAGTGCAGTTATGACCCATCTTTGCATGACACATGTATGTCTGCAGTAGATTCAGATGTATGGTACTTTGACAGTGGTGCCACTAAGCATATCACCTCGCAGCGCAGTTTATTCACTTTCCTTGAGTCTGCTCCCACAGGGAATACTGTCACTTGTGCCAATAACTCCTCTTATCCCGTTAAAGGAGTTGGACAGATTGTGCTGAATGTTGCAAATGGCAACACCTTTACACTTTTTGATGCATTGTATGTGCCAGGGATCAAAAAGAATCTGCTGTCAGTCTCCGCATTTGCCAAAACAGGTTTGGTTGTAAAATTTGTGGATGACAGATGTACTGTTCATGATCTCTCTTGTGGTGACATCATTGTAGCATCTGGTTCACTATGTCGAGGGCTGTATAAGCTCAATATGGATGGCAAATGTGTAGAGGATTCAGCATGTGCTATTATGGATACGCAGGCTATTTCAAATGCAAAACTGTGGCATGCACGTTTTGGTCATCTGAATTTTGCAAGTTTGCTGCGCCTGCAGAAATCTGAAATGGTGTCTTCTTTGCCTAAGCTTGAGGCACCTGTCAAGCATGTTTGTGAGGGCTGCATATTGGGTAAAATGCAGCGTGCTTCCTTTCCCAAAGATGGATCAGTGAGAGCTGAACGCAGATTGCAGCTTGTTCACAGTGATGTTTGTGGTCCCATGCAAACTCCATCATTTGGAAACTACCTTTACTTCGTGACTTTCATTGATGATTTTACCAGGCATGCATGGGTATATCCTTTGAAGGCAAAGTCCGAAGTGTTTTTGTGCTTCAAACAGTTTTTGGTTATGGCTGAAAATGTGTCAGAAAGTAAGATGGGCACCCTCCGTTCAGATAGAGGGGGGGAGTATATGTCTTCAGAATTTAATGCATTTCTGGCTGAGCGTGGGATAAAACACCAATGTACAGTGCCGTATACACCACAGCAAAATGGTGTGGCTGAGAGAAAAAACAGGTCTCTCATGGAAATGGCAAGATGTATGGTTAAGAGTCAAAATCTACCACATGGTTTTTGGCTTGAGGCTGTCATGTGTGCCACTTATGTACTAAACAGGTGTCCCACCAAAGCATTACAGGTTGTCACTCCATATGAGGCTTGGCATAGCCGCAAGCCATCTGTTGGCCATTTACGTGTTTTTGGTTGCCTGGCATATGCATTAGTGCCTGTGCAACATCGCAGAAAATTGGATGACAAAGCTGTCAAATGTATTTTTGTTGGATATAGTGCTGAGAGCAAAGGCTATCGTTTGTATCATCCACAGACAAAGCGCATTTTGGTTAGCCGTGATGTTGTATTTGTGGAAGATGCAGTTCAGCCCTTGGTTTCATGTACTAAGGAGACAGATATCAGCTCACGTGATGTCTATGATACATTGTTGCCTCTTTTCAGTGGTGCACAGTCAAGTGCAATACCTCATGAGGCAGTTTTTCAGCCTATGCAGGTTTTAAATGATGGCACAGATCAGCCTATATCTGATGCAGATGTGCATGATGCACTTGAGGATGAGAGACAAGAGATTGAGGGCTCTAGGAACATGCCTAGATGGCTGGTGCAGACTTTGCGTGACAGCAAGTTGGATGCCCCTTTGTCTAGTCGCACTCGTTCTGGCTCTCATGGTGCCTCTTATGCGTCAGATTGTTATGCATTGGCTGTTTCTAGTATGTGCGATGAAAGTGAGCCTGTTTCATTTGATGAGGCCCAAAGTTCAGAAAATTGGATGGCTGCTATGCAAGCAGAATACGATGCTATTATGAAGAATAGTACATGGTCTTTATGTGACTTGCCCCCTGGCAAGAAGGCCATTGGCACTAAGTGGGTATACAAATTGAAGCGTAAGCCTGATGGCACAGTGGATCGCCATAAGGCTAGGCTTGTTGCAAAAGGTTATGCTCAAGAGAAGGGCATTGATTTTGATGAGACTTTTGCTCCCACATGTCGTATGACCACTGTTCGTAGCATCTGTGCATTAGCAGCTCATAATGGTTGGAATGTACATCAGCTGGACATAAAGACTGCGTTCTTAAATGGAGATTTGCATGAGGAGGTGTATGTATCGCAGCCTCGTGGTTTTGTTCAAAGAGGGCAGGAAAACAAAGTGTGCAGGTTAAAAAAGGCTTTATATGGCTTAAAGCAAGCTCCACGAGCTTGGTATGAAAAAATACATGCATATTTGACTGCACATGGGTTTCAGAATAGTCCAACAGAAAGCACTTTGTATGTTAAACGTGTGGATGGTGTACATCTAATCATTGCTCTCTATGTCGATGACATGCTGCTCACAGGACCAAATGAGAGTCATATTGCTGATTTTAAGGCTGATTTGAATGCCTCTTTTGAGATGTCAGATTTGGGGCATTTGCATCATTATTTGGGGATACAATTTAAGCAGTGTGATGGAGGTATTGCTTTGTGTCAGACAAAGTATATTGAAACATTGTTGCGGAGATTTGGCCTTGAAGACTGCAAGCCTATTGCTACTCCAATGGAGACAGGTTTGAAGTTGAGTCTTCATGATGCTGGAGATCACTTTGATGTCACACTCTATCAGACAGCTGTTGGTTGCCTCATTTATGTATGCATTACGAGGCCAGACATTCAGTTTGCAGTCTCACAGGTGAGCAGATTTATGCATAGCCCAGGCATTAAGCATTGGCAGGCAGTGAAGCGTATCTTTCGCTATTTGAGTGGTACTCGGCATCTTGGGTTGTTTTATCCCAAGGGGGGATCATTGCCGCCAGATTTACATGTTTTTTCAGATTCTGACTGGGCTGGTTGTTATGACACACGCGTGTCCACGAGTGGTTTTTGCTTCATGCTTGGAAGCTCATGCATATCATGGTTGAGCAAGAAGCAGCCTACTGTGGCCACTTCTAGTTGTGAAGCTGAGTACAGGGCAGCTTTCACAGCTACGGTTGAGTGTGTGTGGCTCAGACGCCTTATGGCTGATTTGGGTGTTGGGCAGCCATCTGCCACCACCATCTTCACTGACAGTCAGAGCGCATTGGCAGTTGCGCGGAACCAAGTGTTCCATGCTCGTACGAAGCACATTGAGGTGCACTACCATTATGTCAGGGAGAGACTCTCTGCAGGAGAGATCAGTTTGGCTTATGTGCCAACACAGGATAACCTTGCAGACCTTTTCACAAAGGCTCTGCCTCGTGAGAAGTTCGAAGCTTTTCGCAAAGCTTTGGGCTTACTCCCTTTTGTGGATTCGTCCACATAGCTAGACACTTCCCTATACATGAGTGCTAGCTCTTGTTCACCGCATCACTCCAGGGGGGATTTGTTACCATATTATAGTAGTGATGTGTGTGAACACACTTAGGACCGCCGGGGCACTTTTTCCCTCACTAGGAGGTTTTTTCCCCCGTGCATTGTATATACGCCCATTATCTTCTAGGGCTTGTCATCTTTCATTTTTGGCACTCATAATACACTACTGTGTTGTGCTCAAGCTTCCTCATCTTCTTGAAGTTGTGTGTGCATTCCTGCAACCCTAATTCCAACAGTAATCATAGGAAGTTAGCTATTCTTCCATGTATTGCAAGGGATGGAAGACGAGTTAATTCTTGTACTTTGTATCATCTCAATCATAATTTCTTTGATTGCAATGATTGAGATGATGGATTCATATTATGATGAGGAGGATTTATGCATGCAACATGTATCCATACTGAGTCAATGCATGGCTCGAGTTTGGCCTGGCACGGTAGGCTCAGATTGCTAGAAGGAGACATGAGCGACGGTCATGTCGGGCTTATCCTAGACCCCAAACTTTTATGGAGCGTGGTCTGCTTGGAAGCTACTCAGACAGAATGTTCAAGAGTAGGCTCCGCCTAAGCAAGGAAACATTTCACTTCTTGACTGCACGGCTTGCTCCTCGCTTGCAATGGTCTAAGACTAACTATCGAAAGGCAATTAGTGTGGAGAAGCGTGTGTGCGGCTTTGCACCGTCTAGCTACAAGATCGAACTTACAAGTAATAGCAGATTTGTATGTGATGCAATCTCCACATCAGGTCTTCATGACCTGTACATTAAATGGCCTTCTTCTTATAGAATGCATATCATTGCTGAAGGATTTCAGGCAATATATGGCATTCCGTTTGTCATTGGTGGAGTGGATGGTAGCCATGTTCCAATTATTGCCCCTCATGTGCACCATGAGGACTACTTTAACCGGAAGGGGTTTCATTCTATAATTTTGTAGATGACCATTGCTTCTAACTGCTTGGTTTGGGATTATGACGTTGGTTGGGTAGGTTCTATGTATGATTGGAATGTATTCCAAAGAAGTGATCTAGGACAGAGGTGTGAATCAAAGAGCTTAGGCAATTATTGTTTACTTGGTGATTGTGCTTACCTTGCAAGGTTTTGAATGCTTCCTCCATTTAAAGAACATAAGGATGGATTATGCCCTGAGCAGTACTTTTGAAACTACATTCAATCTAGTTCACAGATGCCTGTGGAGCAGGCTTTTGGAATGCTGAAAGCCCGCTTTTGTATTTTATTGAAGAGATGTGACATGTTGTTACAGAATGTGCGGAAGATGGTAAGCACTTGTTTGGTCCTTCATAACATGTGCATTGTGCATGGAGATTCATTTGACGGAGGCTGGGTTCGAGAGGCACAAGTGGAGGTGGAGAGAGCAAACAATGATGCATTGGCTTTGGATCCAATCATTTAGAATGGGCTGCAAGTGGGTCTTGCTGAGGTTACAACTTTGGTGTAGACCTCAGTGATTGTGCAGAGGGTACAATCATCAGAAACAGCACCGCCTGATTCATCCTAGGTTGGGGGCGCTGCAAGGAGAGACAATCTTGCTAGAGTTATGTATAAAGAGAGAGAGAGAGGACAAATGTGAGAATTGTATTTGGTGATCATGACTCGGCTGATGAGAGTGACAATAGTGAGTAGGGATGAAATAGTGCTTGGATGTTATGACTTTGGACACAATGTTGGTATTTTGTTTTTCTCTAAGACATCATGTTTTATTGGCTTTATAGTGACACTTGCCCTTCTTTTTAGGCTTATCACCTTCTTTCTCTGCATCCTTACTTGAGGATTCTGATTTTGGCTCCCAAACATCTTAACATCTTTTGGATTATTTAATTGTGATGTTTATTTGGTTTTTAAATTTCATATGCCTACTGATTCTCATTCTTTTTTGTAGATGGGAGGAGGGGAGGGGGTAAGATAAATCTAGTTCATCCCCTCCCCTCCTCTCGGGTGTAGCCACAATCGCTGTGGTGATGGGGCTCAAGTCCCCAACTCTCTATTTGTATGATTGTTTTTGCATGGTATTGATGAAGTTTGGGAGCATCTTGTAAGTTACAGGGTGAAGCATGTAAGTATGTGGGTAAGTGATCATTGATTGCCAATTCATTCTTCCATAGTATAGTAAGACAGTAGGAGCACTTGCACTTGCACTTGTATCGTATGTGTTGAGCACCAAATTGGGAGTAGGCATGCACTGACTGGGGCTCTTTACATGTTGCATGTATATGCAGGTTAACATGCTGGTGGAGATGCACATTGAGGAAGGGCGGTGTATAAAGAGAGAGCCCATGCATGGGCAGTCACTTTTTTAATAAACAGAGCATGGGCAGTTGGTATGTAATGGGGTACGCCCATTCAAGAGTGCACAGGGCACTTTTTGACTGCCCACGTGTTGGGTGGTATTGTGAGACCCATAGGCGGTCTGTAAAGGGCCTAAATGCCCCAACAGCCACCTTCATGCCAAGGGCACCACGCCTCACCTTTATCCCGGTGCACCGCCGCCGTAGCCCCGCATTTCTACACTATCAACACCGATCCTTCCCCTACTCAGCCGATGTAGACTCGAGAGCAGGCTCTGGTAGCAACATCATCTCAGTATCCAGCCCTGCATCGTCGCAGATCCAATGTGAGCTCCACTCCCGCCTCTTTTTGTAGAACTTAGGGACCACCCAAAGGTGTAGGCGAACACCCTCTCTCATCCAGCACGTATACAGCTACGCGTGCACCTCTCTGCTGTATGGTTCCGACAAATTGGCCCAATGTAAGAACCATTTGTTCCTAATCCCAGACTGGCTACGAGAGAACGAGCGAGAGAGAGAGAGAGGGGTTGCCCAAGTAGCGTGAGAGAGAGAGGGAGGGACCAATTGCCCCCAGCTTCACCAACAACACCCACCACCAACGAACCAACACGGTTGTCACACCACCCTCAAATAAGAAGACCGAGCAACCGCGCCAACAAACCCAACCACAAGACACACTCTTGAGGGCCGAGAACCGTCGACGAACCCGTAAGGTGGCCGGCGGTAAGCCAGCAAAACCCCCCGCAAAGCAAGTCGTCGACAAAAGCGCAAAGCATCTCATGATAACCGGCAAAAGCAAGCAAGTAACCCATGCACCAAACCGGAGGTCGGCAACAAGGAAAAACCATCATCGACAAGAGCCACCAGGGAACACATCAGGGAGAAGAATTTTGCAAGCGAAGCCCAACGCAACACCGACCTTTTCTCAACCCTCCATTTTCCCCGCCAACCGAAAACTTTTCTCTACTATTTCACTCTACTATTCGGATCTATTCGGATAAAATTATAACTCTCGGTTTAAAAAGAGGACGACAAATAGAAAACCATAGATATTTTTTATTTTTCATGACAAAAATTCCTATGGATTCATATTTGAAAGAAACATATTAAAAATGTCATTTTTTTTATATTTCAAGTGATTACAATACCAATTTTCTTTTTTTAGAATAAAGGAATATATTCTAGCTTGTGGATGTTCTCCTCATTGTCACTATCATTTATTTGTCTTATATAAATTCCCTACTATTTCATCCTCGTTAAAGGCATACCTGAAATCGTCAACTTCATTCTCATTTCTTTTCCATCTATTCATGAACCAATCTAATCTTGGATGTGAAGCATCGAAATTCTGTTTATTAATAAAAATGTATCTTTCATTGTTGTGTTGGATGGATATACCATTGTCCTCCATAAAGCATCAACTTTTTGAAGCTCCATTCCTCTTCCTTGATATGGTGTTATCCAATTAGAAGATGGGTAGTACTTTCCTGTCTTGATCATTTTATGAATGGTGGTGCAGAAATTATTGCCTAAAGGATGCTTTAAATAGAACTTCCAAAACATCAATGCTCTATCAAAAATGTTTGTTGGAGTAAGACAAACTTTGCTCTTCAAATCATCTGCACCATATTGCATGTAAATTTTTATTCCCATTGAAATATCTTCAGCACTAATATTATGTGACATATTTTTATAATGAGGCTTATCAATATCTTTCATACAATAGCCTATCATACCATGAAATGTGTGCATGTTCAGTCGTTGTTTCTCTTGCTCTTTTTTTCATTTTTGACATTTCACTACATAAAACAACAAAAAAGAAATAAGTTAGAAATTTATAATTTTTAAAATATAAATATAATTTATATTTTTTAAATAATAAAAGAAAAATTCCTAAGAAAAAAACATTGATGTTGAAAACCTATATGTCGCTTATGCACAAATCAAAACTGCCATTCACACAGAGAACCAATTAAGATGGACAAAAAATGAAATTGCAACCGCACAGCCGGAAGACGAGGAAGTGCCTGTGGTGGTAGGGAGGAGGAGACGGGTACAGCTGGAAGACTAGGAAGTGCCGGCGGTAGGGAGGAGGAGACGGATACAGCCGGAAGACTAGGAAGTGCATACGGTAGGGAGGACATAGATATGTGGTAGGGAGGAGGAGACAGATATACCTTCATACAGCCGGAAGACGAGGAAGTGCCTGCGATAGCACTCCTTCCTTACATGTTGCCCATGCGGTTGTCCACTCCACTCTCAGGCGCCGTCCATTAGATGGACAGTCCTATCTTTAGTGCCTCCGCAACACCTTTTGGCACTCCTCTCTTGGGTGTCGCCCACCATGAACTAGTCACTCCTTTCTAGGCGTTAGGTACATCTCCATCTTTGGGTGCACCCTCCGATCTTGCCACTCCTTTCTCTCAGGCGCCTCCCATGAGCTTTCCAATCCTCTACCCAGTGCCTATCCACCCTCGGGCGCACCCCTCAAGTTTTCCTCGCCTCTCCTTGATGACACCTATGAGCTCGGCACTCCTCCATCTAGTGCGGCCCATGAACTTGATGCCAGTCCTCCTCGAAGTTGTGCACATGCGCTTCCCACCACCACTCCTCACTTCGGCGATGATGATGACATGGTCGACCATGTGCTCGTAATGTTCTTGACACTCCACTCTCTAGTGTCACTCATAAGGAATCTTCTCAATGAGAAATCCCTGTCTAGTGGTACACAAAACCATGCCAATGCTATCTTCAACAAGTACTTTGATGACCTCAATGTAGCATCACAATCTAGTATGCTAGATGCGCTGCTACAGCACACTCACGCATGGCACAGTGTACCGTCACTTCTACGATTTCAGCCCACACGTTAGGAGGGCTGGTTCTAGTCTACTACTGAGCCTAAGATAGTCCTATAACACACTCAAGCGTAAGATGTATTTAGATAGATTGGATGCAAAGCGGGCGCTTATAGCATTTGTTTCCAGTAGTGTCCTACCAGGTACGCATTGCACCACTTCTCGCATACTTTAAATTCGTCGTCGAGCATTTTATGGAGCATGCTTGGATAGCATGCTTGGATACTAGGATTGAGGGTGCTCTATGGGCAAGTAGTGGTCGTGCACCTAGATGCAGTCGTTTACTAGACCCTCTGCGATAAGGGCGATGATAGAGAGGTTTTGGGAGGAGCATTGTCATGCATCACCAAAGTACAAGAAGGCATTGCGACATAGGGTTTGTCGGGGGAGTACAAAAATATATGGGGCTTTCTTTCTTGGGATAACACAGATAGAGTTGTACTTTAAGTTCAAGTCTTCACACCGTGAGATCACCATTAGCCAATGTTCATTCAAGTCTTACAAGCCTTTGTTTTTGCACTACTCAAGGCAGTGTAACACATGTCTTTGTAGGTACCACGTCGGATTTTAGATTTTATATGATGTCTTTCGTGGCTTATCTTGGCATCGAGGAGTGGTGCCTTATAGTTCAAGGAATTTAATTCACTCACTATTCTACCCACGGGAAAAGGATGCCATCTACCATCAGATGTCTTGTGTCATGGGGACATGTGGCAGCTTGGCCGTGCTTCACATATGCAAGGAGGATTCCTCGGTGGTCAAGGTGGTGACATGTCATGAGCACATTTACATCTTCCGTCTATGATTATATACATCATTCTCACAGTGCCAAGTGGCCGGACCGTCAATTTCGTGGTAGCCTGTAATAGTTTTCTACTGGTGTAGTTGTCTCTGTGGGCAATCGAGGTGGTGACATGGCGGCAGTATGAGTATGTGACATATGGGCAATCGAGGAGATCACAGCTAGTGGAGTGCCATTCAGCACACAATGAGTTCATGAGCACATTTACATCTTCCGTTTATGATTATATACATCATTCTCACAGTGCCAAGTGGCCGGACCGTCAATTCCGTGGTAGCCTGTAATAGTTTTCTACTGGTGTAGTTGTCTCTGTGGTTGACTTCGCAGAGAATGACACGTTCGCACCACAACAGGAGATTCAGCCAGAGTACTACTTTTCAAAGCAGGTATTTCCTGAGACATTGCCTCATTTTCAATTTAAGGTCTTCTAGATATTTTTGTTGTTGTCTATGAATCTAACATTTCCCATTCTTGTGTGCTTGATTAGGTGGCCATCATGGTGCATAATAGTTATCGACATGCCATGGCAACACTGGATGGGCATAGCAAGTACCCCAAAGGAATGAGTCATCATTAGAGAGTATCACTTTTACATTAGTGATGATCACTCTCACAGCACCCACTTTGTGTAGCATTGCTTCTATCAATATGGTGACTTTTTGAGGGAGCATGGGGTCACATGGACAGGGTGATGGATATGGTCAGATGGATGTGGGAAACAGTCAAGAGTGCTCATCAATTTTATTGGCTATATTCTTAGCACAACGCATGACAGGTTACAAGGTGATTTGGAGTTTCTTCAAGACCGAGCATGGAAAGGGGGATCATGATGGTGCGAGTGTGTGCATCAAACGCACCCTCAGACGTCACCAGCTTTGCCATGGCAAAATGAGCACTTTTGAGATGCACAGTAATTAGTGGATTGGTGCAATGCGTATTTGACCAATGGTGTTGCATTAGGAAAAGAGAGAACTCATTTTGGGGCCCTGTAAGAAATTCACGATTTTTTTTATTTTTCTTCACCCAAAATCAGCAAAAAAATATTAAAGCAAGTACATGCAACTATAGAGATTCGCCGAAAAACATGATTTGGTGTCAGTCTGGCAACATGTGATTCGAACATCCCCGACGCGTCCGAAGTGGTCCAAAACCCCCAAAACGACACCGGAAGCGCTGAAAACGGGCATCCGAAGGCCCAGAAAAGGCCGAAAAGGGCCGGCCAGGAAAATTCATTGGGAAAAGCGATTTGGTGTCAGTCTGCTGCAAGGGCCGGCCAGGAAAATTCACTGGGAAAAGCGATTTGGTGTTAGTCTGCTGTAAGGGCCAGTCTGGCAGCAGTGAATTTTCCTGGCCGGCCCTTGCAGAGCAGACTAACACCAAATCGCTTTTCCCAGTGAATTTTCCTGGCTGGCCCTTTTCGGCCTTTTTCGGGCCTCCGAATGCCCGTTTTCAGCGCTTCCAGTGTCATTTTGGAGGTTTTGGACCGCTCCGGACACGCCGGGGATGTCCGAATCACCAAATTTTGCATTGCAAATCTTGCACCGAAGATGACAATATCAATTATAATAAATGAAAAAGATATCTTCATTCAATGCAAACTCGCCGTTCTCTATCTGAATATGACTTTTATTCTTTTTTCCTCCTATTTATTATTTCCTCCAACGTTACATTGGCCCTCCATTGATTGGTCGAGGGCTATTTTTCCTAAACCCTAAAAGGCCCCAAAATGAGTTTCGATTTTTACTAATGCCTCTTCCTTCCCTCATCAGCGAGATGCCAAGATTGTCAAGATGTTCTTTTGGTGTGTTGATAGTAGTGTCCTTGGATGGTGCTTCTCTAGATTGTGCGATAGTGGATGGTACACTTAGGGAGAACTTAGGCTACACTCCATCAGGAGCACATCCTATGATGACCCCACCATCTTCACATGGCATCGTTCATGCTTTTGTGGGCCATGTATCAATAGTGACCACTCACTATGTGAGATGCAAGAGTGGGTTGATCCTTGGTTGGAGCAGGTGTTGAGGCCAGAGTGAGGAGCATTACCCCCACCGCTTTCGATCCTCACACACTACTTGATGTGACAGTGGGTGATTTTTTTGGCAGTCACTATCAAGGAGGGCAATGCATGTGGTGGACTACTACATTCTGCGATGCACTAGGCCCAAGTGCACCCTTGAGTGTGATGTGACTGATTATTATGGATTCTCATTTGATACTTGCAGCATGCTAGTTACAAGGCACTACTATGGGCAGGGTCAGATGCGCAAGAGCAGCACCAAGTTTGTGCAGTATGAGTGGAGCGACGAAGAGGTGATTATATACTCTCATCTAGTTCTCATTATGAAACTCACACTTTGGCAAGTTAACAGAAAAAAGGGAGGACCCCTATCCCAACACAATCATGTGAGCATCTTGGAGACCCTTGGAGCTAGAGAGTTTGTGGATTGATATTGGAGTCTCCTCCCTCTCTCTTGTTGTATCTAGGGCCCTTCATTTTGTATCTTCTCTCAGTTTGTATCTTCTACCCATATATATTATGAGTTAGCTTTTCATTTATCCCCATATATTTCTTTCTTTCTCTTAGTAGTTTGGGGGTGAAACTTTATGAGTGGGGGGCGTGATGGTGTGTTGCCACCCACTCTTTTTTGTATGGTCCCCTATCCAAAAAAGAGCGGGTTTGGGTAGGACATCACACCCGTCCCACGTCAGATGGGGGTGAAACTTTGTCACTCCCATCAGACACCGAATGGGTGTGACGGTGTGTTGTCACCCGCTCTTTTTTTGCAAAGTGCCCAAGGGGTCACCTACACAAAAACGAGTTGGCTTGTGTAGGACATCATGCCCGTCCAACATCCGATGGGAGTGAAACTTTGCAAGTGGTTCCATGGGGATGCTACCTCCCACTAGCAAAGTTTAAACCCCATCGAACATCGAATGTGCATGACGGTGTGTTAGTGCCTAGTCTTTTTTGCATAGCTATCTAAGGGGTCCCCTCTCTTGGGGGGTTCACCTCAAAAAATGTTAGTGTACCACGTGAATTCAATAGGAGGGGGTTTTTAATTAGATACATTGAGAAAAATTAACAAGATTACATTAACAGGAGGGGTTTTTTAATTCAACTTTAGAAAAACCAATAGGATGTCGGGACGGGCATGACGTTGTGTTGCTACATGCTCTTTTTTGCATAGGGAACCAAGGGATCCCCTATACAAAAAAAACGGTTTAGGAAATCAAGCCCGTCCAACATCCAATAACGGCGAAACTTTGTGAGTGGTCCCATGGTATTTTCTTGTTGGTTATTTTATAGGTGAAGAGGATTCCGAAGATTAAGGAGAATTTGCACATATTTATTACTTGGCACACCATTTTTATAAACAAGCTTTGTATATACATGTGCTAGCTTGTGCACATTTTGATTTATTTGAAAAGCTTCAGTTTATCAAGCATAGACTTAAACTTTAATATTTGTAAAGCATGATATACTTTAAACCCTAGCCTTAATTTATGGGCACTCTATTTTGAGCATAAGAGAGTGTCATGTAAAGCACCTTTTTGTATTTTTAGAGACTATGGCCTAATTTGGAATAAAGTATCTTGTAAATACTCATGTGTGGGGAGAGGCCACACACATGAGGGGGGATGATTTCACCCATTTTTGGAGTCGTGCTTTGTGAGCTAAGTTTTATTTGTTATTCTCTCAAATATTGAAATATGTTGAACATGTGGTATTTGATAAGCTATTTGATTAGATTTAATCAAATTCTTGCAAGTTTCTTTTAACTCTACTTTCCTAGAAATTTAGGTCCATGATAGTGGTATCAGAGCCAGGTTGTTCTAGGAAGACGGAGGCAAGAATTGAAAGCTTAAAAGCTTGATTCAAAGGTTTTTGAAGAGTTGCACTCTATTATCCAAGGTGCAAAAACCAAAGGATAAAGGGGGTGGCAAACCACTCTGCAGAAAACAATAAAACCATCTTCTTCTTGAAAAGTGATTTTTCCAAATTCATAATCTCTCTATGATCTACCCGTATGGATTGAATCATCTTCTGAGTATTAGACCCATAATCCGATTACTAAACCAGTGCAGGCAGGAGAAAATCTATAATCGATGGTGCATGAGCTTCCACAAATGGAGAAAGAAAAATCATTGAAAAATAGTGTGTAGGGATTTTTATAATTTTAGGAAATTAAAAAGAAAGATTCGCACGATGATAGTAAAATTGAACTCCAAAAGAATGAGCAACCATTTGGTGATGTGCCTAGTGGGACAAGGCTTATTCACCAAATACAACAATGCTTGATGGTTGATAAAGAAAGAAAATTTGGTAGCCAAGTAATGTAGGTACTTGTTCATGGCATATATAATGGCTAATCCCTCTCTTTTGGTGGTCGTGTAATTGTGTTCCAGCGTTATTAAGTTGACAGCTAACACATGTGATAGGGAAGTCTATGTTGTGCTCCACCGGCTATGCTAATACACATCCATTAGTAAATGTTGAAGCCTCGATATGCACATGGAAAATTAGATCCTAGTTGGGGGATCTCAAGATGGGTATGCTTACTAATGTCTTCTTCAGTTTTACATATGCCCATTGTCATTTATTTATCCATTTAAAGCTAACCAATAACTTATATAAGGGTTTGGTAGATATCCATTTAAAGCTAACCAATAACTTATATAAGGGTTTGGTAGATAAGAAGATGAATCTTCTATAATACCCTATGTGCCTCATGAATCTTTGCACCCCCTCGAACAACACATGGATCTTATCCTCATCTATGGAGATGTTGTTCTTGGAAACGATGTACCCAAGGATTGCATCATGTTTAACCCAGAATTGACATTTGAGTGGGTTTAGTGAGATGTTATTCTTGGAGACGATGTACCCTGAATTTGACACAGATCGTGTTCTCATCTATGGAGATGTCGTTCTTGGAGATGATGTACCCAAGGATGACATCATGTTTAACCCAAAATTGACATTTGAGTGGGTTTAATGAGATGCAGTAGAGTCTGCTCATCACAAAGACTAGCCAAAGATGAGCAAGATCTTCTTCCACTTTGAGTGCACGCATAGGTCATCAATAAATATCTCTAGGATCTTCCAAAGGAGATCCTTGAAGGCTGTATACATCAAGCATTGAAAGATGGGGGGGGCATTGATTAGGCTGAATGGCATGACACGGTATGTGTAAATTTTCCATTTCATAGCAAATGCTATCTTGTATTAATTGATTGGGTCACTTGGTTCTAGTGACTCTTTCCAACATGTGGTCGATGTAAGCATGGGGTTACGAACTGTGGTGGCATTGACCTTTTGACGTTAACACACACTCTAAGCTTTTGGCTCTTTTTGGAAATGATCACTATCTTTGATGACACCCACTTGGAGTGCTCGAACTCACACACAAGTCCCACATTGATGAGCTTATATAGCTCTTATTTCTTGACAGTTTATTTGTACTTAGGATTCATGTGATACGCTCTCTATTTAGATGGTTTTGGACCTTCATGGAGAGGGATGGTGTGTATGACCACTTCCAAAGGAATTCATTTCATATCTGTGTATTTCCAGGCAAACACATCCTAAAATTCCTTGAGCAAGGCTATCGATTCTCCTTCTTGCTTATCAAGACACGAGTAGGACTATAGTTAGCCAGCTAGGGTCTCTATATCCGGTGCTTGGCTGGAGAGACCCTATTCTCATGGCCATCAGTTGAGCGATAAGTTGCATGCCATGTCATGAGCTCCATAACCTTCTTACATCTAAACATGTGTTGGATATCAGGAATGATAGAAAAGTGTCTCAATACTTTTTGGGGAATTTTGTCTCCTTGCAAATCATCTCTATATCGACACTCTCCACATTGTAAACATTATGTTGTGTCTTTCTGAACCCCTCTCAAAATAGCATGCAATCATTGGGACATACATGTATTTTTATGTTGTGTCTTTCTGAACCCCTCTCAATAACATGCAATCATTGGGACATACATGTATTTTTATATAATCCATACCTAACATAGAGAGAAATTTACAAGCCTCATCTCGTGACTCAGGCAATAGATTTGGGGGGGAAGAATCTTCTTGAGAAGCCTACAACATAAGATAAGAAATCACATGTCAAGAAATCTACAAGAGACATTCAGGCTATTTAAGAGACAATAGTGATTGGATCTTACCTAAGAAGACTTGTAACAATTGCATCACTCCATCCATAAATTGTTTTCAAGTTTAATAGCTCCAAGTTTGCTCGGAGTGTAGAGTATAAACATCCCTCATACAAAGGAATGCTTGCCTCTCTGTAGCGGCGCAAGGTTTTCTCCTCTTGTAACATTGGAGCTTGTTGCTCTCTATCATCTATGATCTCCCATCAAAAGAAATCATACACCATCTCTTCCATGATGAAATCCTCTTCCTCCTCATGTGGCAATGCTGGAGGCACCTCATTCATTGGTTGTAGAGGTTGATTTTCAACCATGCTTTCCCTATGAAGCCTTGCCACCTTTCGTAATCTCCTAAATACCATAGAATGGTGTGGCATATTGTGTAATAGTCTCCTACTATGGATCTCCTCCATGTCATCATCCACACTCGGCCGTGGACAATGCCTCATGAATCCCATATGTACGGATATGCTTAATTACTATACTATGTTGTCCTATATATTGGTCCTTTTATCGATCACACACACATTGTATCTTCTATTTCAACTATGTTTCGGAGCCAAACTCTAGTCCTTCATCACTACCAGCCATTTGCAATTATACCACAATTTCATATATATTAGCAGAAAAAGTTATATGTTATAAAAAATACTAGGCAAAAAGTTATATGTTATAAAAAATAATAGGCAAAAAGTTTCCCAATATTTCACTGTATAGCTACGTTTACAACAACGAAATTCATTGCTTAGCAACAATTTTTTTCGTTGCTAAGTAGCGACCTACAAAAAATGACTCTCACTTATTTTGTCCGTCACCGCTTTTCATTCCATCCCGAAATATCATTACCATAGTTCTAACCTAGGAGAAGGGGAATTCCGTGTAGCCATGTGTCACTTCTATCGCTTCCACCTCTTCCGCCCATACTCAAGTCCTCTCTTAACCAAGGTATGTGCTATTTTATTTATCTTCCATGCTCTCAAAGCTTTCCATGAAAGCTTCATCTCCCTCTCCTATGCTCTCAAGCTTTTCATCATGAAAACTTCATCTAAGCTCTATTATGAGTTTTTCTCTTCTTTCCCCTCTCTTGAAGCCTTACCCTACCCCTAGCTTCTACATAGAAATCCCATCATGAAAACTTCATCTAAGCTCTATTATGAGTTTTTCTCTTCTTTCCCCTCTCTTGAAGCCTTACCCTACCCCTAGCTCTCCATCAAAGCCCTATATTGGGATTTCTATGTAGAAGCTAGGGTTAGGGTAAGGCTTCAAGAGAGGGGAAAGAAGAGAAAAACTCATAATAGAGCTTAGATGAAGTTTTCATGAAAAGCTTGAGAGCATAGGAGAGGGAGACTCTCCATCAAAGCTCTATATTGGGATTTCTATGTAGAAGCTAGGGTTAGGGTAAGGATATCAAAGCTCTCTATTAGTCTTTCTATTTAGAAACTAGGGTTAGGGTTGTATAAACCATCAAAGCTCTCTATTAGGATTTTTATTTTGAAGCTAGGTTTAGGGTTGCATAAACCATAAGCTTTCTATTAGGATTAGGGTTAGTGAGATTCACTTTGCTCTTCTCCTCTTCCACTTCTCCTATTCTCCTCTTACTTTCTCATATAATAAAATGCATAGTATAGTTTTTAAGTTTTTTTAGTATTAATAAAATGTCAATTACTAATTTGATTTATTTTGGCTCGATTTTATAGGCTCTTCTTCTACATCTTCAAGTTAACACTCACAAGCCTCTTGAGGTAAGAACTCATGCATTTCTCTTATGCTTCTAGGATTTTGGTATGTTTTGCATCCAAAGAGCTTCAATGCATGAAGCTCTATAGAAAAGAGCTTCATGCATAGAAGCTCTATACATAGAGGTTTATGCAAAGAGCTTCTTTGCTTAAGCTCCATACATAGAGCTCATACATAGAAGCTCTATGCTTATAGAAGCTCTATATATAGAGCTTCTATGCATGAGCTCTATATATAGAGCTTCTCTATTCATAGACCAGTCAATGTTTTGTAATCACTTGAACTCGATGAATTTAGATATTTCTTAATGTTTGTATAAATCTTTCAAGATATATCAATGAATAAAAACCACTTTTTGTTCACTTCTTTTATTTGTATTTTCAACTTTTACTATCTCTGTATTTAAAAAAAGTTGAGAGTACCATGATGATGACTCCCCAGTCTACCCTAGCTTTTTAAAATAGGTTTCTCTTTTGCTACTATGAGTAGCGATTATAATAGTAAAATTTCATTATCTAATAGCAAAGTCGCTGCTCAGCAGCGCGATCCTATTTTCGCGATCCTATTTTGTAGTAAAAGTAGCAGTATTTCTAGCAGCGAAATAGCCCTGATATTTTCCAAAATGTGTAGTTATAAAAACACACTGCTATTTTCGCTACTATACCCTCATTTTATTATAGTGACAGTTCTTTAGATTCTCCATGCCTACTTCATGGTATTCTTATGCTAGTAAAATCCCTCATAAAGCTTTATAGTACTTATGCTACACCTCCTATATGTTATAATACCTTCCAAATTAGGTTTCTACATCACATTTATGCTTGTCGGCATTGAAAACAAGCCCAATTCTAGGCGTGGGGAAGAAGGGATTTTGGGGGCCTTCTCACAATACCTTATAGCACATCAACCTCAAGTTTTTGCAATTCTACAAGTAGGTGATCTAACCCTTGTCATATTTTAAAATTTTGGAAGTATCATAGTCCTTTTTATATAATTTTGTGCTTGTAAATCAATTTCAATTATTTTTACTTCTCTATCAATCAACACCAAAAAGAATTAATATTTAAATCAATTAAATATGACCTTTGTGACCATAGAAAGCTATTATTATCCAATTCAATAATTCTAACTCCATTATAAGTTATTTGTAGTCAACAATAGATTTAGAAATTTTAAATAGCAAACCTTTGTAAGGGACATCTTCTTTTAGTCTATGTATAAATTAATTGTGCTGTAAACCTTAGGATAAAAACCTTAGGCTATGTTTTGATAATTTAAATTAGATAACCCTAGGATTAGCATTGTTAGTAAATATAATTATCCTTAGGTTACCCTATATACATATTAAACTTGGAAAATTAAAATTTAGAGGGTTATCTAGGGATTTATTTAATTAATTAATTTATGCACCATAAAATAAGCACACAAATGTAACTTTTATCCCGTTTCACATGTAGAATTTTTAGATCTTCTCCTTAGATGAAATGTGTAAATTTTGGGTTAAAAGTCTTAAAATTAATCCTAAATCTAGCAAGATTGGTGAGAAAAAGAATTTAGGCTAAGCTTAGAACTAGGTTAATTTATGCTCAAATTGGGCAAAAACCTACTAGTGCACCCTTGACATACCATAACCTTGTCTATAAGAACCCTTATGGTGATAAGTGAAAAGAGAAGATTTTTCACACTAAAATATCTAGGACTAGGAGAGAATGGCCATAAACCTTGAAAAAATCTAACCATTTTAGAGAGAGAATATATATCATTTATGGACTTTACTTCTAAAAAAATTGGATTAAAGGAAGACTTAAAGAAAGGGTAGAAATGCACATGGAACCAAATTTAGAGGAGAATGGTGTAAGGAAAGAACTTTAAATCCCTCTAGTAGGAATCTAGAGAGAGATAATGTGGACCTAGAGAGAGAAAATTAACTATTGATAATTGATGATTCCATAGATTAAGTTTAAGAAAAGTTTACAATTAAAAGGAAATTATATGAATCAAGACCATTATAGAAAGGATAGGAGTGTTGAAATGATTTATAAATTTTGTATAAAAATCGACCCAAACATTGGTGCTGAGTTTATCTAAATGTCAGATGGACTTTTCTAAGGATAAGAATAACCTTATGACAAGCTCTCACAAGTTTGGGACTACCTCGGTGAATCTCATAAACCCAAACTTTACGTGGAAAGTTAGAAGCATCAAGAATATAATTATTACATTGGATCAAGACCTTAGAATAAAGAATGGAATATGATCTTTTAAATATGAGTTAGGTCCTAGCTATAGCCTCGAGAAATAGAGAAATTGAAAATACATCTAGAACACCTATGACTTTAGAGGAGATGTCTTAGGATTAATTCAGGACTATAGTTAGAAATGGCCCTTAGAGATTGGAATATGATCTTTTAAATAGGTCTTAGGGCCTAGCTATAATCTTGAGAAATAGAGAAATTCAAAATACATGTAGAAGGCCTATGACTTTAGAGGAAATATCTTAGGATTAATTAAGGGTTATAGTTAGAAATGACCCTTGGAGACCTAGTGCCTATGGCTTAAGGGACATATGAATTTAGGAACTCATGTAGAAGGCCTATGAATTTAGAGGAAATATTTAAGGGTTATAGTTAGAAATGACCCTTGGAGACTTAGTGCCTATGGCTTAAGGGAAAAATGAATTTAGGAATTCAAAGGACCAAGAAGGCTTGAACAAGGACTTGTCAGTTCGGGAAATGCATTCGTCGGAGATTTGACGAAGAACCAAGATTGTCTCATCAAAGTGTGCGATGGTTTATCCCGTTTTGTGATGCATACATGATGCATGGTTGCTTGATCATGTTTGATACTTGTTTGGATATTATTTATTGAAATATTGTTTGTTGTGGAACTTGTGAAGGTATCACCACACAAGCTAATGTGATGTTGAGTGGATGTCACCCGAGTTTCAATTCTATCACCAAAGAATGGTCCCCCGTTGAGACCTTAATCCATCTCGGTGGATGTGGGTGTGCTTCTATCATACCTAGTGTGAGGATAGAGGTGGCTCCTAAGTGTCATTGAGTGAGGAATGGTGATGGACGTACTTGTTAGTCTCTAGACACTGGTGTAATCATGACATGGAGTGTTCTTGGGAATGGTATGGCCATCAAAAGCAACTCCCATCGATGTGGATGCAAGGGGGCTCCTTGCTGGATGATAGCACAAGTTGGAGTGCTCGGGCTCGGTGGTGCATATCTTCTTGGTCCGAGGAGGCATGGTGTGAGGAGATATTTTGGATATATGTGACATTATTTTATCTGATAGATGGATAGTATTTTAGAGTTTCATTATGATTTTTAGTATGTATGTTTTTTCAATACATTTTGATGTATAAAAACTTTAAGTTCAAATGTCATTTTTCAAAATACTTGTATATCGTGGAATTCACACATGATATATTTTTCATTACTTCAATTAGGTGTGTGAGTAATAAACTAAAAATATCAATTTTATGGGTGTGTGGGTTCATGCTAGCTCCATGGGCCTAGTGGTAGGGCGGCATGCTAGATCTAGAGGATTGGATGGGGTCTAGGTTGTGCCTATGGATCTTGTCAAAGAGTAGAAAATGGATACACCACTAGAAAGCGAGTGGCAGGGTGGACTTGAATAAGCAGGTGCTTATGAGACCCGAATAAGCAGGATGGACTTGAATAGGCATGAGATTATGAGACACAAATAAGCAGGTGCTTATGAGACCTCTCATAAACACGTGCGAGAGCTTTGACAAATGTATAGTGCATCTCATAAGGAGGTCCCTCATTCAGCTACAACAAGCTAAGCCCAACAATTACTTTTGTATTTCCTAAAGTATAACATTCAATTATTGATTATTGTATTCTTTGATCCTTAGAGGAGATATCGCCAGGCAAAGAGTGGATAGACCGAGAGAGAGATCATAGGTGTGCTTAGAAGATTGTACAGTGCATTGTAATCCATTCATTCATTAGATTCTACATCATTCTGGCATAGAGCTAGGAGAGAGTTGGTCATTGAAGCTGGTGTACATGTAGTAAAGAAAAGTTCTAGGTAAGACATTTCTACCCTGTACCATTGATACGTTAATGCAATACTAAGTTCTCTACCTAATCTAAAGCTCCTTGTGACCCAAATAAGCAGGTGCTTAATTATGAGACCCAAAAAAACAGGTGCTTTATGAGACCCAAATAATCAGGTGCTTATGAGACCAAAAATTTGTTTAAAAATTGGGTAAATCGAGAAATTTGTTTGAAAAACTTAGAAAAAAATAGATAAATTATGAAATTAGACTCTAGGAAATGATGGAGTCAATTTAAAGGTGTAGATATTATTTTATTTTCATGATCAAGGAGTAAGACAATATGTGTTGTAAGCGCTATATATAGCCACCAATTGCCTCTTACTTGTGAGAATCGTAAAGGGACATGTGCAAGAGGAATCATAGGTATTTCTTGGTGTAAGGATTTTTTGGCAAATGCGAGATGCATAATGATGTTAGTTAGCCAGACACTAGGCCATTGCATATCATGCCCCTAGGTGGGACTCTCTACCAATATATGTAGATGTCATTTCTATACTTTGGGAAGATGTATTTTATTGTAGATAGGGGGCAGGGGTCCTCATTGGTATCCAAGCTAAGGTTATTTATTGAGAGATTAGAGTGTAAAGTAGAGCATAGATTTTAGTCGATTGCACCATGCCCATTGACAATATTAATGATAGTACAAATGGGGTGGTCATGTATATATACCAAAATAAGCCATTATTGAGGCTAATCACTTGAATATGAGAAATTACCCTTTCTTAGCTAATCTAAGGTTAATCTAGAATAATCCAAGGCTAATCTAGATGTTGCTTTTTTCCAGATTTAGAGAGGCAAGGAAGTGAGAGTGTGTAAGAGAGAGGGCATAGAGAGTGAAAGAGAGAAAGATAGATAGATAGATTTAGAGAGAGAGAGAGAGAGAGGGCATAGAGAGGGCATAGAGAGTGAAAGAGAGAAAGATAGATAGATAGATAGAGAGAGAGAGAGAGAGAGAGAGAGAGAGAGAGAGAGAGATTACAAGAGGAGGGGTATGTATGCATGCATGTTAGAGAGGTAGAGAGTGCTAGAGCCTTGAGAGAGTGTAAGAAGGAATCTCTAGAAAGAGTGAAAGATTGAGATTTTAGAAAATTGCTTTTGCCACTTTTAAAACCGCACCAGAAATTGTTTGCCAAAAAATATCCCCCTTTGTGAAGTTTTGCAGTTGCAAAAATTATGTGATGATCTTTCTCTCTCTTTTCAAATTAATTTATTTTTATAAGGATACTTTGAGATCTAACATGTCAAATTTCATGGTGGAACAAAGCATGTGGTAGTTGTTTCTAAGGGAGAAAGTATTGGATGGCGTCATTAACTTAAAGTTTACAAATGTGGAAGATCAACTTGCATATAATTTTGCATAAGTATTGTTAAAGAAGAAACTTGCAAAGTTTTCAATCAGTGCACATATTCAACCTAAGCATGAGGGAGAGTGCTGAAAGTAGAGGGAATCTTAGGTTATAGTACAAGTTAGCTATTTGTGTGTAATCTCAAGCAAAAAAAGTGCTTAGTACTCTAGCACATTAAGGAATTCTAGCATCACTCCACAACTTTCAACTATCTTTATGCCACCCATGATGATTTTCAATCATCAACTAGGTGCTATTAGTGTATTATTTTGTGCCCTCCTTTGTTTGCATCCCAATTCTTTGAAGAAGAGCTTATATCCCCAAAACATAAATGCTTCCTTATTCTATTGGTGATTCTAAGAGGTTTCTTGTAATTTTCTCTATTAATAATACTAGTTTTTTGATATGTGCATGCACAATTGTTCATGAGGACTCTTTTCTTAATATGTAATCATAAAACTCAATTTAATGACTTTAAAGCTATCTTTTCTATTTGTCACTTCTTGACAAGAAATGATAGTTTCACATGTGTTTGGGTAGTAGGTAAGCTAAGTTGATATACATTCTACCACCATCTACCTTATGTATTTTGTATTTGCTTGCTTTCTTGGAATGAAGTTGTGCTTGCTCTCTAATTTTAGTTGACAAATTTCTACAAGGCAAGAAGTTATGGGGTTTGGTGACGACTCAAAAGTAGCAACCGGCTCAAGATAAATTAAAAGAATGCAATTTGAGACATCTACTAAAACCAAAAATCTTCAAACAAAGCAAGAGTTTAATGACATTTAGAATAAGAATCTTAACATTATTGACTATGTAATCTTCAAGATTAGATGCATATTTGTGGAATAGATAGGAAGTATTGAAGTCAAGGTTTGATTACATCATCTTCAAAGATAAGCTTTGATGATGATGATCTCATCCTTCCTAAATTGCATTGTCTAGGAATGGATTTTAAGCCCATTGAAATATCTATATTAGTTAGAAAGAAACATCTAAGATTCCAAAAACTTATCTCTCTACTCTCATTGACAAGAGGCATCATGATCTAGCAGGGCATCTAAGTAAGCCTTTGTAGGAATAGGGGAAAGTGGAAATACAAGAGGAGGTCAAGGACATGGCACATTTAGGAAGCAAAATTCTGACTCAAACTAAGGCTAGTCAACATGGATAGAATGCAAGCTAGTCATATAGACAACTATACATAGAGGTAAAGAGCATGTCAAAGGAAGAGGAAGTTTTTATACACACAAATAACTAGAAACTTAAATTCTCGGGGGGTGCACTATTAAGAAATCCTATGTATCACATGTGTTCAAGGAGCATTTAAAAAACCTAGATACTTTTGTAAATGAAATGACCCCTTTTTTTCATAAACTTATAGTTTTTTTTAATTCCCTCTTGTAAATGTAATTGTGTAACTTTATTAAATTAATAAACTCCTCCAAATAAACCCATGTGCTACATTTATATATTTTTAGGTGAAGCCCCTGGGCTTCCATTATTGTGGGATGCCCAAACATTTGGTTAAATAATATAGGAAGGCATTGATGTTAGGAAGACTTCTCACTAAACTATGCATTTACTTCATAGGGGGATGTAGTAGAGAACCCAAAGCATGAGTACAAAGTGGGTGCAATAGGTATATAGTAGATTGTTCAAGATGGAAGTAGCTATAAGATTAGGTGAAAATTGTAGATTTGGAAATTTGGCACAAAAGAGTTGCACATGCAAACATGAAGAGTCTAAAAAGCACACAAGAACTTGGGCTAGTTATAGGGTTGCACAAGTTTAAGGTGACCAAGGGGTTTATCATGCATGGTAGATAGGTAAGGAAGCTATGCAAATTCTTAAAAAAAGACCTTTAGAGCTTATACATGTAGATGTGTGAGGCCTAACTTACGCTACCTAACTACATTTTAATAGGTTGCACAAGTTTAAGGTGACCATGGAGTTTGTCATGCATGATAGCTAGGTAAAGAATCTATGCAAATTCTGAAAGGAAGACCTTTGGAGCTTATACATGTAGATAAGTGAGGCCCAACTTAGGCTACCTAAGTAAGTGGATGACATTTTTATGTGTTATTACTAAACCTACACTTGCCAACTTCAAAGCTTTGCATGTTGTTGTTGGTTATTTGACTGTTAGATTACACATTGGAAATGATCATTTGGTTGGAAAGTTAATTGTATCATCTATAGGGGAACAATAGGTACCGCTTGGACAAGGATGGTCAAAGATACCCAATGCAACATCAAATGTAGTGCTAAGAGTGCAAAATTGAAACTATTAAAGGGAGAAACTACTGTCTTGTTGTGTGAAGGGAGACCCAAACCACAAGTTTTCTCACCTAGCCATGTGGTCAAAGAATTAATTTCCCTGACTTCATCAATGATAGCCATTCCACACAAAGTCCCAATCTTAACATCAAACAACCTCACTATTTTGAGGAGACCACAACTGAACTTTAAGTCATCTCTCTAGCTACAACAAAATCTTCCATCCACAACCATTCAAACACTGAATATACCCTTATTTATGGAAAATGTCTAAAGCATTGAAACACTGAATATACCCTTATTTATGGAAAATGTCTAAAGCATTGAAACCTATACCATTGAAACCCCTTCATGGACAATCATAAAAAAATATAGCCTAACCTCTCCAATAAAAGGCACCATGGCTTACTAGTCATTGAAGCACAATCATTAGGTGCCTAAGAATCCGATAGTTAGTCAATGCTATTACCATGTCTATATAAATACCTAGATTTCGAAAAGACCATTACATTGAGCAAACAAGCAATCTATTAAAAACAAGATAGGTACCAAACCAACACCATAACAATGGTTGGTATTACTAAAAGCTCAAGGTTACTAAGAAGGTCACCCACCATGGATTTGGTTGCCTTAAACTCAAGCTTGTAAACCAACACCATAACAATGGTTGGTATTACTAAAAGCTCAAGGTTACTAAGAAGGTCACCCACCATGGATTTGGTTGCCTTAAACTCAAGCTTGTAAATCACATAATAGGACAAGTAGCAACAACGAAAAATTGACTCTGCTTGCATCAAACAACATAGATTGGTACCTAAGCATAATCTTCAAGCTCAAGGTTCATGTCAAGGGGAAAATTTATCACCCACCATTGATAAAATCTAGAAAACAACTTCCAATGACAAACCATATGAGAGATCCACAATAGCACTTGCCAAAGAATGGTAAGTTCGCACAAGAACATCTTAACCCTAGAGTTTATGAAACACATAATATTCCTATTATAGGAAGAGTAAATGAGCCTATTATGAATACATAAGAATTGGTGTCATGGTACCATAAGACACTATATGGGACCATCCCTATATCTCAAAGCCATTAGTAGAGCTAGTAGGTGAACTTCTCAACTCATCATCTTACTAGTGGGACATATAGAAATCATAAGTGGGGAACCACAAAAACCATGGCATGCTAAACCAGTCATTCCCATAATCCTCCATAGACCTTGGAGTTGTTTGATACCCGCCTAGACAGTGAACTCAATGATGATAGCTTATAGTCTTGCTAAGATAGCCATCATGCGAAGGTACACCAGTAGCCCCACCATCGAGCCAACCAACGATGACACCTCTAGAGATTGCAGATACTATGTGGTGTGGCCAACAACCCACTTTTAAGAAAGATGCGATTTTAACCAATAGTATAAATTGCCGCCCGGAGGTCGATACGTACATCCATTTGGCCCATGGAGCCCAATTAGCTAGCATATATAATGTCTTTCCCTTTCATCATCCGTTATTGCTCTCGACTTTCACGTAATGTAATGGAGAATGGTCCGGACACAGTCCGGATGCACACTTCCATGACAACCTGGTCTGGCGGCATGGTGTGTAAAAGGCACACGAAGACGTTGAGATGGAATGGTTACATTCACGATAGATTGATATAGAGACACACACAGATCCATGCATTCGTCCCCCGCGATTGCTACTGGCTTCGTTTCAGGATCTGGAGGGCGTTTGCTAGAATGCGAGCACCACGATGTGGAGCTGGTGCGCCGGCTCTCTCGCTCTCTCCTCCTCACGCTGGCCACCGCCTGCGTGGAGAAGACCTACGGGGATCCCTTCAAATCCCCTCTCTCTGTTGCCGGCGATGTCAGGAACGAGATGGTCGAGTGCCTCACAAACCAGCAGCCCTATGCAGCATCTTCTTCTTCTGAGATTGCCCCCCCTTTGGACATGTCAGAAGATCTGCTGGACCAATTCGTGCAGTCCAAGACAAGCTTCCTCAGCAGAGTCTCCAGCAAGCTCATGAGCAATGAGATGAAAGAAGACAGGATTGAAGACTTTGTTGAAGAGTTAGATCATACAGAGACATGGATTCCTAGCCAGCGAGAGCAAGTGGCTATGGTGCTCCTCAAGAACTTGGACATCCACAGAAGCTCCGTCTGCAGGATGAGTTTTGACAAAGAGCAGGATCTCGCAGAGCACAAGGGTATATGCCCGCTCCGACCAATAACTTGTGGCAATGAAGGATGTGCCCGTGTCTTCTCAGCCCTGCATGTAGTGGAGCATGATACAGCTTGCCCTTTTAAACTTTTGCGATGTGAGCAGCAGTGTGAAGCTGTAGTTATACGAAGCGAGATGGACAAGCACTGTATCACCATCTGCCCCATGAGACCTGTCAAGTGTCCCTTCTTCCATGTAGGATGCAGCAATATGATACCACAGAGAACCCTAGAGCAGCATTGCCAAGATTCCATGGGCTCCCACCTTATGTATGCAATGCAAATTGTGCAAAAGCAAGAGGTGCTGGTGTCTGTCTTGACACAACGCATTCTGTTGCTAGAAAAGGTAAGAGTTCTCATGTATTCAGCCCATGGTATATCTTCTTTAAGTTTTTCATTTCATGTGTATTTGGATTTTCTGCCATGTGACATGTCTACCTTCATCAAAACTTCACCAAGATACACCTAAATCTCATTGTTGTAACTTTAGTGCATAATTAGCTAGCTTGAACTCTGATAAGATACAGGAGGAGCGATTAACATCTGGTTAATGCACAAGCAGACGTGAGAGCATCCATCATCATGACACATTTTTGGAAGCATTAACGCCAGCATATTACAATTGATGGCTTTCATGAGATTATGCAGAGGCTTAAGTGTTAAGAACTTTCAGAAGGTAGCTGCAGGAAACATGGAGCAGGGAATTGATGCTGGCTTCCTGTTCTTGTCCGGCTTGGTCTGAACCTGTTCTGTTCAAGAACTGGAAGCACCACAATTCCTCCTACACACAATCACCTAGCACTTGATTGGATAATACATTTGGTTATCTTTGAGAAACGTTTCAACAGCTTATGCCACGTTCAAGTTCCTAGGTAGAATTAGCAGGCTTCTTTGTGTCCGAGTTCTACGGATCTGCATACTGCTCCCTTCCTATTGGTATAACTTTATGACGCATTTTATTAATCAACCCTAGTGCAATTATCATCTTCACAACTTTTCCCTCTTGTCACAACTGGCAGTTGTTTAAGAAAACATAAGTAGTTTTTTAGTGCCAATTTAGTGATCCTGATTAGTGAAATTAATAGTAATTCTCTACTGCCAGTCATGGAAACTTGATGTTACATGCATTTAAAAAGTCAATGCATGGAAGTCATCTTTATCATGTAGTGGGCTGCTTGCCTTCAAGTTTTGCTGATTTTTGTTCATAACATCGATGACGCAAGGGTTATTTTGCCTACTCTTATTGTGCTGTAATAGTATCCATTTTTTCAATTTTCTTCAAGGCACGTGTGCTTTAATAGCATTTACCACATTATTAATCTCCTTAATTAAACGTTGCATTGTCATCTTCATCATCTGCATTTCCAAACTTGGCATTGCCTCACTTGAATGTGAGGATTTATTGTCTTCTGATATATTGACTGTTCGTAGATGCCACTTTGCCCATGCTGAGCTATGGTTGCTTCACACTTTTGTCCATTCTTAATGGGTATATTTCCCATGTTGTGAAAATAAAGCCTTCAAATGCAATTGTGTGTGCTGAATGCGTCCCATAGCCACTATGGGTTTATAAGCTAAAGAGAAAGGCAGATGGTCGTGTTGACCGCTACAAGGCTAGACTTGTTGCAAGGGTTATGCTCGGCAGAAGAGCATTGACTATGATGAAACCTTTGCTCCCACATAAAGTTTTGGAGGGTCTTTCAATATGTCTTAAGGGCAATATTGGGAATTCAAATTATGAAGTGTTTCAGTGTGCTCTTGATCCCTTTCATCTAATGCAAATTATAGTTTAAATACGGTTAAATCGGATGCTTGAGAGACAGGCTTTAGAGGGCATCAAGGCAGATTTTGCCGATGTCTTCCTTGCTGAATTGCCTTATGGTTTACCGTGGAGTAGGTTGGTTGATCATAAGATTGATTTGCTTTTGGGGTCTTAGCATGTGAGCATTGCACCTTATAGGATGAGCCAATTGGAAGAGGGATGAGATTGAGCAGAAAATCTAAGGATGAGATAGATACCCACGAGTAAATTTCCCTTGGGAGTTCCAATGCTTTTAAAGTAAAAGGACGGTACTTGGCGGATGTGTGTAAATTATAGAAAGCTAAATAAAGTTACATTTAAGAATAGGTATATCTTCCTAGAGTAGATGATTTGATAGATAGGTTGCAGGGTGTTGTCTATTTTACGAAGATTTGACCTTCATACTGGTTATCACCAGATATGTATATCTGAGGAAGATGTCTTTAAGTCAGGTCTCTGTACGCGGTATGGCTATTATGAGTTTCTCATTTTACCTTTTGGACTCACTCATTCTCTTGTAACTTTTCAGCAGATGATGAATGATCTCTTTGAAGAAGTTCGTTGTGGTATTCTTAGATGATATTTTATTTTATAGTTGTACCCTCGAGGAGCATGTTGAGCATCTTAGGATAGCCTTGGGAATTCTATGATGGGAGTGACTGTATGCTAAACTCTCTAAGTGTGAGTTCTTCTGTAAGGAGCTCTTATACCTAGGCCATCAGATTTCTCGGGATGGTATGAGCATTGATCTTAAGTAGATTCAGAAGGTGTTGCATTGACCGGTTCCTCAAATAGAGGCAACTTTGGGCATTCTTAGGATCCACTGTCTTTCTTAAAAAGTCAGCGAAGGATTATTCGAATCTGACTATTCCTTTCACGAATCTTCTTAAAGGACAGAACGAAAGTCTAATAGTCCTATTACCTGGAATGAGAGGCTTGGTGAGGCTTTTCGTGCTCCCAAGCTCAAGGTGAAGGATGCAGCTATTTTGGCCTTACCGGATCTTGGCAAACCATTTGTGGTTGAGACTGATGCCAGCAATGGGGGTTGTCTTGTTCCAGGGGGGACCGACCTTTGGCATTTGAAAGCAAGAAGCTTGATGATAGCCAGGTCAGGTGACATTGAGGAAAAAGAAATTGCATGCGGTTATACATACATTGAAAATTTGGAGACATTATTTGTATGGATCCAAATTTGTTGTCTTGGTTGACCATGAGTCCATCAAGTACATATGTGATAGACCTGATGTTAACATCTGATTATGCCATGGCGAGAGGCAAGTACATGAAGCATTAAAGAGATTAAGCAAGATTAAACTTAAACTAAAACAGGATGCACTAAAAACTACATCTTGTCAAGCTTATAATTTACATTAAGTATGGGTCCTTTAAATAGGTGAGGCTTCCAAGGTGTCACTTGTACACATCACTGCACACATGTAAGACATTTAAGGGGCTGTTCCCATGTATAAAGAACCCATATACACTTAGCGGTTGTTCACACACTACAACCACTTTATGTAAGCCCTAGTTCACACACTTATACAAATACTCCTTTGACATTGAATTTCCCTAACAAACCCTCCCTCAATGAAAAGGAGATGTGAGGCGACGGTAGCCTATATGGGCCCAGAGCCGACGTAATGATGTCAACTATTGGATGGCAAGCCACACAAACAATCTCCAAAAGGAGCCTCGAACAAGATCTTGCTTTTGCACCAACTTCTACCATGAGTGAGGATGAGACAACGAACGAAGCCCTCCCAAAACTGGAACTTTGTAGAAGAGTGGTGAAGGATGGAGACGTTGAAACATAAAGTGGATGATTGCAGGCAAGGGAAACGAGGTAGAGCAATATGAGAAGTGTGTATAGACTAAACAAACTAGATAAGCCTAAGAACCAATTGAATCAGAAGCCTCAAAAGCACCAACAAGGCTAGTGGTAGTATAGAACAAGGATCTCTAGCTGGATTTACGGGACCAGTGTACAAGAATAGTGAGATTCTAGAGCCAACAAACGTAGAGGTACGAGATCTTCATCAAAACAAGAACTGGAGCATCAAATCAAGACCGATTTCTTCTCATTGCCTAAAAATGTTGGGAGATTGGAGTAGGTTGATGAGACTGCAATTGGACTAGATAGATGGACAAGATTGCCATGATTGTGCTTCACAAGCCTATCTACAACAAAGAACACACACATACACACACTGCCAAATGAACGAGAATCCCATGGTTACTAGGAACTCCAACGGGGTGCCGTAGACGAGACCTGACCAATGTTAGATGGGCACAAGGCAGTGAACATGATTGTCAACGTAGCCTGTAGGTGATGGAGGCATCCTTGTGTGTACAAAAGCGGTTGGGAGTGCCACTTGAAAAGAGAATGCTCAGGTAGCCATGGAAGTAAAGTGCACCAAGTGAATTGACTTGAGAGGTGTAGAATAAGTGGAAGCCTTTGGTGCAAGTGAAATACCACTACTTTAACGTAGAAAGGCTAGAAACCAGATCTCTCCTTGCACACCGAGCTAGCACATGTACTCTTGTTGGGTACTGCAACAAATAGATGGAACTGGTGACAAAATTGCAAACGAGCTGGTTATAGGCAACATGAGCAAGAGTAACAGTTGTGGAGGGACTGGATGGTTGTGAGGTGGACACGAACAGGCCACAGTAACCAGGTTGGATAGTCTAGAAGTTGCAGAGCTGCCGTGGGAGAGGTGGAGCAGAGGTCAGTGGACAGAGAAGACGAAGAGGCCATGAAAAAAGTTCGCCAAAAGAAATATCCCTAGCGGGTTGGAAAACGGGAGCCGTCGGGTGAGCCAAGGTACGATGGGTAGAGATTATGCAAGATTCAGTATAGGAAGAGTAGTTTGAATTGGGTTGTAGATCCTTTGAGTTGGTTTGGGGAGGTGAATCTTTTGAGTTTCACCGGGATTAGTGTTGACTTGTATGATTCCTTGAGTGAGAGGCTTGTGTTGAACTGATGGGCATTTTAGTCAATATTGGGAGCAGGTTGAAGTAGAGAGCTCCACAGTTTTAGACTAGGACTCAGGGGTTATACCATCTGTTAGGGTAGTTGGTAGTCAATACTTGATTTGGAATGGATTATTGTTTCGGGATGATAGAGTCAGTGTACTTGATTGTGTTGAGATTAGGAAAATAATTCTTTATGAATGCTATGACTCTCCTACAACAAGTCATCAGGGGGCCAATATGTTGGATATGAGAGATTGGGGATTTTGGTCCGTGCCCATATCCAGATTACGATATTCCGATTGCCCTGGGGATGTAATGTCTACGCCTAGAATTACCGCTTGCTACACAAGCTAATTGAAAGAGAGATTGTCCAATACATTCTTATGCATGGCAGTGCTTGGACCATAGTAGTCTTACTTCTGCCATGAACAAAGGTCCCTTAGCACCACCACCCAGATGGCATCATGCCCTTTGCCAATCTGTGGCAATCCGACAATGAAATACTTTCCCATTTTCCAAAAGCGATCTCCAAAGGATATAACAACCCTCCAGTCCTAAGGCAATCAGTCTTATTCACTTGACATTGATGATATTTCACCGCATCGTCCTAGACTTCCGCCTTCATCTTAGGTAGTAAAACCTTCGTTTTACCAAATCATAGGTACGTTGTATCCCTAGTGTAGACGTCCCCTACCATGAGGTGCCTGTCCACATGTAACTATTAGGCATAGTCACAAGGGACGGGGGACGGGGACGGGGGACGGGGGACGGCCATAAGTAGGGAACGGGGACGGGGGAGGGAACGACACTCAAAAAATACTTTTTTTTAAATTTTTCTACTCTACACTTATTCTACTTTGGAAGTACATCAAAATGAGCACAAATTTACACTAATATGGTAAGCTTTTGAGTCATATTAATAATTAAGTAGATACAAAATGAGTCATGACTCAAGAGTCAGGAGTCAGGACTAAGCCTTAGGGAGGCAGAATACATGGACGGACTCAAATGAGTCAATGACAAAAAAGTGTTGAAGACTAGAGGGTAGAGGCTAGAGCTAAGTAGTAAGGCCCATGAATCATGATCCATGAATGATCATCCACGTGAAGTGCTCGCCTCATGGTCATGTGTAAACCGGCCTTCAAATAGCAAAGGGCGGTGAAACAAACACTCGCACATAAAACACTTCAACACCATTGAGAACCTAGAAAAGGAAAACAAACAGGGGGAGCTACAGTGCTCCTGCAAATAGTACACGGACACCGATTGGCCCCAAATCGCAGGGGCGCCCCTTGCGGTATTTCTTTAATTGATTATAAGAGCTTTGATTACAATATAAGGCTGGTAATTCAGCCGTCCCAGTAGAACTCCTGAAGCCTGCAAAGAACCTGCATCTGGCTTCTTGTCCACACGGCATCCACAAATGAATCCAGCCATTGTTCACATCGAAAGACTCTCACACATTGAGTCTGCATACAGAAGCTTTCTCCCATGATCAAGGCTGCCACAACCATCCATAGCCTCTCACACTATGAACAGCATCACACCCTGACACATCCAGTGCTTCTGCATCTCAACACAGACTCCCAAACTGTCTCTCAAAAGAGAACTCGCATCACAGCACAGCATAAGATACAGTCGACACACCTGTACAAACCCTCTCTATCTTCCAAGGGTACTATCCATCTCTGACATGGATTCCCTGTCTCCTGTCTTGTCAGTAGCAAGGCTGTACCAAACATGTGTCCATTCCTGTACCCTTTTGCCTGCATGTGACCTATTTCCTGGAGAAACCCAAAAACATGTTTCCTCGTCGAGAAACCTACGACCTGTTTCCACACGAAACCCTTAGGCTTGTTTCCCTTTGAAACTTATGTCCTGTTTCCCATACATCTAGTTACCTGTTCCCTCATGAAACATCTGGCAACATAGAGATTCCCATAACTGTAGGTCCCACTGTTCCTTTCTAGCAGGAAGAAAACAATCTGCTCCATGAGCACGCAGCCATGCGAGCTTGCATCACTCCCATGCCAAGAAACATTACCAAATGACCTGTACTTGCAGCCCAAAACCCAAGTACATAGCTGAATTTGCAGCCAAGCAAAAACAGCCCATAAACAGTCCCGAACCAAAAGCAAAGAGAAGCTGAAAGTTCCATCAGTTGAACGCCATCGACATGATGTCTATGTTCATGGAAAACCAGATCTGGCTTCTTGTCCACACGGCATCCACAAATGAATCCAGCCATTGTTCACATCGAAAGACTCTCACACATTGAGTCTGCATACAGAAGCTTTCTCCCATGATCAAGGCTGCCACAACCATCCATAGCCTCTCACACTATGAACAGCATCACACCCTGACACATCCAGTGCTTCTGCATCTCAACACAGACTCCCAAACTGTCTCTCAAAAGAGAACTCGCATCACAGCACAGCATAAGATACAGTCGACACACCTGTACAAACCCTCTCTATCTTCCAAGGGTACTATCCATCTCTGACATGGATTCCCTGTCTCCTGTCTTGTCAGTAGCAAGGCTGTACCAAACATGTGTCCATTCCTGTACCCTTTTGCCTGCATGTGACCTATTTCCTGGAGAAACCCAAAAACATGTTTCCTCGTCGAGAAACCTACGACCTGTTTCCACACGAAACCCTTAGGCTTGTTTCCCTTTGAAACTTATGTCCTGTTTCCCATACATCTAGTTACCTGTTCCCTCATGAAACATCTGGCAACATAGAGATTCCCATAACTGTAGGTCCCACTGTTCCTTTCTAGCAGGAAGAAAACAATCTGCTCCATGAGCAGGAATCTTCCAACGCTGAAAATGACCCGCGCTCTGATACCATGATAGAATGTGCAGCGGAAGAAGGGAAAGTGGAAACACGGGGGGAGAGAGAGAGAGAGAGAGAGAGAGAGAGAGAGAGAGAGGAAACACAGGTGAGAACCTGCTCTCAATATCATCACCAAAAGGAATACATGTCGCGAGCAAGAGGGGAGAACCTCGTAAGTGAGGGACTGCAGCTAGACAAGCTAGGCAAGCAATGAAAATATGAGGGAGGCATGCCGGCTATATATACTACTACATGTAGGCAGCCGACTGGAGTAAAGGACCTCCATGACTGGGAAAAATACCCAGGACAATAAATGGGGAATAAATATGGGTGAGAGGTGACCAACCCCTCTGACTAACATAGTCAGCCCTAGAGGCTAAAATAGGACACCAAATAGGAAGCCAACAAGTAGGGAATGATGTCTAACAGGCGTATGTGTATTGATTACAGGGCTCTTAACAAGATCATTGTGAAGAACAGGGTTCCTATTCCTAGGATTGACGATAGCCTGGATAGATTGGATCGAGCCACTATCTTTAGCAGGATTGACTTGAAGGGTGGTTACCATTAAGTCAGGATTGTTCCAGAGGACATTCACAAGACCACATTCAAGACTACTTTTGGACTCTATGATCATTTGGTGATGCCTTTTGGTCTTACCAATGCCTCGGCTACTTTCAACCGAATGATGGAAAGTATATTTTGAGCACATAGAAAGTTTGCACCTACCTTCTTTGATGAGATTATTGTGTATTCAAAGAATGAAGATGGGCATTGAAAGCAATTGGATATGGTATTTTGTAAACCGGCCTTAGACAAACCAAAGGGCGGTGTAAAACAAACTGGCACACAAAACACTTCAACACCTTTGAAGACCTAGAAAAGGAAAACAAACAGGGGAAGCTAGAGTGCTCCTGCAAATAGTACACGAACATCGATTGGCCCCAAAACGTAGTGGCGCCCCTTGTGGTATTTCTTTAATAGATTATAAGAGCTTTGATTACAATAAGGCTGGAAACTCAGCCGTTATAGTAAAATTCCTGAAGCCTGCAAAGACCTTGCATCATGGTTTCTTGTTCACTCGGCATCCACAAACAATTCCAACTATTGTTCACATCAAAAGCCTCTTTCACATGAGTCCTGTACAGAGAAACTTTCTCCCTTGGTCAAGGCTGCCACAACCATCCATAGCCTCTCACCCTGTGGACAACATCACACCCTGACACATCCAGTGCTCTTGCATCACAACAAAGACGCCAAACTGTTTCCCAAAAGACAACTCGTATCAAAGCACAACATATCATACAGTCGACACACCTGTTCCATCCCTCTGCCTTCCAAGGGTACTATCCATCTCAATCATGGATTCTCCGACCCTTGTCCAATCAGCAGAGCAAGGCTGTACCAAACATGTGTCCATTCCTGTATCCACTGCGTGCATGTGACCTATCTCCTGGAGAAACAAAAAAAAAACATGTTTCCATGAATCCAAAGACATGTTCCCTCATGAAACCAAGGACTTGTTTCCACTTGAAACCAAAGACCTGTATCCCATACAACATAGGCATGTTCCGCCGAAACCAGTCCTGTTTCCTCTCGAGAACCAATGTCTTGTTTCCATGATAAAACCAAAAGAGAGAAAGAAGCCTCTTGGCTGTCAGCCCTGTGCCTCCTATCTTGCAATCGCCCTGCAGTGCTTGTGTGCGATTCTTACAACCAGACTGCCAGCCGCCAAGCGAGGGAGAGAGAGAGAGAGCACATGTGCTGCAGCCTGACTGTAGTTCTGTTGTGCACCTCGTGCTGACTACACACTCCCTTCCAAAAGAGAGAAATCCCTCTTCTTGGTTCCAGCTGCCCCCGCGAAGAGAGAGAGAGAGAGAGAGAGAGAGAAAGAAAGAAAGAAAGAAAGATATATTAACGTCTACGAGAGGCCAAAGTCGGCCTATGAGACAAAAAAATAATACAACTCTGTTCTTCCGGTCATCGGAAGAAAAGAAACAAAAGAAAAAGTGTGCATGTGTCTGGATACAACTGTGAATCATCATGGATCGGTGGAGCCCATATACAAACAATGTAAGGGGGGGTGGGGATGTGGATAGAGTGCTAAGGCAAGATGCATCTCTATATGCTGAAGGGGTGGTACAAGCATGCTATGCAGATCTATGTCTAACTCCATCCAGTGCCATAAGAGGGATATAAGATATCATACATCGCCGATGCCGAGGCTGTGAATGGCATGAACATGTACCCTGAGTCTGAATGAAAGCGAGCTAGCCTCTCCTGTGTCTCCATCTGGTGTCTCATTCGGATAGCTGCTATCTCTCGGTGACGGAGTCAGGGTGCTCTATGTCCAGTCTGTCTAGGTCTCCTCCTGGCTCTCAATTCCTCTGCTCTCTGTGCGGTCACCCCACGTGGTACATCAGCTGGCACTGGCATAGCTCTCTGGAAGAAATCTGTGAGCTGGGACTGTCTCCCACCCCTAGTGGGAGCGGGTGTCTGGAGGAGTCTCTCTCGAGAACTATGAAGCTCTAGTAGTAGTCTGCCAAGCTGTCGCTGGTCCGAGGCCTCCATCAACTGATGTAGTGAAGAGTGCTCCTCAAACAATCCTGCATATCTATCTCTGACCCCCTGGTGGGCTCTACATCTACATACAAAGTGATCCTCAGTCTCCACCTCCTCGCGGCACAATCTGCATATCCGCTCAGCTCTAGGAACCCGTGCCGCTCTCCCAGCCTCTATCTCTAGCTGATGTGATGAGACTCGTAGCTGTCCAATAGCAACGCGAGAGCTGTGTGGCATGTATACATCCATGTACCGCGGTCGATGTATAAACCCATCCCCTGAGATGCTCATAAAGTGGTCTCTGTAGTACAGCATCTTCGGTGGTAGTGGGCTCTCTGGTGCTGTCCATGTCTCCTGTATGTAGTGCTGCCATATGTCCTGTCTCATCACTCTGTTCCTCTCATTGAGAGAGAGGTAACCCCGTGGAGCAGACTGATCATACTGAAAAGGTGGCAACCGCTCAATGTCTATACCATGATGTGAGAACCACTGTAGCATCTGTGCATACCAAGATCCAGTGTGTCCAGCCTCGGCCAGCTGTCTGGATGCCTCAAAAGCTCGGCGGGATAATCTCTCCATGGGCATCTCCCTCATCCTGTATATAAAGGAGATCGTCTGGAACAATGCCTCCACTGCCATAGGTGGTGCAGCAAACTCAGCTCGAACAATGTCGTGCGGGACGGATGGTTTGCTGCGTATCATCCTCGAGAGCATCAAGATCTGTGGTCTCTCCAGCTGTACCCATGTGGAGGCTGCAAGCCCTGGTGCCCAAACCGTTGCTGCATACATCAAGGCTGGTGTCACTAATGTATCAAAGAGCCACCCCTTCGTGCGGGGTTCCTGAAAATGTGCCTGATAACACTGACGCTCAAGGCCAGCAAGAGCTGCATACCCCCGGGTCACTCTGTCTCGGACTGCCTGAGCCATGGAGAAGCGTCCAGCTGAGCTAGTAAATGTGATGCCAAGGTAAACATAAGAGCTCACCACCTCGACCCGCCCTCCTGCTAATGTGAGAGTAGTGTGGCTCCTGACTGCGGGTGAAGTGTGGAAGATCATAACCTTGGTTTTCCCAAGGTTCACTGTGAGCCCCTGCTGTGCGCAGAAGTCATCAAGAGCCACAAGGTGTCTTTGAAGCCCAACCTGCGTGTCAGATACCAAGATGATGTCATCAGCATAAAGCATAACATGGACAGTAATACCTGATAGCTCAACCACAGAGCCTCCTCCCTGTGTGATGTAGTCGACCACCTCATCAATATAGAGCCCAAAGAGCGTGGGGGAGAGCGGGCACCCCTGCTTCACACCAATGGTGCTAGCAACTGTGTCGGACAAGCCTCCTGGGCATCGGACTCTCCCAAAGACCTGCTCATATAGCCTGTATATGCCCCACATCATGTCTGAAGGTATGCGTAGTGTCTGTAGTCGCCGAAAGAGGCGCTCTCTGGGCACAGTATCAAATGCCTTGCGGAAATCCACAAAGCAACAATAGAGCCGTTGCCTCCGTGCCTTGGCCTGATCAATCAGGCACCTCAATGTAAAAATGTGGTCGATGGTCGAGAAGGCTCGACGGAAGCCTGCCTGGCCTGCTGCTCTCAATCCTCCAACCTCTGCATGAGTGCTCAGCTCTGCCTCCAAAACTGCCCCGTATAGTTTGGCCAATATATGGCCAATCATGATGGTCCTGTAGTTCTCGGGGTCTAGTACATCTCCCGCTTTATGGATCGGCACAATAGTGTGCATCGTCCACTCAGCCGGAAACCCCTCTGACAGAGCTCTGTTGAAGAGATGAGCAAGAAATGGTGCCAATGTATCAATAGCATAGATGAGATGCTCTCCCTGTAATCCTGTATGATCTGTCGCCCGTCCATGTTGGAGTCGGCCTATGGCCCTCCTAACCATAGGTGGGGTGAAGAAGGTGGAGACTGTGGGGCATGGCTCTGTGGGCTGTGGTATAGGGGGCTGTGCAGGCACATCATAAAGTCTCTCTGCATATGTCTGCCAGGTCTGAGGATCGGCAATAGGTGTGGGAGGACGGGGCTCTCTGAGTCTCCTCCAAGCAGCAGAGCAGCATCTCTGCTCATGAGCATGTGATGTGTCCCAGTACTGAGCCTCCTCATAAGCTCGCCGCTTACGGCGGGTGAGAGTATGCATCCTCTTGCCTGCCTGCCTCCGGGTGATCTCCCCGCGAGCCCTCTGCACTCGGAGGCTGCGGTAAAGGTTTCTGCACTCATCATCGTACCATCAGTTCTGGGGCATGCTCCCAGATGTAGGTGGCCGTCCTGTCTGTATGTGGTATGGGAAACTCCTGTCCAATAAGCTCCTAAAAGTGAGGGATAGGTATGTATGATCCGCCCCAATGGGGCATGGTGGTACGGTGAAGTGAGACACCATATCTACTGCCTCCTGGGATCCCATCACATAATCCACTGTACTACTGCCGCCTCCCACTGGAAAGCAAGTCAACCCACCTGAATCTGGCCACTGAGTCATCCCCTCTTGCAACCATCTGCAACTCGCCAATAGCCAAGGGAGGAGAGAGAACGTGTGCAGCCCGACTGTTTTCCACTAGCCCTAGAGGCGTGTAGCGGCAACCCGATTTTCTCCAAAAGAAGCATAGGCCCCAATAATAGCTTAGGGGCCACGATTCCTTTCAAAAAAAAGAGGGGGGGGGGTGGTCTTTTATTTTTAAAGGTTTTAAAACCTTTGTCCCCTCCCCCCACATGTGGTAATGAAAAGAAACCTTAAAAATTCCTAGAGTCATCTTTGATCCCAAAAGCTGTACCAATCTGTCCATGAAGTTATTGTCCCAAACTGATGCCATCCACACTGTCCACCATGTTCCCATGCACATTTGCATAATGTCAAGAGAAAAACACAGGGCCGTAACATATTTCAAGAATTGTGGAAGCACAAGTTATATGTGAATGGCAAGAAGAGTGAGTTCTTTTTGTGAGAGATTCACTACTTGGGCCATATAGTTTCCAAGGAAGGGGTCAAGATGAACCGAGAAAAGGTCAAGGCTATTATGAAATGGCTAGAGTTGACTAGTGTGCTTGCAGTTCAAAGTTTCCTTAGCTTATGCTCTTACTACAGGAAGTTCATCAAGTGGTTAGCAAGTCCATTGCATGATTTAACAAAGAAAGCTGTGGGATTTCGATGGGCCAAAGCTTTGAAGCATTAAAGGTTCATACTAGCAAAGGACCTGTGTTGATTATTCCAAATTTATCAAAGCCTTTTATGGTAGAGTGTGATGCCTCAGGAGATTGCATTGGAGCAGTCTTGAACCAAGCAGGCCATGTTGTGGCCTATGAATGTTAAAGACAATAAGGAAGCAGATGCATTATCTTGGAGACTCCTAAGCTATATGATTTCTATGGGTTACCATATGGATTTCACTTTGATGAAGGATCCTTATGCTACTAAAGAGGATTTCAAAGATGTTTTGGAACAGATTGCAGATTAGAGATTTGGTGACTTTTTATGTCATCAAGTAGGGTTTTCTTATGATGCAAACCCATGTTATGTGTGACATAAGGAATTGAGGCCAAGGTAATGGAAGAGTGCCATGCTCCTTCCTCAATGGGGCATAGAGACACCTTGACTACACTTCAAGCTTTGGAGAGCTACTTCTATTGGCCTACTATGAGAAAGAACATTGAACTTTATGATTCAAGAATGTTTGGTTTGTCAGAAGGTCAAGTTTGATTGACAAACACCAATAGGATTTTTGCACCCATTGAATGTTCTATGGGAGAGTATTGCTATAGATTTTATCTTTGGATTGTCAAAGTCAAGGAATGGTGGTATATGGACCTTCAGATTACTAAGAAAATCAACCATGTATGTCATCGATTGGACGTTGCAGATCATTGGAGGATATATAATGCCTTCCACGACAGTTTATGGAAACCATGTAGAGGAGGAGCTTGTATTGGACCACCATGGGTGGAAGAGCCAGTATAGATTGAGTTTCATTCTGTGAGAAAAAGAGGGAAGACAGTGGTCAGAAAGTTCCTCTTGGAATTCGAGAATTATTCGCGAAATGGATACTAGAGAAGTACTTCAAGGATTATCTAGACATACTACGAGCTTATGAGGAAGTGGTTCGTCCATATATGTTTGAAGTACAGGTATATCGACGTCTTGCGATCAAGACAGATTCAAGAGGGAGGGATTGTACCTCAAGCCCTCTTCATTATATATATATATATTGGACTGAAATTGATCATTATTTTGCTTATAATGATTACTTGGACATGCTCTAGTTTGGGTGGCAACGATGCCTGATAGCCCAAGGAGCAAGATTTGTATATAGGAGGCAATGATGCCAGATGACCCATTGACGTCAACGATGCCAGAATGAGATTTGTATATAGGAGGCAACGATGCCAGATATCTTAGACTTCGTAGTCGTACAGTCATTGCGATTAGATGGCCCAAATGACTATATTGGACTTTGTAGTCGGGCGGTTATTGTGACCAGATGGCCTAGATGATTGTATTGGATTTCGCAGTCGGGCAGTCATTGCGACCAGATGGCCCCATAGTCACATGAAAACGCGTTTCTGGAGTGAGAAACTCCGAAACCCCGAAATGCAAGAAACGTTTCAGAAACTCTTGATTTTTTTGGTTTCTCAAAAAAAAAAAGTTTCTCAAAGATAAAAGTTTCTATTTTTTGGAGCTTTAGCAATGCAAAATTATATAGAAAAAAATCCGAAACCTTGGCGTTTCTTAGCCGAAGGCTGAAACGTTTTGCCCCGAAACCTCAAAAATCTCGAAACGTCAAAAACCCGAAACATTTCTGGTGACTATGGATCATGGCCCAGATGACTGTATTGGACTTCGTAGTCGGGTGGTCATTGCGACTACATGGCCCAGATGACTGTATTGGATTTCATAGTCGGGCGGTCAATGTGACCAGATGGCCGAGATGACTATTGATGAATTCTCGGGCGGTCCCATTGACTAGATGGCTTTGAGCGAACTCTTGGGTGGTCCTAGTGACAAGATGGCCTTGAGCGATAGTCTGAGCGGTTTTCCTCGGGAGCCAAATAGCTCAGCACGGTTTTCGATGAAACCAGACATGACAATGCATGAACAAGAGGATCATTACTTGTGCAGTGCATACTAATGTATGTTTGAATTTCTTTGACTTTGTGTGTTGTTTTTGATGTGTGGACAATGCTTGGTTTCATAGTTTGTAACATATGTTTAGCAAACGCATACGCATTCGGGTATGTAAGAATGTTTCGAGTATGTTTCAGGCCCGAGCCAAGTAACATACATGACCAATATAATACCTCATAGAAAGGACGAGATTTAGAGAAATAGATACAAATATACATTGTAAACTCAAGCTCTCCAAGTTCCATTATAAAAACTTACGAAGTTACAACTTACAAGTTACATAAATGTTCATTGTGTGGACCGATTTTTTATAAAAAAAAACGTAGCAACTTTCAAAAAACGTAAAATCTTAGAAAAACATTTTTTTTTAAAAAGTACGTATGGAACACGAGTTTCAAACGTGTATGTTGCAAATGTTTGTCTCATGAAGCAAACGCGAATGTTATGAACTATGTTTGGATTTATGGCATGTGATAGTCCACTATGCTCTAGACTACCTGGCCAGTACCTGACCCCAATAGATGTGAATGATGCATACTTATTTGTTGACTGGCTTTTGTCTAGTTTTTGTGGAAGGTAAGTATGCATTTATTATATCTAACACATGTGACAGGCCATGAAGATGTACCATTAGGAACAAGGACATCGGTCAAAGAAAAAAAGGCATTGAGATGTTACCAGATGAGCAGATGATACCACAGATATGGGGAAAGACCAGATGCACAAGCTCACCAGATGGGACTGGTACCTCGAAACATATGGAGGTACATGATGTACTTGGAACACATGGATATACATGGAACATATGGATGTACTTGGAACACTTGCAGTTCGCAGTTGAGGACAACTGCTATATAAGAGGGAAGGAATGTAACTATTTGGCCCTCCAAGCTCTATTTCACATGATGAAACCCATGCTTGGACACCGGAAGAAGACATGGGGACAAGGTCCATAAGGTTTGATTAAGAAAAAGCACCATTCTTGGTCAAAAAGCAAGAAAAAGCAAAAAGTCAAACATGGTTGACCGTGAGCCAAGGTCACCATTGAAAAGAGGAGAGTAAGCCGGACCAAAAAGCTAAAAGCTGCTTTTTCAAAAGCAGCTCTAGGGCCAAAAGCAAGGCCCTGAAGCTAGAAAAGCAAAACATGAACTTTTGACTAAAGTTGAGTAATATTTTACTATTAAAAAGACCAAAAGCAAAGTAAAAGGCAAAAGCAAAGTAATAGCATCACTTTTTGGCAGAGTGCATGAGGGCTGGTCAGCTGGTTTTTAGCCTTTTGGCAAGTTTCTACAGCCATCCATCGTGACTGAAGTTCACCGGATGCATGGGAGAAGCTGGCCGACTCTTTCTGCATGTTCTCCTCTGATGGTCGGGGGATTTACAGCTTGAGTAGAGGCTGGACAGTGGTTAAAAACAGGGAGGAAGAGCTGGTCGTGGGCTTCTAGACAGTTTTCCTTCCGATCGGAGGTTTGTAGGCTTGTGCACAACTACTGGTCGCTTTCTTTTGTGTCTACTGAGGGCTGGTCGACTGCTGAAAACAGCCTTTGAGGGCTGGTCGACTTGCTTTATGAACCAGACAGGAGGAAGATGATGATGTTGAGTTGTCTCGGGCTGATGTGGGAGTGCTATGGGCTGTCCATAGTTGTCCTGCATGTGCTTGATGCCGGGAATGCTCACTTGTGCTGAAATTGTCAGCAAATTCAGATATTGTGATGTTTTTCTTGTTTTCATATTGTATTGGAAGAAATAGGTGCAGCCAGTGGTGAACCTTGGGCACCCGCAAAGTTGTATTGGAAGCAGACTCCTTTCAGCCCATCTTCTGGCCCCTAGTGTGGTGTACTGTGCAGCTTTGTCATCTTGTTTTATCTGGTATGCATATTTGTATTTTTAGATTTCATGATTGATTAGATTTTTTGTGTTCAGTTGTCCCTTCCGTTTACATTGGTATCAGAGCCTGGCTTTCTACACAGTTGTGCCTAATATGATGCTGGATATGGCTGTAAGGAGTCATTATCCGTGGGAGAAGGTTGGAATTCTAAGGTAGCCCTCGTCTTATTCTCGCGCCTCGAAAGAGGTTACCTTTGGCTTAAGCGGTAGTGAGCGTGCGGAAAGACTTCGTGGCCCTCCTGTCCGTGTAGGGGCACTGTTGCACCCTTGCAGTTTATTCGGTATCATACTTGGGAAACTGGTAGAGAGCGATTTCGGGGCACGGAAAATTCTTTTCTTTTTGAAAAGCTGAAAGATACATTATGGCCAGCCAGTCTGATCATTTTGTGGAGGACTCACCCGTATTCGCCACATGCGGGAAGAAGATAGAGACAGGGATCATGTTGGGACTTTGGTGGGTAACGATCCACCGTTATTTGCCAGGGCTAAGGATCAGCAGGATATTGATGCCTTGATGAATGAGCTTGAAGAGCTCCGTGCTTTGCAAAGAGATCCTGATGTACAGAGGGTCATAGAATCAAAGTCTCATGTCAAGGCTGATGTAGTCACTTTTGATGCAATTGCCCAACAGATGGGAATCGACAAACCTCGAGAGTTGGGTGTTGCTTATCTAAAAAGCCGTGGCAAAGTTGTTTCCGATGATGAGGGCAAGTGGGTCTTCACACGGTAGCCTCACAGGCTATGCCGTGAAGGGAATTCCGATGATGTTGTGAGAGGGCATGCAGGCCGCACCAGTGACGTGAGAGGGCATGCAAACCGTACCAGTGATGTGAGAGGGCATGCAAACCGTACCAGTGATATAAGAGGGCATGCAGCCCGAGCAAGTGACGTAAGTGGGCATGCAGCCCGAGCAAGTGTTTTGAGGGGGCTTGGAGCCCATGCAACATATTTGAGGGGGCATGCAGCCTGAGGAGATGATGTACATCGACATGCAGCTCGTGGGAATGATGAGGGATTTTCAGCCCATTTGAGAGATGCAGAAGATCTTCATGCATTGTCGGTGGTATCTCCACCTTCTAGGTATGCTCGTCCATTCAGAGTGGAGGGTGTTACGCGGGAAATCAGCCCTAGATCTGGGCATTGTCGCCAACATAGGCATGACGAGGAGGATGATGTATTAGAGCGTCGGGATGCCTGTCGCAAGAAGGCCAAAGAGTTCAAATCAGGGGACAAGGACATTAAATTTGAGAGCTATAATGGAAAGTTGGATACTACCAAGGCACTTGCTTTCATAAGGCAATTTGAAATAGCCTTTTGCACTGAGGAATTTATCGAGAAATCTATGCTCAGGCATGTGGGTATGCATCTTAAAGAGACTGCAAGTGATTGGTGGATGGCAAAGCTTTTGGATAGGATAGCTGCCCGTACATGGAGTGCTTTCAAAGAGCAATTTTATGATCAGTTCCTTTCTCCTCACTTTGAGAAGGATGTACGAAAGGAATGGGATTGGCTAACACAGGATGAAGGCGAATCCGTTTCTTCTTATGTTTCAAAGTTTTGGCGGATTCTTCTCAAGGTCACACCTTTCATGACGATTAGTGAGGACGAGAAGAAAAGAAAGTTTGAGTCAGGGCTGCAACGAATCATTCAAAAGAGCTTTGCAGTGTATCCCCACAACACTTTACAGGAGCTCATATACTCAGCAACTATATTTGAGGAGTTGCATGGCAAGGGAGCATCAAAAAGACAAAAATTCAGCTCATACAAGGGAAAATTAAGAGCTGGAAATGAGCAAAAAAAGGGTGGACAGCCACCTAAGTTTATGTCTCATGAGTCCAAGGATGCAAAAGGAGGCTTAGGAAAGAAGCCGGGGGTAAAAAGGATGATCCTAAGTTGTCCAGACAGTATTTCTTTGATTGCATGAGAGAGGGGAAGTGTTTCTCATGTGAGAACAAAGATCACATGAAAGCTCAATGCCCCTAGAATCTCAAAAAGAATAATGTGCAGGATGCCAAACCAAGTGTGAGTGTTATACCCGATGTTCAGGGTAACACTGCACATGAACCAAAGAGCAGGATTTTATGCAAAGCTTGGGGCAAGTTAAAGGACCAAACAGCTTTATTCCTTTTTAATAATGCCTCAGCAGATAACTTCATATCCATACAGATGGTTGCTACTCTTGGGTTAAAGCCTGAGGAATTGGGCATGGACTTTCATGCAGGTGTTGCCTTTGAGGGCAAGGAAGTTAAGGTCACTCCCATCATTGGGAAGCTTCGCATACAGATTTATGGATATTTGGATCATGAAGACTTCCTCGTGGCACCACTTACAAGATGTGATGTGTTACTTGGGATGCCTTGGCATTACCGTTTGGATCCCAAGATTCTGCACAAAGAACAGAAAGTTATGTTTACTCATAGGGGTAGGGAAGTTTGTATTGATGCGGGTACTACTGGGAGTACCATACCCGTTGTAAGCCATATATCTATTTCAAAGGCAATAAAGAAATCATAGCTTGTTCTTACTTGGTCTTTGTACGTGATATGTAGCTCCCATAGATCAAGATAAGATTGATTTCTTAAGTGAATATGCTGATTTTTTTGCCGATTCACTTCCAAGACAGTTACCTCCAGAGAGGCCAGAGGATCATTGTATTGACATAATCCCTGGGAGCTCTCCTCCTAACCGACCTCCTTATAGGGTGAGTGCTGCCCAACAGGAGGAAATCATGACTCAAGTAAATGATTTACTTGAGAAGGGGTTGATAAGGCCAAGTTCTTCACCTTATTGTTCTCCAGTTTTACTTGTGCAGAAAAAGGATGGGACATATAGGATGTGTGTTGATTATAGGGCCCTTAACAAGGTTTCCGATTCCCCGAATCGATGATATTCTTGATAAACTTGAGGGAGCTGCTTGTTTCAGTCGCATTGATCTCACATTTCTTAATCCACATCCAATCATATGTATTCCCATCGTCCTTCATCCATTCTCATCTAGTCACATCATATTACATCTCATCAAATTCGAGTGGTACCTCAAGATGTGCACAAAACGGCTTTTCGAACATCATTTGGATTATATGAGTATTTGGTTGTGCCATTTGGACTTATGAAATGCTCCCGGCACTTTCAATAGAATAATGGACATAGTTCATGTGTAATTTTTAGACCTCACCGCAAGTTCACATGAACTTTGTTTGATGATATTATCATTTTCTCAAAGAGTGAGGCTGAACATAAAGAGCATCTTGCCATTGTTTTTGAAGAGCTAAGGAAACATAAGCTTTTCATCAATGGAAAGAAGAGTGAATTCTTCTTGTCAGAAATTCACTATTTAGGGCATTGCCATTGCATGATCCATATAAGATTCAGCTTTCTTGGCCTTCAAACGGTCATGTACCAAAAGATCCTCACGGCAGTAGAGATTCAATTCTTCTTGTTGTGTATATTGTTTCCAAGGATGGAGTACGCATGGATCCCACAAAGATTCAAGCAATCAAGGATTGGCTAGAACTGCAGAATGTGCATCAAGTTACGAGCTTTATTGGTTTATGCTCGTACTATCGTCGATTCATTCGAACTTTGCTTTTTTAGCTTCACCATGACATGATCTAACGAAGAAGAAAGTAGCATTTCGTTGGTCGGAACCCGAAAAGACAGCTTTTGAGAAGTTAAAGGATGCCATCATATCAAGGCCAGTTCTTATTATTCCAGATTTGCATAGGCCTTTTGTGGTTGAGTGTGATGCATGTGGAGATTGCTTGGGGGCCGTTTTTGAACCAAGAGGGACATGCAGTGGCTTTTAAAAGCCGCCGCCGCCTGCAACATGCGGAATTGTATTTGCAGGTTTATGAGAAAGAGTTGTTAGGCGTTATTTATGCCCTTCAAACAGGAAAGCATTATCTTTTGGGGGCTGAATTTATGGTAAAAATAGACCACCAAAGTTTACGACACTTTCTTACAGAGCCTAAACTCTTGGAAAAGCATCTAAGGTGGGCAAACTTCTTGTCCATGTTTCATTTTCAGATTTTGCATACCCCGGGCAAGAAGAATTTGGTGGTGGATGCTTTGTCACGCAGGCCACAAGTAGATGCCGTAACTACCGCCTACCACCAGGACTTATCAGGGATGCCAGATATGTATGCTTTGGACACAGATTTTCAGCTTATTTGGGCTGATTTGAATCATGGTACTGCTGTTCCATCTTATTCAATTAGAGATGGGTTTTTTATGATGCATAATCGTATTTGTGTAGTGCGTGAATTACGCCAAAAGGTTATGGAAGAGTGTCATGCTCCGCCTTATGCTGGTCATCATGGTATTCTGGCTACTACACAGGCTTTGGAAAGATATTTCTTTTGGCCAGCTCTACGCAGGGATATTGAAGCTTATGTGCGAGAGTGCATAGTGTGTCAAAAAGTCAAGTTTGATAGACACAAGACACTTGCTTTGCTTCAGCCCTTACCCATTCCACAGGAACCATGGGAAAGCATTGTTATGGATTTCATTATGGATCTTTTGAAATCGGCACATGGAAATGATGCTATATGGACTATTATAGATCGTTTTAGCAAACAGGCACACTTTATTCCTGGGAGAAAAACAATCAAGCCAGAGCACATGGCAAAGTTGTCCTTAGCTCAGATTTTCAAACATCATGGCATGCCCAAGTCTATTGTGGAGGTTAGAGATCCTCGGACTACCAGTTTATTTTGGCGGGCATTGTTTGATAATATGAGCACAAAGTTGAGTTTTTCATCAGCCTATCATCCTCAGACGGATGGTCAGAGTGAAATAGCAAATTTAGCTGTGCTTGATTTGCTCAAATGTTATGTATCTGAGCAGAAGTCAGATTGTAAAAAGTATTTGCCATTAGTTGAATTTGCGTACAATAACACAGTGCATTCTTCAACTAATAAGGCTCCATTTGAGATAGTCTATGGCAAGGTTGTGCTTCCACCTATCTTACGAACAAAAGATGAAATCTTTGCAGCAAATGAGTGTCCGTGATTTGGATATTGCGTTTGCACAGGTTCGGACAGCCATAGAAAGATCTCAAGCTAAGCAAAAAAAGGCAGTTGACAAACACAGGCGAGAGGTGGTTTTCAAGGAAGGTGATTGGGTATTACTAAAGTTTAAGAAAGCACGACTTCGGAAGCGGCTAGGTAAGGAAGGCCGGTTTCCTAAGCTTTCAAACAGGTATCACGGGCCATTCCAAATTTTGCAAAAAATAAATGTAGTGACATATAGATTGGTATTGCCCGATCACTGGAAAATCCACAATGCCTTTCATGTCAGTTTGTTAAGGCCTTATGTGGGACCACCTCCTATGGAACCAGTTTTGGAAGATCCACCTGAAGTGAATGAACTTGAGGAGGTATTGCAACCTGAGCAGATAGTTTTTCATAAAGAGCGCAAGCATGCAGGTGGCAAGCTAGTGCGTAGGTATCTTGTGAAGTTTAAAAACTATTCGGCTATGGAAGCAAAATGGATGGACGAGGATTATTTTGCGGATTATTCGGAACTTCTGAAGGCCTGCTTGGAAGCTTTTCAGTTGCGGTCAACTGCCTAGAAGCCGGGGGGAATGTCACAAAATTCCTTACAGCTTCTATTTTTCTACTGTTCATGTGTGGCATGTGGAGCCTGACATGACATACATGTATGGCTGGTGTAGCCTGACATGGTGTGTCTGTGTGGCATATGGAGACTGACATGACAGTACATGTATGACTGGTGTAGCTTGACATGGTGTGTCTGTGTGGCATATGGAGCCTGACATGACAGTACATGTATGGCTCGTGTAGCCTGTCATGATAGTACATGTGTGGCTTGTGGAGCCTGACATGGTGTACATGCATGGCCATGGAGCCTGACATGATGAAAGTCTTTGGGACTGGCTATCTTGGAGATCTTGTGTATTTATGTTTTGGGAAGGTCCCGAAAGGATCATGAGCCCTGGACATTTTATCGGATACAACTGAGCAGCTGGGTGTTTCTTCCAATATAATTGCACTCATGTGTGTGCATGACTTTGATTTTATCTTTGGATGACTTGTCTTGTTTGCCTGGACAATGCCTGAGATTTCTGCCTGTATTGTCCATGGGGTCGGGTACGCCTGGGCACCCTGTGGACGTGTAATGTGCACACGTGTTTGGGACTGACAAGTGGTCTACATGTGTTTTGCAGGTGGTAAGTCAGCCTTTTGGCAAGTTTCTACAGCCATCCATCGTAACTGAAGTTCAGCAGATGCATGGGAGAAGCTAGCCGCATGTTCTCCACTAATGGCCGGGGGATTTACAGCTTGAATAGAGGCTAGACAGAGGTTAAAAACAGGGAGGAAGAGTTGGTCGTGGGCTTCTAGACAGTTTTCCTTTCGACCGAAGGTTTGCAGGCTTGTGCTCAATTGCTGGTCGCTTTCTTCTGTGGCTACTGAGGGCTGGTCGAGTGCTGAAAACAGCCTTTGAGGGCTGGTCGACTTGCTTCATGAGCCAGACAAGAGGAAGATGATGTTGTTGAGTTGTCCTGGGCTGATGTGGGAGTGCTATGGGCTGTCCATAGTTGTCCTGCATGTGCTTGATGCCGGGAATACTCACTTGTGCTGAAATTGTCAGCAAATTCAGATATTGTGATGTTTTTCTTGTTTTCATATTGTATTGGAAGAAATAGGTGCAGCCAGTGGTGAACCCTGGGCACCCGCAAAGTTGTATAGGAAGCAGACTCCTTTTTGGTAATCTAATCATAAAGGCTGCGGCGGGGGGGGAGGGGGGTTTGTTCAGCCCATCTTCTGGCCCTTAGTGTGGTGTATTGTGCAGCTTTGTCATCTTGTTTTATCTGGTATGCATATGTGTATTTTCAGATCTCATGATTGATTAGATTTTCCGCGCTGAGTTGCCCCTTCCGTTTACAGACATCGACTTGGATATCCTACATCGGCATATCTGTTTGTTTTGTATTCATTGATTGTTTTGATCCTAGCCACGGTGCTGGTGGGTTGTTCTTGAATAAATTCCTGAAAGGGGGCAAGGCCCCGCTCATTGTGGTGTATTGTGCAAGATCCCTATTCCCTTCTCTCTCCCCCCTCTCTCTCTATATCTTTATCTCTTGGACACGTGGTTGAGTTTGTCACTGCACACCTGCTGGGGTTACACCACATGACTCTTGGTGTAAACATAAGTCCCTTGCCACAAGGTTTCATGTCCACATTATGGATTTCGTCCATAGGTCCAAAAGCGTATAGAATACCCAACTAGTGACACATGATGATCAAATATGCATTTATGGGATCATGGGCAGGAAGTGAGGGTGGCCGACTAGCAGTAGAGGCACTATCGATGGTGTCCTTGGCACCTTGCAGTCCATCAAATCATTCTGCAGTCTTCATCAGCCCAAGTTGTTGCTTCAGTCCCCAGGCAAGCAGTAGAAGCAAAGATGCAAGCAAGGAAGGATAGCAGGAGCATATGCGTTTTAAGCTCAGGCACGGTATAGAAAAATGCAGGCCATTAGCAGATTGCTGGTCGCCTATCATAGCAGTGGTACTCCTTAGCCGGGGTAGGAAAATCCGCAAGGAAAGAAAGGGATTTGTAACTTCCGGATGGCCGGGGGGTTTCGCAAAAAACACTTGACCATAAATGCAATTAAACAATGAAATTGGCCACAGCCTTAAACATATGCCACTTAATCCACAAAAGTGTAAAAGAGAGACATGCACAAGTGATACTGTATAGAGGCCAGATATGCGGGGACCCCCCCCCCCCCCCCCCCCCGACCCCCCGAGTATTTTATTACCCAAGGAGAAAATATCATGTACACGCTTTGAGGGCCTTACTGTCCCCATGGCAACTATAAAATTCAGCTGGTATAAAGGCTATAGAAATGCCAAGCCAACAATGCAATCCATATGCCTTTGTGTGGGTATTGATTCTTTCCCAAAAACCACGGGGCTTCATGCAATAGAGCTGATATAGCAGGTACAACTCTCCATTCAGCCGGTATACAACCTTCCTCCATTTAGTCGGTACAACAAGTACATGGGTTGGTACAATAGGTACAACCCTCCATTCAGCCTGTATAGCAAGTACATGGGTTGGTACTATTGTACCGACCCTCAAATCAGCCGGTACAACCCTCCATTCAGCCTGCACAGTACATAAATTAGCTGGTACAGGGACGGTGCAGCCATCAAGAGGCTAAAGAAACCTTTTGTTGAGGAGAGTGAAGGAATGTAGGAACTTTTTGTTTTTCGAGCTGGGGTCAGAGACAAGTGGACTCATCTTGAGAGATTCTTGGGACAACAAACAGTTCATATCATTCTCTTGCAACAATTCAAGCTAATACTCTCTTTAAAGATGGAGGCCTTGAGTGGGTGATTGGGACCCCATTAGGTGTATTGTGTATGCTTTTTGCTTCTCTCTCTCTTCCATAATTAGCAAATTAACGCACACTTTAATCACAATAAGAGCTTCCGCTACACCTCATGTAACAACTGGGGTGTGTTTGGGTAATTGCTATAATTTTTGGGCATAAATGTGCCAAAGGGTGGCGTCAATGAATGGGGTAGGTGGCTTTTGTTCAAGAACTTTCTGATCTGGACTCAAAAACAGTTGGTAGAAGCCATCCTCGCATTTAGCCAAAAACATCCTCTTGTAACATCCTTTGCTCTTGGTGCGCAGTAACCTATTCTGTCGCCTTCTCGTGTAAGATGGGAAGGCATGTTGCTTTGCACTTGTCATGATACCAGCTGTGTTGAGGCATGGTTAGACATGGCGGTTTGGAGGTAGAGAAAGGGAAAGAGGCTCGCTGGGGTTGCCTCATGCAGGTTGGTAGTGAGCTGGGTCACAAGGGTGGATAACAGGATGAGATATCAAGGGCTGAAATGAGATGATAGAGGTTACGCCATCTAAGTCATGATGGAAGTGTGTCGGTGTATAGGTGGAGATGGTTCTATCAGGAGGCTGTGAAGGAAAAGTGCCCAAGAGAGAAAGGAGAGGTGGGTGATCTGTGCCAATTGGGAGGGGTGGGGGGTGGTTGTCATGCGCACAGAGTGTATCTACTGTGTGCTTCGAGGCTTGGGGAAGCTTGGAGCTAGGGAGGCTGATTGGCGAGCTGTGCTAGACGGGCGGGCACCCAAGTCGCTGACCGGCCAAGGGCCTATAAAAGGGTGGCCAAGGTTAGCCAATAGTTCATAGAGTCTCGCGTGTCTTTGTGAGAGCTCTATGGTCAGGAGCCTAGATCTAGTGCAAACGTGCACCTGCTTTATGCGAGGTCGGCAGCAGTCTCGAGGTCCATGACAGTAGCTTCGTGGCGGTATGGGACGTCACGAGGTAGAGATTGGTCGGCACGTCCAACTAGTTAGCTCAGCTCGTGGCTCGGTGGGGACAACCAAGACTTGTGGGCTTGTCCACGGTTGTCAAGGTTGGGAGGTGAGTTAGGCTTGCACCCCCTTCACGTTATAGGCCCGCGAGGGTAGCTTCGTGGCGGTATGGGATGTCACGAGGTAGAGATTGGTCGGCACATCCAACTAGTTAGCTCAGCTCGTGGCTCGGTGGGGACAACCAAGACTTGTGGGCTTGCCCACGGCTGTCAAGGTTGGGAGTTGAGTTAGGCCTATACCCCCTTCATGTTATTTGGCTTTGTTTTGCAGGTTTTGAGTCTTGTATCAGGAGCGTTCTACGAGGTGATCATTGGGGATTTGACAGTGGTGAGGATGGTAATGTCTTGGACGGGGAGGTTACAAGGTTGGGGAGCCCATTAGATAATTCACCATGTTGCAAGCAAGTAAGACCTCTTGAGGCATGCCATCTGGTCATACCGTTTGTATATGATAAGTCCATGTGACCCATCACCGTCCTAGGGGGAATGGTAATGTCACATGCACCTTGCACTAGAGTGCTATGTGACACACTGGCTCTACATTAGTGCAACATTCATACTGTAGGATTGCCTTTTTTAGGAATATTTTGTTTTATGCCATGACCCCAAGTCCAGGACATGCCAGGCACGAGCTATGTAGGTTAGTCTCCATAGCCAAGAGAGTCTGTATGTGTTAGTCCTCTTAACTCACTTGGAGAATTCATCAGATAGGTTCATGTAGAGGTCAACCTCAGCTTTGGTCAGTGCATTAGCAAGCATGTAGAAAGCTCAGACATGTAGATGCACGTGAAGCATGCCTATGGGCCAGCCAAAGGCCCGCCCATGCCCATGGGGCATAGTAAACAGCCTGACTAGCCCATAGAAGGGGCCAAGGTCCAGGCGGCAGCCTATGATCAGCAGTCGGCCAGCATTAAATGCCTACAAGCATTAGTCGGCCAGCATAGCAGACATCAGCTGCAGGTTAGGTAGATGCTCCAGTCGGCAGCATAAAAAGGGATTTTTGATGTGATGTGCAGCATTCAATGCTGAACAGGCCGACCTGCAGCATAAAATCATATAAAAGCAAATGCTCAGTCCACAGCATAAATAATCATTCATAAATCAGTCACAAGCAGTCGAGCAGTAATGTGTGCCTAGAGCTTGGCCTTGTGCATACATTCAGCAAAGCAGGACTTTATTGTGCTACAGCCCCAAGGCCTCTACAAAGAACTTCTTCAGCGTTCAGCCAGCATATGTGCGTCCCGCAGTTCTGGGTTTGCATAGTGGTCATCGAAGAGCTATTCAAAGGAACTTGGACAGCATATGGTTCAGCCTGCGTTCAGTCTACTTCGTGCTTGGATTGGGCAGTCGTCAGTCATCTTTCATACTCATTATACAAAGTTCTCCAAAGAAATACAAGCAAATACTCTTGCTTTCAAGGGGGGCCCCTTCAGTGGGTAATTGGGACCCAATACTGTGTCGACTCCATCTTCTCTCTCTCTCTCTCTCTCTCTCTCTCTCTCTCTCTCTCTTCTCTTCTCTCTCAAGTAAAGTGGAATTGCATAAATTCATGGGTATAAAGAAGGCTTTGTTGAGTGTTACGACGATCAACCTATTGCATGCTACAAGTAAAGTCTTGGACGTGGGGGGCGAAGGCCGGGGAGCCCATCATATAATTCACTGTACTAGAGCCTCCAGTATGTGGGGAAGCAAGCAAGACCTCCTGAGGCACGCCATCTGGTTGTATTGTTTGTATATAATGAGTCTGTGTGACGCTCCCATCTCGAGGAAGGACATGCCATAAGATGTATGAGCTAGCTCATATAATGTCCCCTGTATCCCCCCTTGGGTAGAATGATGGGATTCCTGTCAAAATCAAAGAGCTAGACTTGACTGCTCCCTGTCTTTGCATTGAAGTCTCCCTAGAAGAGAATGCCCCCCTAGCCTGGGAAACTCCGTGATGTCTACATAAGGTGCCAAGTAGGTTGACTGCCCATCAGATAAGGAGCTCTGAGTGTAGTGAAATGTCTCTGGTGGAACGTAACACGTTGCCATATGCATGAGTCGCTCCCCTCCTGACATAAGCACATACTCATGTACCTGGCGTACCTGGCCGCCGTATCTCTCTGAATCATTACGACTATGATGTGGAGGTGTGACCTAAACAGGGCTGCAAAACCCCCCTACCCCCTGAAGGAGCCCCTGTACTCCTTCACATGCTTTGGCCCTCCTATATATCAACTCTTAGATATATTCTGCAACCATCGGTCAGCCCCCTGTGGGCTCTGGTGTGTCTATGTAAAAGATATTGTTCCTCCCTGTGAATGTCTCAGCAAACCCACCACCTGGGTCTGACCAGAGTTTGTCATTGCAGTTCTAGGTGGCTACTCGCATAATGTTGATGTGGTCTCATAGATCCTATGACCCTATTTGGGGCAGTGCTTTGCAACAATGATATGGCCTTCTCGGTATACTACCCATTGCCCTGCCTTGCATGCCTAAAGCACATGCACCATTCCATCCTTCCTGTGCTCTACCTGTAATGGTGTGAGGTCTTGATGAAGGTAGATCTTGGTGCTGGGCAAGACAACTCTTTTTAGCAAGAAAACAAGGCCGACTCTGCATCTTTGAACATGGACATCTCAATATACTGCCCATTTCCTTCCTCAACCACCTTCACTGTTTTGGCGTTCCTGTGCTCTACCTGCACCAAGGTAGATCTTGGTGTTGTGCAAGGTGGTTCTTTTTTGTAAGAATGCAGGCGTGAATGTGCATCTTTGAACTTGAGGAGGCTCTCCCTGGTCAAGTCTTTTCCTGCCTGCCACATATCAATGAAGGGGGCTTTGTAATACTAATTTGTGCACATAGCTTCTCACCATCTTCCTTTGGAGAGAGAAAGCGAGAGAGAGAGAGAGAGAGAGAGAGAGAGAGAGAGATGATATTGATTCATTGATTTTTGGACTTGCAGACCTTGGCTATGAGTCAAAGATCAGAGGCTGTGGATGTAGGTACACTCTCATTAACAATCCGCCAACAAAATGTAAAGATTCAGGCACTGGAACAAGAAACAAGCAGGCTAAGGCAGGAGCTCAAAGGACTTAATGTTTCAGGAGAGGTTTTACAATTGCGCCGAGAATTGCAGATTCTACAAAATAAAGGTGTAAGTTAGAAGTTGGACCTAGTTGCACAGTTCAAAATCTCTACTGGCTCAGATGTGTAAGATGCATGCTTACCTACACACTGTTGTACCTAGCCGAGTCATGATAAATAATACTAGTGATATATGTTGGATCTTGTCAACCCACATGCTCAAAAAAACAACCTTCATACTAAATGGAAAGGGTATGTGGCTGTAGTTATTGCTTCGTACTATCAATCCCACATTGCATGACACCGTCCCTATCATCCTTGACTTTTGCCTTGTGCCATCGTTTGGATCGTCAAATTACTTGATGTAGATTCCTTCAAACAACCGAGCAAGGATTCTTCAAGGCAGCTTTGTAGTACGTACTAAGTGATCAAATTATTCTTTGTTTTTGTTGTCCGAATCATGGACCACACTACAATGAGGATTTCTCCAAAAAAAAGACTCTACTATTGACTTTTTGAGGAAGCTTTATAGGTTTATGGTCTGTTGAGGTTAAATATTATAAAAACATGTTGCTTAGCATAATTTGTTGTTACTTAACTAATTTTCCTTAATCCTTGCGGTTATTAATATACTCCTTTTGATAATAACTTTGTTACACATGCAAGTATAAAACACTTGGAAACGTAAAGTTTACATGCAAATAACCTTATTAATATGGAGCTAATGGAGGATTAAATAAACCAAACAAAGTACATGGAGGATTAAATAAACCAAGAAAATCTTAGTATCAAGATCTTCAAAAGGAGACAAATAATGGACACAAACTAAGGAAGAGCTTATCCCTTTGTGTTACAATTCATACTGGCACACCCATGACCAAGAAGATAAAAAAAGTGTTTTAGGCCAAATGATGACAGTATAATGGATTGTTAGAGATCTGACATACCCAAAGAGGGCATGAATGTTGCACAATTGGTTGAAGGATAATTTGGAGGAAATATCAGAGAACTCTTCAGAGCAAGAAAGACATGGTGACTCTTAAGAAATGGGAAGAGGACGAAGAAGAAAAAAAAATAGAAAGTCATGGAGCTTGAAAGAGGAAACGCGAAGAAATAGAAGGCATTCTTTATATTCCTTAAAGGAAAAAATGCATAGGCTTCCATTACACATGTAAGTAAGATGGCAAAGCACCTTATTATAGCATAGGGCGGGCAAAACCACGATGGAGTGGTTAGCAACGTGGCTCCAAGGATGGTGTGGGATGAGTAGGTTGTGACCGAGAACCTCTACGACCATACTATGTACCACTCTCAAATGGTTGGCGACGTTCAGGCCATTTTTGTTGTCACCGCTTCCTAGGAGAGTACTAAGTTGGAGCTCCTTAGTCTCCTCTCAAAGTAGACCTCTTCAACTACATCGGACTATTGTGCATGTGTCTACTTGTGGCCACTTGAGAAGCCACAGACTCTCCCACTAAAATACATACTCACCTCAGCTTCATAGTGGACCGTGGAGTGTACAGACACCTCCATCGAGAGGAGACACTAGAGGCGAGCCAGACAACACGATGGTGCTTATTCTCCAAGTTGGGGAGACCAGACTTGGCCTCCTCAACATCTACGCTCCTAACATAGTAGGAAACCGCATGGATTCAGGTATGCCAGGTCTACCCTTGTAGGGCATGCAAAAGGATTGTAGGGGTGATCCCACTACTTTAGAAACTTGAGAGCTCTGCCTTGGAGGAGATTTTTTTTCCACGTTAGAGGCTTGGATACCTAGCACCTTTCAGGATGGTACCACAAGGCAACATTAGGACCTCTTATGAAGGCTGGCCCAAGAAGCCTTCAACAAGGTTATCGATTTTATTGGGCAGAGAATTTGGGTTATCAATCAAGCTAGTAGAGAGTTTGGGTTATCCTTCAAGCTAGTGGTGGGACTAGATCTCCAACTCAATTTGTATGATTTATCTCTAACTTTTTGTCTTGGACTGTTTTAATGCGTTCCTTGACATTTTCCTTGAGCCATATAGTCAATTCTTGTAGGCTTACCATTATTTTGATTTGTTGGCTTGATATGAGGCCTTCGATGTAATTGTAGCGATCTCTCTCGTGTCAATGGCCATTAAGTAGCCACGTTGATGTGCGAGAGACTACCTTTGAAGTCCTCCATTTCTTGCTTAGGTAAGCAAAGGAGCCCTTCCAAGTCACTTGCATTGCTACCATTTTTTAATACATATGTTGGCTCTTGATGCCCCAAGGTTATGAAGGAGGTCGAAGCATCGCCCTCATGAATGGCATGTTCTGGTGGTGCTTCATCTTTTTTGGATGTAGGTTCTTGTGATTCCACTTGCATAAGGAGTGGTGAGGTTTCCTTGAAGAAGGAAACTCCACATCTAGGAGGAAGAGGGTAGGTCGAGCACTTTTTTGCCCCCCTTATCTTTTACATCACAAGCATGTGTCTTCCCCAGTTGTTGTGAGGAGAGGTTCTTCTGGTCTGCTTCCACCATTTTAGTTAATGAAGTAATTTTTTACGAGGCTTGTGTTGATGATGATGGCTTTAGGGCCTTGTGTTTTTTGGGGAACTCAAAAGCCTTGAGCCTCTAAGAAATTCTTGGGCAACATCATTGTTGGCTCATTATATAGGTTCTTTGTTGGCGAAGTTTCTTGGCGTTGCGAGGTGGTAGAGTTATCATCATAGAAGCCTTAAGCCTTTAAGAAATAATTGTTGGCACGTGACCGTTGGTTCTTTGTTGTGGCAAGGTTTCTTGGTCTTGCTTGGTCTTCTCTTTGACTTTTTAATGACACAATTAGGGATGAGGTTGTGTTGGTGGCCTTGAGAGCCATAGTTGAGTGTTTTCTCCATGGAACTTTTGAGCTTCAAGCAGTTGTTTGGGCACCCAATGAGGTTGACTCCTATGAGCTTAAGGCTATCGTATCTTTTGCATATCTTTGGTTGTTGTGGACTTTGGTGGTTCCCTTAGGAGGTTTGTAAAGGTCAAGGGCATGCGACATCCTTTGCTAGCCAACTGTAAGTGTTACCTTCATAGTAGCCTTGGGCTTGGAGGAGTTGATCGGGAACTAACCATTATTGTAGGGTGGGGTTGGCATAGTTGTTACCTTTCTTAGACTACCTCTTGATTCTCTTTAATGGCCTCTTGGGGTTCCAGAGAGTTATGTAGCCCTCATAATAGCCTTAGGCAATGAGAAAGTTTGTGGGCACCGACCATTGATTTCTTGACAATGGTATGAAGGTGGGGTGCACTTTGAAGGTTCAGCTTGGTCATTTTGCTCAGTGGATGCCGAGGAAGATTCTTAGGTTTAGAGGCCTTTAAGTTGGAGATAGCTATCAAAATGGCAAGGTTAGATTTTTACTAAGAAGGGGTGCCAATGACAAAGCTCTAAATTTCTTTGGCAAGGTTTGTTGGGATCTTTGTGGCTAGGTTCCTATTTTTGTGGAAGGATGCAGAGCTAGGTCTTCTCATCACAAATGAGGATTATCACCTCCTTGGTGTTTTAGTGTAAGGATGTCTAGATGTTCATGCCAATTGATGTGGCATCAATCCACCCTTTTCCACTCGGCCTTGGAATGCACCTGCATCAATCACATGAAATCGACACTCCACAAGGTTATTACCAATGTAGACTATATTTTCTCAAAGAATCCTACACTTTTTATTCTTATTTCATTAGGCATGGCAATGAATATTTGATGGGTGTAGGTGGCGATTGACCTAATGATTTCCAACCTCCTAGAAACATAAAGTTGGGTCCAACTCCTAGATGTACGTGGGTTTGTCACCTTTACAAGGTGTTATTAGCTAGGAATCCAAGCCACATTCATGTGGGTTTGATGTTTTGTTAAATGTTTTTTGTTATTGTGAGGGCAATAGGGCCTTACTAGCAGTTAATGCTGTGACTTTACATGTTCTTGAGAGACCTCCAACGTTCAAGTCAAGAACTTACCTTAGTCTTGCTGAAGTATGTGTCATTGGGTCTTCTTCAAGCCACTAATTCAACTTCCCATTGTGGGTACACTAGCTCGTCCATGATGTCCTCACTTTATTATCACACTTGATGGGGTGAAGGTAGAGCTCTCAATGCCTAGATGGAGGCAAGAAGAGATGGTTCTTCACGATGGTTCTCCCTCATAAAACACAGGGGATGAAGAAGCTAATGGAAGAGGAAAACCTACAAGCAATCCTATTCAAGCAAACATCCATCTAGCATGCATGAATCCAATAGCATACAAGCAAGCAAGAAGAGGGAAGAAGGAGAGCTCGCAAGTGAACTATTGCAAGGGAACGATTGTATCGCTTCGTGTAAAAAATGACTTATATACAAATGACTAGTTTTCACTAGCCCAACCAAACTTTAAAATGGTTCTGTCTCTATTACTAGTCTTAAGTAACTATGTACACTAAGTCCTCAGACTTTTCCTACTACATTAAGCATAGGGTAAGGTTGCTTTATATATTCTAGTGCCATCTTACAAATGATAGGTGCCCGTTCACGTAGGTAAAATGGCAAAGTGCCTTACGATAGTTCGGGTGGTGAAACCATGTTAATTGAAGGAGTAGTTATCATACCCCCTTCCTAATAATGACTGCATCCTCACGTCAGTGGGTGAAGCTATTGTCAGGCCGGGAAGGTGTGAATGGTTTAGAATACACCATGAAGTTGGCTACCAAGGTTAAATGGTATAGTTTAGGATCAATCCACACAGCCATATATAGAGCAAATCCATGAGAAGCTTTGGGTAGCCCTGATGGTATGCAACTTATCAAGGTGGCATGGAAAGTGATAGGTGATATGTAGAGCTAAGTTCGTAGACTTTCCTTATTTGACATCAAGCATAGGCCGCTTTATATGTTCTAGCGCCATCTTACAAAAGATTAGTGTCTGTTTGCACGGGTAAGATGACAAAGTGCCTTATAGTAGGTCGGATGGTTGAAACCATGTTAACCAATAGAGTGGTTAACATACCATCCTTCCCATTGGCGCATCCTCGTCATCCAAGTTGGTGTAAACTACCGAGGTGAAAAGGTGTGGAATGTCCGTAATATGCCATGAAGTTGGTCGAGGTTTAGTGGTATCATTCGAGACCGATCCACACATGCATGCAGGGCAAAGTAGTGGAAGCTTTGGGTAGCCCTGATGGCACGCATCTTGTCAAGGTGGCATGGAAAGTGATAGGCAATATTGAGGCTCTTCATGCCAGGCCTTTGTTGGCTGTGGAAGTGGTGTAGACCCTCCAATATGAGGTGGTTGGTAGAAGCAGTTCTTCCCACCCTAGAATTATCAGAATGATGGCCAGGACCCCATGGGATGAATGCTTAGAGATTGACTTCTTCGTGGCAAATACATTGGCTCGGGTAAGGTTGTGCTGGTGATGATCAATTGGAGTCAAAGAAGAGGTTACATACATGGATGTTTGTTGGAGGTACCTGTAAGGTCAAGGATTTTCTAGGCAATGGTTTGTACCATGGGCCAAGCTTGTCCCTGTCGTTATGGTCCCTCCATCAATAGATATACCTAGATGGCTATTGGTGGATGAGGCTCGATGCAAGTTCATGAAAGAACAGTGTTTATGTGTCTATTACATGTAGAGTCCTTGGATAATATAGGTGGCATGCATGGGCAATGGCAAAAGGTGGGCCTGATTTGTATGCTTTCTTCTACAATTATTTGTCTACTTTCTTCGACGCTTACATATGGTTTGAGATAGGGAATTAGTGACTGATATGTAACAACGTTTGCCGATAAGGCAAGTGTGAATGAGGTTGGGTTGTTCATGAGGATGGAAGAATTTTAGGACACCCAAACGGGATAGTATATTGGTAAATCGCAAACTATGGGTGACAAACCTTTAGCCACCATTGACTATGCCTTGTTGTTCAAAGCTATGGTGCAACAAAGAGTGAGGACCTCCACAATGACACGTAGGCCATCGATGTAATGTTTCCATTACAAGAAGGGACCATGCTGTGTTTTCGAGTGTCCTCATAGAACCAACTCCATCCCCAACCCCAATGTCATTCTATACAGAGGTGCACGTTTTACAAGCATGCATTCAAACATGCCTTCAAGGATTATCCCAACAAAGTGATAATCATTCCAGTGGTGTATGTTACATGCATGGATTCAAACATGCCTTCAAGGATTATCCCAACATAGTGACAATCACCCCATTGGCCAGAGCATCAGCCACTTTGGTGAGCCTTAACTTGCTAATAAGTGTACAAGGTGGACTTCTTCATATTCTCTGGATATCCATATGAATCATACTTCTTATATGACTCATAGTTCTCCTTGTCTAGACTCTCAAACTCTGCCTAGTAGCCATCGATTATTGTTGTACTGGTGTGGTTTCAAGAGGAACCAATTAGCATGGTACTATCAGATGTGGGTATGGCATTGGTGGCAATTTAAATATACCTCTTAGTATAGGGTTCTGATAAATGGGAACTGGATTATGTGCCTATTGAGGAGCATTTGGTATGGGTGGTGGAGCTAATGGTTGCTTTATAGTTGGGAGCATAGGTTATGGTGCCGAGTTTCCCTAGTACCAACAATGGGTTATATTGGGATTGTATCATGGTTCCCATAACACTGGCAATGAGCTCAAAATTATTGTCGTCTAGGCCTTAGCATTGGACACTCTGTACTTATACGATCTCAACATAAGATTACACATCGAACCATATCTCTTCATGATGAGAATAGATGTGGGTGTCCGAGTGCCTAGATCTCTAGAGATGGTTATGAAGCCTCTTACTCTCAAGAGAGATCATAAATAAATCTTAAGAGCATTAGATTATCCAATCTTTCGCAAGTGGTGCATATCATGTGGAGATACTTAGTTCTATCATAGATTAATCAATCGTAGATCATCCAATAGTTTGCAATTGCTACATCTCATGTGGAGATACTTAGTTCTAGCAATATAATCCTGCATTGTTTCACCCTTCTCTTGTTTGAGGTTATATATCTGTGAAAGTAGGTTCCATCTATCTCTAATGGGCGTGAGAATCCCACTATAAAAGTATGTATCAAGACCTTATAGCTGACCTTTTTATGTGAGTTTAGAGACCTAAACCACTGGCTTGCTTTGCCTTCAAGGCACTGCCCGAATGAGCAGATCTTGGTGGGATTAACAATCCTTTATGTGGCCTCACAGATTTGATCAAACTTTTCTGGGTATTAAATAGGATCTCAAGTTCAATTAAATTTGATTTCCATTTCCATCAAATTCGACCTTGAGATGTGGATTGGCTCTGTTTTACCGAACTTTGAGCCTCTAGGTGGGCTATATTGTTTGCCAACCCCTACTTTTCCCAATAATTGTAACAGGACAATAATTTTTTTTGGAATTTATAGCTAGTGTATAGATTATATGACAATAAAATCTTCCAAGGACATGAGTAGGTATGTCTATACAAATCTTCCAACAAGGACATGAGTAGGTATGTCCCTGGAAGATTAGTATGTCCATACAAATCTTCTAAGGACATGAGTAGGTCCATACAAATATTTATGGCAGTAATAATTGGTCCATACTATATTAGGTATACCTACCTCTAGACTTATGTCTCAACTCTCTTCTGTAGGTTTACGTATCTATAATCATGTGTCAAAGCTCACATCTCACGTGCACAACTATCACATCTGCAAGTTCACAAATTTTTACATGTCCCCTACCTAAAAGCTAGTGTTTTTCCTAGTTTTGGATGGTTTTTGAGAGATTTTGAACTTGTTGGGATTAATGATCCTAACCTTAATTAAGGATTATATTTCAAGTAGTTAAATTATTTTTTGATGGTTTAACATGTTTCTAATCACCAATTTCACAATGCATAGAAAAATTATGAATTGATGAATTAAAATTGACTATCCCACTCTATTTCACCCCAATGGTGCTCAATGCTCATGTTTTCGGAGTGAATTCCACTCCTAATCATAATTACTAAGCTAATACTTGGATCAAAGCTATGAAATCTAAGCCTCGGGCTCCAATTTCATGCAAATCACCAAAGAACTAGGATTTTACCCTACAATAGATAGAAATAGAATGTCCTAATGTAAACAAACTCTAAATCAAATCCAAAAGTAATAAACAAACAAATCTAAGGCTCCAAAACCTTATGGTTTTCTGAGTGTGACCTCCTAATCAACACCGAGAAATATTGGATGATCCCAATAGCTTGGAATAGATTTAAAAATGGAGCTAAGTGCTAGGCTATTCCTCTCAACAGCACCGGTGCCAAATATGTTCAAGTCAAGAGCTTACCTTAGCCTTGCCAAAGCATGTGCCATTGGGTCTTCTCTTTGAGTTGCAAATGCAACTTTCCATTCTAGGTACGCTAGCTCATCCCCCTCATATCCTCACTCTATTGTCACACTAGAATGTTCATTTGCCAATGGGGTGAAGGTAGAGCTCTCAATGCCTAGATGGAGGCAAGAAGAGATGGTCCTTCATGATGGTTCTCTCTCACAAAAGAGATATGGAATGATGAAGAAGCTAATGAAAGAGGTAAACCTACAAGCATTCCTATTCAAGAAAGCATTCAATAAACAAACGTATCTAAGGCTGCAAAATTGTATGGTTTTCCGAGTGTGACCTTCTAATCAACACCATGCAATATTGGGTGATCCCAATATTGCCTAGTGCTAAGTTTAGAATAGATTAAAAAATGGATCTAAGTCCTAGGATATTCCTCTCAATACGAGTGCCAAATATGTTCAAGTCAAGAGCTTACCTTAGCCTTGCCGAAGCATGTGTAATGCATTGGGTCTTCTCTTCGAGCCGCAAATGCAACGTCCCATTCTAGGTATGCTAGCTCGTCCATCAAATCCTCACTTTTTTGTCACAATAGAATGCTCCTTTTCCAATGGGGTGAAGGTAGAGCTCTCAATGCCTAGATGGAGGCAAGAAGAGATGGTCCTTCATGATGGTTCTCTTTCACAAAAGAGATGGTTTTCTTTCACAAAAGAGATGGTTCTCTTTCACAAAAGAGATAGGGAATGAAGAAGCTAATGAAAGAGGGAAACCTACAAGCAATCATATTCAAGCAAGCATGTATGAATCCAATAGTATACAAGCAAGCAAGAAGAGGGAAGAAGGAGAGTTCACAAGTAAACTATTACAAGGGAATGATTGTGTATTACTTATTATAAAAAATGACATATATAAATGACTAGTTTTTCACACTTGGTCGATAAAACTTAAAAATGGTCTGACCTCTATTACTAGCCTTAAGCAATTTTGTACACTAAGTCCTTAAACTTCCCCTATTTTGACATTAAGCACATGGTAAGGTCACTTTATTATGTATAATACCATTTACAAAACATAAGTGCTTGTTCATGTAGGTAAGATGACAAAGCACCTTACGATAGGTCAGGCAAGCTGGTGAAGACATGTTAACCTATGAAGTGGTTTTAACATGAAAGCATCGACATCAATATTGTGCCCTCCTATTCTAAGAGAAGCATTGAACTTTAACAATTCATGCTTGTTTCAAATATTTATGTGGTCTTAGTGCCCCAATCATGGATTAGTTGATACTCATACATATGTAGGGATGCCCTAGGATGACATTGTATACACTTGGCTCTTGGTTAAAGTTCATTATGGTTGCTCCTTCTACCGACTTTACTATTACTATGGTTTGTTCCAAAGATGGTTTATCCGATTGTTCCCAACAATGCTTCATTATGACACTAAATGTAGCATCACCATCCAAGATGGCTTGGCATTCACTGTCATTATAAACTGCAATTGTGGCATAACTTTCAAAATAGTTCCCTAGGTTATTAATTGTTATTTACACATCACAGCTTTGTTTGTGCTTGTCGATGTGCAACACTATGTATTTCTTCTCATAATGTGCTACATGTTTTTTGACTCATTACTATTTTCATGGGGTCATCATTTGTTAAGGTAAAAGGAGGTTTCTCTCCTCCTTCAATCACTTAATGTCATGGTGGGGAGTTTGTTGATAAGCCAATCCCGAGCTGTGACCTCAATTCTTTTCATAATAACATGTAGGTATAATATGTCCATATCACATACCATATATCACAAGTAACACATTAGTGTTATATTATCATCATAGATCTCTTCGCACCATAATCGTGATCCTTAGACTAAGGTGGTATACACCAATGAGCTTGAATCCTGAACCACCGTGATGACCAGAGGAGCCCTACATATCTCACATCCACCTCCATACACAAGTGCTTAATAATCTTAGGAGTCATTTCTATTGGTCGCCCAAAAGCACTAATACTCCAAGTATCGATGTAAGGAGCCATGTATGTCTAGTACTAGCATGCATACTTAGCCATCATGTACTAACCTCTACCTATTTCACTCCAAGTTACTTCTTGTCTATCACACCAATCATGCTAAGAGCACACCCACATTCTACCATTCGTGTGATGCACCCCGTGGATGACACCCACATGGTAATCCATAAACCTGTATGGTACCTTCTTATAGGCTTCCACAAACAAATACACGTACCTTCTCACAGGCTTCCACAAAAACACATATGCATCACATGAATATAGTATTCCAAACTGTTAGATACCTGTAACGCCACTACGGGCGTTACCACAGGAGGGGACGGCCTGTGGCTCACCACCTAGCCATAGAGGAAGAATGAGGATTGCCCCTCATCCCCCAGGCTATATAGTGTGTGGCCTGCCGTCCACACTAGCCTGGCCGCCCATGACTCCGCATGGGCGTCCTCTCCCACTGAACCCCGGACATGGCCATCCGGTCTGCCGTCGGTGTCACAGGCATTACAGCCTACGTGACATTACCCCCCCTTAAGAAGAGTTTTCGTCCTCGAAAACAAACTGGGGAAACCTTTTGGAAATTGCACTACGGCATTCCCAGGTAGCTACCTCCTCATCCCTATCTGTCCATTTAACAAGTACCTCCTGGTACACTTTATGTCGGGTTTGTCTGTCACGATACTGTAGAATCTTTTCAAGTTCATGTGGTATCTTTGGTGGCTCTATCAAGTCCACCAAAATCTCTGGAGAAACTGCGTTTTCTAACCCGTGAACTGATTTCTTCAGTTTACTGACATAGAAGACAGGATGGACTTGAGAACTCTCCGGTAACTCAAGTTTATATGTTACGTCCCCAATCTTCTTAAGGATTTTAAAAGGACCACAATATCTCGGAGAAAGTTTATTACACTTTCCCGTTTTCATGGTTTCTGACTGCGCAGGAACCTTGAGGAATACAAAGTCTGCAAAGGTCACCTTTCTACGTCCTTTATCTGCATAAGTTTTAGCACGATCCTGAGCGCTACGAATGCTCTCACGTGCGGCTCTGAGCATATCATTCATATCTTCAAGGAAATCCTTGACAGATTGAATCTTCTCCTTTTCTAGGCCTACAGCCATCGGAGATCTCGGTTAGAATCCATACATTAACATGAATGGTGTAAATCCAGTCTCGCTGAGTGTTTGGAGCTGTTATAGGCAAACTCCAATAAGGGCAAGTATTCTTCCCAATTAGATTGCTTCTTACTAACATAAGAACGCAACATATCCTCTAGAATTTGGTTCTCTTTCAGTTTGACCATCAGACTCCGGATGATTTGCCGTACTCATACTCAGAGTGGTATCCAACTTTTTGAAGACTTCCCGCCAAAAATGACTGTTGAACTTTCTATCTCTATCCGATACTATATCTGCGGGCAGGCCATATAGCTTGTAGAGATGTTCAATAAAGAGTTTTGCCAACTCTGGCATTTTAACAGTTTTCTTCGTGGCGATAATCTTTGCCATTTTAGTTAACCTGTCCACTACCACCCACATCGAGTCATTCCCTCGACTCGTCTTGGGTAAACTGGTAATGAAATCCATGGAAATGCTTTCCCATTTCCCTTGAGGAATCTCCAGCGGATGGAGTAGTCCTCCAACCTTAAGACGTTCATGTTTATTGACCTGGCACTTATTGCATTTCAGCACATAAGTCTGGATGTCCTTAAACAAACTAGGCCAATAAAACTGTCTTTTTACTAGTGCATAGGTCTTCTGAATCCCAGGATGACCCGCACTTGGACTATCATGACTTTCTTTAAGAATTTGGGCCCGAAAGTCACCAATAGTTGGTACACATACTCTACCCTTGTAGAGTAAATACCCCTCGTCAATGGAGTAATTAGCATATTTCTCCCCCCGACGAAGTTTATCACTCCCCTTTGAAGCCGTGGCCGTCAAAGGTGATGAAGGGCCTACGTCAGAGCTCTCCGGCTCCAAACTATACCCAGAAGACACGGCTAGTCTCTCCGGACTAACTCTCGTTTCCCTTCCCATTGCACCTTCGGCCAGTCTCTCCGGACTAGCAACATGTGCCAACGAGGGAGGTGGTCGCATCTGTGAAGAAGTGCGTATGCGTGTACAGCGCGCCAGATCTCTGTAAAAGATGGATCGTGCTCACATAAACCACGTAGGGACTCCAAGAAATCATTCTTGAAGACTGTGAAACTAAGTTCATTAACATGTGGCATGCGACTAAGTGCATCTGCCACCACGTTATACTTACCTTTCTGGTAACGTATCTGAAGGTCAAACTCCTGTAGAATCTCCGCCCACCGAGCTTTTCTACCCTTCAGTTCATTTTGACTTGAAAGCCATTTCAGACTTTCATGGTCCGTTCGGACCTCAAAAGTAGCACCATATAAATAGTGTCTCCACTTTTCCAGTGCATGAACTATCGCTAGTAACTCTCGCTCGTAAGCCGAGTAGTTACGCTGCGCACGATCTAACTTTTTACTCTCAAATGCAATTGGGCGTCCCCTTTGCATAAGTATGGCCCCAATGGCCTCATTACTAGCGTCTGTTTCCAAAACAAATGGCTCATTTGGATCGACAATAGTCAAAACAGGTGTGCAGCTGCTACTACGGTCACCTTGAGCTTATCAAAGCTTTTCTGTTGGGCTTCCCCCCAGCTAATGTTTTTTGTTTTTGACCGTAACTGGTCAGTCAACGGGACTGCGATCTTCGGGTAGTCCTTCACATACTATCGGTAGAACCCCGACATGCCAAGAAAAATCTACAGTTCCTGAGATTCTTCGACGCTGGCCATTTAAGAATAGCCTCTACTTTTTCTGGCTCCATCCGCGTACCATCGACGGATATAATATGGCCAAGGGAGTGAATTTCTGTTTCAAAAAATTCACATTTGCTCTTCTTCGCAAATAGTTTGCGCTCTCGCAACAACTCGAACACTAGATGCAAATGCTCTATGTGTTCTTTCTGTGTCTTACTGTACACAAGAATATCATCTAGGAAAACTACTACGAATTTTCCCAGATATGGACGTAAAATACTGTCCATCAGCATCATAAACATCGCTGGAGCATTGGTTAGCCCAAATGGCATAACCAAAAACTCAAAATGCCTGAAACGGGTCCTAAATGCTATCTTCGCAACATCTTCGTGTTTAATTCTAACCTGATGATACCCAGATCTCAGGTCTATTTTTGTTAAGTATCTCGATCCATATCATCCATGTGTGGCATTGGATACTTGTTCTTAATCGTTATCGGATTAAGAGCCCTATAGTCTGTGCACATCCGCATAGATCCGTCTTTCTTCTTTACCAGAAGAATAGGCGATGCCCACGGACTTGAACTAGGCCGAATGAAGCCTTTGTTCAAATGTTCCGTCAATTGTTTTTCCACCTCCTGTGCCTCGGAGTGGCTTAATCTATAAGCAGGTTTGCTTATAGGTTTTGATCCTGGCATAACTTCGATGCCATGGTCTACTTCTCTAGATGGTGGTAAACCATCTGGTAAATCATCAAGAAAAACATCCTGAAATTCCTCTAATAAATTCATTAAAGTATCTACGTACTTTTTCTTTAATGTCTCATTCACCTTGGATTTTTTCTTGTTTGAATCACATGCATGCCAAACAGGGTTTTCAAACAGTGGGTCTCGTCCAAGGCTATCTTGTTTTCCTTGTTTGTCTACGCAAACATCATTTATCGTTTCATCTACGAAAACAGAATTCAAAAGAGGGTAACAAGCATATACCTCTGCTATCTGGTCTCTGCGAACCGCTGTACACAGCTCCATGGAGAAAATAAGTGGTGTGGCAGGGACAGTTTGGTCGCCCTGCAGGGTAATGACTCTTATGTAAGTAATTCCGAGCTAAACTAGGGCCCAAGCCATACAGCCACTCCCTGCCTAGATATACGTCTGCTCTGGCTAAGTGCATGACCTGAAAGTCAAGTGGAGCCTCGTAGTCCTGCATAGATAATGGGACCCCCAATACTACGGTATTCCATACCGTTTTGTCATACTACGGTATTCCATACCGTTTTGTCATATTCGTTGGCTAGGCCAAATAGTATACTCATGATCACTCCGGGTCTCAGTCAACCCCAACTTCTTGACTAACGAGTAGTTCAAGAACTTGTGGCTAGCTCCATCATCAATAAAAACTATGACTCTACGGCCACCTATGGTGCCATACATGCGCACCATGTCATGCGGACCTACAGTAGGTTGCCACATCGCTGGTGTCACTGAACAAGTGTGATGCTCATCACAATGATACACTGTCACCTCTCTGAACTCTGCAGAACTGAGAGGGAGTCTCTGCACTGTATGCAATTGCCTAGAAGATTTACCATCTTTTTTGGGCTCGTGTTGCCACTCGTGCTGGCTTTAGGCTTTGGACACTCAGCCTTCGTGTGCCCTACTTCATTGCAATTAAAGCAGCGATTTTTCCTTCGCGCTTTAATATACTGCTCTTTCTTTTGGATTTCGCTGTCTCTTTTCTTCTTGGATGGTCGCGGTTTTTTAGACCAATGACCACCCTGTCCTTCCTATCCCCTTGTTTATCACTGCGGAACCCTTTTCTTTTGAGGCCTGACCTCCTCTTTTCACTACCCTCAGCCCTGCTAGAACCACCACGCGCACTACGGCGCTTGATGTCATCAAATATTTGCGCATACTTAATTGCCTCTGCCAGGTCTTTAGGCTGTAAGGGCTCTACGTACTCAAGGTAATCATCTTTGAGGCCTCTCTTAAAGCCTCGCAATGTCTGGAATGCATCGATTCCCTTTAGCTTGAGTACTATCTCCCTATAGTCTGAGATGTACTGAGTTAGGGATTTGTTCTCCATCGAGCACTTGTCCCATAACTCCCAGCTTCTCTCTGCCTCATTAACAGGCAAAAATTCTTTTTGAAACATCATTTCAAATTCCGTCCAAGTGGCAGGACGAGTTGTCAAACTCATCCACCACTTGTACGCTTTGCCGGTTAATGAGAGGCTAGCCTACGAGCTGTATCCGGCTAGGCTGCTATCACAGCGCATGCAAATCTGACCACTTCGCTAGAAACATATTGACCGAGTCCTTGTTTCTCTCCTTCTCCTCGCCACCAAAACTAGGCGGCTTTAAGTCTTTTAATAACGACGAAGCTGTCGCTAGACGCATCGGCCTATAGTCCTGCAACCACTGGTGAGGCTATGCTCACCCGTGCAGCAGGAGCTAGGCTACCACGAGGAGTCGGAGTACTAGCCGAGGCGGCTGTCAGTGCATCTAACCGTGTGGAGATGCTCTGTAGCATCGTGACTAAATCAACCTGGACTTTACCCATATTGTTCAGTTTGGCATTAAGATATTTAAACAGTCCACTAGAGAGCTCCGTCTCTGTCACGACATCAGCAGGGTCCAATAGGTCATAATCGTCGTCGTCGTAATCCAAGAGATCCTCCTCGGTCCCCTCGGCGATGTCAGTGTTCATGTCCTCTGGCTCGCCGGCCAGAAAGGGGTCATCTGCCAATGCGGCCGCTGCGGGCTCACTCGGTCCTAAGGCGGAGTCAATAGACGAGGAGGGCGCTGGGCGGATCACGTGTGATCGAGCGCACTTCGGACCGAACAACGGTCGGGCGTGTAGGGCCTGACAATTCGGTCGAGGTCAAACCCGCGAGACCGAGGACAAGAGACTTGAAAAACCTAGAGAAGTAGAAGGCGGTGGTGGGGACACACTACGCCTAGCAGACATCTTTAATTCTTGCAAAAAACAATGCGAGAACTTGAAAATTACTTAAAAAACGCTAATAAAATGAGCAGTGGTGGAGAGAGAATAGTCACCCCCCTGTACGATTGCCTGTCAATTTGTGTTTCCTGCGAGCCTCTACAAGCGTCGCTAGTCCGGGATGCTCCGATCCACGAGAAAAAATGCCTGCAACTCATAAAAAATTTAATTCGCTCGGGAAGTTGTGCCTGAAAAACTCGGATTATCCCTCGTCTGTTGGGATTATTCCTCCCCAGCCAAGAGAGAGGATCCGTGTGAATTTACTTCATTTTTAATTATATTAAAAATGAATAATTAAAATAAAAAATAAATTATATTTATTTATTTATTATTTTTTTCTTCTGGCCGCCCGCCTGGCGCCCGCCGCCGCTGGGCTGGCCGCCATGGGGCTGGTCTCCGCCCCCCCCGTTTGATGGCACTGCATGCCCACAAAGGAGAATGCTTCAGCAACAGAGGTCGAAGGAAAGCTGAAGCCCTTGAGCTTTTCCTCTCCCTGTTGTGGCCAGCTTTTCTACTCTTTCAGGAGCTTATCAGTATCATGAAGCCACTATGCCCTCTCGCAACGTTTCCTGTATAAAGATTTCTCTTGGGAAGGCAGAGCTCCTTAGGAAACCCCTTTCCCTGAAGATGCCCACTCCCTATGCCTTTATGACCCACAAACCCAGGCATGACACCATCACCCAGTCCCCCCCCTCAGACGGTGCACATGGGCCCTTCGCCCCACCTCAAACGGCGCAATGCTGTGGCTTTTCAGCATTCTCTCGTCCGTATTGGGTTGTGGGGTTGGTCTTCGCCCCTCCCCAAACAGTAGAGACGGGTCGTGGGGCTGGTCTTCGCCCCTCCCACACCAAACAGTAGAGACGGGTCGTGGGGCTGGTCTTCGCCCCCCCACACCAAACCAAAAAAAATTTTGCACACAAGCTTCAACGCAGAGAAAAAAAACGAGATCTTACTTGCAATCGCTTGTTGTGTGTGACGGGGAGAGAGAGAGAGAGAGAGTTCTTCCCTTCAAAAATGTCTTGGTCGCCTCCCTCCACACCCTCCATCGGAGATAAGGATGAGGAGATGAATGGTTGAAAACCATTGAGTGGGCTCCGTCCCCCGGTCACGCGCGGACCCTGACGACCCCATCGAACCACGCTTTGATACCAGTGTTAGATACCTGTAATGCCGCTACGGGCGTTACCCCACAGGAGGGGACGGCCTCTGGCTCACCACCCAGCTATAGAGGAAGAATGAGGATTGCCCCTCATCCCCCAGGCTATATAGTGTGTGGCCTGCCATCCACACTAGCCTGGCCGCCCATGACTCCGCATGGGCGTCCTCTCCCACTGAACTTCGGACATGGCCATCCGGTCTGCCGTCGGTCTCACAGGCATTACAGCCTACGTGACACAAACAATAAAGTAAGATTTCAACAATATACACCATATTCATATCCAATGTAATGTAAACCATGGCAAGCTCAATGAGACATCACAACTCTCCAATAAACTCTGCGCAAGTCAAAACCCTTTAGCCACCACAAGTGAAGTATTTCTCAAGATTTTCACTTCCTTAAGGTCGCTTCTAGGTCTTGATTCCATCTTTGATTAAGGTCTTTTAAGTCCAAAAAGGTCATCTAAGATCATTTATCTAGTTCTCTTATTTAGGACTCAACTTTAAGTAAAAAATCTCTAAGGATCTTTAGTCATTCTCTTAGTGCACACTTATGTACCAAAAATTTAAGGTCATCCTTTTCTTGTAAGGTTTTTTAAATTAGCTGATCTTGATTTCTTCTCTTGATCTATTTCCCTTTTTCTTGGAATGACAATCCCTTCACAACTTAAGGACTTGGCCTCATTGGTTTAGGCATATTCAATCATTGCTTTTCATCTTAACTTTGTTCCTAATTCTTATTCATCCAAGAATCATTTAACTGGGCCTCTTTAGTGCACCTCAAAATTTTGCTTCTAAGATATAACTTTGCGCTATATTACGGTACTCATAATTTCAAGGATTAATTGGGATTTTCTCTTTGTTTCTTAGGAGAGATTGATCCAATCTATCCACATGTAACACAATTTGGTTTCTAAGGTCAATTCTAGAGTTTTGGGCTATTCTTGATCTATGCATAGAGGATAACTTTTCTTTCTCTCTCTAGGAATATATTTTCTCTCTCTAGAATTATCCTTCTAGAATCTTCTCTTTCTAGAATTCTTGGTTTTCCTTGCACTAAAACTTGAAAACTAATTCTAAATATGAATCCTAACAAACCCTAGTTTTTTTTGTTAAGCTAAGATATTTTCCTCATTTGATGTGCTATTTTTTTCTCTCTAAACCCTAAATTCTACTTCCTCTCTCTAGGCATGGGAACCACTCTAAATTTACAAATTGATTCTAACTCTTCTAATTAAACCCCATGATTCAATAATTTAACTCAAAGGCTATCTAGACTTAGGGTTACCAATTTCAAGCATCAGTCTATCTACAATTTGCTTTATCCTATGGTTTCTCCCACAATTCAATTAAATGATAAATTCTTTTAGGGTTGAGAATAGGCTATCAAAATTTCCTAAGGTTCAAGAAAACAAAGGATTTCCTCAACTAACTAAGGTTCTACCAAGGTTTGGGCATTAATTTAAAAGTAAGAGGGTAAAGACTACATGTTAGAGGTCTCTTGTCTTGAAAACTGTGCATAGATTAATAAAACTATTTTCTAATTTGATTTAAATTAAAAAATTTTATTTTTATTGTAAAAGTATGATAAAAATATAATTTATGAATAATAGATAGTTGTACCTTATAAAAGTTGCTTTGTAGGTGACTCGTTGTATCTAGTGGGATAAAGATTTGGATGACTTACTCCTCCAAAACTCCATGATTTTATTTTATTTTTGCAAATCCCTAAGTTTGTGCAATCTCCAATAAATCACGTCTTACACCTCAAATAATCGGTTTGAACTTGTTGCATTGAAAACTAAGCACGATACTCTTCTAGCCTTGATGAAAAACTTGTTTGGGGGGGAGGGGGTTTTTATACTAGAAAATGACAGTTGCACTCTTCATAAATACCATTAGTGTACTCAAGTTGGTAGCCCACCAATATATCTTATGCGAATCAACCTTAGGCCTTCATGCATCTATCCATTTTCTCATGCACTCAACAACTCTACATCCAACCATGCATATATCCAGTCAACTCCCATGTTTATGCATGATTAGAGTTATTTATTAGTTCACTATGCTTATCTCCACATTAATTACTATTTTTCTTTCAAAAATAACTCTAAGATATTTTCACTTACCTTTTGACCTGAAACCTTAATTACCAACTCAAACTTGAAATTAATTAATGTACACTCTATTCACATCCTTTGCCACAACAAGGTAATTCACATATATTCCATTGCATATTTTTCATGGATAATTCTTATTATTTATTTGAAAAAATAATTCTCTTAATTAAATAATCATTCTTTTTATTTAATTTTTTCTAAGAATAATTATTATAAATAATAAGAATAATTATTTAATAAAGCTTATTATTTAAAATTTTCAAGAATATATTTTAAAGCTCTTTTGGAAAATTTTCTAATATTATTTTTGTTATTGTTTGTAATTTTAGCCCCAATGTGCAGGGGAGTACACATGGGTAAATCGCAACCTACGTTTTACATATGGAAACTTAACTATTAATATTAAAACATATTTTCTAATTTCTCAATTTCTTAGCCTTCCAAATTTCCCATTAAGAATGCTCACCTTATTAAAATTTGATATTCTCATTAGAAACATACATCTAGAAATTAGTTTCTGAACTACACCATGATAAGGAAAGAGTAATCATACATTCTCCCCCACTTGAAGATCTGAGACGTCCTTCTCTCATAAACTAGGGATAATTTTCACTTAATTCTTCCTCTCTCTCCCAAGTAGTATCCTCAGTCGAGAAAAACTTCCATTTGATTAAATATTCTTTTAAGATCATGTTCCTAAGGGACTTTTCTCTGACATCCAAAACTACTTCTGGTTCTTGGATCTAGAACATACTTCTTCAATAAACTCACATGAAAGACATTGTGGATCTTTGAGTATGGAGGAAGCAATTTTTCTTTCTCTATTTCAATCCCAATGTGTAGGGCAGTACACGTGCAAATTTTCACATAGGAAAACCCAACTTGAGTTTTTTAGATGGCAACCTAACTATTAGTCTTAAAATTTATTTTCCAATTCCTTAGCCTTCCAAAATTTCTATTAAAAATTCTCATCTTGTCAATTCCTCACTAGAAATATAAATTTCTCAACTACACTAAGATCAGGAAAGAGGGATCTTACATTCTTCCCCACTTGAAGATTTGAGATATCCTCATCTTACAAACTAGGGATAATCGTTCCTTAATTCTTCCTCTTTCTCCTAAATAGTATCCTCAACCTTGCAAAACCTTCCATTTGATTAAATATTCTTTTAAGATCATGTTCCTAAGGGGCTTTTCTCTTACACCCAAAATTGCTTCTAGTTCTCAAATCTAGAACATACCTCCTCAATAAACTCACATGAAAGAAATTACGGATCTTTAAGTATGGAGGAAGTAAAAGTTTATAAGCTTGATCTCCAACTTTCCTCGTAATCACATATGGCTCATAATAGCTGGGTGATAGCTTCTTGTACTTCCCAAGGAGAGCAAACTTCTCTTAGATCATACAAGAAGAAAGACCATACTATCTTTATCAAATTCTTTGGTAGTCTGCTTAAGATCGATATATTGCTTTTGTCTCTCTTGAGTAGCTTTGATATCCTTCTTTATAGTATACTTTTGATTATCCATTTCATCAACCATTTGCTTTACTCTGATTAGAGAATAAGACCCATTTAACAATATTTTGTTCATAAAGTGCCTTAAATGGACTCATCCCTATACTTCAATGAGATGCATTATAAGAAAATTCTATCACAAATGTATATAATTCATCCATCTTTTAGGTTATCATCCACCACAAAATGCACAAAGAATAGCTTCAATTACCTAGTTTATGCTCTATGTTTGGCCATCAATTTTCTGGATGATAATAGGTAGTACTAAGATTTAAAGAGGTGTCCATAGCTTCAAAGAAGGCATTCCAAAAGTGGGATGCGAATTTAGGATCTTGATCATTGACAATTCTTCTAGGCAATCCATGGAGCTTGAATATTTTCTTCAAAAGATTTTAGCAACATCAAGAGCAGTATAAGTATTTTTCGTTGGAATTAAGTTAGCGACTTTTGTCAAGCAATCTACCACAACTAAGATGGTAATCCAATAATGAAATGCATGCTTCTCCACTTCCATTTCATTTGTGGAATGTTTAAATGATACAAATTTCCTAGCATTTTTGTTAACAGACTAAGCACTAACAAACACACTATAGTACATCCTTAAGTATGAGCTAAAAGAATCTCTTCTTTACATCCTTAAGTATGGGCCAAAAGAAACTCTTCTTTGTAGCCATGAAATTCTTCACATAGTCGGGGTGTTCTACTATAGGGCTATCCTAAGATTCCTTTATAATCCTTTTCTTGAGGTCTCTATCATTGGGAACACACATCCGATTATTGAAGCACTAGCATCCATCATCTAGTCTAAATCCTTGAACTTTATTTACTTCTTGGACCGTCTTACCTTTCTGCTTAAGAAAATAACAAGGGTGAAGAATTTATCTGATCCAATCTTCTCTTTGATCTCATTGAGTACATGATTTGAAATTATTGCTAGTACCCACGAGTAAGGAGGCTTTTGTGCTAAGCACATCGGAAACCACATTCTCTTTTCTTAACCTTTAATTGATTTTAAAATCAAACTATTAAAGTATTTGCATCCGCCTCCTTTGTCTCATGTTAAGATCATTCTGAGTAAAAATCCACTTTAAGCTCTTACGATCTGTTTCTAAGGTGAATTTCTGTTCGAGAAAATAGTGTTGCCAAAGCTTTAAGGCATTAACTATTGCAAGCAATTCTAGGTCATGATGATGAACAACATAGTTCCTTTCATGAGGTCTTAATTTTTGAGACTCATAATCTATGGGGTGTCCTTCCTATATTAGGATTCCTCCAACAATGAATCCATTAGAATAAGTAATGACTTTGAAGGGCTTCTCAAATTTTGGCAACTTCAGTACAAGGTTTATCACAAAATCAACCTTCAGCTTATCAAAGGCACTATGGAACGTTGCAGGCCATTAGAATAGAATGCCCTATCTTAAAGGAGAATCAATCTTGACATAAATATGATAGCACCTTGTTAGTCCTAAGAATCTTGTAACTTCCTTTAGTGTCTTTATTTTTGGCCAGTTGCTCGATAATAGCTTTCACCTTTGCAGGATCAATTGATACTCTATCTCTTAACACTATGAATCCTAGATATTCAATCTGATCAATAAAGAAGGCACAGTTACTCTTCTTGGCAAAACGTTTGTGCTTTCTAAGGGTTTTTAGGACTTTATATACACGCTTCTTATGATCGGTAGCATTCTGAGTAAAACTAGAATATCATCAAAGAAGACTAAGACGAAATCATCGAGATGCTCTCTGAAGATTGCCTGCATTAATCGATTAAAGGTAGTAGGGGCATTAGTTAATCCAAATGGTATTATTGTGAACTCATAATTTCTATATTAGGTATTAAAAGTCTCCTCAATTTTGGGTACAGCACTTTGAGCTTGACACCCATGTTTCATGATTCTTCTAAAAGAAAAGACTCTTCTTAAATCAAAACCTTAATAATGATTATATACAAGAAAAAATATGTCTTCTATTTCCTCAATATTCTTATTACATTTCTAGGGAAAGATTTCAATCCGGGGATCCAACGAGTTGAAAACAATGATATTGGCCTACAATTACAAATCTTCTATGAGAGGGAGGTACATACTAAGATGATTAAGCTTGGCTCATTACTCATCCAAGGTAAAGAGACTTTTTCCACAACTCCTATACTCTTTTACAAAATCTAAACTTTTTATAATCATGGGGCGAAGCTTAGATTTAAGGCATAGTATATAAAATAGTCTATGTCTATGACCATAATAAACGTTTTTTTGTCCTCATCCCACTAGTGATGCCACATAATAAACTTTTTTTTGTCCTCGTCCCACTACTGATGCCACATGATGAATAATGACTTACATGGATGTCAAAAGTAATATTCTTTACAATTGATATAGAAAGTTATATCCATCATTCTACTGTTGGCCAAATGCTCAAATGTAACTTGGATAGCTTGTCATTCCAAGGAAGAAGATAAGTTCTAGGCCATACTGCATTTTTTAATTTTACACAACAGTACCCAAGAAAGACAAGATTCAAACAAAAAAACAAGGCAATATACGTTTTATTTGAGTACATTGAAACGGGTCATCAACGACCAAGCCTAGGTCTCATAGAGGAGCAACGATACAAAGGAATGGACATGCCATAGTAAATTTTATCAGAGGCTTAACTAGTAGGCCCACCAAGATCCTATAGAGGAATATAATGTCTAAGAGTTCTATACATCAATCTATGAGCTCTAAGATCTCACCGAAATGGTTTATAGAAAACTATCCCTCTCACAACATCCAATCGAATAAAGATTATTGAAAGGGAAGTGTTCTCCACTAATCGTGCTCATCCTGTGGAGAATATTTTTTTACAAGCTTGGGGTTGTGAGCTTTGTGATTTTTTAGCAAGGTGTTTTTGCACATTTAGGTTATTGTTTAGGTAAAAGACCCTATGAGTGTGATTAAATTGAACACATGATCTATTCAAGTTACCATTTCTATTTCTTTGCATGCGGTTTATAAGATCCACACTTAGAAGTAGGTCCCTTGGCTGACATTTTAAAGAAAAACATCTATCTTCAAGCCTTGGAAATATTCTTCCATGGAAAAAATAATGCCTATGTATTTTTTTGAGTGTTAACAAGCTATCATAGCCCTCATTCTCTTGGGCATCTTTGACTTCTTTTCTTGTGCAATCATCCCTCCCCCTAAAACTATTAGATTGGATAATGATAAGTTTTAAGTTTGTTATGGACATTATGAGTATCTTTAATGAATACTCGACACAACATGGGAAGAGTGTTGTGTGTAGTGTTAGAGGTTACCTGAGGTGGTGGCTCGTAAGTGGAGGATGAGGCTGAGCCTCGTTTACTATGCACTAGATTAGTCAAATTTTGAGATTATTCAAACTTTGTAGGCTCTCAAACTATATAAAAGAAACATTTTCACCTCGGATTGCATGGTCCAATTATTTACCTATCTTAAGATATTAATGCTTTAGTAATTAGCCAAATAAGGTAACTTTACAAAACAAGTATAAGTTTTACTCTCATTATGTAAAGACCCATCAGCATAATGAAAGAACCTTTAAAAAAAATTTATGTATCTTTTAAATTGTATCTCAAATTCATTTTAATTTCTAAGATATTAATTTTTAAAGAAACAAGCTAGAAATAAAGAAAATTATTTATTTCTTAATCCAAAAGTAATTATCATGATTTTAACTTTCCAAACACTTTGATTTATCTCTAAAAAATAATATTATTTTTATTTAAATAAAAATTCATTAACTATTCAAAATAAAACAAACTTAGAAACACCTCATGAAAACACTTTCTCATTGAAATTTCAAGGTTGAATTTGCATAGCTGGAGCACATATCCATATAGGCATGCTAATAAGAAAAACACTAGAACTAACCCTCTTCAAAAACCAAGGTAGATTCACCTCATATTTAGACACTACTCAAGAACATGTCTATGGTTATGACCTTAGTCTCTAGCAAAATATTCCCTCATAGAACTAATCTCTAAACTATATATTCTAATTCCAAAATTATGATTGATATATAGTTAGAATTTTAGAAATTATTTATTATTTCTCCCACTCTTATTTAACTTTGTGAAACTTCTCTCTACTTCCACTGTCATTTATTATTATAAAGACTTAAGTCACCGCCCATGGAGACCAAAGTAATAGCTCAAAGACCTCCATAGAGAATCTAAAAACCGCAAAGAACCTCATAAAATATGGTGATGATTTTTACCTCAACTTTTTAATCAATACAGTTTTAAAAAATAGACACAAGATCTCACCCCAAAGAAAACTAAGGTATTGGCTCTAGGCCTCAACGTCACTGCTAAGGTTGTTCCCATAAACCTACTAAGAATCTCACATGGTGATGGTTATCTTCTTGGCCATTTTTTGTTTGTGTGTGTGTTTTTTTATAAAGTTGTTCCTTCCACACTCACACGTATTTATGAAGCTAGAATATAAAGTCCAAAGATAGTCCCAATCAAGTCTAGCTTGGCATACTCCCTTGACAAATCACAAATAGATCTAAGTATAGCTTCAGTTCCTAAGAAATTTCAAGCTTTAGAATTCATCTAGCTCTAGCAACCTAATAGGGAATGTAAGCCAGTTATGCCTTGCGCTTCCTCGCACTTGCACATTATATTCAGTCTTCCACGTACACTCACACACTCTTTAACCATTTATTTTTTAATTAACACATTAACATAACAACCAACATCAAAATTAAGGTTTGAATACACCTAATCATTCATTATTAAAATCTTTAGCCCAACATTTTGTATACTGTATTTTTTGGGGCCTTTATGTTGCATTACCCACTCTTATATTCTCCAATACTACATAGGATAATAAGATTATCTTACTCTATATTTTTTATTTTGGTTTTAATGTTTTTTTTTAAATTGGTTAATAAGAAAGAAAAACAACCAAACACTACCCTATAACTATCACACACAATAAAGAAAGAAACTAAAACCCAAAGACTCCATCAATGTAATGACTTGGTCTCATGAATTTCTAAAGTACTAGCACCCTTACTAAAGTCCTCCTCTATAACCTCATCCTTCTCTAACAACATGGTTATTAATGTTATAATCTCTCACTCCTCAGTACCCCAGAGCCCAAAGGAATACATAAGGTCATGCTCACTCGAGGGCTCCACTACCTCAAGGCTATAAAAAGACATGGATACTACATGATGTAAACATTATAAATACACTAATCCACTAATACTATCAGTCTCATTGAGCACTCTAGTTCAAAAAGGACAAGCAAGAGGCAATAATATCTCGTAAAAAGAAGAGGTAAGGTCATAAAAGTCTAGCAGCCCTCCAATATTCAGCCTCCAATCTAGCCTGTTTAAATATTATGTATTTCACTAATTATCATTAATAAACCTAATTATTACCAAATCAATTTTTTGATAAATTGAACACTATAGACTTCACCTTTGATGAACTACATTAAGGTATATTCCATCATTAACCTCTTCATTATAATTAACTAATTAAATGATATAGATTTTTTTTTAAAAAAATAGCAAATCACATCCAATAATTAAAAAACACTCTTGTGTTATATATTTCCTCTGTTTTTACTTAGTTTATGATCAACACTAATATGAATTATAGTTCCTTTATTAATCATCCAAGTGCAGCCAGAATAAGTAAAAGTCATTAAATTAAGCAATAATCCCATTTAGATTTTATCCTAGTGCTTTGATTACGTGCGTCTAACAATAATTCACCTTTGTTAAATGAAGGGTTTTATTAATTAATCATTAAGTTTCTTAATATTTTTTAATTATGTTGTTGATTAAGCATAAAAGGAAAGACCAACCTCAATGAATTATTGATTTTGAACAGCTTTTATTGTAAATCGTGTTGCTACTGCACTTGGAACTTCTTTTGGGGATGTTGCTAACCTTTTATTGCATCTAATTACTCTAATTAATTATAAAATAATATCTAAATACCCAATTGGTAGCCCACTAATGACTCTGCTAATTTTCCTCTTTTGTATGATGATCTAAACTCATGGTGGAAAATGCAAAAAACTAGAAGAAATGCAAGTAGCAACCAGTAGAAGACATGATTAATGGCTTAAATGCACTACTCTTGCTCAATATTGGCATAACACAATCCCCAATGTAGCCTAGAAGCCCACGATTGTTGTCTTCTTTCCAAACCGCACTTTCATTTGAAACTTGGTAATCTCGTCACACTAAACTTGCACCCCTTTGTATCTAGTATGTCGGGCTGGCCCAAATTTGGTCTTAGGGACTCCTATTCACACACAAATCTCACATTAATGTGTATAAACCTAAATCCCAATGAAATTTTGAAGTTTGCCAATGTGTAGCAACACAATCTACAACGCCCACCAATTTATAACTCTGCTAAAAAAATAAATTTCTGGTATACATCAAATTTTGGTAAAGTTAACTAGCACACCCAAAAATACGTACGAAGTCCCAGTGAAACCCACAGCTAGATAACGATCCTAATTTTAAAAAAATGTTTTTTTAAAATACTAAAATTAACTATTAAAAATAGTTAAAATGGCACAAAAGTTCTAAATTAGGCCAAAGAATGGCCATTTTAAGCCCATAAATTAGGGTTATCAAAGTCTTGGGATGTTGCTAGGTTTGAGGTGGCCACATCCACCAAGGATATGATAACCACCATTCCGAAGGCTCAAGTGTTGTGTTCCTTCAGTGTTAATTGAGAATGTAATCTGTGGCCCACAATCCATCCCCTCCTAAGGATGATACTCTCTTTCAATGTACCTTTCAATGTATGTGTAGGGGTCACATAGGACTTAAAAAATATAGGCGTTAACCTAATCCCAGGGTTAACAAGAGCTACTACCATTATCTTACATCAAGGAGTCAAGATAGATACACCAAAAGGTCATACATTCAAGATATGAAGTAATGGTGTCCAAATCTACAACTTGGACGGTGCCCATAATGTTGAGATATCAAGCTCATCTAGTGAGGTGGTGGACACTGATGACCCGCCTGGGGGATAGGCCCCACACTTACACCACTGGCATGGTTGGTGAGATCATGGGTGATATGCGGCCAGTGGGATGACAGGCTGTGTGACAGCCATTTTGGAGATTGGCATAGTTATAGCGCCAGCTTGAATGATGTGGATTGACGTGTGGATTGATGTGGATGGATGTATGGATGTTTGAATGATGTGGATTGACATGTGGATTGATGTGCATAGATGTTTGAATGATGTGGATTGACGTGTGGTTTGATGTGGATGGATGTATGGATGATGTGGATTGACATGTGGATTGATGTGGATGGATGTATGGATGATGTGGATTGATATGTGGATGATGCGATTGGATGTGATTTGATGTAGGAATGATGTGATGTAAAGATCGATGATGAAAATAAAATTGTGGTAAGATGAAAAAAAGATGGGGTCTAATGTGAAAGGATGCGGAGTAATGAGAAAAGATGGAAAGATTATTGGAACTGTAATTGTTTGTGAAATCTGTTTTTAAATGACTGTTTGATATCAAGAATGTTGGGGAAGCATTTTGACCGTCTTGTGAATGAGGTCGTGGAGACCTATCTGTTAAAGTTGCAACTGCTGATGGAGAGTCATCGGAGGACGTCTTGCGTAGCAAGGTCGGTCGAGGTCTTGACCAGCCTCGGTTTGATTAAATGGTGAGCTTCCAGTACATTGGATGAGGGACCAAGGAAGCGGCCTATGAGTGAAGCGCTAGGTGACCTGCGAAGGATCCTAGAGGGTGCCGACCATACGGTGCTCGGGCTCTGGGTCGCCGAAGATACCCACGAATACGTCGAGGAAGATATTGGAACAAGAAGTAAGAGTTGTTTTCTAAATTCGGGCATGGATTTGGTTAATTGACCATGCTGGTCCTCAAAGGATGATTCCATGGCTCTTTTATATGGATCTGTTGGTTGATCTTGTTGATCTTCAACGGAAATTCCATTTGGATATTTTTATGTGATTATATTGTCAGGTACTATGAGATAGGAACTATTGAAAATGTGCCTAAGTGAACAGGTGGTGAGCGTTCTGGTTGCCAATGATGCCATAGGTACACCGATGAAGGAAGGAATTGGAAATTAGGATTCAACTGGATAATTAGAGGATTATGATCAGTAACACTATGGTTTCATTAAATGATTGTTTTAAAGATTGTTGAATCTGTGAAAAAGGCAAGTTCATATGGGGTGTGTAAGTGGTGTGACTAGTTTTATGTTTGCATGAATATCCGGCTAGGGGGACCTGGAAACTCTTTTCCCTGGTACCCGGGACAAAACCTAACCAAATTCCTAATTGGATTCCACAGCGGTTGGCTAACCCATGGGACTGGATGGGGTTAGGTTGGAGTGATGGATCCGTAAATCAAGACTCAATTTCTATATAGTACGATAGATGAGGTAAATCCTTGATAAAAATTGTTCTATGGAAAAGAATCAACAGCTGTGCCTCTCAATGAGAAAAAAAGCGTTGGTCTCTATGATCCAAGTACAATCTTTTCCCTGATCCAATTATGGGACTTATGGGTTCGGTCAGATCAGTTCAGTTAGTTCAGGCTTTTGACTACGTTAGAGAAAAGTTATCCTGGAGGAATCGCCCGTGCTTTTCGAGTAAGGGAAGTTTTTCCGAGTTCGGTTTTGGAAGAACCGATGGATTAGTCTCTTGTCTGTATATCCGTGGAGCGAGGCCCCGAGTGTGGGACCCTGCCCCGTGCAAGAAGTGCTACTTCTGCTGCTAGCGCTCCCAAATTCGTTGCACAGTGGGGTCAAGGATCTTACAGCTGGTACTAGAGCGAATTGGCTAATAAGGATCAACTGAGAAGCCAAAAATGTCAAAATTTTATAAAGAAGCAGTAAAAGATTGTAATTGTGTGATAAAATTCATACAAATTAATATTCAAACTGAAATTCGTAAATTGGTAATTGGGTCTTCAGATGGAAGTATCGCAATTGTATGGAATCCCTGACTTGCTTGAGGCCTAGACATGATGGTATTTACCTTATAGTTCCAAGGACTGTGACTACCCGTATATATCGAGGGTATAACTACAGCTCTTTAACTAGCAGTATATACGAGTAAATCTAAGACTTGAAATTGTAAGCATTAATACTATCTAGATGATGAATTCGAATGTGGTTGATATGATTTTATATTCTGATTGAGAACTGATGAGTTAATTTGGATTCTGATTGAAAAATGAAGATTTCTGAATTTTGGCTGAATTGTAATAACTAAGCAAAACCACAATAAGGATGAATGGGACGAGTCCCTGTGATAATGTTCGTAGCTGGAATGACATTAATGACTTCAACAAATCACTATGAGATTAGTGGATTGTGCTGGCAGATTACTGCTGTTAACACTTGACCCAGTGGATCAAGTTAAGGGGTGTCAAATTAAAACTCTGTAAAATTAAAAATTTCCATGGGAGACTGTTTAGATAGAAATCTCGGTCTAATGGACCATTATTGTGATAAAGATTGAATGTTACGATCTGATTATGAGTTTTATATAAGGGATCTTTATCCCAGGATTCTGTTGGGTTCTCCAGACAATAAGGAACCCAGAATCAATTGGATCTTAAGGAAAATAATTCTCCTCTAGTTGGGGTAGAATGTAAGATTTCTCCCCAGCCTCTCAGGATGTCTAGTATCTTCCCCTGTAATCAAATCCCTCTTCAGAAATATAAAAGATCTTGTTTCCACCTGTTTTGGCTTAGAGAGAGAAAATATTCTAAAGAGAGATTCAGATTTTGGATATTTTTGGATGGAAAAATATCTCTTTTTATTAAAATAAATTCCCCCGAAACAGAAGTTCAAAAAGATTTTCAGAAGGTGCATTAGAAATCAATTATAATCTGTTTAAAAGGCCTTATCTTGGGGGTCCAGCTTTTTGAAAAATTTTAAATTAAGGTTCTGAGGGGCCAATCAGATTCATCCAAATGTATGGAGGAGATAAATGAAGAAATAAAGAAAATCTCCCTAAAAATGAGTAAATACTCACATAAGATGAAGAGTTGACTAAGGACAAGGATATTAGTTAAAAAAGAAGAGATATTTAGTGAAATGATGCATTTTTGACACCTCAGTGTGGGGGAATTCCCCTCATGAAGGAGACGCCTATTTCACATGTGTGGTTGAGTTTTAAACTCAAAAATAATGAGATATTTTCATCTCTCCTCTCTCCTTCTTCAACTAGATCCAAAAAGTGAGCTAAACTGACCTAAAAATGATCAAAAATTGACCAAACTGATCTGGAAAATTCTAGAATTAGTTTGCTTGGTTAGAGGCTCACTTTTTCCTATAAATAGAAGCCTCCTCCCTTTGTTAAAGCTTAATAGTGTTTTATGCACTGTTACTCTACTCCACCCCAGAGCCAAGAACTATGAATTTCTTAATAATTCATTAGTTTTTGACCTGTCCCTCTTCTAAAGAATTGGTGGCCACTCTTGTTGCAAACAAGAGTAGATCCCTCAAACCATCAAGCCAAAGGAAAGCACTTAGATATTTATGTAAGTTAGAAATCTTATTTTTTCTTTATTCTTTTAATGGTTTTCTAATTTTTGTTATCTTTAAAATGATAATATGAAGCTATGCCTTGCTGGAAAGGCTTTCCCCCTCTCTCATTCTTAAATTCAGCCCTTCTTTATCCTAGTTAAATAATCTAACTGTTGGAATTAAACTTTTCATATGTATGTTAAAGAATGGATGTAGATGTGTGTATGTGCAAGGATAGATGTGGATGTGGATGTGTGTATGTGAAAGGATAGATGTGGATGTGTATGTGATAAGTATGGATGTGGATGTATGTGAAGAATAGAAGTGGATGTATGTTAAAGAATGGATGTGGATGTGTGTCTGTGAAAGGATAGATGTGGATGTGTATGTGATAAGTATGGATGTGTGTATGTGAAAGGATAGATGTGGATGTGTATGTGATAAGTATGGATGTGGATGTATGTGAAAGGATAAATGTGGATGTGTATAAGATAAGTATGGATGTGTGTATGTGAAAGGATAGATGTGGATGTGTATGTGATAAGTATGGATGTAGATGTATGTGAAAGGATAGATGTGGATGTGTATGTGATAAGTATGGATGTGGATGTATGTGAAAGGATAGATGTGGATGTGTATGTGATAAGTATGGATGTGGATGTATGTGAAAGGATAGATGTGGATGTGTATGTGATAAGTATGGATGTGGATGTATGTGGGAGAATATATGTGGATGTAAATGTGATGGATATGAACGAGAATTGAAGCGATGAGATGTGATGTAAATTGAATAGATATGAATGATAAGGGATGTGAATTAATGATATAGGATGTGAATGAATGTGATATCATATGAATCGGGATTTGAATGAATGATAAGGGATGTGAATGAATGATATAGGATGTGAATGCATGTGATAGCATATGAATCGGGATGTGAATGAATGATAAGGGATGTGAATGGATGTGATGTGATGTGAATCGGGATGTGAATGAATGATATACGATGTGAATGAATGATAAGGGATGTGAATGGATGTGATGTGATGTGATGTGAATTAGGATGTGAATGAACGATAAGGGACATGAATGAATGTATTAGCATGTGAATCAGGATGTGAATGAATGAGATGTGATGTGAAATGAATGTGATAAGATGCGATGTAAACTGGATCGATGTTAATGTATGTGAAGTGATGAGATATATGGGTAGATGCAAGTGGGTGAGATCTGATGAGGATAAATGAGGAAATAAGTGATGAGATAGAAAAAGATGTGATTAGATGAGAATGGGAATGCTTATGAAATGAGGTGGATTGATGTGCATAGATGTTTGAATGATGTGGATTGATGTGGATGGATGTATGGAAGATATGGATGGATGTGTGGATAATGTGGATTGATGTGGATGATGTGGATGGATATATGGATGAGGTGGATTGATGTGTGGATAATGTGGATTGATGTGCATGGATGTTTAAATGATGTGGATTGATGTGGATTGATGTGGATGGATGTATGGATGAGGTGGATGGATAATGTGGATTGATGTGCATGGATGTTTGAATGATGTGGATTGACGTGTGGATTGATGTGGATGGATGTATGGATGATGTGGATTGATGTGTGGATGATGCGATTGGATGTGATTTGATGTAGGAATGATATGATGTGATAGGGATCGATGATGAAAATAAAATTGTGGTAAGATGAAAAAAAGATGGGGTCTAATGTGAAAGGATGCGGAGTAATGAGAAAAGATGAAAATATTGTTGGAACTGTAATTGTTTGTGAAATCTGTTTTTAAGTGACTGTTTGATGTCAAGAATGTTGGGGAAGCATTTTGACCGTCTTGTGAATGAGGTCGTGGAGACCTATCTCCTAAAGTTGCAACTGCTGAGACGGAGAGTCATCGGAGGACGTCTCGCGTAGCAAGGTCGGCCGAGGCCTTGACCAGCCTCGGTTTGATTAAATGGTGAGCTTCTGGTACAGTGGATGAGGGACCAAGGAAGCGGCCTATAAGTGAAGCGCTAGGTGACCTGCGAAGGATCCTAGAGGGTGCTGACCATACGGTGCTCGGGCTCTGTGTTGCCGAAGATACCCACGAATACGTCGAGGAAGATATTGGAACAAGGAGTAAGAGTTGTTTTTTGAATTCGGGCATGGATCTGGTTGATTGACCTTGCTAGCCCTCAACAACGGATGAGTCCATGGCTCTTTTATATGGATCTGTTGGTTTATCTTGCTGATCTTCAACGAAAATTCCATCTGGATATTTTTATGTGATTATATTGTCGGGTGCTATGAGCTAGGAACTATTGACAAGGCCCCTAAGTGAACAGGTGGTGAGCGTTCTAGTTGCCAATGATGCCATAGGTACACCGATGAAGGAAGGAATTGGTGTACACCGATGAAGGAAGGAATTGGAAATTAGGATTCAACTGGATAATTAGAGGATTATGATCAGTAACACTATGGTTTCATTAAATGATTGTTTTAAAGATTGTTGAATTTGTGAAAAAGGCAAGTTCATATGGGGCGTGTAAGTGGTGTGACTAGTTTTATGTTTACATGAATATCCGGCTAGGGGGCCTGGGAACTCTTTTCCCTGGTACCCAGGACAAAACCTAACCAAATTCCTAATTGGATCCCATCACTACAATGGTTGGGTGGTTGGCTAACCCATGGGACTGGATGGGGTTAGGCTGGACTGATGGTTCCATAAATCAAGACTCAATTTCTGTATAGTACGATAGATGAGGTAAATCCTGGATAAAAATTGTTCTATGGAAAAGAATCAACGGCTGTGCCTCTCAATGAGGAAAAAAGTGTTGGTCTCTATGATCCAAGTACAATCTTTTCCCTGATCCGATTATGGGACTTACGGGTTCGGTCAGATCAGTTCAGGCTTTTGACTACGTTAGAGAAAAGTTATCCTGAAGGAATCGCCCGTGCTTTCCGGGCAAGGAAAGTTTTTCTGAGTTCGGTTTTGGAAGAACCGATGGATTAGTCTCTTGTCTGGATATCCGAGGCCCCGAGTGTGGGACCCTTCCCCGTGCAAGAAGTGCTACTTCCGTTGCTAGCACCCCCAAATTCGTTGCGCAGTGGGGTTAGGGATCTTACACTCCTCATATAAAAGGAGGACATTTCAAGCATTGGAATACAAGAACATCTCAAGTCTTTTTATGATGAGTACAAGTTTCCATCTTGTAACTTAATTGAGCTTGAGTCTAAACTTAATTAGAACACACTCATCACCATGAGTATTGTTCATTTTTATCCACCTTGGATTAGTGTTGTCATTAGATTAGGATTACGATCTAATTAGATAGTTGATTATCGATTATCAATAGGGAGCTTGATCCATGAATTTCAACATTCATTCGCTCTTTCTCCAACACTCCAACACGAGATTTGCTTCATTCGCTCTTTCTTTGGAAGGTTTGTGTAGTCAATGGATTTCTCTCTTTGGAAAGAGCTGTTTTGAATGGGAGATTGCTCATTGTCTCTATGAGGGAGGTAGATTTTGGAGCTATCATTCGAACCACTTTCAATGGTCACGATATCGTTGCCCTTGACAACTAATTGTGCATTACAGATTCCTCCTTGTATAAATTCATAGGTTGAGGCTTATTGAAGTCGATGATTCTATGGCCATTGGGGTGGTTATCATTTTGTTGTTGGGACAATCCTTGAAGGCATGTTTGAATCCAAACTTGTAACATGTGCCTTCACCATCTTGGTCTAAATGCGAACAAAGGAGAAAGAAAGGAGGACTTATTAACAAACAATAAATGATCCGTCATTTAATCGGCGAGGGCAGAGAATTCACCCATGCTTACTCCACAGAGCATAGACATAATGATTAGTTGATGAAACCAGATCATGGGTGGGGAATCGATCATAGCAGGATCGCCAAAAGTGTTGGTGGCGGATAATCCAACACGGTAATAAAGTATTTAACAGTAAACATTATAGCATAATTAAATAATGAATAGTCTTTTAATACATATTGCAGGTGAATATGACATTGCACATATAATGCAAATAACAAAAAGTAGACTCAAAGCTATTCTTCTTCTTAATTATCCATTCATCTATTACAATGAGTGCTTGTGAGCGGGTATATAGTTATTAGCTTTGAGAATTAGAACGACACATGGCGACTGTTAGAATTCTATTCCTAAACTACCTCTAAGTTAAGATTATAAAGTTTATTGTGGCTTGTTATTTCTTAAGCTAACATAAAGAGATAAGAGTATATACTATAAGGGAAATTACTCTCCTATTATAACATACAAAGGTCCGTCTATAGTGTGAATACGACTAAATAAGCTACTGCTATAACTATTCCATAACTCTAGTACACTAAAGTGGCACATAGTTTGTAAGTGGCATATGGTCCATAATCTCACTAACCCATCCAGTGGTGTAAGTGCTGAAGCTATCACCCAAGACAAGTCATCAATTTCTATAGCACTAGTTTAGCTCAATATCTCAATAATTCGTAGGGGACGATTGATGCAATGTCAACGTCCTCTTGTTTTCAATAATCGGTAAGTGAAGGTAAAACATTTATCCCACCTCCTTTTACTACTCATTATCGCTCCCAATTGAGGGTAGAGTGCTCCCCACCACCACGAAGAGTAGAGCTACGGCCCATCTCATTCCACCAAAACCAACCATGACTTTTTAGCTCCCCCAAGCACTTTCAAAATCGATATCTTATGTGGCCGAGACTTCTAAGCACCACATGCTTCGGCAACAACAAGAGCTCAAGTGTGCCGAGATGAATATATCTAGAAAGAGCATTGGAATCTTAGCCACTCCCAATAATTACTTCACGCTACACATGAGAAGAATGCCAATCTTGAAGCTAAGATCAAAATACCCACCTGTCAATCTATCTATCGTAAACAACATCCTCCATGGGAGCCCCTACATCCACCGTTTATCCCCAAAACCTAGAGCTTCTCCTCTAACTCAACGACCTCATTAACCACATCCACAAGCGCCCCCATCCTTAATTCATTTCATGAGGTAGAATCTCAATGAGGCACCACTTCCAACTAGTCACAGGAAGAAACTAATGATGAAGATAATGGGAAGGACCCAATGGTATCCTTGCCTATCCATAAAAAACAACTCACATACTCACCCATGATTGTGCATGTTCTTGCATTCCAAGGCAACTTCCATAACCACCTGGATACACCCTTTGACATGGCCAAATTTTTTTTGGGTAAATCAACACATGGATCACCTATTTGCCCAGTGTGGAAGATCAACCACTCGCATGGCACACTAGAGGAGGTTGGCACTTTGTTAATCTAAGGAATATCCAACTACAAGTCACATAGGAGTCCTACCCGACCGGCACCGCACACGGCCTATCTCCTCAATGATCACCAAATGTGGCAGGGATACATGGTTGTAGGAGAGAAGTCCACATTGACCCCAAGTACATTCCAAAGAAGGAGGTCATGCAAATTGGGAAGTTACAATTATGGCTCTAAGGCAAGGCCCAATGACACATAATTCGACAAGGCTAAGCTAAGCTCTTGACGACTTGAACACACTCCCAAAAGGTTGAGGTTTCTAGGAGTAGGATGGGGTGTGGCGTGAAGTCTCTCGCTCCAAGAAAACTAGTTATGAAGTACTTTCTTTTATATTTTCTTATGCTCATTTGGATAAGTTGCCACCCAAACCTCTACCCTATAGAGCAACAAATGTAACACCAATGCATCATAAAGGTATTTTTTAAGTTTCAAGCTCTATAACTCTTGCTTTTAAAGTGTTCTCAAATACGCAATACCTTTTTCAACCTGCTATAATATGTCCATAGAGCTATGCCATTTATGGTTTAAATGGACTTTAATTCCTAGGATACTTGAAAGATTCCATTGTCTCTATGACCTCCCCCTTATAAGTGTGACGTGTGGCTTTTGACAAGCATGACTTGAGAAGAATGTGGGGGAGAGGATGAGCTTGAGCTCCTTGGCAAGCGTGCGTGCACACGCGCGTGCACACACACACACACACAAGTGTAGACAAGCACACAAGAGAGATGGATGGTTGAATTTTCTTCTATTCTCTTCTCTTCTCTATAACCATTCACATAAAGGCATAAGAGTATATACCACTATAAGGGAAAGAACTCTTCTACTATAACATACAAAGAACTCTTCTACTATAACACGCAAGTGTAGACATGCACACGAGAGATGGATGGCTGAATTTTCTTCTATTCTCTTCTCTTCTCTATAACCATTCACATAAAGACATAAGAGTATATACCACTATAAAGGAAAGAACTCTTCTACTATAACATACAAAGGTTGGTCCATAGTGTGAACCCGACTATATGAGCTGGTGTTGTAGCTCTGCCATACTCTAATAATCTAAATGTGGTTATAACACAACCTATCATCTATTGGTGACATATCAACCATAATCTCACCAACCATGCTCTAATAATCTAAATGTGGTTATAACACAGCCTATCATCTATTGGTGACATATCAACCATAATCTCACCAACCATGCCAATGGCGTAAGTGTAGAGTGGTGTGTCATTAAATATCTACACTAGTTGAGATCGATATCTCAATACTCCCCCTCGATCTCAACGCCACACCCTACACTCCAAGTAAGCTCCTAAACCTGTAGAGCTTCTCTTTACCTAACGCCTTTATGAAGATATCAGCTACTTGGTACTCTTCTGCTGACATACACCAAATCCACGTCACTTGCTAAGACCTTCTCCCTCACAAAGCGATAATGCACCTTAATGTGCTTCATCCTAGCATGATACACTGGGTTATCCTGAACCTGCGGAGCTTCTTTGTGCCTAATATCTTTGTGAAGATGTCAGCTCTACTGCTCCATGATACTCTATGGTGACATACACAGCAAATCCACATGCTAGGACCTTCTCCCTCAGAAAGTGACATACACACCAAATCCACATGATACTCTATGGTGACATACACACCAAATCCACATGCTAGGACCTTCTCCCTCAGAAAGTGATAATGCACCTCAATGTGTTTCGTTCTAGCATGACACACTAGGTTAACTATATGTTTCTCATGTTGTCACAATATATTACAATAGCCCTATCCATATACTCACCCATATCTACCACCAGTAGCTCTTACAACCAAGCTACCCTATACATGTTGCCATAGGCAGCACCCATGTACTCAGCCTCTATACTTGACAAAGCAACTGTTGGTTTCTTCTTACTGCTCTCTAGTTAACATCAACACTCCCAAATGAAAACATAAAGCTGCTAGTAAATCTCATGTGTCTAAAATACTACTAGCCCAATCTACATATGTATATCCATGCACCTGTACCTATACTCCGGACTCATAACCCAGACTCATAAAACAGTCCATAGTGTACTCTGGACTTTAAATATCTGAGTATCCTCCTCCAAGCCACATCCAAGTGTGGCTTCCTTGGGGCCTATATAAATTATCTCACCAACTCATCATCGACATAGTTCAAATCTAGCTTGGTGATAGTTATATGAATTAAACTCCTTAAATATGTGTATACATAGTAGGGTCCTCTAAAAGATCACCTCTATCTACAACCAATTTTGTGTTCTGCTCTAATGGCATTAAGATTGTCTTACAACTTGTCATCCCATACTTGGACAAATCCCTTGAGGGGATCTAATCACCTCTATACTCAAGAAGTACCACAACTCACCCAAATCCTTCATTTCAAACTTCCTCTTAAGGAGCATCTTCACCTCATAGCTGTCACCATCACTATCCCCTATGACAATCAAGTCATCAACATAGATGATTACTAAAACAATACCCTTATCCGTCTTCTTCACATAAAGTGAAAAATCTATTGTAGATATATGAAACCGAATAGGCGACAAGATACTCTCCTCGCTTATCTATGACAATCAAGTTATTAACATAGATGACTACTAAAACAATGCCCCTGTCCATCTCCTTCACATAAAGGGAAAAATCTATTAGATATGTGAAACCCAACAGTGACAAGATACTCTCACGTCTTGTTTGTGATAATCAAGTTATCAACATAGATAACTACTAAAATAGTGCCCTTGTCCATCGTCTTCACATAAGGTGAAAAATTTACTGGAGATATATGAAACCCAATAGTGACAAAGGTACTCTCCTATCTTGTCTAACCATGCTCTAGGTGCCTATTTCAAGCCGTAGAGAAGCTATACCAGGTTTTATGCAACCTATAAACAAACTCTAGGCGTGCATGGTCTCCATATTCTAGTGGTTGGACCATGTAGACGTCCTTCTATAAATTGCCATGTAGAAATGCATTCTTTACATCCATCTGATATAAAGACCATTTTCTTAGCTGTGCAGCCATAGGCAAACTACTCTCACAGTTACCATCCTAGCAATTGGACTGAAGGTCTCCTCAAAATCAATACCATAGGTCTTTGCATATCCCTTAACCTGCCAATCTTATCTTGTACCTGCTCATAGACCTATTTGAATTTTGCTTTACTTTATAGACCCACTTACATCCAATTACCTTCTTCTCCTTAGGCAAGGGAACCAACTCCCATGTCTTATTTGTATCCAATGTAGCCATCTCTTCATCCATAGCATCTTCCCAATGCTTATGCCCAAGTGCCTCCTCAAAGCATGTGGTCTCTATCTATTGGATTGCTTTGACTATATAAGCATAATGATGGGCTATGTAAACCATATCTCAACTTGTCTACTGGATATCTAACCCTAATAGACTTGTGCACACATGGATCACTACCAGGTGTTCTCAACATTACTTTGGTTCTTTATACACCTAGCGTAACAATAGTTATGATCCCAAACTCCTCAGCAAGGCTTTGTTCTCAGTCCTCACTATCGCTACTATCAACAAATGAATGACCTATTGAAACATCAGACATTATGAAAGGCTGATCCACCTTCTCTTTTCCCTTACAGGATACATATAAATTTGCTAAATTTTCAGCACTTGTAGTACCAGTGGGTGATGTGTCAAAATTTCTGGCATTCTACCTCAACCTTCTTGACCAAGGTTTAACAATCGATCCACTGCTAGTGGACCTAGAGGACCTAGAGGACTCTCTAGGTCCACATGTGCTTAGTGGACCTAGAAGTCCTCTAGGTCCACTAAGCACATGTGATTGCTTCTCTCCATTCGCTCAGCCACATTGTTGTTTATGTGATTGCTGCTCTCCATTTGCTCAGCCACATTGTTGTTTATATGAGCCTTTATGGAATCTTTCACTAGAGTTTACCAGCTAGTCATCTCTTAAAAAACAACATCCTTGCTCACTTACATCTCACGAATAGTTGGGTTATAGCATCTATAACCTTTCTACTCAAGAGAGTATCCAATGAAGATACTTTTTTTTGCTTTGGGATCTAGTTTTCTTCTCACTTCATCTACCACATATACATAGGAAATGCTACCTTTCAAGTGTGCCAAATCTGGTTATTTGCTAGTAAATTTATGTTCAGGTGTCATGCCATGAACTGCTGCAGTGGGGTTCTATTTATAATGTAAACTACAATTGCTACTACTTTAGCCCAAAAGTAATGAGGCATTCCTTTCTCATTCATCAACGCACAGGCAACTTCTCCAATGTGCATGTTCTTCCTTTCTACAACCCCATTTTGTTATTACAGGATGTACCTACATGTAAATTGCCTCTTTATCCCATGCTCTCTTAGATAATCACTGAAGTTATTGGAAAAATATTCTCCCCCATCATCTGATCTTAGGCAATTTATATGCATGCTTTTGTCTTTCAGCCTTGAAGCTCTAAAAGTGTGTAAACCCTTCACTTTTCTCTTTCATGAAGAAAATCCACACCTTCTTAGTTCATCAATGAACGATACATATTAGTGGGATCCTTTTATTGATGCCATTTTTGTTGGACCCCGAATATCAGAATGCATCACATCTAACGGTCTTTGACTTACATTCCTATCATGTGGAAATGCCTGCTTTAAATTGTGGAAATGCCTGCTTTAAATTGTTTTCCCAATTGGCACGCTTCACATACCTTGTGCATTCCATCCACTTAAACTTTGGCAAACCTATAGCAATGCTTTGGGCTTGTATATTTTTGAGCTACTGAATATTGACATGCCAAATGTCAATGTCTATAATCACACCTATACTATGTGCAAACGCTGTAGCCTTCACTTTAGCATGCTTACATCTAATGTAAACATTCTACCAATTCTGTTGCCCTCGCAAACACTGTAGCCTTCACTTTAGCATGCTTACATCTAATGTAAACATTCTACCAATTGTGTTGCCCTCGCAAACAACCATGCAACACTGTCCTACATAACAGACATGAGGGTTAAACCTTACTTGCAAACATTGGTCAACCATCATTTGTCTAAGAGAAACTAGGTTTTTGCACATAACAACCATGAAGCACTATCCTACATAACACAACCATGAGGGTTAAACCTTACTCAACCACCGTATGTCTAAGAGAAATTAGGTTTTCATAACATCGGGAACATGAAGTACATCAACCAAGTACTTTATTTTTTCATCTTGATAATGGCACCTTACTAACATGTGCAATAGGATGTGTAGTATCATCACCTGTTTCTACATACACTGGTTTTTTCATTTTTTGTATATCTCTAAACCACTCTCCATGACTGGTCATGTGATTAGAGGCACCCGAATCAACATACCATACATCTCCAAGGTTCCTTGCATCAAGTCATAGAACTAAGCATACGTTCATCATAAATAACTGCTCACTTCTATCTTTGACTTGTTTGCTCGAAGATGCATAATTACCTTGTTGTTTGCAACTTCCCACTTTTGATGTTATTTTGCTTTTTATAGCACTCCTTTGATATATGACTTGGTTTGCCACAATAATAGGACTCCATGCTATTTCCACTCTGGTTTCTTTACCATCCACCTCGGCCTCTTTGGCTCCCTCTGCCTCTAGAGTAGCCTCTTCCACCTATTTATACATTAAATTCTTGTTGTTATTGTTGTTATTGTTGCTACCCATGATTTTAGTTTCCCAACCGGACTGCACCTCGACCTTTAGATAGTAATCTACCTCTACCTCTACTTGTGTCTATGTAGAAGGCTTGCTCTTACATATTTTTGAAAGATGATTTACTCTTGACATTTATCTCTTTAGTTGGATAAGAAGGGCTATAAAATCCTCAAAGTTTGGAAAGTTCTCTCAAGTTTGGATAGATGTCCGAAATTGGTCATACTCTTTACCAAAGTTATACTCATCTTATTTCTCTGTACATTATGTAGCTCTTGCTTCAACTGCATCTTTCTTGCCTTGGTACTAATGCTATACAACTTAACTAGGTATCCCATGCATCCTGTATATAAGCAATCATAGCATCCAACACACACAGATAGCCAATACATCACTTTACTGGATATCTCATACCACGACTTAAAAGCCTATGCCCATTGAGGAGTAACATTTCATTCTGGAAGTTTCGACTGTTCCTCGTTACCTGAAATAAATTCCTAGTATCCTTTTCCCATGAGGAAGTTTCTAGTATCCTTTTCCTCGTTACCTGAAATAAATTCCTAGTATCCTTTTCCCATGAGGAAGTTTCTCATCCTAAACTTCCATGCTTGGAAGTTGTTCTTGTCTAGCTTCTCACTCACAATCTACGATAAGCTCTCAGATATCTATACCTGTAACAACTTACCAAATAGTGCTTGTAAAATACTTATGCACTTGCATCAAATCTATAATCTCCAACAAAATGGTATTGTAAACTTGTCATATTGTAACTCTATATGAATGAATTACATAAACATACATCCACCAACAATTTACAGATCTTAGAATCTTTACACAGATTATCCTGTAACTAATTTTTTGTTTTAACTTTTCACTAGACCAAAAATCAGGCATATATAATCAAAATTGATACTTACATAGTGCTTTTGTAAACTTGTAAAGCTAAAATGGGTCCCAAAATGTGCCCAAATCGCGTTTCAATTTTAATGTGCAAAATTTCACTAGTGGGATAAGTGCAGAGCTGTCATCCTGGCATGTCACTAATATTCACACTAGTTGAGCTCGATCTTAACATGACCTTGGTTTTGTCTATGTTAACTTGTAGCATAGTGTTTTGATAAGACAGATGCAGTATATGCATTAGCTATGGATGCCCCATTGTGTGTGTGTGTGTGTGAGAGAGAGAGAGAGAGAGAGAGAGAGAGAGAGAGAGAGAGAGGGTTCGAGAATAGGTAAGGAGGTGGGTGCTAATCCCCACCCCTATTTCAAGGCACCATGAATTTGACTTTTGCATTTCACATACTCATTTCTTGCTGAGCGGTCCTTCATATATTAGGTGAATTGAAGCAATTTTTATGGTTTACTCCCCTCTTTTTTATGGTTTACTCCCCTCTTTTTTATCCCTACACAATTGCCTAGTGTTATTGCTTTGAGTGTAGAAACAACCCTAGAATGAATGTCAAGTTGTAACGAAGGCCCTTTGCCTATATGTTGTGCATTTCAACATAGTAAATCCCTTCATTGAAGGAATTTTTGAAGTGTAATGATTTTGGCCCCTTTACCTTAGAGTAAAGGACTTTATAACTCATAAAAGGCCTAGTGCCTGGGAATCTTTTACAATTATTATCAAATGTACTCTCAAGGTACACCAAAGGAAAGGCCATTCGTTCACAATCACGTAGATGATATTATTATCAAATGTACTCTCAAGGTACACCAAAGGAAAGGCCATTAGTTCACAATCATGTCGATGATATTTTTACAGTTTCAATGTTATTTTTTGATTAGCCAAGAATTTGGAATATACACGTGCTAACAAACGAATGGCCAATCGCTATTGAGCGTATTCGGGCTCATAAAAAAACATGACAAAAAATGACGATGGGTGGGGAAGGGAGGCCATGGGCCTCTCGTGCTTCATGCATGCCTCTAAACTTTAAAGATCCAAAGTGAAAGGACCCCAAGGTTTCCTTTGGTTACAAGTTAGGGTTCTTCCGGCCCAGGGATGTGGGCGGGCAGATGTGTAAAGGCTGTTCATTCCATCTGAGCATTCAATCGGTAGCGTCCACGTCGGACCCAACTGCCACGTCTGACGAATCACTCTAACCAAAGTTTTGCGACGGCTATGGCGGCAAGCTTTGCGAACCCTAATTTTGCTGTAGCCAAAGGATGCCTTTGTTTCAGCGCCCACGTTCTAAGCTTAACTATCTGAATTTCCTGTTTGCCTTCTGAAGAGAGTTCTTATGCGGGTTTTACAGATATTCTAGGGTTTGCAAGTTAAGGGGGTAAATTCATGGCCCACATTTATCATATTGTTTTTGTTTTTTTTTTGTTTTTTTGGTTTTGTTTTCCCTTGAAAATTCGTGAAAACGGAAAAGGATTCGGTTGCCCTCTAAATATATGAAATGAAATTTATGATTAAAAATTATTAGATCTCATCTAAACTGTTTGAATCATTCAAAAGCACTTCGATGCCCGTCTGAGTGGTGGACTAATGCTAATGCTGTGTAATCCCAACACCATAAACTACGTTGGACCTTAAACACTCGAATTTTGCCTTCCATTCTGGGACTGCTTATGTGATGAGTTTCAACATTTTTGGCTTTAGCTAGGTTTTTGTTTGCTGCTTCACATTCTCACTATATGAGAGAGTGAGTTGGTGCAGGTGCATGATAATATGAGGGGATAGATGGTATGTCCCACTGAATAGATTTGTAGTCTATCCTGCCTCGGTTGGCTAATGCTGTGGGGCTTCCTTTGGGCACTCCATGATCTCCCATGAACACTAGATATGGCTTTGTGAGTATTTAGTCGAGGGAGTGCGGGATTGTTGGAAGGTAGTACATCAAAGGCACACAGATATCTACCGATCAGGCAAAAACCCAACCTGCTGAGATTTAGACTCCAGGTTCTCAGCAACAGGTATTGCTTCACATTTAGTTTGGAGCGCGTTTCTTGAATTTCTGGCAAGAAGCAGCCCACAGTGACGGTCCTCTGTTTTATGAAGGATGAATACAAGGCCATGTGTTTCACATATGGTTGAGGTGGACTTTGCAAGATATGGGATCTTTGCAGAAGTAGCGAACTTTTAATGCCACTATCAGACTCACATGGTGACTGCAAGAAATCTCATCTTCCGTGCTCGCACAAAGTACTTTGAGCTCCAGAATTTGTCATACCTGGTGGAGAGGGCTGGACCTTTCCCTCCACGAGTAATAGCAGCTTCCCACCTCCCCTCTCCCCTTGCTTCTGCGCCTTCCCCCTCCCTTCGAGCCTTCGGCCCCCTCCAGCTTCACGTGCCAGCTGCCTCCCCCCGTTTGTGGCTGCTCCCCTCTTTCCCGTCTTCTCTTCCCCTGCTTTCATGCCCCCCTCTTTTTTTTTTTTTTCTTCTGGAGAAAAGATCCTATTAGTTACGATCAAGCAGCCATAGACTACATGTACAAGCTCAGAACCTTCAAATGAGGTGGATTAAATCTGGGGGAGGGTAGTCCCTCCATGGCTGGCTGCTCTCAGAGAAAACTACCTCATACAACACGTGGGGGGGGAGGGGGTATAGAGCCAAACATGGGGCGTGTAGTGCCAAATGATCCCACCGTCCCTGACGCAATGCTTGTAAGAAAGCTTCTCGCGGCCTACACATGTGATTTGAACGTCCCTGGAGCTTCCCCCACTAGCCTCGGAGGGTGTGATGATAGTGAGGATTCCCTCGATGGACTCAACTTGCAATACGGCCAGCCATAATGCCATGCATCAACGCTGTTGATGATCTCCCACCTTTGACACATGCTTGGAGAGCAGGCTTGATGACAGGTCGGTAGTGGGAACTGTGTCAAACCTGCAGTAATGCGAAAGTCAGAGAGCTTATCCTCCTACTGCCTCCTCATAGTGGAGGGCGGGGCTTGTTAGAGTCACACAGGCAATAGCTCCCCGTGTGATGATACTCTGAGAGGATCTCCCGGTCATGTAGAGGTGAAGTATCCTTTGCCATACTTGTTGTGCTTTGGCACAATCCCAAAGGCAGTGCCGTTGTGACTCAAGGGGGTGGCTGCACCACACAATGTGACGGCCTACCACCGATAGCCCAATCAAGTGTCGACAGCTAGTTGCGGTGGGCTAACTACTAGAGGAAGAGCACACACTTCCTGTGCTCTTCCTTTGCCAAAAGCTGTCTCATACTTGCTCGCAAAAATCTCATTAGGAAGCGGGGTGAAATGCCTTGGGATGCCCCATGGTCTACATCACGGGGGTGCCATCTATCTCTTGCATCTGGATCTTGCGATCTATCCTCATTGTGTAATGGAAGAAAGGGGTGGTTGGGCTCTCTAGGCTGAAGGGATCCCACCGCTCCACTCACTTGGGTGTCCCACTGAACGTGCATCAACAATGGTTGGCCTTCCCAAAGGCAAAGCCGCCAAGAACTGTCGTGGGCCACCTTGGTTGGATCTTGGTCGATGTGCCCCTAATGAGCATGAAAACCAAGAATCCTCACTCGTTGAAGTGAGCCACCACTGGAACCCTTTGTGAGGGGAAAGGGTCAGTAGGCCTTGATTTTAAAAACGAGCACTAGACCCCCATCTAAACCAAGGACTGCAAGGGGGATATCATGGCGAGTGAAGGCTCCGAGCCAATGAGGGGGGGTAGGATCTTGAAGTGGGGTGTGTCGGTTAGGGGAAGGTTGAATCGATGTTAACAAAGAATGCACGACTTGTGCTTGTTGATGAGGGTGTCTTAAGCCGTGCAAAAGTGCTCAATGGCTAGCATGAATATTTGAAGGGCCGGAAAGGTATGCTGTTGTCATTTACAAATTTTGAGTCAAGAAGCTCCTCTTGTGGCGTGATGGGGAGATGAAGGCTCTGAAGTCTTGTGCCCTGTGTGGACAAGAAACTGTCATCACCTCAACTACAAAGAGGAAGAGGAAAGGGGCGAGGGGGCATCCTTGACAAATAGATATCAAAATCCGAAACCTCTTCCCCCTCTAGCCCTCTGAATGAAGACCTGGTTGTGGGCATCTGAATACAATGCTGAGATTCCTTTAATCTAGCCGGCAGGGAACCTTATCTGAAGCATAGTGCCTACCAAGAAAGCCTAGTCAACTCTATCGTAGGCTTTCTTGAAATCTAGGAGAATTGCCATGTCCTCTTTGCGAAGATGAGTTGTCGCGGTCGCGTCTTTAAAGGTGAAGATGTTATTGAGGATGCTTCTATCTTGGATGAAACCGGTTTGGGTGCCATGAATCAAATTGGGGAGGTGGGGCTGTAGGTAGTGATTGGTGCTCTGCCTCTTTCCTTCGTGGCTTCTCCCCCCTTCGCCCTTTTGCACCTCTTGCCTACTATTCATGCCCCAACGTCCTCCCCTTCTCACATGTTTGAGCCTCCTCTGTCATGTGCACACACCCTCCCGAGTGTGATGTGGACATGCTTCTATCCATTGGCCACTTTAGAGGTCTAAAGAGTGCCCATTGAGCATCCCAATGTGGACAGAGTTATTGGGTTATTGTGTGAACACACTTAGTTGGACATTATTATTAGGGTTGGTAGAGTTGGTAGCCAACTCACCAACATTAGACACTATAAATAGGAGTCTAGGCTTTAGCTGTATTCATTCATTGATCATCATTGAGTCATTGAGAGCTGAGGTGCTTTACTACCACTTTGTATGTCTATTCAGCATTGTACATATTTCATGTTAGTAATACATGGTAGGTTAGGTCATCTCTCTGTACTGGGTATTGAGCATGAAGAAGAAGTAGTTTGTGCATGGGTTTAAGTCTTTGATTAGGCGCTAATTGCAATTAATCAATTCATAAATATGCTTCCGCAAGCACCCATGTTACATTGGTATCAAAGCATTCGGTTTTTGACGGTAGAAAGGCTGCAAATCCTCTCTCATGAGGGTGTGGAGATCCATCGTGAAGAACCCCATCATCATCCGGCTTTTCCCTCAGGTTTGCGTTTTTTTCATGAAGACTGTGTTTTGTAATTTCTGTACGAGATAGCTCTTGTGTGTGCAAGGGGCGCTCTGCCAAAGGGCAAGAAAGAGGGCCAAACGCACCAAGTAGAGGGTAGATAGAGCAAACAAGCAAGGCACCCTGTTGGTGCTTCAAACGTGGCCCGACAGGAGGGCAAGAAGGCGCATAAGGGGGGTCTAGTGGTGGGCACTCAAAGGCTAGATCTAGGAGAGCTTAAGGGCGGCCAGATTCAGAAAAAAACACAGCCTATGCAGGCTGCAGGGACAGCACACAATAGGCAACCAGATTCGACAAAAAAAACGGAGCCTATTTAGGCTGCAGGACAGCACACAGCAGGCGGCCATATATAGCAGCTAAACGCAGAAGGGCGCCTCCAAGGGGGTGGTACAGGCCGGCCAGTTCGTGGACAGAGGGGACAGATAGGGCAGTGTTTTATACAGTTGGGTATGTGTGGCTTTCCTGCCCGAGCCAATTGGCTACACGCCACACCTATAAATACCCCAAGTCATAAGTCATTCATGCATTCATCAGTCATTTCAGCAGTGTAGCAAGTCTAGTTATCAATGGAAGATATGTAGAAGGGGCCACGGGTCACCCCTATGGGGCTGACCAAGGTCCAAGCATGTACAAACATTTAAAGCCACCTTTTTGCACCATATAAATACAAGAAAAACCGTGACACCAATTAGTACCGGAGGCTTGTTGGTTCTCTTATTATTTGACTTACACTAGGCTCGACATTTCAGTTTTCTCAGTCAGTTTTCTTCCGCTCCTCAACATTCTCATTGGCAGGCTGCTCTGAGGGTTCTCCGATACTTACCCGATACCTTGGACCATGGTCTCTCTTTTAGAGGAGGCACTGAGCTTGTTGGATACTTTGATGATGCTGATTGGGCAGGTCATCAAGATACTTGACGATCCACTTTTGGTTATTGCTTTACTCTTGGTACCGGTCTTATTTCTTGGAGATCCAAGAAGCAAAATACAGTTTCATTATCTTCTTACCAAGGCTGAGTACTGTGCTTATCTAGTTACCTGCTATGAGCTGTTTGTTAGAATATGCAGCGGAGATGATGACCAAATCTGGGAACACAAGAGCAAAAACGCAGGCAGAAAAACAGCACAAGAGAGAGACAGATGTAGGCGTGTAACTCTGCTCTATATACACAAGAAGATCCCGAGATATGATACAAATGAGGTATGGGGGCTGAGGACCTATATATACTCCCCTAGAGGGCAGTCGGCCAGCATAAGAGAAGCCCACGACTGATAAAAGAAGTCCACGACTGCATAAATGCAGTCGGCCAGCTATCTGGTGCCAAAACCTGATCAAAACCAGTCGGCCAGCAGCAAGAGTGCCCACGACTGATAAACATCCAGTCGGCCAGCACTGTACTGCTCTTGGCACCCTCTGGCAGCCCTCCCAAGCCTCAGAAAAAATGGGAAAAATAGGGGAAAAATACGGAGAGTGGGGAAAAATGGGAAAAATAGGGGAAAAATACGGAGAGTGGGGAAAAATGGGAAAACACCTCATAAGGGCGGGCACACCCACAACAAAGGCCCTGGTGTATAAAACTAGACAGGAGATGACTTCTAACACCCCCTCTCAGCTCCTGGCTGTGTGACCAACCACTGGGAGCTGGGGTGCCGCCTGAGCAAATCCTGAGAGCGACTTCGTGCAGAGGTCCACCGTACTGTCCTCCGTCGAACAGAACTCCAGCAAGATGTCATCAGCAACGATTTGTTCACGAACAAAGTGCCTCTGGATGACCATGGGTTCCTCCAATGGAAGCCCAAACCTGCAATGAAACCTCCTCCTGCTCCATAAAACTGCTCCTGGGCCATAAGTAGATCTCCTCGTGTCCGGATCTCCTCCCCAAACCGAGTCACTCCAACCGTGGAGTCGAACTCCATCCAACAATCCCCCTCCTGTGTACAAGAGTCCATGATCCTTCGCATGCTGCAGAAACCACAGGAAACGCAATCCTGCCTCACAAAGAGACATCTGCAACCAAGAGCTCAACTGCCTCATCAGGAAGCTCCCGTCCAATCCGGTGTCCATCAACCAGATCAATGAACCATACAGCTTCTGAGGCACAGAGACATCACACTGCTCACAAGGATCAACACTTGTTACGGTGCACAAGCAAGTCCTGGAAACCTGATGAAACCTGTCAACTACCCCCTCTGAATCCGGAACCACAAAGCCTGGAGAAACCACCTCCTTCTGCAAGTAAGCACCTGTCACCTGCCTGGCTTTCCGAAAGGTCCCCGTGGAAAGAACATCCTCAACTACTGGAAGTTCTATGTCCCGAACACGACGAGACATCAGAGCATAAGTGACCTGTTCAGCTTCCTCTGACTCACGAACACAAGAACTACCAACCTTAGTACTGGAAAGTTCCTGCCAACTGCTGCCATCTACTGGCAAGCTATCCACCACCTGGTCTCGGAAAGCCTGCTCCTGCAGCGTATCCACACCTGAGTAGCCATTACCAGACTGCCACTCATCACAACCTTGAGGACCTGGGAGAGAGAGTGCTGAAAGCCTGTAGACTCCATTCTCCACTCCACCTTCCCAAACCACTTGGCCTGTTGCTTTGTCCCGGAGAGCAACAAAATGCTCATCAAACTCCACCCGTACGCCAGTCTTGCACACCTGATGCACTGACAACAGATGAAAACCAAGTGCCGGAACATACAACACCTGGGAGGAATGCTTCCCCCCTCTGCCATCGGGAACTATCTCCATCCTGCCCTCACTGTGAACTGGGATAGTGGACGTATCCCCAGTAAGAATATGACCAGAAAGCCTGCAGAGATCCTGTAAACCGGAACGGGAAGGAGTCATGTGCCTGGAAGCACCACTATCGAGAATCCACTCCCGAGTATCCGTTGCGGAGAGTCCTCCAATCTCCTCCCTGCCTGAAGAAAATGAAGCATCGGTGTCCATCACCTCCAGGTGCACAAAAGCCGGAGTCTTCATGATTGCTGAGGAGTCTTCACCCTTCTCGGTCTTCCGCTTGGGACACTGTCTCCAGTACTGGCCTTTCTCGCCACAATCATTACAGGTTCTCTCTGTCTTCAGTTTCTCGCGGTCACTAACGGACATCTTCTCAGAAGACTTCTCCGACGAAGCCTTCCCCTTGCCCGTGTTACGGTCTTTCGACCGTTGGCCAGTAAAGGCCTCCGAACCTCCATCCTGAGGAGGGTTCGTAAATCGTTCCTCCTGGTCCAGGACCATAGGCACAAGCTCCTCCCACGTGGTGCTGAGCCTGCCACTGGTAATCAACGACGAGTAGAATGCTGAGTACGAAGAGGGCAAATGTGACAGCAACGTGATGGCCATGTCCTCTGACGATATCTCCTTCCCAGCCTGAAGAACTTCCTGCTGAAGAGCCTGCAGCTTGTTAATATGCTCCCGCATCGTCGACGACTTTGCAGGGCTCATAACCCGCATCTGTACTTCCAAGGAAATCCTCTTCATGGGCGATACCCTGTTGTAAAGTGAGGCCAAATGCTGCCATATACCTCTGGCCAGCGTCATATGCTTTACATGATTAATTACCTGTGGTGTGCAGTTGAGGAAAATAAACGAACGGACCCTAGCGTTGACGCGATCCCACATCTGCGTCTGGGCCTCCCGGTCCTTTCGGGTTGACGGTAACTCCCCTTCCTCTACTTCCGGCCGTGGAACACCAACAACGACGAAATCGGCGAGATCGTAGGACTCCAGAACGGATTCCATCATCACCTTCCATATGCCGTAGTTGCTCCCGTCTAACTGACGGTCCACCGGGAACGTGGGGAGTGTCGGGATCTTCACATGTCTCTCGGCCATCTCAAACAGATCTGCCATAGCGGGGATGTACTCTGAAAAGGGTGGGTGGGTGGGAACAAAGAAGAACTGATACCTGCAAGTGGCTGTCCAGCAAATCAGCCCGCCTTCCTCTTGCTTCTCCTCTTCCCGAACAGTCCAAAACAGTCCACCAATCAGCCACAAAACAGTCCCCCTCGTGCTCACACAAATCCCAAGACCTATCTAGAGCCTAGGCTCTGATACCATGTCAGAATATGCAGCGGAGATGATGACCAAATCTGGGAACACAAGAGCAAAAACGCAGGCAGAAAAACAGCACAAGAGAGAGACAGATGTAGGCGTGTAACTCTGCTCTATATACACAAGAAGATCCCGAGATATGATACAAATGAGGTATGGGGGCTGAGGACCTATATATACTCCCCTAGAGGGCAGTCGGCCAGCATAAGAGAAGCCCACGACTGATAAAAGAAGTCCACGACTGCATGAATGCAGTCGGCCAGCTATCTGGTGCCAAAACCTGATCAAAACCAGTCGGCCAGCAGGAAGAGTGCCCACGACTGATAAACATCCAGTCGGCCAGCACTGTACTGCTCTTGGCACCCTCTGGCAGCCCTCCCAAGCCTCAGAAAAAATGGGAAAAATAGGGGAAAAATACGGAGAGTGGGGAAAAATGGGAAAACACCTCATAAGGGCGGGCACACCCACAACAAAGGCCCTGGTGTATAAAACTAGACAGGAGATGACTTCTAACACTGTTATGGTTGTTCTGGATGTTGAGCAATCTTGATGTACACTCGGATTCTCCAATCCGTATTCTTACGAACAGCCAGAGTGCCTTGGCGTTGGCTCGAACTTCATCCTTCCATGGCAGGACCAAACATATTGAGGTCCACTTTCACTTCGTTTGTGAGCTGGTTGCCGACAGTATCATTACACTGGAGTATTGTCCTTCTCAGGATAACCTTGTTGATCTCTTCACCAAATCTCTTTCTTGAGATATTTATTAAGCAGCTCCTTACCCGTATTGGAGTGGGATCCCTATGTTGGACCTGAGAGGAGGTGTTGGACATGTCATCTCTAGCCCATTTTACTCTATTTTATGCCACTTTTTATCCAGATATTTATTTGATGTAATTAGGGATTTACATGTCATCTCTATTCCATTTAACTCCATTTTATGCCACCTTTTTATCCAGATATTTATTTGATGTAATTAGGGAATTTTCCCATATTTTTCAGCTATTTTACAGCTTAGTTTTAGGCTTTTTTAGGCATTTTACCATTTGTCCAAATTAGTAGCTTTTTGCTACAGCCGAATGGTTCTATATATATGTATATAAGCATGGACATTGTTCATTCATAATTCAATTCAATATTTCAATTCTTGGCTGTCTACTTTCTCTTAGTTGATCTCTACTTGCTTCCGCTTCATATTCACGAATTCTCACATGTCATGTGTAGGCTATTCTAGAGCTATTTCCGTGAAGGGCAACAGATAAAAAACTAGATTAGAAGACAGATTGGAGCTTGTGCTGCTAGGTTTGGGGAAGGAGAACCTTGTGGAAAGGGATAGGAGGCTGTTGGCCAGATTTGGATGGAGTACTTCTCTATCAGCTGCAACATGATTATGATTTATTTGTCTTGGACCTGGCTGACAGCTGGTCGATCAGTCCATGAGGGTTTTTCCAGCCCTATAAAAGGGCACGCTTGCTCATGATTAGATTCATTCAATCCTTCTTGGATTGGGTCTTAGACTTAGGCATAGATTAGGTTTTACACCTTTTTCATGAAGGAGCCCTTGGAAGGCAGCCAAGGGCTGCAAGACTTGTACATCCTTTTTGTACCATATGAATATACTGAATACTTAGCTATCTCTCTCTCTCTCTCTCTTCTCTATCTTTTGTATTCGTTTTGCATTAGCATGTTCTAGGATGGTGTTTAGGGCTGAAAGAAGACTCCGTGAGCTTCTGCATGTAACATTGGTATCAGAGCTTCAGGCCGATTTTGAGATATTGTTGCTGCCCATGTCCCACCTACCCTTACTGCATGGCACATGGATGAAACCATCGCCCGTGTCTTGATCTTTTGGTGGTGCGGGGACCAAGTAACATTGTTTCAGCATCAGGCTCAGCAAGGCTAAACATTGATTCAGACCCAGATGAAGGTGTGCAGGTTCTAGGTATAGGAAAGTGCACAGGTACGAGGCCCAAGGAAAGGAACACAAGACATGGAAGAAATTCCCAGGAGGTTGGTTGGTGGTGTTCCACAAGACCCAAGGGAATGATAGTCTTGTGAATCGGGTGCCACTTGGGGCACACCAAGAAAGGCTTTCAGGCAACGATTCCAGGGGAGGATGATCCTCCAAGGGGTGGAGTGAGATTGTCAAACTTAATACTCAGGAAAGAAGTTTAGAGACAGTGTTTAGGGACATGCCATGAATAGAAAGGGGACAAGATGGAACATATGCAGAGATCTTCATGAGAGTTAGATTGGATTTGGAGACCGGGCCGGGTTTTCAGTGAAAAGGTTGCTAGGAAGGGAAAGATGGCAAGTTGGGGACTCCGTGAATAGACAATGGGATGATGACAGTCATCCAAGAACAGAGATTGAAATCCTGTCATCAAGTTTACCAGAGGGGGATGTCATGTGCAAGACATGTGGAGGCTATTCCAGAGCTATTTTCGTGAAGGGCAACAGATAAAGAACCTGGTTAGAAGACAGATTGGAGCTTGTGCTACAAGGTTTGGGGCAGGAGAACCTTGTGGAAAGGGACAGGAGGCTGTCGGCCAGATTTGGATGGAGTACTTATCTACCGGCTACAGCATGATTATGATTATTTGTCTTGGACTTGGTTGATAGCAGGTCGACCAGTCTATGAGGGTTTTTCTAGCCCTATAAAAGGGCTCGCTTGCTCATGATTAGATTCATTCAATCCTTCTTGGATTGGGTCTTAGACTTAGGCATAGATTAGGTTTTACACCTTTTTCATGAAGGCAGCCAAGGGCTGCAAGACTTGTACATCCTTTTTGTACCATATGAATATACTGAATACTCAGCTATCTCTCCCTCCCCCCCTCTCTCTCTCTCTCTCTCTCTCTCTCTCTCTTCTCTATCTTTTGTATGCATTTTGCATTAGCATGTTCTAGGATGGTGTTTAGGGCTGAAAGAAGACTCCTAGAGCTTTTGCATGTAACATTGGTATCAGAGCTTCAGGCTGATTTTGAGATATTTTTGCTGACCATGTCCCACCCACTCTTATTGCATGGCACATGGATGAAACCATCTCCCATGTCTTGATCTTTTGGTGGTGCGGGGACCAAGTAACATTATTTCAACATTAGGCTCAGCAAGGCTAAACATTGATTTAGTTCTAGATGAAGGTGCGCAGGTCCAAGGTATAGGAAAGTGCATAGGTACGAGGCTCAAGGAAAGGAACACAAGACATGGAAGAAATTCCCAGGAGGTTGGTTGGTGGTGTTCCACAAGACCCAAGGGAATGGTAGTCCTGTGAGTCAGGTGCCACCTGGGGCAGACCAAGAAAGGCTTTCAGGCAACGATTCCAGGGGAGGATGATCCTCCAAGGGTGGAGTGAGAGTGCCAAACTTAATACTCAGGAAAGAAGACCAGAGACAGTGTTTAGGGACATGCCATGAATAGAAAGGGGACAGGATGGAACATATGCACAGATCTTCATGAGAGTTAGATTGGATTTGGAGATCGGGCCGGGTTTTCAGTGAAAAGGTTGCTAGGAAGGGAAAGATGGCAAGTTGGGGACTCCGTGAATAGACAATGGGATGGTGACAGTCATCCAAGAACAGAGATTGAAATCCCGTCATCAAGTTTACCAGAGGGGATGTCATGTGCAAGACATGTGGAGGCTATTCCAGAGCTATTTTTGTGAAGGGGGCAACAGATAAAGAACCGGGTTAGAAGACAGATTGGAGCTTGTGCTACAAGGTTTGGGGCAGGAGAACCTTGTGGAAAGGGACAAGAGGCTGTTGGCCAGATTTGGATGGAGTACTTATCTATCGGCTACAGCATGATTATGATTTATTTGTCCTGGACTTGGTTGATAGCAGGTCGACCAGTCTATGAGGGTTTTTCCAGCCCTATAAAAGGGATGGGCACTTTCAAAGTATTGCCCCAGCTTGGTCATGGGCACTTTTGGGTGTCCTCTTGTCTTGGGTATGGAAGATTAGATTCATTCAATCCTTCTTGGATTGGGTCTTAGACTTAGGCATAGATTAGGTTTTACACCTTTTTCATGAAGGCAGCCAAGGGCTGCAAGACTTGTACATCCTTTTTGTACCATATGAATATATTGAATACTCAGCTATCTCTCCCTCCCTCTCTCTCTCTATCTCTCTCTCTTCTCTATCTTTTGTATGCATTTTGCATTAGCATGTTCTAGGATGGTGTTTAGGGTTGAAAGAAGACTCCCAGAGCTTTTGCATGTAACATTGGTATCAGAGCTTCAGGCTGATTTTGAGATATTGTTACTGACCATGTCCCACCCGCTCTTACTGCATGGCACATGGATGAAACCATCTCCCATGTCTTGATCTTTTGGTGGTGCGGGGACCAAGTAACATTGTTTCAACATCAGGCTCAGTAAGGCTAAACATTGATTTAGTCCTAGATGAAGGTGTGCATGTCCAAGGTACAGGAAAGTGCACAGGTACGAGGCTCAAGGAAAGGAACACAAGACATGGAAGAAATTCCCAGGAGGTTGGTTGGTGGTGTTCCACAAGACCCAAGGGAATGGTAATCTTGTGAGTCAGGTGCCACTTGGGGCACACCAGGAAAGGCTCTCAGGCAACGGTTCCAGGGGAGGATGATCCTGGGGTGGAGTGAGTGCCATACTTAATACCCAGGAAAGAAGACTAGAGACAGTGTTTAGGGACATGCCAGGAATAGTTAGGGAACAGGATGGAATAGATGCATAGATCTTCATGAGAGTTAGATTGGATTTGGAGACCGGGCCGGGTTTTCAGTGAAAAGATTGCCAGAAAGGGAAAGATAGCAGGTTGGGGACTCTGTGAATAGACAATGGGATGATGATAGTCATCCAAGAATAGAGATTGGAATCCCGTCATCAAGTTTAGTAGAGGGGGATGTCATGTGCAAGACATGTGCAGTGTCACGTGCATCCCGCACTTGGATGCCACGTAGACATTCTGTACAGAAGGTGCAGGACCTGGGATGGTGAACTGGTCCCATGTGAGCCCAGTCCGGGACGAGTCAGCCAGGGATCCATCTCAGTCGTCCGAGGTCAGGTGTGCATTGTCCTGCACATGAGTCCAAGGTCAGGCGTGCATTGTCCTGCACATGAAGCAGTGCCAGTCCGCGCTGTGAGTCTCCCTCTGGAATGATGTCAGATGTGCTGTGTATCTGGTTTGCAACTGGATGCCAGGCCTCTGTAGGCATGTAGTTTGCATGTAGAGATGGGGCCAGCCCATAGGGCTACCCCAGGGCAAGGTTTTGCATTGGCATATTTAGCATGGGCATGGGGGAGGTATAGAACCACCCCCAAGGGGCCAGAAGGGCCCAAGATATGGCCCACCAGCCAAGGCAAGGGCTGGAGGGGCAGTCGGCCAGCTCCAGAGCCTCTGGACAGGCAGCCGACAGAGCTTAAAGCCTTACACAGCAGGCGGCCAGGTGTAGGGGCAGTCCCCACACCCATGCGCAGCATGCCCAGCAGCCAGGGGCTGTCCCAGAAGCATGCGCAGAATGGCCAGATTATTGCCTAGTGTGAAAACATGGGTTATTAAAGTGTGAAGGTATTTTATTGAAATATTCAGTCGTGGAGCTTCCTGAAGCCAGCCGACTGGATGCAAGAGGGGGTATAAATACCCCAGCCCATAATCCCATTATTCATCTCACAATTCACCAAGAGCCTCAAGCATTCAAGGGCCAGGACAGCCAAGGGTTTGCTAAAGCTAAGGGGTGAAGGACTGAAGGTCAAGGGCAGGTTTTCCAGCCAAGAAAAGGTCAAGTACTTTGTATTTGTTTCAGATTTACATCATTCTAATAAAGCAAATACACCATCCGTGGTGGGGGCCCTACAGAGGGTAATTGGGACCCAATACTGTGTCCTTCTCCATCTCCCCCTTCTCTCTCTATTTTCTGCACATCGTCTTTCAGTTTGTGCGTTAATTCCGTCGCGAAAAGAGTGCTGTTTTCTGAGTTTTGAAGTACCGATCCTTCTCCGAAGCTTCCGCATATTACAGTGGTATCAGAGCCTACTTCAAGGACGAAGATTCAGCAAAGAAAACCAGAAAATTTTTCGCTCGTGTGGTTGGTTTTTAGATGCCGGTGGACTACCCTTTTCGGAGTGACTCCTGTCCCTCGAAGGACGGTTGGTTTTTAGCCTCCGGAAGCCTCCGGAAGTCTCCCACACAGATAGTGGATGGTCAGATTGCGTTCCGGAAAGGAACTGCATTTTCCCGCTATGGCGAGCTTTGGCGACGAGAGAGAACCAGAACCATGGGACCAGAGTGCACCAGGCAGCCCAGCGAGGGCACCCGGCTTGAGTGTACAAGACATGTTCCAGCAGATGATGCGAGCAATCGCAGACCAGACAACCAAGTTGGATGAGCAGAAGGCGCGGATTTTGGCTCTGGAGGAGCGTTCTCGCTCTCCAGCGTCGCGTTTTCCATCTCCTCCTCCCTCTCCTTCCGTACCCCAGATACCAGATCCTCGTCACAGGGACCCTCTCGAGGGGTCACAGCCGCAGCCAAGCTCCTTGCTTGAGATGCAGTTGCGCGCATTGGGGATTCGACAACGAGAAGACGAAGCCATGCGATGAGTGGAACACGAGCGTTACCTCCGAGCTTTGGACGCCAGATTGACACCGGCGGCACCCTCGAATCATTTTCCCGAGAAAATGAACTTCAGTAAGTATAATGGTAAACTCGATCCCACTACTCTGTATTCATGGTTACATCAATTTGAAGCTTACTTTGCCGCAGTTAGGAAATCAGATATTGACAAAGTGATCTTAGCCGGTTGGTATTTGGAAGGTGAGGCCATTCCTTGGTGGACTCAGTGGGCTCATGCCCACACCAGATCAGGTATGGCAGCTTATGGGTGGGACGAGTTCGTCCGTGACCTTAAGCAGCGGTTTTTACCGCCCCACTACCTTGAGCGACTCGAAGACGAGTTCAGGGGTGCGCGTCAGAATGCGCAACCAGTCCTTCAGTTTGCCAATAGAATTTCGACCTTGTGTCTACAATTAGGCTTATCTGATGCGGACAAGAAGGGGCAGTTTTTGTATGGCCTGGACACGCACATCCAATGGGAGGTGCGTATGTTTAGACCAGCCACCTTTGAGGACGCACTCTCGCTTGCGCAGACTGCAGAAATGAAACACAATGGTGGCAAGCCCAAGACTTCCCAGCCGGCTTCTCCCAAGGCTAACGCCTCGGGGGGCAAAAGCCAGAACCAGACAGGGTCTTCCCCAGGACAGAGCCCGGGAGCCTCTGGCTCCAAGAACTCGAACAATGCGTCTAAGCTTACTCCAGACCAGAAAGCGGAGGCAGGCAAGACAGGTGGCAAGTTGAGTACTGAGGAGCTTGCTCAGTACAGGAAGGAGGGTAGATGTTACTTTTGTCACACAAAAGGACATACTTCTCGGGATTGTCCGAAGAAGCCTCCAAAGGCCGCCGCCGCCTCCACAGCTTCCGTGGTGAGCACAGCTCCCACACAGACCCCAGTGGCTACCCCTAGTTCTTCAACCCCCGGTGCTTCAGTTGGAGCAATTATTAGCCGGGAGCTCGAAGATAAGCAGAAGGGCGCCCATGACCAGGAGTATGAGCGCAACGAATTGCTCAAGTCCTTTGGCTACATAGGTGGCCAGAGAGTCGTTGTCTTGTTTGACAGCGGCAGCACGGAGGATGTGATCACGGAAGAGGCCGCTAGGCGTGCCCGCTTCGAGCTAACTCCGGTGGACAAACAAGTTGAGGGTTTTAGCACAGGTATGACAACGAGCGTCAAGTATGAAGCTCTAGGTGCTAAATTAGTGATTCAGGGCATAGAGTTTGTGCGTGACTTTATGGTTGCCCCTCTTGTAGGAGCAGACATAATTTTGGGTATCCAGTGGTTTCACAAGTTTCTTCCTGATGTCAAGTGGGACAAGCACACGTTCCAGATCGATCGGAATGTGTCAAACACCCCGGTGACCATTAAGTGTGAGCCAGGTATTCCAAACTTTCCGCTCATACGCCACTTGCAGGCTAAGCGAGCAGTCAGGAAAGGCGCACAGTGTGCGATGATTTACATCCAGACAGCCCAGACGGTGGCCAGTGCTTCCGAGAAGTACTCGGTTCTCCATGAAAAGTTCCAGAAGATTTTTCTTCGGGACAGTCTCCCTCCCCAGCTTCCCCCGTCCAGACCGGAGGATCACAAGATTGACCTCCTCCCAGGCTCGGAACCCCCGAGCAAGTTTCCGTATCGCCTTTCTAAGGCAATGGAATCGGAGTTGGACCGCCAACTCCAAGAATTGTTGCAAGCTGGCTTCATCCGCCCCAGCGTGTCGCCGTTTGCAGCACCGATCTTATTTGTCAAGAAGAAAGATGGGTCTTCTCGGTTGTGTGTCGATTATCGTGCACTCAACAAGCTGACTATCAAAAGCAGATTCCCGATGCCTCGAATTGACTATATTCTCGAGAGGCTGAATGGAGCTAAGGTGTTCTCTAAATTGGATTTAAAGAGTGGGTACCACCAGGTTCGGATTGTTGAGGGGGACATCCCCAAGACAGCCTTCCGTACAGAACGGGCCCACTATGAATTTGTGGTCATGCCATTTGGTTTGACGAACGCCCCAGCCACATTTAACCGCATGATGATGCGTATTTTTCGGGAGTTGATTGGCGTGTGTGTGTTCATATTTCTGGACGACATACTCATATTTTCAGCTACAGTTGAGTAGCATGACATTGATGTGGAGAAAGTCCTTAAGTTGCTGGAAAGCAACAAGCTCTATGTCAATGAAAAGAAGTCAGAATTTTATCTGTTCCAGGTACATTACTTGGGATATATAATCAGTGCCGAAGGCATTCGACTTGATCCGGCTAAAGTGGCCGAGATTGTTAACTGGAAAGTACCTCAGACTGCTTATGACATTAGATCATTTGTGGGTATATGCCAGGCATATTCCACCCACATTGACAAGTTTTCTGATCTCTCGGCAGACCTCACCGATCTGCTAAAGGGAGTGAAAACAAGGAGGCAAAAGATTCGAATGACTCCACGAGCGTTGGAGGCATTCCAGAACCTCAAGGTGGCTTTGTCTGAAGCGCCTTGTTTAGCCCTTGCCTCGTGGGACGAACCATTTCAGGTGATCACCGATGCGAGTAACATCGCAATTGGAGGTGTATTACAATAGAATGGTCATCCAGTAGCTTACATGTCTCGTAAGTTACTGCCCGCCGAAAAGAATTACTCAGTCTATGATCGTGAACTCCTAGCAGTCATTCAGGCCTTGAAACATTGGAAACATTTCCTGTATGGCCGTGACTTCGAGGTCCGCACTGACCATCAGGCATTGCGTTGGATTCAGACGATGCCAAGTGCACAGTGGAGTGTTCGACAACACGGCTGGAGTCAGATATTCCAGCAGTTTGGTGGCATGATTGAGTACCTTCCAGGAAAGGCCAATCCAGTGGCCGATGCTTTGAGCAGGAAGGGACAAGTATCTGCGATTCAGACCACTAGACTTGACCTTGTTGGTACAGGACTAGATGACATGAAGCACACGTACGCGGATTCTGAGGAATTCGGTACGCAGTGGGAACAGGCATTGGATGCCACAGGACCATGCCATTTTCTGATACGCGATGGTTGGCTTTACTACAAAGGCCGACTGTGTGTCATGAAATCATTCCGGGCAGCTCTTCTCCATGATGCCCATGACGCCATTACAAGTGGTCATAGGGGCATGAATTCGACTCTGGAGAAATTAGAACGGCAATACTATTGGCCAAAGATGAGGCGTGATGTGTTTACTTATGTACAACGCTGTGACATTTGTCAAAAGGTGAAAGCTCCTCGTGGAAAGAAGATAGGGTTGTTACAGCCTTTGCCAATTCCTGAGGGTCCTTTCCAAGACATTTCGATGGACTTTGTCACAAATCTGCCTCCCAGTCCGAGTAAGCGTAATACACAGTGTTTGACTATTGTTGACAGGTTCAGCAAATTTGTGATGCTTATTCCTTGCAGGGCCAATGTGACCGCCGAGGATGTCGCCCAGCTATTCATTCGGCATTGGTACCCGATTGGTGGGATTCCTAGGACCATAGTGTCAGACCGAGATGCCAAGTTTACCAGTCATTTTTGGAGGGCATTGTTTGATAATTTTGGTACTAAGTTGAATTTTGTTGAATTTTTCCAGTGCATTCCACCCACAGACAGATGGCCAGACAGAGATATACAACCAGTTGGCCTTTGATGTGCTGAAGTGTTATGTCCACGACCAGCAAGGTAAGTGGGAATCGTTTTTGCCTTTAGTTCAAGCTGTTTTGAATGACTCTTTTTCTTCAGCTATTGGCAGGACTCCATATGAGGCAGCGTTTGGAAGGCCTTTCCAGTCGTTGTTAACCAGGACGTCGTCTTCAGTACCGGAGGCGAACAGAGTGACGGAGTCTTACCAGGAGATCCTAGAGTCCGTCAAAGACAGATTGGCTAAAGCGCAAGAGGCCTACACTCGACAGGCCAATAAAGACCGAAGGGACATGAAGTTTTCGGAAGGAGATTGGGTATATCTTCGGATTATGAAGCAAAGATTAAAGCAGGTGGGCAAGCGATGCCCAAAGTTGTCTTTCAGGAGCTTCGGACCATTCCCCATCCGGAAAAAGATTAATGAGGTGTCTATGCAGTTAAAGCTACCTCCGAGTTGGACTATGCACGATGTATTTCATGTCAGTTGGTTAAAGCCATATGCAGGTCCACCCCCTTCAGAGGTCAAAGACGAAGCGGAACTAGACATCATTGATGAAGCAGAAGTTATGGTTCCAGAACAGATTCTTCTGCACCGTTTCAAGCATGGCTCAGGCCGAAGACTACGACAGTTCCTCACGAAGTTTCAAGACCGAGGAACTCATGAAGCGGTATGGCTCGACAAGGAATTTTTCGAAGACTATCCGGCTTTATTGACGGATTATTTGGAGGCTATGCAGCTTCCGTCAAGTTAAGCAGAAGGGGATGTCACGTGCATCCCGCACTTGGATGCCACGTAGACATTCTGTACAGAAGGTGCAGGACCTGGGATGGTGAACTGGTCCCATGTGAGCCCAGTCCGGGACGAGTCAGCCAGGGATCCATCTCAGTCGTCCGAGGTCAGGTGTGCATTGTCCTGCACATGAGTCCAAGGTCAGGCGTGCATTGTCCTGCACATGAAGCAGTGCCAGTCCGCGCTGTGAGTCTCCCTCTGGAATGATGTCAGATGTGCTGTGTATCTGGTTTGCAACTGGATGCCAGGCCTCTGTAGGCATGTAGTTTGCATGTAGAGATGGGGCCAGCCCATAGGGCTACCCCAGGGCAAGGTTTTGCATTGGCATATTTAGCATGGGCATGGGGGAGGTATAGAACCACCCCCAAGGGGCCAGAAGGGCCCAAGATATGGCCCACCAGCCAAGGCAAGGGCTGGAGGGGCAGTCGGCCAGCTCCAGAGCCTCTGGACAGGCAGCCGACAGAGCTTAAAGCCTTACACAGCAGGCGGCCAGGTGTAGGGGCAGTCCCCACACCCATGCGCAGCATGCCCAGCAGCCAGGGGCTGTCCCAGAAGCATGCGCAGAATGGCCAGATTATTGCCTAGTGTGAAAACATGGGTTATTAAAGTGTGAAGGTATTTTATTGAAATATTCAGTCGTGGAGCTTCCTGAAGCCAGCCGACTGGATGCAAGAGGGGGTATAAATACCCCAGCCCATAATCCCATTATTCATCTCACAATTCACCAAGAGCCTCAAGCATTCAAGGGCCAGGACAGCCAAGGGTTTGCTAAAGCTAAGGGGTGAAGGACTGAAGGTCAAGGGCAGGTTTTCCAGCCAAGAAAAGGTCAAGTACTTTGTATTTGTTTCAGATTTACATCATTCTAATAAAGCAAATACACCATCCGTGGTGGGGGCCCTACAGAGGGTAATTGGGACCCAATACTGTGTCCTTCTCCATCTCCCCCTTCTCTCTCTATTTTCTGCACATCGTCTTTCAGTTTGTGCGTTAATTCCGTCGCGAAAAGAGTGCTGTTTTCTGAGTTTTGAAGTACCGATCCTTCTCCGAAGCTTCCGCATATTACATGCAGGCTATTCCAGAGCTATTTGTGTGAAGGGCAACAGATAAAGAACTAGATTAGAAGACAGATTGGAGCTTGTGCTGCGAGGTTTGGGGCAAGAGAACCTTGTGGAAAGGGACTTGAGGCTGTTAGCCAGATTTGGATGGAGTACTTCTTTGTCGGCTGCAGCATGATAATGATTTATTTGTCCTGGACCTAGCCAACAGCAGGTCGGCCAGTCCATGAGAGTTTTTCCAGCCCTATAAAAGGGCTCGCTTGCTCATGATTAGATTAATTCAATCCTTCTTGGATTGGGTCTTAGACTTAGGCATATATTAGGTTTACACCTTTTTCATGAAGTCAACCAAGGGCTGCAAGACTTCTACATCCTTTTTGTACCATATGATTATATTGAATACTGAGCTCTCTCTCTCTCTCTCTCTCTCTCTGCTCTATCTTCCGTATGCATTTTGCATCAGCATGTTCCAGGATGGTGTTTACAGTTTAGGGCTGAAAGAAGACTCCCAGAGCTTCTGCATGTAACATCATGTGCATCTTGCCTTAGCACTCCATCCACATCCCCACCCCCCTTTATATTGTTTGTATATGGGCTCCACCGCTCCATGATAATTCACAGTTGTATCCAGACACATGCACACTTTTTCTTTTCTTTCTTTTCTTCCGATGACCGGAAGAACACAGGCCGACTTTGGCCTCTCATAGACGTTAATATATCTTTCTCTCTCTCTCTCTCTCTCTCTCTCTCTCTCTCTCTCTGCTCTATCTTCTGTATGCATTTTGCGTCAGTTGATAGAGGCCTCGGACCAGCGACAGCTTGGCAGACTACTACTAGAGCTTCATAGTTCTTGAGAGATACTCCTCCAGACACCCGCTCCCTCTAGGGGTGGGAGACAGTCCCAGCTCAGATTTCTTCCAGAGAGCTATGCCAGTGCTAGCTGATGTACCACGTGGGGTGACCACACAGAGAGTAGAGGAATTGAGAGCCAAGAGGAGACCTATACAGATCGGACATAGAGCACCCCGACTCTGTCACCGAGAGATAGCAGCTATCCGAATGAGACATCAGATGGAGACACAGGAGAGGCTAGCTCGCTTTCATTCAGACTCAGGGTACATGTTCACCCCATTCACAGCCTCAGCATCGGCGATGTATGATATCTTATATCCCTCTTATGGCATTGGATGGAGTTAGACATAGATCTGCATAGCATGCTTATACTACCCCTTCAGCGTATGCCTTAGCACTCCATCCACATTCCCACCCCCCTTTATATTGTTTGTATATGGGCTCCACCGCTCCATGATGATTCACAGTTGTATCCAGACACATGCACACTTTTTCTTTTCTTTCTTTTCTTCCGATGACCGGAAGAACATAGTTGTATTATTTTTTGTCTCATAGGCCGACTTTGGCCTCTCGTAGACGTTAATATATCTTTCTTTCTTTCTCTCTCTCTCTCTCTCTGCTCTATCTTCTGTATGCATTTTGCATCAGCATGTTCTAGGATGGTGTTTACAGTTTTGGGCTGAAAGAAGACTCCCAGAGCTTCTGCATGTAACATCATAGTAGGTACAGATCATGGACTTTTGGTAGTTGTCAGAGAGCTATTTGGTTGCTTGGAAGAAAGCATGGTCCACTAGCGTCAATTTCTACAAGAGCATAGTGGCACCATATAGGATAGAGGGAGTGAGGAGAGTATCGAGCTATGGGAGAGCTAGTTGGCGAGTTGCCTACAAGAGTCCAAGCAAGAAAGGTAGCACATACGATGGTAAGTCCATCCACATATGAAGCTCAACAGGAGGGAGTGTCTGAGGATGCCGGAAAGCTTTCAAGGAAGGAAGTGGTATCGAAGACAGAGTCCCCAAGAAAGGAGCTTATTCACGAAGATGAGCCCAAGGAGGAGACACTACCATGCTTGAAGGTGATCTAGACAGATTGATAACAACTCATCCCAGAGTCCATTCTAGTGTATGAGGACAAAGAGGAGTCATCAAGTGAACTTCAGATTTTTCACTCCAAATCCTTTGAGGAGGAGGGTTAGATGAGCGATTCCATAGTGACATCTACCATGCTAGCTGAGCATCTAGAGGCATAGGGGCTAGTTCCAGTGCCCACAATTCTTGAGGCGGCAGTGGGGCGGAGACATCGTTGGAGATAGTAGGTGCAATAGCCATGCTATTGGAGTTCGGACGGGTGTGTGGGGTAGAGAGCGAGCTCGCTAGAAGATCCGTCCCGGGTGGAGCATTGGTTGCATCTGTGCTCCAAGTTAAGCAAATGGGGATGTCACATGCACACTCTCCCGAATGTTATGTGGACATGCTTCTATCCGTTGGCCACCTCAGAGTTCAAGTACGTGACCGAATTTATGTGTTTGTAAGGGCTATCGTGCTGGATATTTGTAATATCGCCCAAGGGCCCAATGAGCAGCTCAATGTGGACAGACTTATTGGGTTATTGTGTGAACACACTTAGTTGGGCATTATTATTACGGTTGGTAGATTTGGTAGCCAACTCACCAACACAAGACATTCTAAAGGGTGAATTTGGGCATGTTCTTGGATTCATCTAGGTATATAATTCAGCCGTATTATTGGACATGCAGATTTCACATTGTGAAGTTTTCGTTCGAGTTGCGACCAGTTGATATTGTGCTAATTCTTTCTATCTTTAGCGGTGCATTTGCCCTATCAACTACTTATTTGCTGTACTAATTCTTTCTATTTACTTCCCTTAGTGCTAGGCTTCATTATGGCTGAGTCTGCCCTACATCTCCGGAGGTTTGACAGAAACTCCGTACGAAGGGCTTTGTGTGAATATATGCTCTTATTTTCTGACCGGGGGCTTGCAGGCTTCTGTACTGCTGCTGGTCGCATCCTTCTGTGGCTACTGAGGGCTGGTCGACTGTTGTAAACAGCCCCTCATGGCTAGTCGACTTGTCCTGTGAGCTAGACAAGAGGAAGGTGAAGATATAGGGTTGTTTTGGGTTGATGTGGGAGTGCTATGGGCTGTCCATAGTTGTCTTGCATGTGCTTGATGCCGGAAGTACCTTCTTGTGTTGAGGATTGTCAACAAAATTCTGCATATGTATTTGTTTTGCTTTCATATTGTATTGGAAGAGACAGGTGCTAGTTGTATCTTGAAGCAGACTCATTTTTGGTAATCTAATCATAAGGGGGGGGGGTGTCAGCCCATCTTCTGGCCCCTAGTGTGTCGTATTGTGTAGATTTGTCATCTTCCTTTGTCTGGCATACTTATGTGTATTTACAGTTTTCATGATTGATTAGATTTCCGTGTTAAGTTGCCCTTCCATTTACAATGGTAGGTTAGGTCATCTCTCTCTATTGTGTATTGAGCATGGAGGAGGAGTTTGTGTGTGTAGAGAGAGAGAGAGAGAGAGAGAGAGAGAGAAGATACAAATACATAGTATTGGGTCCCGAATACCCTTTGAAGGGCCCCCACCACGTATTGTGTATTTGCTTTATTGAATGAGTAGAATGTCACGTGCTTCCCACACTTGTATGCCACGTGGACATATCTGAACAAGAAGGTGTAGGACCTGGAGTGGAAAACTGGTCCCATGTGAGCCAAGTCAAGGACGAGTCAGCCAGGGTTCCACTCTATGCGTCCGAGGTCAGGTGTGCATTGTCTTGCACATGATGCAGTGCCAGTCCGTGCTGTGAGTCTCCCTCTGGAATGATGTCAGATGCTTTGTGTATCTGGTTTGCAACTAGGTGCCAAACTTCTGTAGGCATGTAGGTTTGCATGTAGAGATGGGGCCAGTCCATAGGGCTACCCCAAGGCTAAGATTTGCACTCTTAGTGTGGGAATGGGGGAGGTGTAGAACCACCCCCAAGGGGCCAGGAGGGCCCAGGCTGTGCTCACCAGCCATGGCTTGGGCTGGAAGGGGCTGTTTGTCACGACCCTGTGTTTTTCTCTGGACAAGATGCAGATGTGCACGGGGACATGGTGGACAGTGTGAATGGCATCAGGTTGGAGTAAAAAAAAAGCCTTTCATTAAAGAAAACGTGGCCCATAAGCTATTTTGGGGCCACGTGTGAGCTTTTTGGTAAAAAAGGGGAGCTGGCAGGCAAAAGAGGCGCCTATCCCTAGATGAGAGGCATGTGCTTTTTGGGGTGGCTGGGTAGAACTGGACTGCATGCTGGCTGCGCACAGGGGATTGCTTGCAGGTCTGTACGACTGTACGGACAGCTGGACGGACAGGACAGAAAACAGGCGCATACAGGCTGCTGTGCGTGGAGAGTTTTCTGAAAAACAGGCGCATACAGGCAGGGGCTGCAGGGCTGCGTTTCTTGCAGGCGGCTGCAGGACTGCAGGCGCACAGAACTGGGTGTGCCCTCTCTCTTTCCCATGCCAACAAGCGGGCTGGACTGCAGATTCGCTGGCTGGCTGCGTTGCTGTCCATACAGGCAGAGTTGGACACAGATGCATGAACTGCAGGAGCAAGTCAGCAGCGTGCAAGAGAGGACAGTTGGGCAGTGGCTGATCTGAGCGTGGGACTCTCCCCCTTCCTAGTGAAAAGCTGCGCAGGTAAGCAGGGCTTGAGATGCTCTCTTGGAAAGAGGGGACTGCAGGAGAAACAAGGGCGTACTTGTGGGGACAGTCAGTACCGCTTTCTCTCTTTCTCTCTCTCTCTCTCCCTCTTCCTCTGCTGAAAAGTAGACAGGAGCTGGTTTCTCAGGATATAAAGGTGAACAAGGGCTGGATATTCATGAACATAGACATCTCATCGATGGCGTTCATCTGATGGAACTTTCAGTTTCTCTTTGCTTGGGATTCGGGACTGTTTTAGGACAGTTTATGGGCTGATTTTGTTTGGTAGCAAATTCAGCTATGTGCTTGGGTCTTTGGCTGCAAGTACAAGGTTATTTGGTTATGTTTCTTGGCATGGGAGTGAAGCAAGCTCGCATGGCTGCGTGCTCATGGAGCAGATTGTTTTTCTCTTGCTAGAAAGGAACAGTGGGACCTACAGATATGGGCATCTCTATGTTGCCAGATGTTTCATGAGGGAACAGGTAACTAGATGTATGGAAACAGGACAGTAGTTTCAAAGGGAAACAGGCCTAAGGGTTTCATATGGAAACAGGTTGTAGGTTTTCTCGAAGAGACATGTTTTTGGGTTTCTCCAGGAGATAGGTCACATGCAGGCAGAAGGTACAGGAGTGGACACATGTTTGGTACAGCCTTGCTACTGATAGGACAAGGGACAGGGAATCCATGACAGAGATGGATAGTACCCTTGGATGGTAGAGAGGGTTTGTACAGGTGTGTCAACTGTATGGTATGCTGTGCTGTGATACGAGTTCTCTTCTGAGAGACAGTTTGGGAGTCTGTGTTGTGATGCAGGAGCACTGGATGTGTCAGGGTGTGATGCTGTTCATAGTGTGAGAGGCTATGGATGGTTGTGGCAGCCTTGATCATGGGAGAAAGCTTCTGTATGCAGACTCAATGTGAGAAGAGTCTTTCGATATGAACAATGGCTGGACTTGTTTGTGGATGCTGTGTGGAAAAGAAGCCAGATGCAGGTTCTTTGCAGGCTTCAGGAGTTCTACTGGGAAGGCTGAATTACCACCATTCGCAGTTTGGCCACAGCAGTTTTGCATGGTGTGAAAACACTAAATGGTACTTTTCCCCAAGACCTAGTCATGAGGCTATTTTATAGGTGGCCGACTGTAAGCTTCTAGGAGTATATATACTCCAGCCAAGAAAACGATTCATTCATCTCATAATTCACAAAGGATTTCTACCTTCCAAGGGCCAGGATAGCCAAGGGGAAGCGCCAGTCAAGGTGAACATTGAAGTCAAGATTTCAGTCTTTATTTTGCTGATTTGCATCATTCTAATAAAGCAAATACACCATTCGTGGTGGGGGCTCTACAGAGGATATTTGGGACCCAATACTGTGTCTTCTTCTCCCTCTCTCTCTCTCTCTCTCTCTCTCTCTCTCTCTCTCTCTCTCTCTCTTTTCTGCACATCTACTTCAGTTTTGTGCGTTATATTCGTTGTGAAAGATTGCTAAATTCTGAGCATTGAAGTTACTGATTCCATAGTCACATGGGACGCCCGTCCCGGGCCTTAGGGATGGGGTAATGTCATCCTGGCCTTCCTTTCACACGGGGATGCGTCCCTCTACAGGGGGGACGTCCCATGTGCCATCCCTCACAAGGGGTCCCCTATCAGGGGGGACGGGGCGGTGTTTGGGGACGTGAAGAAATTTTTGGAAGGCTTTGTCTCTTAGGTTTTAAGTTTTAAGTTTTAATGTTAAAAAAAAAGCCTATCTAAAGGCTGAAGTGCGAAGTTTGCTGAGTGATCTTTGCTCTCCTCCATCTTTGCTGTGCACACTTGCACTTCTCCATCTCTCCTCTGGAGTGTACACAGTGCACAATGCACAAGTTCTTGAGGCTTGAGCGTGCCAAAGCTCCATCTAAGCTGCCATCAGCCTTCAATGGCCTCTTCCTCACGAGGACCAGCAGCCCGTGTTGGGGGCAAGGGTTCAGGTTGGTCTTCGTGGGAGGAGGTGAATGCCCACATACATGTCCGGTCCCCGTCCCCGTCCCCGTCCCACCCCCCCATCCCCGTTCCCTGCCTCCAGGCGTTCCCCATACCCAAACCCTTCCTCATCCCCGTTCCCATCTCCCGACCCATGTGACTATGATTGATTCGCCCCCGACGCTTCTGCATGGTACATTGGTATCAGAGCCTTCTTCAAGTGTGAAGATTCAACTGGAAAAACCAGGAAAAAAAAAGAAAGATTTTTTTTTAAAAAAAATCGCTTGTGTGGTTGGTTTCTAGACTCCAATGGACCACTCCTTTTCGGTGTGACTCTTGTCCCTTGAAGGACAGTTGGTTTTCAGCCTCCGGAAGTCTCCCACACAGTGGATGGTCAGATTGCGCTCCGGAAAAGAAGTGCTTTTTCCTACTATGGTGAGCTACGATGAAGAGAGAGAACGACAACCTTGGGACCAATGTGCACCAGGCAGTCCATCTAGGACATCAGGCACATGAGTGTATCGGAGATGTTCCAATAGATGATGCGAGCAATCACAGAATAGGGTACCAAATTGGAAGAGTAGAAGGCGCAGATCTTGCCCTGGAAGAGCGCACCCGTTCTCCAACTCTTTTTCCGTCTCCTCCTCCCTCTCCTTCTTCTGTTCCCAAATTCCAAATCCTCTACAAAATGACCCTTTTGAAGGGTCACGACCGCAGCCGAGTTCTATGCTCGAGGTGTAGATGCGTGCATTGGAGATTCGATAGATGGAAGATCGTGTGGTAGTAGCCCGTGCTGTTGCACAAGACGACACTAGGCGATGCATGGAACATGAAAGATACCTTGCGGCTTTGTACGATTTCTCGAGAAAATGAACTTTAGTAAGTATAATGGTAAACTCGACCCCACAACTTTGTATTCCTGGTTGCATTAGTTTGAAGCATATTTGCCGCAATTAGAAAAAGTGATACTGACAGAGTGATCTTGGCTAGTTTGTATTTGGAAGGTGAGGCCATTCCTTGGTGGACCCAGTGGGCTCATGCCCACACTAGATTAGGTATGGCAACTTATGTTTGGGATGAGTTCGTCCTCGACCTTAAGCGGCGGTTTCTACCGCCCCATTACCTTGAGCGACTCGAAGACGAGTTTAGGGGAGCGTGTCAAAATGTGCAACCAGTTCTTCAGTTTGCCAAAGATTTCAAACTTATGTTGGGCTTATCTGACAAGGACAAGAAAGGGCAGTTCCTTTATGGCTTGGACACGTAAATCCAATGGGAGGTGCGTATGTTTAGGCCAGCCACCTTCGTAGACGCACTCTTGCTTGCGTAGTGTTGAAATGAAGCGTAATGGCGGAAAACCCAAGACTTCCTAGCCTGCCACTCTCGAGGCAACTGCCTCAGGGAGAAAAGGCTAGAACCAGACGGGGTCTTCCCCAAGACAGAGCACGGGAGCCTCTGGCTCCAAGAACTCGACCAATGCGCCCAAGCTTACTCCAACCCAGAAAGCTCACTTAACTTCGACGACTATCCGGCTTTATTGACGGACTATTTGGAGGCTATGCAGCTTCCGTCAAGTTAAGCAGAAGGGGTTGTCACGCGCATCTCACACTTGGATGCCACGTGGACATATCTGACCAAGAAGGTGTAGGACCTGGAGTGGAAAACTGGTCCCATGTGAGCCCAGTCCGAGACGAGTGAACCAGGGTTGCACTCTATGCGTCCAAGGTCAGGAGTGCATTGTCTTGCACATGATGCAATGCTAGTCCGTGCTGTGAGTCTCCCTCTGGAATGATGTTAGATGCTCTATGTATCTGGTTTGCGACTACATGCCAAACTTCTATAGGCATGTAGGTTTGCAATGTAGAGATGGGGCTAGCCCATAGGGCTACCCTAGGGCTAAGATTTGCACTCTTAGTGTGGGCATGGGGGAGGTGTAGAACGACCCCCAAGGGGCCAAGAGGGCCTAGGCTATGCCCACCAGCCATGGCTTGGGCTGGAAGGGGCTGTTAGCCAGCCCTAGGGCCTTTGGACAGCCAGCCGATTGGGCCGTAAGCCCTAGAATGGCTGTCGGCCAGATGTGGGACAGCCCACACAGGCTGCCCAGTAGTACCCAATAGTAGCAGCCTGGGCACTGTATTTGTCCCATGCGCAGTTTGGCCAGCAGCTTTGCATGGTGTGAAAATATTAAATGGTACTTTTCCCCTAGACCTAGTCGTGAGGCTATTTTATAGCTGGCCCACTGGAAGCTTCTAGGAGTATATATACTCCAACCAAGAAAACGATTCATTCATCTTATAATTCACAAAGGATTGCTGCCTTCAAAGGGCCAGGACAGCCAAGGGGAAGCGCCAGTCAAGGTGAACATTGAAGGACAAGATTTCAGTCTTTATTTTGCTGATTTGCATCATTCTAATAAAGCAAATACACCATTCGTGGTGGAGAAATAATTCTTTGTATCCTTTGTAATAATTATACTTTCTTCTATGTTTTTCATATTTTCCTTTGAATTTAGATAAGCAAGAAAATCCATTAATTTGGATAGATTCGTGCATAGGACCTGGCTACTGGTGACTGGCCATAGGTCATGGTGGGTCCATGCATTGGGCTAGAACATGGATAGTGCACACTTCCACCTATATGACCTAAATTGGGCGCCTATGGCCGGAACTCAAGCATACCAGGGTCAAGCTCGCACACAGAAAAAGGATTGATGCCTGGGAGTGTGGGCTAGATCCGCCAGAACAGATAGTTACAACCGATAAGATGGCATGCCAAAATAAAGTCTATGTTAGAGTGATTGCTTGATTTTCATTTTATATGAGTTAGATGCATCAGATTGAAAAACCATTACTGTTTTGTGAATGTGGACGGAAAGAGCTTTCATTTGACTTCTATATTGGGAAGTCCCTAAAATCTAGGGTTGGCCCTAAAAATAGGGATCTCGGTTTGTCCGAAGAAGGCTAACCCTAAAAAATAGAGATTTCCTAAAATTTAGGAATCACATACTATATTTAGTAATTTTTGCATCCTAACTGTGCTTGCTAAATTTGGAGGTTTCTATTTTTTTTTTTGGTAGTTGACACCTCACCACAAAAAGTTCTAGAAGAATGGACAAGTGTCCCAGCACTTGTCGCTTGAGCTCCAAGTGTTCTAGAAGAATGGACAAGTGTCCCAACACTTGTCACGTGAGTTTCCAAGTGTCCCTCCACTTGTCCCACCCTCTAACATGTGGCTGGACACTTGTCTTTTTCAGCCTTACTTTCCCTCTTAAGTCTTGAAGCTCTCTTTTCCTATAGATACAACCCTTTTTCTCTCATTCTACACACAACTCCCTTGCTGTAAATCAGTCCCTACTCACCCTAAAGCAGCCCACACCACTTGGGTACAACTCCTACCTCTCCATCAAGGCTTCCACATGATGTAACTACTCCATCTTCCACTTTTTCCCATGCTGTCCATTATTGCAGCAAGTCTGTAAATGAGGTTTCAACTCTCTTATTACTCCAATTTCAGCTTTATAAAGTCTCTTTTCCCTTTATCTTTGGATCAAGTACAATGTTGCAGCCATTGTACAGCTCTACATCAACAAGAAGGCTGATTACTCTCTCCCATTCGGGCTTTTCACTATCTATGTATTATAAGAAAATGCATTTGCATACTTGCTTGTTTTTGTATGTTCATTAGCATAGACTTTTGCATGGTTTGTGAGAGTGAAGATTACCTCTTCTTTACTCTCAGGTTGATTGTAATTGAACTCAATCCTAAAGTACTTGATTGAGTAGAAATAAACTCCCATCCTGGGGGGTTGCCCATCTTCAACCCTCAATGTGGCTCCATCACATGTCTCTCATTTTTACTTCCAATATGTATTACTATCTTATGCACATGTGTTGTAACTAATTTTAGCATTGAGTTATTTGGAGTTAGTTTTGTTATTAATGTATTTTAAGTGTGGAATAACCATCGAAAATAATCGAGAATATTAATTGTTAAGCATACCACGTTATACGGGGCGCTTACAGTGGTATCAGAGCTTTGGCGTGATCCTATACCCCCTACACTGGTAGCGCTTGCAATTAGTATTTTCTTTAGTTACGTGTGTAGTGTGACTTTACTCTTTGCATTTGCTTGTTTTCATAATCATACTCATCCACATGGAGACTCAAGCTACCCACGAAAACCATGTGGGAGAGTAGAGCACTCTTTTGAAAGCAATAGAAAACCTTTGGGAAGAAAATCAATTAATTCGTCAGCAACTCTCAAATATGGAGGCTACTAAGAAGAATAGTGTGAAGAAGGAAAGAGGCCGATCAGTCTCAAAACAATCAAAGAGGCGTCATCAGAGTTCTTCTTCATCAAGAACATTTTCTTCTTCATCAGATGGGATGGATGAAGCTATCAAAGGCAGTCTCATCAACATCCTCGCAAACATCGTCAATCACCATCTTCTTCTCCATCTTCCTCTTTGACTTCTTCAGCATCAAGTTCTGGGCATAGAAGAAGGCAATCAAAGAAGACCAAATCTTATCCTAGCTTGAAAAGAAGATCAAATTCAGTACGTGTGATGGTTCTCGTAACATCGATCTTCTTCTTAAGTTTATTCACCAATTTCAAATTTTATATGGTCGTGATAACTATAAAGAAAAAGAAAAGATCAAGTTTGGAGCTCTTCATTTGACCGACTTAGCTCACACTTGATGGACGGGGTTGGAATGCGACCATGCTGCCCCAAAATCTTGGAGGTCTTTTATTCCAATGTTGAAGGCCCAGTTTCTTCCTGTTCATTTCAAAAGAGATGTGAAGATGGAGTGGGATCGTTTTTGGTCTCTTGATGATTATATGAAGAGATTTTGGGAGCTACTCTTGAAGGTTCAACACTTCAAGAAAATCAGCAACACGGAAAAGATGAGGAAGTTCCAAGGTGGCCTACACTTCAGACTTGAGAACTCATAGACCATGCAGAGACATAGGAAATGGAGCATGGCAACAACACGGTGCTTCAAAAGAATGAAAGAAGAGGTCTTTTGACAAGGAGGATAATTCAGCCACTAAAGAAGGGGGAAAACAACAGCAAAGGCAGCCACCAACGTAAAAGAAGATGAGGCCTTATGGACCTTCCAATGCCCCTCAATTCCGCTCCAATATGTATTTCCAAACAAAGCAGATCTTTGAAGAAGAAAAGAAATGCTACATGAAAGAAGGGAAGTGCTTCAAGTGTGGACAGCATGGTCACATCTCCAAACACTGTCCCAACAAAGGACAAAACAAACCCTCCAACAACTCCATACCACGTTGTACGGGGGCGCTTACAGTGGTATCCGAGCAAAGAGAGGTCATGAATCTCACACTCCTTGATATGCTCAGAGCTTATGTTAGTGAACATAAGACCCGGTGGGAGAAATACCTTCCTTTGGTGGAGTTTGCCTACAACAATACAGTGCATTCATCCACAGGAAAAGCTCTAAATGAGGTTATATAGGGTAAGGTGATTCCACCACCAATTGTTCGCACCAAAGATAAGATTTTTTCTGCTGATGAGTTTGCTTTAGATTTTAAAACAACAATGAATCAAGTCCGCTCCACAATCAGGTCGGCTCAGGAGCGACAAAAGAAGCAAGCTGACAAGCGTCGAAGGCATTTAGTCTTCGAGATGGGCAACTATATTTTGCGGAAATTTGATAAAAGCTGTGTGAAGCAAGGAACCAGCCAAAACTTCATCTTTTCCAAAGTTGTGCAATAGATATTATGGACCATTCAAAGTTATTGATAAGATCAACGAAGTATCTTACAGGCTTGATCTTCTACCTCATTGGAAGATACATAATGCTTTTCATGTAAGTTCGCTAAAGCCTTATGTTGGACTAGAACCAAAAGAACCCATCATTGTAGATCCACCTTTGGTGGAAGAAGCTGAACAAGTGCTAGAACCAGAACAGATATTGTTTCACAAGGACCAGACCACCAGAAGTGGCCTTGTGACTTGGAAGTTTTTACTGAAATTCAAAGATCTATCCTCAATGGATGCAAAATGGATAGATGGAAAGTTCATGCAATCTTATCCAAGGATTCTTCAACCATACGAAGAAGCTTTTCAATTGAGGACAACTGAATGAAAGCCAGAGGGCTGTCATGACTCAACACAAAATGAAAGAAAGAATTCTTTGAATCCTTTGTAATAATTATACTTTCTTCTATGTTTTTCATGTTTTCCTTTGAAGTTAGATAAGTAAGAAAATCCATTCATTTGGACAGATTCGTGCATAGGAGCTGGCTACTGGTGAGTGGCCATAGGTCATGGTGGGTGCACGCATTGGACTAGAACACGGATAGTCCACACTTCCACCTATATGACTTGATTGGGCGCCTATGGCCGGAACTTAAGCTTACTAGGGTCAAGCTCGCACACAGAAAGGATTGATGCTTGGGAGTGTGGGCTAGATCCGCTAGAACAGACAGTTACAATTGATAAGATGGCATGACCAATTAAAGTCTATGTTGGAGTGATTGCTTGATTTTCATTTTACATGAGTTAGATGCATCAGATTGAAAAAACATTACTTTTTTGTGAATGTGGACGGAAAGAGCTTTCATTTGACTCCCATATTAGGGGTCCCTAAAATCTAGGATCGGGCCCTAAAAAATAGGGACCTCGGTGTGCCCTAAGAAGGCTAACCCAGAAAAATAGAGATTTTCTAAAATTTTGGAATCACTTACTATATTTAGTAATTTTTGTATCCTAACTGTGCTTGTTAAATTTGGAGGTTTCTATTTTTTTTTGGTAGTTGACACCTCACCACAGAAAGTTCTAGAATGGACAAGTGTCCCAACACTTGTCACTTGAGCTCCAAGTGTTCTAGAAGAATGGACAAGTGTCCCAACACTTGTCACGTGAGTTTCCAAGTGTCCCTCCACTTGTCCCACCCTCTAACATGTGGCTGGACACTTGTCTTTTTCAGCCTTACTTTCCCTCTTGCCTTGAAGCTCTCTTTCCCTATAAATACAACCCTTTTCCTCTCATTCTACATACAACTCCCTTGCTGTAAATCAGTCCCTACTCACCCTAAAGCAGCCCACACCACTTGGGTACAACTCCTATCTCTCCATCAACGCTTCCACATGATGTAACTACTCCATCTTCCACCTTTTTCCATGCTGTCCATTAGTGCAGCAAGTTTGTAAATGAGGTTTCAACTCTCTTATTACTCCAATTTCAGCTTTATAAACTCTCTTTTCTCTTCATCTTTGGATCAAGTACAAAGTTGCAGCCATTGTACAGCTCTACATCAACAAGAAGGTTGATTACACTCTCTCCCATTCGGGCTTCTCACTATCTACGTATTGTAAGAAAATGCATTTGCATACTTGCTTGTTTTTGTATGTTCATTAGCATAGACTTTTGCATGGTCTGTGAGAGTGAAGATTACTTCTTCTTCACTCTTAGGTTGATTGTAACTGAACTCAATCCTAAAGTACTTGGATTGAGTAGAAATAAATTCCCATCTTGGGGGAGTTGCCCGTCTTCAATCCTCAATCTGGCTCCATCATATGTCTTTCAACTTTACTTCCAATATGTATTGCTATCTTATGCACACGTGTTGTAACTAATTCCAGAGTTATTTGGAGTTAGTTTTGTTATGAATCTATTTTAAGTATGGAATAACCATTGAAAATAAGCGAGAATATTAATTGTTAAGGATACCACGTTGCCATGGCGCTTAGAATGGTGCAGCCACCTTGGCATTGTTGGGTATCTCGGAGTGAGTGAGTGTTAACACTCTCTTTGGGTGTGAACAACCCTTATTTGGTTTTCGTCAAAAGATAAGGATTGATGCCTATAAAAGCATGTACTTGGGTGCTTCTAATACAAGGAGCATCATTTGAGTTGTGCTCTCTCTCTCTCTCTCTCTCTCTCTCTCTCTCTCTCCTACCACGAGTCGACTGGGCCCACACAGCCACCTCGAGGAGTCACCCTGGACAGAGCTCGAGAGCTATTTAGTGCACGGCGTCCACGATCCGCTGGGCCGCGGCCCCAATCGAGACATTATCAGAGGATACATGCGATATTGGCACGTCGGTGCTTCAGCCTATCTATGCTGGATCGACCTATGCGAGACATTATGGGATGAGTCTATCTCAGCTGCTTCCCATAGCCTACCATTTTTCCAGCTCCACACTTTTATCAGATATGCATTTACTAATAGCCAGCCGACGACCAACAAAACCTTCGCCGCCTCCACCTAGTAGCGCTACACGTCGCCACGCTGCCTTCGCCTAGCGCTGGCGCTACACGCGACTTGGGCTGGCCTGTTATATTGACGCCCGCTTGCTTCTTCGCTCCACGCTCACCGCACCATGGTATGTCGACTTCGCCTGCACTTCACTGCCTTATGGTAGGTTCTCGCCTTCGCCGAGTAGCAGCGCTACAGCATCTGCGCAAGCAAATTGGGCGCCCACTACCTCATTCTGCCTCAGCAGTAAGTGCTGTCTCCGTTTCTCACAAGATCGGCCTCACTCACTCACTCCACGCCTTACAGAAATCTGATACAGAAAAGGGGAGGGAGGCGCTTCTTGCTCTGATACCAGTTGTGTGGGAGAAGGTGAATTAGGGTTAGAGTAATTCATGTGTGGGAGACATACTCAGAGAGAACATGGGAGAGAGAGAGAGAGAGTTGTGGGGATAAGTCAACTCACCAAGTGTGAGTGTGTGACTCCCCTATCACACATGTATATTGCACTAGTACACATAGTGCACTTAGTACATTAAAAGTACTAAGTGTACTATGTACTATAACTTATGGGCTTGTACACACTATAAGGGTGGGCATAGTGCCTTTACCCCAACAACGGGGATCCCCTCCATTTGCGTGTTGCTTGCCTCGCCAGAGAACCTTTTGTGTCACTCGGTGAGCCCCCAGTTGGATGGCAACATCCTCCTTTAGAGGCTTAAGTTTCAAGCTTGACATGCCAGCGCTGCATCTCCCAACAGATAGGTTACCTCGCAAGAGCTTGCCCTTGCTGCTGCTGCAGAGGTTAGGGGGCCACCCTGGGCGATGTCAGCGCCAGAGCCCCCCAGCGCTCCGTGCGTAGTGTCAGTAGCCACCCCCCCCTCTTCCCCCCTCCCCCGGGCATTGCCTTGGAGGGGAGACGCTTGCCATGCACACCAACATCAGTGGGCACTTGATGTGTGCAGGTAGCAGGTTCCAATTGTGGGGCTCGCCGTCGTCATATGCACCATCGTAGAGAGCGCCTAGCCCCCGAGTTTCCAGTCCCCGAGGATCCTGCTCATAGAGCGAATTGCTACAAGCATTTATCACCGAATCTCGAGCCAGTTTTGCTAGCAGATTCCCTGGGCCTCTCGTCAGGCACTCCTCTGGTGGGACCCTTGCCACTCCTCTGACGACCTGCTCAGGCTTGCCCCTCATCCCCTTCCTCCACTTTCCTCCGCCCCTCATACCTGACCGTGGCTCAGGCCCCCCCCCCTCCCCCTTTCCCTTTTTCCCACCCCAAAGTCCTTGGGTGCTGTTGTTGTCTCATGGGCCACCCAATGGATTACTACCCCTTGAAGTGCCTCCATTATTTCGACATTGATGTTGGTCTGAAGTGCCCGGATATGGGCACGACTATAGGTGCGTGATTGCACGCGGCTATAGCCGCATACCATGCGCATGCCCTCTCTCACTACTCTCTCTCATCCTTGCGTGGCTACCTTGCATGGCTATGCTCTCCCCCTCTTGTAGTGATTTTCACTTATTTTCTCTGAGGCTCAAGCTCCCTCTTGGTCTCTCCCACTTAATCCCTCCCTCAATACTCCAATTAGCTTACAATCTCTTTGCTAAAGTCTTAGTGCCCTAATCTCATTGTCTTCCAATTTTTTTAAATGGAAAACCATGCTTTTGATGTTTCCCCTGCATGTGGGATTTGGGTATGAAAGAAAGTAACATCTTAGTTAGTCTTGGATTAGCCTAATTATCTTGGATTAAGGAAATCTTGAGAGATTAACACTAAGGAAAATGAAAAGTAAAGTGTAATGATAATCCAAAGATATCAAAAGGTTCAAAAGCTATCATAGTACTAGAACACATGCCTTTTATAGTCCCAAGGCCCATGTGCCCTAATCCCACATGTAAATGATCCTATGTCCATGTGCCTAGGCCCATCCCATGTGCACATCCATCCTAAAAACACTTTATTACAAACCATTGATTATGGTTTTGATGTAGCAGTTCTGGAAAGATTTGGGTTTCCGTTTGATTCTTTCATCAGCAAACATATGTGGGGCCTTTGAAGCCTATTGTACCAGTACATTTCCCAAGGCTTCTTCCACTGGCAAGGACATACGTTGCTGGCTGCATTTAACTCATTGATATGCGAACGTCAAAGTACAAGGCTGAAATGTACCTCACCATTATTTAAAGATAATCAAACATCAGAATTGAGCAAAACATACTGATCTTCTCCTTGAATCAAAGAATGGCCAGGAAAACATTTTGTTTTCCTCTGTTGAGAAGAAATCAGGATGAAGGCCATCTTTGCTCGGATGCAGAGAGTGCTGCATGACATTGCCTGAGCAGCTACACCACAAATTGCAAGCAAGGAAAGCAGAAATCAAACAAGCAAAGGAAAAGGTGCAGGAGCAGTATGTTTGTACCATGCGCATGTTTTTTTCTTGTCGAGATCTAGGCAGAAGAGTGCGGATGTCGATAGGGACGAGGGTGATGGTGCCCTGCCAGTGCCACCCGCAATAACATGGGGCTGAGGGTTCACGAGATTGAGCAGGCCCATGATGGTGAGAGTGTCCTGCAGCCCATGATGAGAGGAGTACCAGGGCTAGGCCTTTGTTTTCTTGTATTGTCAATCATCGTTTTTGGTGTAAATTTAGCTCCCTGGTGTTTTTTGACTTTGTAAGGTGAATACATGATTGGATAACAATGGCTTTGCACATATACACCATATGCATGATTGGAGAGTGAAAGTCAAGTTGAAAGAACCTTTGCCAAGAAGGTGTGCATGGGTAAAGTGCAATAAGATGTCATGTGTAAATCTTGTTAAAAAGCAAATCTCTGCTTTTTGGATGTGATTAGAGTAGGATTGAGAGGTCTCACTAATGAAAGAACCTTTGCCAAGAAGGTGTGCATGGCTAAAGTGCAATAAGATATCGTGTCAATCTTGTTAAAAAGCAAATCTCTGCTTTTTGGATGTGATGAGAGTAGGATTGAGAGGTCTCACTAATGAGAGAGTTTGCAGCATCATTTTTAATTTCTATCCTTATTGGTTTTGAAAACTTTCCTGGCCAGTGGGGTGGACATGGTCTCAGCTGAGGAGGAATCCCTTATACCAAATGGAGTAAAAACGTTGACCCATCAATGTAAATAGTCTGTACAGCAGACCGCAGATGCAGAAAAAAATGGGATGGGCGAGAATAAACTATCCAGGAGAAAAGACAAAGTAAGGCCAGTTTGAGCAAGCAAGAAAGGCTGGCTATGGGCAGAAAGAAGTAAATCATGAGGAAGAAGAACAACAAGGGGGGAGCAGTGAAAAAGCTAAAAATCAAAATATTCAACTAATACAATAAAATAGATTGAAACAAATTGTTCATTAGACTTCAAAATAATAGAAAAATAAAATTAGGGTTTTGCAAGAAAGGAAGTGGCAATAGAAACATGGTAGGAAAAATGGGCAGCAGGCAGAGGAATGGGCAGCAGGAAAGAGGAGGAAATTGACACGCAAGGCTAGCAAGGGGGCTGGAGGAGCTGACCGGCAGCAAGAGAGGCAGGTGGAGGGCTAGCAATGAAGATCGAACACACTGTAAATGGGTGTGGAGGGTTGAACAAACAAAATGGGCCAGCAAGAAAATGTCAAAAGAACGAACACACTGCAAATGGAGGCAAAAAGAGGCTGTGTGGAGAGCTGAGCAAACAAAATGGGCCAGCAAGAAAATGTCAAAAGGCAGCAAAAACGGGTGAAATAGGAAAAGATAGGGCTACGAATAGAGGAAGGTAGCACAAATTAGGTTGGGAAAAAAATACGGTTACAACATGTGTAGTCCCATGGGTCATCATACAACATGTGCATGCTCTGTTAAAAAGTTGATCTCAATGTTTAATCTTGAATTCAATGCACAGAACTGCTTTTGATGCATTATCTAACTGTTTTGCAGGATGGTGTGAGTTTTCTTTCTTGTAATGTAACGCACTGGGTTTCGGTCTCAGCTTATGAAGGGCAGTGTAATCGCTACTTTGACAAGGGGCAGAGCTCTGTGTGTCAACTGCTAGCAAACTTACAAAGTTTGAACCAGGCGAAAGATGATGTGTAAGGGTATAGATGCCACAGAGATGGGAATGGTTCTCATTGCAAATTCAAACCTTGGCTCCATGTCAAAGGGTCCTCGTGGAACACAGAGGGTCTTTGAGCAAGATCGAAGGGATAGGGACGCATTTTCACAGGCTTTAAAAGTACTTGCCGTAAAGTTGACACATGGAAAAAAGCATTCCAGTCAAGACATGAATGGTTTGGCTAATGTACCAAGAGCAGGCGAAAATAGGCGTAGACATTCTAATGAGGATTCTGGTGTGGGTCAGTTTTGGCTGCAGATGGAAGATTATTTTCGAGAGCTTACACAAGATGACATTGAACTCTTTCTACTTAAAACAGAATTGTCTAGATTAAATTACAAAAATGCTTTGGATCCTGTATTCCAGATGCCACCAGTTGGTTCTGTCTACAAGGGCTTACTAGATAGTGCAAACAAAGTGAAGGAGGTTTCAAATTTGGATGAACGATTGATTGTTCCCCTTCAAAAAGAACACTACTTTGATGAGGATGCAAAAGCTGGTTTAGAAGCTTTTGAGATGCATAAACACAACACAGTGTCAGGTGTGAAGCGGGGAGCAAGCCCTATCAGTAAGAGAGAGAAACTTATGGTTTCAGCCTTGGAGGTAATCACTACAGTAATATCCCCTCCTAAAAGTGGCGAGGAAGAGCTTTGCCATGTATGCTACGGAGGTGATAGCACTGAACAAAACCGGATTCTACATTGTGAAACATGTAAGGTTGCGGTTCACCAGGGTTGTTATGGCATTAACGTTTTTCCTGACGGCCAATGGTTGTGCTCTTGGTGTCATAGGAATCATATGCTTGAGGATGCTCTACGGAGTGAGTTGCCACACTGTGTCTTGTGTCCTGTAAAAGGTGGGGCTGTAAAGTTGGTTGTAGCAAACCAAAGTATGTACAAAGCTCCATTGAAAGAATCCTTTGGACATTTGTTTTGTTGTCTGTGGATTCCAGAGACCATTATTGGGGATGTTCAGTGTATGGAGCCGATAATGAATGTGAAAGGAGTTAGAGAGGAGAGCTGGAAGCTTATGTGCAGTATCTGCAAGCAAAAATACGGGGCGTGTGTCCAGTGCAGCCATGGTAACCTCATTTTTTCTGTTTGCTTCTTTAAAAAAAGCTTGATGAGGCTGCACACATTGAAACTTGTATACATTGGTTCAAAGTCACAGGAATCTCTTGAAGCATTTATCAATTGTTATTATGAGGTGAATTGCAAGACATCATTGCAATTCATGCAACTTATGGGAATGATATCCTTGCAACTCCCTGAGAATTGACCTGCTCCCTTGTATCCGTGCCCCGCCATGGGGCCATGACACCATCAAGTCTTGCACTCCTTTTCTGGAAATTCAAACTTACCACATTCTTAAATTCGTGTCAGCCAAGCACACTTCTCCTGTCCTCACGTCAGCCTCTCATTAGGGCTCTCCTCTTTCTTGCGATCCACAACACGTTTCTTGTAAAATTTGTCCTTGTTCTTTTCTATTTTAAATGATTTGTTTCCCCTCATAATGAGCTGATTTTCTATTTTAATTTGTTTGTCTCCTGTCACAATGAGCTGGCTTTCCTACTTTTCCCCTTCCAGGCATGTGCAAAACAACATTCCACCCTCTTTGTGCAAGGAAATCTAAATTTCATATGGAGGTCTCCAGCAGAGAGGGTAGTGATGTGGTAAGTCGGTTTCCATGGAAGTGATATTCTCAAGGGCTTTGTGGTGGGCTTTGTTTTGTGTTGTTTCGGAAGCCTTTTGCTAAAGCTTTGTGATCTTGATTTTGGGTTTTGAAGTGCTTTTGTTTTTGTGTTTAGATTCTTCTTCGTGCATTTTGCTCAAAGCATTCAACACAAGTTGGCACCCCTGATGTAAATGCATGTGCACAATTTGAAGGAAAATTCACATCAGAGGCTGATAATTTGAGCCATACCTTTGCTGAGGGTCCAACAAGAAAAGTTGGTGAGAAGCTGGGTGTGGCCAGTATGTTGGACGATACTGTGAGTGAATCATGTAATGATGTATGGTCGGTCAGCAGTGTTTGTAATCCAAGATCTGATGATGGAGGATTACTTGAAACTCACCGTGTCAAGAGGCGCAAATTGGATAGAGAATCAGTTTTCTCATTTCAAGAGCAATCAGAAGTACTTGAACCTGAAAATCAGTTCCCATCAAAGGTGAAAGACACAAAATGCATCAAAAATATGAAGGGGCTCTCTGGTGCTGTATCTGAAGGGCAGGTTGTGCAGGTATACTACTTTTTGAGCACAGTAGAAATGGATGTCAACTTTTTTCTAAAATCCCATGGAAATAGTCCTCGTGTATATAAATTCTACAAATTGTTGTTGAAATACACATTTATAAAATCCCTTATGTTGAACTCAACTGCTATCTTATGTATTTTATTGTAAAACAACAACCCCCCCGCGCCCCCCTCCCCCCCCCCAAAAAAAAAAAAAGAACCCACTGTTGAATAGAGTGCTATCCACTGTTGACAGAGACTATCGAGAGGCATAGCAACGGGCGCTTTTTCTGATAAGGCTACAAAGACATTTCTCAACCCCACGATTGTAGTGATGTAATGTTTGAGCCTTGAAAGGCTTCCCCCCCTTGAGGGCTTCCCTTGGAGGCTTCACAGGTATTGTCCCAGCTGACGAAGGCTTGATGTAATTCACATCCTTATGTCAAAAGCTAGTTTGACAGGCAAACCATTTGCGCCCTTTTCCTATCCCATGTGGTGGCAGCTAGAGTATGCATTATATGTGTCCAGATGAGCAAAAGGGAGTGAAAGTGAAAGGTATGGTGTCCTCATTGGCCTTAATGCATCAGGACCTCCCAATCTGCCAAGCTGTCAGGCTCCCAATAATCTCCCAACCTGTATCAAGATTCAATTGCTACATGCAGTGGTCTGCAGGGGGTATGGGGAACCACATACAAGGAGGCCACCTGTACCACACTTGAGAATTGACGTCTTACAATTGCCTCTGCCATTCAAACCCATTGTCTGTCTCTTAAGTGCCACCAGTGATTAAGGTTAGGAGTAAAGTAAAAGAGATTTTTTTATTTTTTATTTTATTTTATGTTGAGGGGGGGAGGAGGGAAATCTCTAAGGAAGAGGGAGCATCCAGAAGGGGGGTGGGGGGTTGAGGGGGATGAGGGAAGATAGGGCCAAGATTGAGATGACCCTTCCATTTGAATTGCTAAGGAAGAGGGAGCATCCAGAGGCTATTTTAGGTAGTTGAGGATCATTTCAAAGAATTGTGTGCTATTTCAGGGTCTGAATTAAATTAGGGTTAAGACCGAACTGAGTAAGTTCTAAAGGTGGCTTTTGAGATATGGGAGTGGGCTGCTGCCGAGTGGGGTAGTGGGGACGATATGAGAGGCAGTGGGTGTTTTGAGTGATGAGCGGCCTCTTTTTGAGTGGGATAGATTTGTGTGGATGTGAGGATGGAATGATGGTGTTGGGCGGAGTGGGGACTTCTTGGCATGGGGGAGCAGCAGGTACATGTTCTTCATCGGTCATGAGGACAGTAACTTGGCTGGAGGCCAGCTGTAGGGTAGTTGTCCTTGCATCCCAATCGATGTTGCACCTGTTGTGTCCCATCCAACCCTTTCGAGGAGTATGTCTTCGCGCATTGTTCCTACAGGCATCACATAAAACATCCCTTCCAAGGGATTATTTTCAATGTGGAACAAAAGTGTGACTGTGCCTAAGCAGTGAACTTCTTGAGATGCCACTATTGTGACCGTGGAAGGAGTATCCTTCAATGGGGGGTCCCCGAGGGAAAGCCATGTTTCATGAGACATCAAATGTAATTAGCCCACGTGTCTACAAGAGCCAATTTTTGGGCGAAGCTTATCGGGGTGGTCATTCCTAACCATAAGTGAGCAGGCTTCACCTCCCAGTCTTCTTCTTCGAGGTCGACCACTTGGGCCATGTTGACCATGATATGTTTCTGCCGAAGCTTGGCTTGCCTCACTTTAGCCTCTTGTTGGCCAGCTTGTTTCATTTCTTCATAGTTCTTTTTTCTTTGTTTTTTGCTCGTGAATGGCCCTTAGGGTAGTTTCGGTTAGTGGGCTGTAGTAACGTTTCAACTTACTACCGTTGAAATATCCCACCATTTCGACACTGTTAAGTGTCTCTATGCGCATGGAACCTTGTAGGGTTATCTCAGTGACTAGGGTCCTAAGTCTCTGAGCTTGAGTTTCTTTTTGTGTGTTTTTGTGCTGAATAGGAGGACCATGTTGCCCTCGTTCATTTTCTTGTCTTTTAGTTGGTCGTTGAATCATTGTTTACGCCTTAGCTTCTCGACAATCATGCTATATACAGCTAGAAGGCGTGTTTCATCAAGCTTTTCAAGCTCGAAAAGGTGACAGCCTAAGGCATTCCCTGTGAGTTTATCTTCTACATCAATACGTAAGCTTGGGACCAAGAACTCCATTGGCATAACCGCTTCAGTACCATAGGTCAAACTGAAGGGTGTAGCATTGGTAGTTGTCTTGTAGGAGGTTCTATAGGCCCAGAGTACTGCCGGTAACTTTTGTTCCTAATTGTTGCGACTGGCCTCAATAGTTTTGGTGCGAATGGCATACACAACTTTATTAGGGCTTTCAGCTTGGCCATTCGCTTGGACGTAATATGGGGAGGACTTTCTATGAGTGACAAGGAATTCTTGTGAGAGGAATTGGATTACCTCATTAATGAAGTGCGCTCCATTGTTGCTCACAAGCTCAAGGGTGCAACCGAAGCATGTGATGACTGACTCGTATAGGAATTTTGCAGTCGATCGCGCATCAGCTTTATGGGTAGTCGACCCATTTGGTGCAATAGTTCGTGGCAGCGACTATATATCGGGCTTGAGTGTATCTGGCTGCGGGACTAATAGGCCCACTGAAATCAATGCCCCACTTTTCAAATGGTTGCAAGAACACAACAGGGTTTAGGGGCATGTTGTCCTTAAAATAGGGAATTGCCGTATGTTGGCATTCATCGCACCACTTGACGTATTTTGGTGCATCAGCCTTTAAGGTGGACCACCATAACCCGGCTGTGAGGACTTTGCGTGCAGTGATTTCTGTTGCAAAGTGTCCCCCAGCACAGGCAGAGTGAGCCTGTTCTAGAAGGAAGACATATTCGTCTTCACGGACACAACATCTTAGAATCTTGTCTTTCCCCTGCCTGTAAAGTTGGCGTGCAATAAGTTGGTAGGGGGTCGCCTGTTTAATTAGGCATCGGGTATGGTCCTTGTTTAGAAGGGGGTCCACTGGTAAGCCATTAGTTAGTGCTACCTCCTCGTCCCACTCAGGAATTAGACATAATTGGAATAGAGCGGTATCTGGTAAATCATCATCAACTCCCAGTGACGGCTAACTGTTGGGGATTCTTGACATGTGGTCTGCCAAGACATGCTGTGAGCCCTTCCTCAGTGTGACAGTGAAGTCAAACTCAAGCAAGATAAGTAGCCACCTTGTGATCCTTCCTGTTCTACAGGGCTTATTTACCATGTATAGAAGAGCTTGATGGTCTACAAAGAAGATGAATTTGGTCGCTAGAAGATAATGGTGAAACTTCTTAACAATATAAACCATTACCAACCCTTCTCTTTCAGTCGTGGTATAATTCCTCTCGCCCTCGTTCAGTTGGCGGTTGGCAAAGCTGATGGGAAAATCCATCTTGTGTTCACCGGGTTGAGTTAGCACACATCCAACAGCAAAAGTGGAGACATCAACGTGGACATGAAAGATAATGTCCCAGTTGGGGGACCTGAGAATAGGAGCACTAGCCAAGGCTTTCTTGAGAGTGGTATAAGCCTATTGGCATTCCTCCGTCCACTTGAAAAGGATCAAGAGTCCATAAAGAGATCGAGCTATATCAGCATACATAAAAATGAATCGTCGATAATAGCCAACATGTCCCATGAAACGCTGGACTCCCTTAAAATTGGTGGGTGGGGGTAGCTCAAGGATAAGCCGCACCTTGCTATCATCTGTGAAGATTCTCTATCAGGTGACAATGTGTCCCAAGATAACTCCTTGTCTAACCCAAAATTGGCATTTGAGTGGGTTCAATGAAATGTGATACGGTATGCCTTCCACGAGGAGTTGACACAAAGGTTATCTATAAAGACCTCAAGGAATTTCCGAAGATATTCCTTATAGGCCGTGCACATTAGTCGTTGGAAGGTGCCGGGGTATTGGTTAGACCGAAGGGCATGACATGGTATGCGTAAGTGCCCCATTCTGTGGCGAAGGATGTTTTGTGTTGATCCTTGGGATCGATCAACACTTGGTTGTAGCCGGAGAATCCATCAAGAAAGTTGTAGGCTTCCTTTCCTGTGACACGTTCTAGCACATGTTCAATGAGGGGTAAGGGATAATGATCTCGTATGGTGGCGGCATTGGCCTTTCTGAGGTCCACGCACACTCTTACCTTCCCATTCTTTTTGGGCATTATCACGATGGGTGATACCCATTCTGTGTGCTCTATTTCGTAGATGAACCCGGCGTCAATAAGTCTATCGATTTCTTTCCAGACCATCTTGGAATACTTCAGATTCATAGGATAAGCCCTTTGTTTGATCGGTCTTGCTCCATCCACCATTGGAATGGTATGCTTGACTACTTCGGGAGGTACACCCGTACATCAAGGAAGTTGTAGGCTTCCTTTCTTGCGACTCGTTCTAGCACATGCTCAGTGAAGGGTAAGGGATAATGATCTCGTATGGTGGCGGCATTGACCTTTTTGAGGTCCACACACACTCTTACCTTCCCATTCTTTTTGGGCACTATCACGATGGGTGATACCCATTTTGCGTGCTCTATTTCGTAGATGAACCCGGCGTCAATAAGTCTATCGATTTCTTTCCGGACCATCTTAGAATACTTCGGATTCATAGGATAAGCCCTTTGTTTGATCGGTCTTGCTCCATCGACCATTGGAATGTTGTGCTTGACTACTTCGGGAGGTACACCTTTTATATCCGTGTACTTCCAGGCGAAGCAATCCTGGAATTCTGAGTAGAGCAATGAGCTCAGTCTCTTCCTCTGTAGAAAGATCGTCTCCAGTGTATACTGGCCTCGGGTCTTTGCTCGGGCTTGCCAGGTTAATTTCTTTTACCTTGGCTGGATCATCATATGAGGTCCCTGGTTGCCCGTTGTGGGAGCTTTGGGCCAAGTCATATTGCACAAATCTGTCGGCCATCTAAAAGGTCTTGAAATGTCTGGGTACTTGTTTGGTCTCTTCTGTTGTAGTGCTTTCTTCTTCTCTTGGTTTTTTGGCCTCTTTTTCTACCAGCGCTAGCTTCTTATTGCATGCCTTGCGTGCAGAGCGGCAAAGCTTTTCGGGTTCAGGTTGGGGATCAATGGGTTCCGTTGGCTTTGGGGTGGTCATGTGGACCAGAAGGGAGCTATTTGTGAACTCCTTTTGCCATATTTTGTTGAAGTGGTCATGCGCTTCAACTGCCCCAACATATTTTAGCCAGTGGGTGTGTGAATTGTCAAGGAAGACATAGCGTTCTGGCCCAAGGACTCCATCAAGCTTGCGAGTTCTGTGTGAGCATGTTTCCCTTGATGGTTCCGCTTTAATGGCTTGTTCAAGTTCCTGAGTGGCGACATTAGGTAAGTATGCAGTACTAAGCATGTATAGAGATGTGATCTCCTGCCCGTCTGCCGTGGCAAACCTGGTTCCCATGCGTTTAGGAAGTATGTCCAGGGTAGCGAGGATATGCATCCAATTCTCAGAGTCTTCTGGCTCTGGAAGAGGTGTACATTCCTCACTATCCTTTTCATCATTTAGTGTCTTGTGGTATGTTTGACACAGATGGACTACAATGGATCTGGTTGTCGTTTACTGAGTCCTTTGCGAAGGGTCTGTCACTCATGGGATGTACCTTTCACGTGCGTAGGTTGATCTTCACTGTTTGATCTTTCCTTCGAATGTAGTTGTGGTGGGTATCCCAATCGTGGATCATTTTGGTTTCCCTCATGAATGGCCGCCCAAGGATGCACTCATATGAAACTGGCTGACGTCCAAAGTTCATCACCACAAAGGTGTGGCGGAAGGTAGTTCCGAGGATCTTTATTTTCAAATCCTTCAATAGACCAACGGGTCTAATAGTGGCTCCATCAATGAGTTTGACTAGTAATGTTGTGTCATCCATGGCGGGTGCTCCCCATTTTTCCCAGCATTGTTTGGTAACAATGCTCACTCCTACTCCCCGGTCCAGGATTGTTGTGACGTGGAGGCCATCGAAGGTTATCGGCAATGCTGCATTGAGGTCATCGCCTTCAAAGTATTGTCTGAGCTTATGTACTCGAACTGTGGGGGTGCCAGTGATCTTGTGGGGTTTAACAAGCTCGTCTTCCTCTGACTCATTAGAGTTGTCTAGCTCTATGGATTCTTGCATGCCTACCCCTTTAGGATATTCGGCAAGCTTTTTAGGGAGCTGGTTAGTGGTGCCATCTTCCGAACCACTCTTGATAACTACCCGGCTATCTCCCTTGCCGATTTTTGTGGTTTCCTTTCTCGATTGTCTAGATGCTCGTGCTTGTTTTAGGGACATTCTTTGAAGATAAGACCTTTGCTTGTCCCTAGTCTCGCGAGGTTGACGTCTCGGTTGCAGCATGAGTTGTGGCCCTCTGTCTGTTTTGCATTCTCGTTATGGCATTGAGAGGGACCGTGTGAATGAAGCCGTCTCTTACACTAAGCAGGTTAATGTTGGTGTTGGGATTAGCTTCCAGGTCTTAGTGGACAATCTTTATACATATGGTCTATCCCACACCAAACACAAAGGGGTTAATGCGGAAGCACCTACAAAGGTACTTGCCATCCCTTTCTTGATTGGACACTTAGCCACTCGGTGAGGTCCTGCGCAATGATAACATTTCATGGGTGGTCGTTTGCCATTGTATTCATGTCCCGTCCCCGTGGCATTGGGTTTGCTAATTACATTGGGTACATTTGGTCATTGTGAGAGCAGCCATAGAGACCTCCATGAAACTTGCTAGGAGAGAATAAGGCAACTCTCCACCCGACCGCCGGATACAGCCATAGAGACCTCCATGAAACTTGCTAGAAGAGAATAGGGCAACTCTCCACCCGATCACCGGATATAGGAACCCGAGCCGGCTAAAATAGGCCTAGCCATCCACAAATGTCCGGACTCCCCTGAACCGTCCGACTCCCCCTAGTCCTACCCGTGTCTTGACACTACTCCCCCCTTTTGGAAGAGTTTTCGTCCTCGAAAACAAAGATAGGATATCGGGTCTTGAGAGTACTGATGTCCTCCCAAGTTGAACCTTCTTCCGGTCTATCCTTCCACTTAACTAGACACTGTTGTCTAATTCTGTGACGAGTTCACTTCTCTTGATAATCCAAGATGCGCTCTGGCTCGTGTGTTAACACCAAAGGCTCAATTAAATCTACAAGAACACCTGTATCCACCACATTGGCATCTTCGCCTAGTCGTTTCCGTAGACGACTAACATGAAAAACTGGGTGAACCTTGGAATGTTCTGGTAGAGCTAACTTGTAGGCAACTTCACCTACACGCTTAAGTATTGTGAAAGGTCCACAATACCTCGGCGATAACTTTGGCACTTTTCCCGTCTTCAAAGTTTCCGAACTTTGGGGGGAACCTTGAGAAATACTTGGTCACCTTGTTCAAATGTAACCACTCTGCGGTCTTCCTACGCATAACGCTTGTAACGATCTTGGGCCCGTTTAACATTTTCCTTGGCGATCTTCAGCATATCGTTATGATCTTGCAGAAAATCTTTCACTTTTTGAATTCTTTTAGTAGCTAACTCTCCAGCTTCTGGAGATCGGGGTTGAAACCCATACATAAGCATGAAAGGACTAAAGCCTGCAGCGACATGCTTCACACTATTGAAGGCAAATTCTAAAATTGGTAAGTAATCTTCCCAATTCATTTGCCATTTACTCACATATGCTCTTAGCATATCCTCGAGTACTTTTTGTCTGACCATCACTCTGGGGATGGTTAGCAGTGCTCATGCTGAGCATTGTGTCCAACCTTTTGAACATTGCTCACCAGAAGTGACTATTAAACTTTTGGTCTCTATCACTGACTATATTGGCTGGCAGCCTATAATGTCGATAGATATTGTCAATGAAAAGATGAGCTAACTCTGGCCGGAATAAACTGACACATCTTGGTCAACCTGTCCACTACAACCCAAATGGCATCATGGCCTCTGCTAGTTGTAGGTACACGGACAATAAAATCCATAGAGATGCTTTCCCACTTATCATCAGGGATCTCTAATGGTTGTAATAGCCCGCCTATCTTAAGTCGCTAAGCCTTATTGACCTGGCATTATTGACAATGCAAAATATATTCTTGGACGTCCCTGTGAAGTCCAAGCCAATAGAATTGCCTTCTCACTAAGGCATATGTCTTCCTAATTCCAAGATGACCTACACTAGGACTATCATGACACTCAAAGTATTTGGCTCCTAGTGTTGGAGTCCGAGGGTACACACTCTTTCTTTGTGTAACAAGTACCCATTATCGATGGAAAAATGCTTCCAACGATTAAGCTCGTCCCTAGAAAGAGAGGAGCTAGGTGTGGAACTATCATCTGCACTTGTTACTGTGGAGTGGGAGGGATCCTTGCGTGTAACAACTTTCCACACCTTTGCATATGATTGATCATGTTCGCACTTGCCTTTAAGTGAATCTAAAAATTCACTTTTCAACTCCGTGAAACTCAACGAGTTGACTTGAGTTGTGAACCATTTGATGCTCTCATGATCAAAGACAATCTCAAACTTAGCACCGTAGAGATAATCTCTCCACTTTCCTAGAGCATAAATGATGGCATAAAGCTCACGCTCATATGTAGAATAATTCCGCTGAGCTCTATCCAACTTCTTGCTCTCACAAGCTACCGGTCTTTCTCCTTGAAAAGGCATAGCGCCAACTGCATGGTCACTAGCATCCGTCTCAACCACAAACGGTTGATTAGAATCTACTATTGTCAATACAGGTGCGGTAGCTGTGCAACCTTAAGGCGATCAAAACTTTGTTGTTGGTCAGCACCCCAAATAAAGTTGTGACCCTTAGCCTTTAATTGGTCCGTCATAGGAACCACTAACTTAACATAATCTCGGATGAATTTACGATAGAACCTTGCCAACCAAGGAATATCTGTAATTCCTCCAAAGTGGTTAGATGAGGCCACTTAAGGATTGCCTCTACTTTCGTAGGATCCATCTGAATTCCCTAGGCTGAGATTATGTGACCCAAATAATGGATCTTTGAGGCAAAAAACTCACACTTGCTCTCTTTAGCATAAAATGCGTTTTGCCTTAGCAATTCGAACACTAATCTTAAATGTTGCAAATGCTCTTTCTCGATATACGACTAAAGATCAAAATATCATCAAGAAATAGTACAACGAATCGACCAAGATGTGGGCGTAAGACGCTATCCATAAGCATCATAAAGGTAGCTGGAGCATTAATTAGACTGAACGGCATAACTAAAAACTCATAATGTCCAAATCTAGTACGAAAAGCTGTCTTAGGCACATCCTCCATGCGGATGCGAACTTGATGATAGCCTGACCTTAAGTCAATCTTGCTTAAGTATGATAAGCATGTATGGAACGTGGTGGTAAGCAAGTATCACTTAGTATTCAGGGACATGAAATGCACTTAGATTTTCAGGTTATGCATATTACGAGAGCTCATGTTATTTTGGGTCGTAAATGGTCGTTTCATTTAGGACCATCTCTTTCTCGGAGTTATTTAGATAATACTTTTGATTTTGAGGTCAATGGTAAACAAGTTCGTTTGCAAGGTGACCGTGATGTGCCCCCATCTCCACTCATTTGTTCTGCTAAGGTAGACCGCTTTGTACATGCTCATGAAATAGAAAATCTCTTTTTGTGTTACATCTCTCCCTCAGTTTTGTCTCATGATGATGCTAGTGGTGGTGATTTTAATTCCTGTTTCAATATTGAATCTCTCAATTATGTCATATGTGAACAACATGTTAGTGCTATGCATAATAATGAACAAGCTAAAAACTTTCGTAAGCTCACTCAACAAGTTTCTAATTCTTTACAAAGTCTTTTACATGAATTTTATGATGTCTTTCCAAGCGACTTGCCGTCTCGTCTGCCCCCTGAGCGCAATGTCCAGCATGCCATTGAAGTGCTCAAGTATGCAAAACCAGTCTGCAAGCCTCCGTATAGGCTTAGTGCTAGTGAAGCCAGTGAGGTAGAGCGTCAGCTTGTTGACCACCTCGCCACGGGCTTCATTAGGCCGAGCAATTCACCTTGGACGTCACCAATTTTATTGGTGAAGAAGAAAGATGGGTCTATGCGTGGACTATCACAGTTTGAACGCAATCACGATAAAGAAGAAGCATCCATTACCGCTAGTTCATGAGCTTTTTTTATCAAATGCAAGGTACACGGTGCCCATTAGCAAGAGATACCATGTATTTATGATCACTAGGACTTTGTGGTAATTTTAATTGTTTAACCAAATGATATTTCAGAAAGTTATGTGTAGCCCCATCATCAATCATGACACGAAGTCTTCGTCCGTTGATGTGTCTATGCATCGGAACCAAATCATAAGGTCCGAAAGAGGGTACCTATATCATAGAGGTTACACAACACTCATGCGTGGCATCGGTATAGCATACTTGAACTTTAGAAAACTTCTAAGAAGCTTCAAGTGGCAAGACTTGCAATGTGTGCACTACCTTATTACTGCCCTTATCGACATCTTTGCCACGGTTCTTTAGACGATTCTGTTTATCATGATCAACAGCCATGCAAATAAAACACAATTTGTCCTTTTTAGCTCGCTCATAATCTTGTGGTGACAAGGGACCCTTTGGCCCCTTGGCCTTCTTAACCACATCATTACCTTGTTTGGCTCCATTCCATTTGTTCCTCTTAGAACTATGGAAGTCGGATGCTCCAACCCAAGGTGTCTTGGCTGTGTGTTTCTTCTCAATATTATCATCGAAGATCTACGCACTTTTTATGGCCTCTTTCAAAGTTTTACGATATTGAGTTTTAACCTTAGTTTTATATTCATTATCTAAACCACGCAGAAAACCTCGTACTTTTTGGAAATCATCCAAATCTTCGAGCTTGAGAATTATCTCGCGATACTTAGAAATATATTGGGTCAACGTAAGACCTTCCATCTTACAATTGTCCTACACATCCCAATTGTGGTCCTTCTCGTTCTCAGGTAAGAATTCTTTCCAAAAAAGTACCTCAAAAGCAGCACATGTCGTAGGTCAATCGCTCTCGCCGAGCCTCATCCACCACTTGTAGGCCTTGCCCTCAAGCGTGAGACTTGCCTCGAGCGCGCGAACAGCATTAGGAGAATGCTTCAAAAGTTGCAAGTTCGTCCACTTTTGTAAAAAAGTGTTCAATGCATCTTTATTATGCTCATTCTCTTCCCCGCGGAACACAGGAGGCTTCATGCTCGTGAGCATAGCTACCACTTCCTGATTCCTAGGTGTTTTGGTGTCTTGAGTTGACCTCGTAGGAGTAGATGCCCTTGGAGTATCAACCGGGACACTCTGAAACCCTGAACTAGCGACCAACTGCCGAAGAGTCTCTTGCATGGTCTGTAAACTTTGAGAAAGAACAAGTAAACTTTGCTCAATACGCTGTGTGCGTGATTCTAATAAAGTATATGCATGTAAATCCACAAATCCATGATCACCCGCATCTAGATCAACCATATTGATGTCCAAAGCTGGATGACCACCATGCTGCTGACCCTCGGGGTGCTCGAAATCTTCTGAGGTCATGGTAACAAATCAAATTCGAATGCAAGATGAAGACTAGTACCTGACCAAAACCAGCTCGTCTTGCTCACGTCGGCAGTATGTTGTCTAGCGGCCTTGCTATAGACACCGCTCTCGTCCCGTTGCTGTGTGCGGGCTGTAGAGAAATATCGAGAAAAGGCCGCCTCGAAAGCGAGAGAGAAAGCCTCTTCTTTGACTTGTATTGACGGCTCTTCAAAAAGCTTCCTTCTTCAACTGCTGTTGTGTGTCTCTTTCTCCTTCCGCCGATACGAGAGAGATGCTTCTCTCCTTTCGGGTGTACGCGAGAGAGAAAGAAAGAAAGAAAGATATATTAACGTCTACGAGAGGCCAAAGTCGGCCTATGAGACAAAAAATAATACAACTCTGTTCTTCCGCCAATAAGAGAAAGAAAGAAGAAAGAAAGTTGTAGTAACGTCTTCAAAAGGCCAAAATGACCTATGAGACCAAAAGGTTACATCATATCCATGAGGTACATCATCCTGGGTACAAAATAGTAATAAAGAAAGATAACAAAAATCTAGAACTAAAAAATCTGATCTAAGATCATGGCAGAGAGCTCTCATATCACCCTAATACATCCCTCATGGGCCGCTGTGACATGGTGCTCAAGGTGGTAAAATAGAGCTGGTGCGAGAAGGTCCTGCGATGATGGGAGATGATGGCCCGGATCCTCTTGTGGTGGCGTGGCCGTGGGCGAGGGCCATGGGGTCTGGGGCGTCGAGCTCTGCATAACTCAGTGGCTCTGTCGAGTGTCACACCTCTCGGCCGAGCTCCTGCACTAGCCTATGGTCTGGGTATGATGGGTGGATCGGCCCTCGGAGTGCTTGTATGGAAGAAGTCCGTGAGAGCTCGTCCTTGAGCAAGTACAGCTGATCTGGATCTCACTAAGGACTCCCTGTGTCTACGGAGCTCTAGAAGAAAAAGTCCTAGGCATCTCTGATCTGGGAAGTCCATGATCCTGGAAAGTGGTCCGAACCCAGCTTGAAAGAGGCAATGGAACCTCCCCCGAATCTCATAGTATACAGGGCACTGGCATATGTAATGATCCTTTGTCTCGGGCTCTATGTGACAGAGCTGGCATATCCTGTCCTCTGGTGCGGCCGCCCTAGGCCCATATCTGGCAGTCTCCACTCTTAGCTGGTGGGACGAGGTGCGGATCTGGCTGATCGCACATCTCATTCCAAAGGATAGGTGTGTCCATGTAGCGTGGACAGATGATGAACCCATCCTCTGTCAGGCATAGGAGACGATCTCTGTAGAAGGCCATCTTCGTCCCCAGTGGATGACTAGGTGAACTCCATGTCCTCTGAGTATCCAGTCTGACAATGTCCTTCCTGATAACCCTGTTCCGCTCTGTGCGGCTAAGAGCAAATGATGGGGCCTCTATGCTGTATTGGAACGTGGGGAGTGCCTCCATTTGCATACTGTGCATGCCAAACCAAGTGCCTACTTGTGCATACCAGCACCCTGTATCTCCCTCAAGTGTCAACTGTATCGAGGACTCCAGGGCTAGCCGCGGGTATCTATCAAGTGGAAGCTCCCATAGCCTATGCCAGTATGTCACTGTCTAGAATAGAGCCTCCGTCACTATCGGTGCAGCCCCCATCTCTGCCCACACAATCTCATGTGGCACTGATGGCTTACTCCTAATCATGTGTGAGATCATCGCCACTAGGGGCCTCTCCATCGGCTTCCACCCATCATATACCTCCTCTGTATCTGTCTCGGCCGGCTCTCTCCTCTGTCTCCTCCTGTGGTATAAGCTAGGACCCCAGATGGGGGCACCATACAGTAGTGCAGGTGTAACTAGAGTATCAAATAGCCAAAGCTTCGTCCTCAGCTTCTGAAACTGTATCTGCGAACATTGCCTCTCTAGCGAGCCAAGGGCTGCATATCCCCTCATCAATCTAGCTTTGGCCGCCTTCCGCATCGAGAACTGAGGTCCAGCAAAAATGATCCCAAGGTATACATACTCCACAGGCTCTCCACTGTATGTAAACTGTACTGCAGATCTACTTATCCATTGTGAGGAGGTGTTAAAGATCATGACCTTGGTCTTTCCAAGGTTCACAGTGAGGTCCCGGTCCTCAAAAAAGGCCCGTAATGCATCCAAATGCCTTTGCAGTCCCTCTCGTGAATCAGAAATAAGAACAATATCATCTACATACCAAGAGGATCGGTATCAGGACTCCTGCCAAATGTGCTCCTGGTCCTCCCTGTGTGTCTATGTAGATCTCATCAATGTATAGACCAAATAGAGTAGGAGACAAGAACACCCTGATAGTGCTGTGTGTGATCTCTGAGTCACCTCCTGGAGCCCTACTCTGCCTGTGACTGACTCATAGAGTGTAATGATCCCCCAAAGCATCTCTGCTAGCACTCTCCCATATCTTGCAGTCTCCTCATCAGTCTGGCCCGTGGGACGGTATCAAAAGCTTTGCAGAAATCCACAAAGCAGCAGTATATCTGATGCCCGTGAGCTCTCCCCTCCTCAATGATCCCCTGTATTGTAAAGATATGATCTAGTGTGGAGTGCCCTCTCCTGAAGCCTGCCTGCCCCGGTGCTCTGAGTCTCTGCTCCTTGGACCATCTACTAAGCTCATGCTCCAAAATTGAACCATAAATCTTGGCCAAGGTGTGACCAATCATGATAGTCCTGTAGTTGTTGGGGTCCATGGGGTCACCTGCTTCAAGATAGGTACAATAGTATTCGATGACGAGCTGACGGGGAAGCCTCACATAAAGCCCTGTTAAACATGTGAACTAGTAAAGGGGCTAGTATGGGAGAAATGCTCGGTGAGGAGTCCATCATGATCCTGTGCTCTCCCAGTCTGCATCCTGTCAATAGCATCTCTCACCATGCTGAGGTGAAAGAAGGAAGAGTGTGGGGGACGAGGTTCGGGTGGATGGGGGAGAGGTGGCAGCTCGGGGGCATGGTAGAGAGAGGTGGCATAGGTGTGCCAGCTGCTGGGTGAAGTAATCGGAGTTGGAAGGCGATGATCCTGGAAGTTCCTCCAGGCCTCCTTACAGTCCCTTCCAAGAAATAGCTGGTATAGCTCTTGCTCAAGCTTGGCTAGGTAGGCTCTCTTCTTTCTCCATGTGAGACGTCAAAAGATCACTCGTGCCTGCTGGTGAGTGGTGGATCCTAGCGCCATCTCCCGATGTAGACGGGCTCGGGTATCACGACATTCCTCATCGTACTAGCTATTGTGTGGGACAGTCCCTCCTGGTGATGTAGGCGGCTCTGGAGTGTGGGAAGGCAGCTGTGCGGATGTATGGAGGGTGGCTGAGAGGGGTGTGGTAAGCTCATTAAGTGGGATGTGGGGGTCGAGGTCGGAGAGGATGCGGTAGACGTGATAAGAATAGATGGAAGAGGTCTCTTTAGTGAAGTGGTATCTCGGACGGTGATGGGGCAAAGCGGGTGGTTGGATGGTGTATCGGCATGTGAGGGAGAAGGCCAGGTATGCATGGTCGACTGCAACACCGATGGGGCGAGGTGAGATGGTAAACTCCGGAATGAGTGGGATCAGAGAGAGGGATCCCATTAGATAGTCCACTGTACTGGCTCCATGTCCGAAGGGGTAGGAGGTGAAGGAGTTGGATCTAGGCCATCTAGCCAGGCCATTATAAATGGCTAGCCTATGAGCCCCGCCGAGGGCTAAGAGATACTCTCCATAGTCTGTGCAGGCTGCTGTATCCTGTGATGTCCGCTCCATATCCGTACCCACCGTGTCGATCTCCGCGTACATGGGATCATCTGTCTCAAAGAAGGGTACCTGTGCACCTGCGGTGCGGGCTCTGAAGTCTCCAACCAGGAGGATGTCCCCTAGATTGGAAAACTTCATAATGTCATCATAAAGGGGCTAAATATATGCTCTTATGTGTGTGCGTGTGTGCGTGTGTGAGAGCATATCTTGATACAAAGTTCTACACCCACTATTGGGCAATGATGACGTTAGTGGGGATGTTGTAGTATCTAGTCCATACTATGCATAATGGAGTTGATAGTTATATAGTCTTGTGGGTTGACTACCATGAGTATATAACATGCGCGTTCCTAAAAGGTGAATTTAGGCATGTTCCTAGATTCATCTAGGCATAGTTGTCACGGTACGAAAATACGATACCGTACGGGAATTTTTGGTAAAATATGAAAATTTGGGATACCGTATGATAAAATATGGTTTTTTTAATTAAAGAACACCTACGAACATAGACATTTTCAATTTGGTGGGTACAGTCTAGAGAAGTTGTTTCAAATCAAAATTTCATTAAAAACAAGTTTGAAGTGACAAACAAAAGTACATAAAGCATAGAGGTGTGATGCGATCATGCACGCTAGGCGCGAGTACAAAAAGAGAGCCAAGGCCCAAGGAGAGACTAGACAAAGGCATCACTATCAGAGCTCTTGCTGAAATCATCCTCATGAGAAGAGGACACATCAGTGGCCTCGCCGAAGTCACCATCGTTAAGAAGGGTGCCCTCATCATCGAACTCGGGCTCTCTAAGCTCATGTGAGAAGCCAAAGGAAGCATCCTCCTTTGCAAGAGTGTGTGGAGCTACCCGAACCACGCTGCACATAGGTATGCACTATGTCCCTGGAAACACCACGAACCGTGCATCCACGGCTTCCTACTTGCACTCCTCTGCGACTACCTCCACGCCCACGACGAGTGCGAGTAGGTCGTCGATCAAATGACTTGAGCTCTCAATAGATCTCTGCATAGATCCTCTCCTCCTCCTCATCTTACACTTTGTTAACACTCTTGAGAGTGCCCCCTGTGAGCTTGAATGCATCCACATTCACCTACATTGTACAATGATCAAGTGACAAGCAATGTATTAGAATTTAGTTTCAAATTTCAATAAACATTGAAGTTTGAAATTTGAATGCTTATAACCTATAAGTTGTAACTTATACCTGTCTCGCCAATTCCATCTTTTGCATTACGCGCGCACCATGCGCAAGTTAGCGCGGCAATATACTAGCCGCTCTAACTGTTGCGTGCTAAAGCGATTGCGTAACTTCGTGTGTACAAGTGAGTAGGAACTCGAGTTCCTCTCACATGCACCCGAAGAGCAATCTTGAGCTAGGATTCTCAAAGCCACCTTTTGGAGGCTTGAGAGCGCATATCCAAATGTCTCCCACCAAAAGAGGGGCTTCACAAGGGATTCCTTCTTCCAACAAGTAGTAGATGCAAACGCGGCTCCTCCCCTTATGAGCTCCTCAAGGAACGTCCCATGGCGATCCTCCAGCAATGCTTTGGGCAAGTAAGCATCTCGGGCTTCAAGTAGCTCCACGTTGGTGAAGAGGGCGGGTGATTTGTAAGCCGGATGCAATAATGCGGCAAGACCATGGATAGGTCTTCGCATCCACTTCCATCTCTTCTCCACAATGGCCAACATACCATCGCGCTTCTCCTCGTCGATCGAAGGAGAAGCGTGCAACTCTGTTATGGCCTCTCTCATGAAGTGAACGAGAAGGCCCATGGTGGCTCCCTCCATGTTGGTCATCCGCAATACCCTATAGAAGGGCGTGACCGCAATGACAATAGTGCGGACCGAGTGCCAAAACTCCTCCTTTAGGCAAAGCCGTTGCATGGCTTTGGCCTTTGCCGATTCTCGCTCATCCCACTCATTCCACATTGTGGAGACCACTGTTTGGTGAAGGGAGGATTTCACATCGTGGAGGCGCTCCAAGAGGAGCCACATGTAAGCGAAGCGTGTAGATGAAGGCTTCTTCAATTCCAACTTGCTATGTTCGCGGAACATGGCAAGCACCTTCACCTCTGTGGTGAAGAAGGTGACAATAGAGATAGCTTCGGTCATTACTTCCTTTATCCACACTAACTTGCCCATATCCTCCATGAGCAAGTCAATGCAATGGGAGGCACAAGGCGTCCATACTGTGGAGGGATAGTCTTCCTCAAGCAATTTTCCCATGCGACGGCAATTTGAAGCGTTGTCGTGGTGATGACTTGCACCACGTTCTCCGATCCGACCTAGATGTCACAATGCACATGAATGGATGCAATGAGCGTATGCGGTATGAGACTTAGTCATGACATAGCCACATATCATATCTACTAAAGTCTAAACTTTAAACTTTAAAGACTTGAGTGCAATTTGAAACTTACCTCCATGATGGCTTGCTTAATATGGCGATATATGAATGCACCCGATGTTTTCCTCACCGCCTTTCCGGAATCCACGCCCGCACAAAGTATGTGCCAAGAGGGCAAGAGACAAGTATGTTGATAATGCCTCTCTTCTTTTGGTCACTCCATCCATCGGAGAGGATGCTACACCCATACTTGGAACATGCCGCCCGCACCGGATTGAGAGATCTATCGATTCTCTCCCTCTCATCCACAAGCCTCTTCGTGCGCATGTCATGATAGGAGACGTCGGTTTTTCCTTCACATGGCCCACATTTGCAATGGCTTTCACTATTGACTTCCATTGATCTACCTTGAGCACATGGAATTAGAGATTGCACTCAATAATGGTGCGTGCAATCTCTATATCCGCTAGCCGTTGCCGTTCTCAGAGATGTGATAGAGAAGAGAACCCCCCGGTGGCTTGGGCTAGAGTGGCTTGCCTCATGGGAGACTCAAGCCTTAGTCTCTTTGAGGAGGCGGAGGCGGCACCGATGGAGGAATAGGGGGAGGACGGGGAAATGACCTCATCATCCGCCCTTGAGCTTCTACCACTATCACGGTGAGCACCCAATCCACCCTTGATCTTGTTGAAGATCTCATCGGATATAGCAAGGGGGACTTCCTTGCATGGTGCAACTTGCCCCTCCACCTTTCCAAGATGTTGGAGAAGCCTAGTAACTCCACTTGTGTATTGTTTGCCACAATACTTACAAGTCCACCTATATGACTTTGGACTTTCCATCGGCTTTCTCTACATGGATAGCATGCACATTGAAGGCTTCATTCTTCTCCCTCGTCATTGTAATAGACAGAGAGAAGTTAGAAGATTCAAGAGATGGATAGGCTTGAGAGAGAGAGAATGAAATGAAATGTTATACTAACGTCTTCAGAGAGGCTTGAGAGATGGCCTATGGGGGAGAGAGTGGCTTGAAAGTTGAGAGTTGAGAGAGAGAGAGAGAAAGAAAGAAAGAAGAAAGATATATTAACGTCTACGAGAGGCCAAGTCGGCCTATGAGACAAAAAATAATAAAACTGTGTTCTTCCGGTCATTGCAAGAAAAGGAAAAGAAAGAAAAGAAAAAGTGTGCATGTGTCTGGATACAATTGTGAATCATCATGGATCGGTGGAGCCCATATACAAACAATATAAAGGGGGGGTGGGGATGTGGATGGAGTGCTAAGGCAAGATGCATCTCTATATGCTGAAGGGGTAGTACAAGCATGCTATGCAGATCTATGTCTAACTCCATCCAGTGCCATAAGAGGGGTATAAGATGTCATACATCGCTGATGCTGAGGCTGTGAGTGGCGTGAATATGTACCCTGAGTCTGAATGAAAGCGAGCTAGCCTCTCCTGTGTCTCCATCTGGTGTCGCATCCGGATAGCTGCTATCTCTCGGTGTGACGGAGTCGGGGTGCTCTGTGTCCAGTCTGTCTAGGTCTCCTCCTGGCTCTCAATTCCTCTGCTCTCTGTGCGGTCACCCCACGTGGTACATCAGCTGGCACTGGCATAGCTCTCTGGAAGAAATCTGTGAGCTGGGACTGTCTCCCACCCCTAGTGGGAGCGGGTGTGTGGAGGAGTCTCTCGGTGACGGAGTCGGGGTGCTCTGTGTCCAGTCTGTCTAGGTCTCCTCCTGGCTCTCAATTCCTTTGCTCTCTGTGCGGTCACCCCACGTGGTACATCAGTTGGCACTAGCATAGCTCTCTAGAAGAAATCTGTGAGCTGGGACTGTCTCCCACCCCTATTGGGAGCGGGTGTCTGGAGGAGTCTCTCTCTCTCTCTCTCTCTCTCTCGGGGGGGGGGGGGGTGCTTGATGGTCACTGCATGGTAACGGAACTCCGCACGCTACTCAAGAGAGTGATGAAGTTCTGCCCTAACAGTACATAAAGAATCTGCAACCCATTGAGCATGAGGATGTTTCTCATGCTCGTTCTGTCTACATCTAATAGCCCTTTCTAAATCCAAGGCCTCTTGCCTCTTAGACAAGGCACATGTGTGATAATAAAAGTCACTAATATCACAAAGAGCAGAGGCCAAACTTTGCGAGGCCTGCAAGAAATCATGAGATCTCCAAATACCAAGCATATGACGTGATAGCTCTGCATCTGAGAACAAATGATCAAGAATGCGTACATGGGGTGTTGATCCATGGCGACTCGGATCTCTAATGCATAAAACCACTGGGCAGTGATCCGACTTAAAGGTGCCTGTAGCAATAAAAGTATGCCCCCCTTTGTCGAGCACCCAAGTGGATGGTCTCTTCGAAATGTCATCCTCATGCCAACAATCTTTGCCTTGAATGGAGAGTATAACCTCTCCCAAGACGCTCTTTCAAGAGGATGCACCAAGCCCTCATGTCCACCTCTTTTATCCATTGGCATCTCAACCATGTTAAAATCCCCACCAATAATCCAATGGTCGGCAAGAGGCATCAACCTAGTGAGAGCTTTCCAGAAGACAATTCCTCTCACGTCTATGGTTAGGAGCATAGAGGTTGAGAATACCAATGCGTGTAGTACCCTGCATAAGAAGGATCCACTGCGCTCTCGCAGGCAAAATGACACCATGTCCAATAATGCAAGGCAAGATCAAAGCTGAAACAGAGATATAGACACCACCTTTGGTACCAATAGCTAGTGACCAAAAGGTGTGTCCCGAGAGAAGCTTACCTGATCTCCCGCACTGGCTAGCATCCAGTTTATGCTCTTGCAAAAGCAATACATCCATAGGTCCACCTATAACTGCACAATGAAGCTAAATTTTGACAATTTTTTTCCGCCGACACGGAAAAAAGCCCCCAAGACCCTGAATTTTCCAAGAGACAATCCTCATAAGGACTCAGAGTAGGAGCAACCAAATCTCGTGGTCAACGAAGGACCCCCTTTAGAGACGGAAGTATGTCTCGCATAGGTAAGGGAGGAAAAATCTGACGGTGTAAACCTTACCTCTCCTTCCCACTCTGGGGAAAAGCCAAGGCTGGTCCTCAAGGGTACAATCATCCTATAACTGAAAAGCAGTATCCTCCTGTGAGGGATCCAAATCCTGTGCCTGCAAAGCCTCATCCTCCAAAGAAGGATCAACATCTTGTGAGGCAAGAGCTGCATAAGGGTTGGGGTGCTCCACTAGGGGTGTAGGTGAAGGGGCAGGTACGGGGGCCCAAGGGTGCCTGCCATCCCTGACCACAACCCAACGCTGTGTGGTCTGCTGTGGCATAGGATCAATTGGAGTCTGGGCAATTGGAGAAGGCATTTTCCAGCTTACAGCCGTGATTTTTGTATGTCTTTTTTCATACTTAATCGAAGTCTCTTTCTTGAAAAAAAAAAGAGAGCATGAGAGAAATTCAGTACTTGTTTGTCTACTGTATAAGTGTTCCACCTGGATTTGGACCCACTTCAAGATATTATTAGGATGCACTCAGTTGAAAGTTATTCTGCACCAGCAGTTTCGAGACCACCTACACAACCACGGCCATCGAAGTCTCTTGTCCGACCTCGCTCTACTTGAAGCCTTAGTCTTATTAACTGACATCATGGCTAGAGCAGTTCAGACTACCAGTCGGAAGGATTATGGTCATATGCAGAGCCCGTAGAAGTTTCAGATTGGGGACCAATTTTCTTTCCTTATGCAATATCACAATTTCAACAATATGCCGCTCGTCATCTGGAAGCCCAAGTTAGTGATATAACAAATCGTCATCCATGGGATAGATTAGGACTGGGCCATTCTAGATACGTTGTTACATATCCATCTTCTAACCCTTGCAGCCGTGTGGGTATGGTATTCATCAGTAGTATGGCTGCTGACCCACCAGGTGTTCCAGGTGCTAATCCTTAGCCTAATAATACTTTAGCTTAGGAATATACTTTCATTTATTCATTCAGCATAAATACTGACAGTCGCACTTGATGTCTGGTGACGCTTGTATCACATCTCAGTTGTAACTTATTCAGCACAAAGCACAAACCAGATTATCAGATGATCAGATTATCAGAATACAATAATCATTGTTTATTTTTCTATATCTTGTGTTGTCATGTTGTCTGTTTATGTTTTATCACAGTTAATCAGTATGTTAGTTAATCCGTGTTGGTTATCGTTTTAAATGCATTCTTTTTTGTTGGCCAGATCTTATTGATGTGCTATTGTTGAGATTGTGCATTCTTTACTTTTGCAGAGTAGGCAAACCTCAATCAGCTGTTCATTTGAAGATAAATCTCAACCGGATAAGAATTTCAAAGGTGATCAACCACCTTGTATGCCCTTACTTGAAGAGGAACTTTTTGCCCATCAAAGGAGTACTTTGGCAGAGGGGTGGAAGATGGGTACAAATGGAATTTCAAGAGGCTCAGTTTGTAAGGTTAATCCTTCATTGGAGCCAGAAAGTGATCCAGTGAATAAATCTTTTAAAGCTCAGATAAAGCAGCTCGAAGAGGCAAAGGGGTTAGGGTTATTTGATAAGGTGCCAAAAAATGAGCTAGAGGAGGAAATTCTTGCATTACAAGCAAGGCTGATTGCTTGCACAGAGAAGAACCATCATCAAGGCGGTATGCAAGATTTGTGCTTGCAATTTTCGGCTAGTTAGTTCCATAATTTTACAGCTCCTAAATCTTTGCTTCCTGTTTTACAGAGAAACTGATTATGAAAGTCATCACAAACTTGTCAGATGATCTCCGGGCTGCTCGAAGACGAGCTAAAGATTTGATATTGGTGAACCAATATTTGGACGCTTTAAAGGAAGTAAAGAAGCAAGGTCGGAAAGAACGACGTAATAAGGGAGCTCAAGCTGCCTTGGCTATGGCAAGTGCAGTTGCATTGGTCAGGTTAGGCTCATTGAGGAAAGACGGACTAGGAGGGTGCACCAACAATGAGGAACGCTCACTTGGAAGTGCGTACATAAGTGAACTTTGCACGTCTGCTTCCATTGCAGCGAATTCACACTTATATGGGGTCAGCGTAGTGTCCCCATTAGACACATCAAGACATATGAACATGAATTTTAGGGCCAATACAAGCTCTTCTTTTCGAACTTCTCGTAATAAATCAAGTTTGGCTGAGAACCTTGATGAAAGGTTGTCGACTATCACGAGTCACGGCAGTGTCCTCACATCTGGTGGAGTAAAGGAGAAGTTCGCCTCATACAGCATTAACAAAGATTCTTCTGACCCTGTAATTATATTTGTGTCTGTGTGTGTGGGCGCTTGTGTGTGTGTATGTGTTCGTGCGTGCATGCGTGTCTTGACTTGTCCTCCATAAATTTGATATTGTTAAGGTAGCTGTTCTATGGAATATATATTGTCTTATGCAGTGGGTGCCCAGAGTGAATGACGAAACAAGTTCGATCGAGGATTTGGTAGGACTTTTGGCACCTTTTTTTGTGTATGATTTAAGAAATATTGAAGGATAGATGGGATCTTTCAGTAATTTCTAAGGTTTAGTTTAAATTCTTGCAGTGTTTGCAATGAATGCAGGATTTGTTTTGTTGTAGCCATTATCCACATTTATTTCAATCATTTTTGAACTTTCTCCATGATATACAGGGAGAAGCTGGAAGGCATGGATGGGATGCCCTCAAGAAAATACGGGTAAATATATGGTTTTTTCCATACCTGCTTGGTGACATCAAGAAATCTTGATGATTAGGCGGCAAAATATTGATTTAAGTCCATTGGCTTCTATCGGGGGATGTCTAACTTTTCAGGGTGAGTTGGAAAGAGTACGCATTCTATGCGAGCGCATTACCAGGCGTGAACACATCAAGGTTAGATAATTTGTGTGGTTACATGCTGCTGTGCAATGTTGAATTGAGATTTTACTTGCTGGGGTCAGGATTTTCATTTCACGATAACAGCAAGAAGACTGTCTGGCTTTAAAACTAACTTTGGTCAAAAACTGTTAGAACCCTTTCCCATCATGGTCAACTGTCAAACCAAGTCAAAACTTGGTCAACTTGGTAGATCAGTCAACACAAGTAAACTCTGCATAAGACTGTATTGCCCTTCCGTTTATTAGCGTTCAAATTTGAGATCCCCCAAAAGTAGCAACGGCATGTGTTCATATAATCTTCTTTCCTTTCTCATACTTTTCCACTTCTTTTGCTTTCTGGGTCCTTAGCCGTGCACATTGAGCTACCTCCATCATAATCAAGCGAAAGTAAACTAAATACATTTGTTTCAAAGTTTTCCTTGACTACCATCTTCTATGACTTGTGACTAAGATCATTCATTAGTAAAGAGATGTCCGCCTACTTTGTACATCCCTCCTAGAGGTAAAAGGAAAAGAGAACAAGAGGGGGTGGGGATCCCTCTCTGGCTGGCCACTTTCAGAGGGAGACTACATCTCGTGGTGTGTGTGTGTGGAGAGGCGAGGCTGGTGCCGTCCTCATAACGTGGCTTTGAAGCCCAGGGGAGCTAAATGAGGGCGTTCCGAATAAGAGGTTGTAGAAGGCACTCCTTGTCACATCTGGGAGGTGACTGGACGAAGGAAGGGCCTCCAAAGCACAAAAGAGGTTGGCCACAAACTCATCATCCTCAAAAGAGGTGCTAAGCCTGCGGATACGAGCCGTTGAGACTATGCACTTGATGCTGGGGGGCCACAGGCCACCACAAGAAGGGGTGCGAGCCAGGATACGGGCGAGAAGAAAATCCTTCCATGGTTCTCCTGGCAGGAGGCGTTGGACAATCAACTTGCCCAAAAGGGCTTCGCAGTGTGAAGCGGGATCAATGATGCCTAATTCCCCTTTGTGGAGGGGTTGGGCAAGCCATCTTGGCCCTAGCAGTGCGCTCATCGCCGTCGGACCATAAGTTATCCTCATAATGTGGGGCAAGGCTCTCCTCTGCACCCCAGGGGAGCTGAATGAGGGCATTTCACATAAGAGCGGTTGTTGAGAATATCCACTTGATGCGCGCGCCCTGCCCGCGGGGGGGGGGGGGGGTGGGTGTTGGGGGTTCACCGCAAGAAGGGGTGTGAACCAGGATGCGGGCGAGAAGAAAACCCTTCCATGGTTCTCCTCTTGGGAGGAGGCGGCAGACAATCAACTTGCCCAAAAGGGCTCTGCAGTGTGAAGCGGGATCAATGATGCCTAACCCCCTTTGTGGTGTCGAGGGGTTGGACAATCACATTGCGCCTCTAACAACCCTGGTTGGTGGTACGATGCGGGTATGGTACGTGCCTCGAAAGACTCGTATTTTTTAGAGACGTTAGAGGTGTTTGTTATATATATATATATATATATATATATATGTATGTATGTATGTATGTATGTATATATGTATGTATGTATGTATGTATGTATGTATGTATGTATAGTGATAGATAGATATATAGTGAAAGTTGAGAGAGAGAGAGAGAGAGACACTAGAGTGTGTATGTATGAGCCTTGAGGGAGGGAGAGAGAGGGTGTGTATGAGAGAGAGCAAGAGTGTGTGTGTGAAAGAAAGAAGAAAGACAGATAGCTGTATCAAACGTTTGCAGAAGGCCAAAATGGCCTATGAGACCAAAATAGTACATCCTCATCATTTGGATACAGCATCAACGGTACAAAGTAAAATGAAATAAACTGGGATAAACCTAAGTAGGGTATGATGGGGACTAAGCTATCTAAGCTCTAAAGTCTATGAGCTGAGATTGTAGCGGATCCAAAACCATGATCCAACTATAAAGTACATGGTAGAGTACAGAGATACTTCCAAAAGTGGGTCTAAAAAACATCGTGTGTGTTTGGGTCTTGAGAAAGGCTTAAGGGAGGGAGGGACACAATTTATGAGAGAGGGAGAGAGAGTATGTGAGAGGGGCTTCCTTGGCCTTTAAAGCCCCCGTCTAGAGACTCAAACCAGAAATTTTTTCTTTTTTTTTTTGTGGACGCCTCGGTACGCCTTGAACGCTTCAAACTGTTAGAGGTGTGCCTCGTAACAACTATGAACTGTACAACCCTCCTAAGAGGGGTGCATGCTAGCTCAAGCTAGGGCCAAGGTTTGACTCCCACAGATCCATGCTTGACAGCTTGGGAATCCTACTAGCTGCATCTGCTTCATAGAGGCTCTAGGCAACCCTATCTTTGTGCTGTGCCACTAATTGTGGCTAGATTCGTTGTCAAGACTTAGACCAAGTGAGGCTACATTAATAATAACCCAATGTTTCACTTATGCAACGGCCAATGTTGTTAACCAAATTGTTATAAATAGCCAATACACATGGATTTATTAATAATAACCTTAGCTGCCTGTATTAGCTTGCTTTCTCCTATATCTTAGGGCTTCTGTAACCCTGCTAGATTAGGCCACTAATCTCAAGGATTAGTAGCAAATATGTTACACACATACTAAGCCACCTTGGCCCTAGCAACGCGCACATTGCCGTTGTTATCCTTACAACGTGGGACAAGGCTCTCCTCCAAAGCCCAAGGGAGCTAAATGAGGGCATTCCTCATAAGAGGCTATCAAGGGCACTCATTGTCGCATCTGGGAGGTAACTGGAAGAGGGATGGGCGAAGGGCCTCCCAAGCATGAAAGAGGTTGGCCACAAACTCATCTGCGTGCAGATATGTCGAGAATATCCACTTGATGCTAGGGGGCCACAGGCCATGTGCCATGGGCCACCACGAGAAGGGGTGCGAGCTAGGATGCAAGCTAGAAGAAAATTGTTCCTTGGTTCTCAACTTCTCTTGGTGGGAGGCTGCAGACAATCAACTTGTCCAAAAGGGCTGTGCAATGTGAAGCGGGATCAATGATGCCTATCCCCCTTTGTGGAGGGCTTGGAAAGTTACATTCCAAGCTACTTGCGCGCCCATCGCAAGTAGATATGGATGCCTTTGAATTTGGCCAATGCAGAAGGGAGATGAGGCCCAATATGAAAGCAATGTACCATATGTATTATGGTAGTAGCCAGCAAAAACTGGTTGGCTATGACCCTCGGCCAACAAGAGTAAGACGAGATGAGCTGTAATAAAGTAGCATCCACAGGAGGAGGGCTATTTACTGCTGGGGGGTCATGTCAATGCCCACTTGTCATCCAAGGTAGCATGCCGAAGTGCCTCTGGGAATCCAGTAGAAAAGCATCAACTGGGCACCAAGTCGCGTGTCACAATTTGGGCATTCTTTGCGGTGCTGACCTATGGACGAGATCTTCATAGTGGACATGGACGTGACGCCTTATGGCAAGGTACTTATGTCTATGCCAAGGGTCATGTAGACTTACACCTTAGAGCAAGGGACTTATGTCTAAGCTAAGAGCCAATAGGTTGGATATGTGAGGCCGGGGATTTTGGTCCATACCCATATGAAAGTATGGTACTCTAGTTGGACTCAAGAGGTAATGTTTACGCCCAAAATGAGCGCCCATTACAACCTAAATGAAAGAGAGATTGTCTAGCACATTCTTATGCATGGCATACTTGCATGACTGGAATTTTTTTCGCGTCGTGAACTGTTTTACTGCTTGCAAGACTTGTATGTCTAGTTCACACGTAGGGGATGCCCGCCCATGAACTGTGTGCTTCAATCTATATTCTGACCATGCTTGTGAGCTGTAGACAGGTAATAAGTGTGTCTTTAAACTCTTTGTTATTCAATTATAAGTTATGGCTCATTTTTCTGTATTGCAGTCCACACCTCATTAAAGTGTGGCCGGACAGCTTGTAAGTGAGTTGGGGATTCATACGTCATTAAAGAGTGGGCGGGTAGAATTTGGGTCATTTATTTCTTTTGATCGGTGAGGCTATTGCCTCATGGGAGAGGTGTGGCCTCCAGTATGTGTATGGAAAACTTATCTCTGTCTCTCCCTCCTCCCTCTGAAATAGGCACCTACTTTAAGAGACATTGTTGGAGTTTTTACTCATAAAAATCACTCCATACTCTCTCATGCTTGGTCCTTAGTGGTTCGCTTTCATGGTGGAGCTTATACATGGTCTAGCTCCGAGTTGACCTAGTTTGCTACTTTTTCATGGATTTCTACATGATGGCAAGGGTTTTGAGCAATTTTAAGGAGATTCACCATATTCTCTTGCCTCAGCTGAGCCGAAGCGGTCGACTCCCGAAACGTGAAGATGTTATGCAAGATGCTCTTATCGCAGATAAAGAGTGTTTATCATGACTCAACGTAAAATGAAAGAAAGAATTCTCTGTATCCTTTCTAATAATTATACTTTCTTCTATGTTTTTCATATTTTCCTTTGAATTTAGATAAGCAAAAAAATCCATTCATTTGGATAGATTCGTGCATAGGAGCTGGCTCTACTGGTGAGTGGCCATAGGTCATGGTGGGTCCACAAAGTGGGCTAGAACATGGATAGTGCACACTTCCACCTATATGACCTGATTGGGTGCCTATGGTTGGAACTCAAGCATAATAGGGTCAAGCTCGCACACAAAAAGGATTGATGCCTGGGTGTCTAGGCTAGATCCGCTAGAACAGACAGTTACAATCAATAAGATGGCATGATCAATTAAAGTCTATGTTAGAGTGATTGCTTGATTTTCATTTTGCATGAGTTAGATGCATCATATTGAAAAACCATTACTGTTTTGTGAATGTGGACGGAAAGAGCTTTCATTTGACTCCCATATTGGGGGTTCCCTAAAATCTAGGGCCGAGCCCTAAAAAATAGGGACCTCGGCTTACCCTAAGAAGGCTAACCCTAAAAAACAAAGATTTCCTAAAATTTAGGAATCACTTACTATATTTAGTAATTTTTGCCTCCTAACTGTGCTTGCTAAATTTGGAGGTTTCTATTTTTTGGCAGTTGACACCTCACCACAGAAAGTTCTAGAAGAATGGACAAGGGCTGCGCACACGGTGGACAAGCGGACAGCCTGAACACAGTACGCACAGAGAAGAAACGCGGTACTGGGGGAGAGGAGATGGCGACTGAGCAAGGGTGTTTACTTTGGAGCGAAGGGGGGAGAGAGGAGATGGCGACCGAGCAAGGGTGTTTTCTTGTGGCCTCCGTCTGGCTCGGAGGTCCGTAGCTCACTGAAGTGTAACGCCCTCCTGTGCCAGGGTAGGCACTGGGATAGATCTCTGGAAGAAATCAGTGAGCTGGAGCTGTCGCCCACCTCTCCCTGTGGTATAAGTCCGTAGCAGTGTCTCTCTGTGGTGCTCTTTCTGAGAGAGAGAGAGAGAGAGAGAGAGAGAGAGAGAGAGAGAGAGAGCTATGAGACCAAAAAGGTTACAACAATTAGTGGGTCTGATACAATGTTTGTGTAAGAAAAGCTAAAAACTGAAACTGAAACACTACTATCAGGAAAAGTGCGGTACTAGGAGCTCCTAATGGATAACAACTGGGAGGAAAACTCCAGCAACAAAGGTAAGCATCATACACATCACTATCCAAAGATGTCTCTCATCGGTCGATGGCGGATATCCTCAATGTCCTCCATGGTGAGTACTCTGACTGGACGTCTCCCATGCCATGCTAGTATGGTCCTGATCCTCTGTTGTAGTCTCCGCCGGTGTCGAGATGGGCCTCTCATCTTGGGGTGCCTGGACCGCCCCAGCTCTATAGCCCGATCAATCAGTGTACCTCTGGTGCGGCTATACTCTGGGGCTAGCTGCAATGCCTGTTGGCCTGACTGCTCAATCTCTGGTCGAAAGAAGTCTGTAATTTGCCTCTGTAGGTGTGTCTCCCTCTCTGATCCCCTCCCTCTCAAGAGACCCTCTCTATGTCTACGCAGCTCCAGCAAGTATAATCCGAGGCATCTCTGATCCTGGTATCTCATGACTCTAGAAAGTGGTCCGAAACCCTCTCTAAACAGGCAGTGAAAACGGCCTCGTATCTCATAATATACTGGACAGTGACATATGTAATGTAACTCTGTCTCTGGCTCCATCTGGCACAGCTGACAAATCCTGGCCTCAGCTGGTACTCCTCTGAATCTGCCAGTCTCAATCTCTAGCTGGTGTGAGGATTTGCACATCTGACCAATAGCACACCGTACCCCATGAGAAAGATGAGTATCCATGTAGCTGGGTCTAATCACAAACCCATCCTCCGTGAGCTGGAGAAGATGATCTCTATAGAAAGCCATCTTCGTACCAAGCTCGTGTGTCGGCTGTATCCATGTCCTCCTAGTGTCCAGCTGAGTCAAGTCCTGATTGATAAGTCTGGTAATCTCTGCCCGTGTGAGAGAGAGGGAGGGTGCATCCAGGGAGTACTGAAATGGAGGTAGCCTGTCCATACTAATGCCATGCAGTTGGAACCAAGCTGTCATCTGTGCATACCAACATGATCCGTCTCCCTGTGATGCCAATTGTCGTGAAGACTCCGGGGCTAAGCGAGCATATCTGTCTCTAGGGAGAGCCCAAGTGCTATGTATAAAGGAGACTGATCAAGTGAGTGCCTCTACTACCAATGGGGGGGCATCCATCTCTGCACGGATAATATCATGTGGTATGGAGGCCTTAGTCCTAATCATCCGGGAAATCATAGAAACCAAGGGCCTCTCCATACGTCTCCATCCATCAGTGCTACCAAGTGGGCTGTGGTGATCCACTGAGGGTCCCCATATCTCCACTCCATACAGCATGGCTGAAGTGACCAAAGTGTCAAAGAGCCAGAGCTTTGTTCGAGGTTCCTGAAACTGAACCTGCGAACAGATCTTCTCTAGTCTCCCCAATGCTGCATAAGCTTTGGTCAATCTGGTAGGGTGGGAGATCTCCATGTCAGAATAATGCATAATCTCCTCTGACAGACAAGTGTATGGCGAGGCTCCTGTCTCCTCCTCCTGTGGCATGTCCTCTGTAATGACATAGGAGGATCCTGAGGAGGAAAGTAACATAGGGCTATGTATATGACCCTGTCCTGTGAGAGCTGTAAGCTGATCCACATGTATCTGGCCTCTGGATCCTGTGCTACCACTCTCAGTCTCCCCTGTAGCTCCCATCTCAATAGAACTGCTACTCCCCCCGACCCTCTTGAGGTACACTGGCGTGTGGTCCTTCTGTATGCTGACTCCCACTAGAATCCCTCTACTCGAGGTATCCCTCTCTCTGGGGTATGATGTGTCTCTGTCAGAAGTAAGATGTCTCTCCCCACCATAACATGCTCCAGTCGTCCAAGCTGCACCCATAGTGAACCATTACAGTTCCATACTGCCATGTGTATCTCTGTCAGTGGCCTGGTCTGTGTCCCATAGGCCCCAAACCGCTAATCCATGGGCCGGCCATCAATGATGACCCGACCATCTTGATAGAAGGTCTTCTTTGCCTTCTCTCCTCACGTGTAAGATTCGTGGCATGCAAGCTCTCCTATGCTCTAGCTGCATCCTCGTGAGATCATCATCCAAGAAAATAGGCGCTCCCTCTAAGCCTCGTAGTATGACCCTCTTCCTCATGAAGGTGACCCTCTCCGTCTCTGAGGGCTCGCTTGCGTGTTGAGTCTTTCCCGGCTCTCCATGCTTTGGTGAAGGGGAGAGGGTCCTCTTCCCTGTAGCCTAGCTTCATGCATAGAAGCTGTCCATCTTTCTCGGGAGTGGAGTTGGGTGTCTCGGCTATACCTGTGACTCGAATGTTGAGGCGGCGGGCATGCCTCATCTTCTCCTCCTCAATGGTGGTGTGATGATTTGATGTTCTTCCCTTTGAGTCTCCTCCCTCACTTCTTTGCGGATGTTCTTCTTCACCACCTCAACCCATCCTGACTACTTGGCTTCGAGTTTTCCCTCCATGTCCTTTGTGATCTCCTTGGAGATCTCTTCTTTGATGGCCGTGAGAGTGTTCTCATCGATCTCCCCTTCTTCCTTCTCGGTGTTCTTGACGGCTACCAGTTCCACTTTCAATGCACTCACCTCCTCCTTGAGTGCTGTGTTCTCTTGTTCAAGGCCGTGACACGTGCTTCGAGGGCCATGATGTGCCGGTGTAGTTTGTTCTCCACCTCATTGAGGTTGGAATCGGATGTCTTCTTATTCTCCTTGATTAGTGCCTTCATTGCCGTCTCGAGGGCCTCGAGTTTCTCTTGGAGACTCGGGGCCATTCCTCGAGATTGAGGAGAGAGAGAGAGTTATGTTGCTACCTTGGGGGCCTGAGCAAGGGTGAGGGTGGGTGGGGAAATGAGCGCAGACCCTAGCGGAGAGGGAGGCAGGCCAGCATATTGCCAGCGGTACTGGCTGCAGACCCTAGCGGAGAGGCAGGCAGGCCAGCATATTGCCAGCAGTACTGGCCGCAGACCCTAGTGGAGAGGGAGGTAGGCCAGCATATTGCCAGCAGTACTGGCCGTCAGTGGCGAACAGAGAGGGCGGCTACGCACAGAGGCGCGAAGTGAAGCAAGCGGCGAAAGGCGGTGGTGAGGAGGGGTGGCCCAGGGAGAAGGCAGTGGCGACAGTAGCAAACAGAGGAGGGCGGCAAACAGAGAGCAGCGGGCGGCGAACAGAGGAGAGGGCGGCGAACAGAGGAGAGAGAGAGAGAGAGAGAGGGAGGGAGGGAGGGAGCGGCGAATAGAGGAGAGGGCGGCTAATAGAGGGGAGAGAGAGAGAGAGGGAGGAAGGGAGGGAGCGGCGAATAGAGGAGAGGGCGGCGGCGACAGTAGTGAACAGAGAGCACCGGGCGGCGAACAGAGAGCACCGGGCGGCGAACAGAGGAGAAGGCGGCGGCGACAGTAGCATACAGGGGAGCGGGCGGCGAACAGAGAGAGAGATAGAGGCTTGAGGGAGAGAGACTAGAGACTAGAGTGCTTGTGTGTGTGTGTGTGTGAGAGAGAGAGAGAGAGAGAGAGAGAGAGAGAGAGAGAGAGAGAGAGAGAGAGAGAGAATGAGAATGAAATGAAATGATATATTAACGTCTTCAGAAGGCCAAAATGACCTATGAGACCAAAAAGGTTACAACAATTGGTGGATCTGATACAATGTCTGTGTAAGAAAAGCTAAAAACAACTAAACAACTAACTGAAACTGAAACAACTATGAGGAAAAGTGCGGTACTAGGAGCTCCTAATGGATAACATCTGGGAGGAAAACTCCAGCAACAAAGGTAAGCATCATACACATCACTATCCAAAGATGTCTCTCATCGGTCGATGGCGGATATGCTCAATGTCCTCCATGGTGAGTACTCTGACTGGACGTCTCCCATGCCGTGCTAGTATGGTCCTGATCCTCTGTTGTAGTCTTCGCCGGTGTCGAGATGGGCCTCTCATCTTGGGGCGCCTAGACGGCCCCAGCTCTATAGCTCGATCAATCAGTGTACCTCTGGTGCGGCTATACTCTGGGGCTAGCTGCAATGCGCTGGCCTGATTGCTCAATCTCTGGTCGAAAGAAGTTTGTAATTTGCCTCTGTAGGTGTGTCTCCCTCTCTGATCCTCTCCCTCTCAAGAGACCCTCTCTATGTCTACGCAGCTCCAGCAAGTATAATCCGAGGCATCTCTGATCCTGGTATCTCATGACTCTAGAAAGTGGTCCGAAACCCTCTCTAAACAGGCAGTGAAAACGGCCTCGTAGCTCATAATATACTGGACAGTGACATATGTAATGTAACTCTGTCTCTGGCTCCATCTGGCACAGCTGACAAATCCTGGCCTCAACTGGTACTCCTCTGAATCTGCCAGTCTCAATCTCTAGCTAGTGTGAGGATGTGCGCATCTGACCAATAGCACACCGTACCCCATGAGAAAGATGAGTATCCATGTAGCTGGGTCTAATCACAAACCCATCCTCCGTGAGCTAGAGAAGATGATCTCTATCGAAAGCCATCTTCGTACGAAGCTCGTGTGTCGGCTGTATCCATGTCCTCCTAGTGTCCAGCTAAGTCAAGTCCTGCCTGATAAGTCTGGTAATCTCTGCCCGTGTGAGAGAGAGGGAGGGTGCATCCAGGGAGTACTGAAATGAAGGTAGCCTGTCCATACTAAAGCCATGCAGTTGGAACCAAGCTGTCATCTGTGCGTACCAACATGATCCGTCTCCCTGTGATGCCAATTGTCGTGAAGACTCCAGGGCTAAGCGAGCATATCTGTCTCTAGGGAGAGCCCAAGTGCTATGTATAAAGGAGACTGATCGAGTGAGTGCCTCTACTACCAATGGGGGGGCAGCCATCTCTGCACGGATAATATCATGTGGTACGGAGGCCTTGGTCCTAATCATCCGGGAAATCATAGAAACCAAGGGCCTCTCCATACGTCTCCATCCATCAGTGCTACTAGCTCGGCTGTGGTGATCCACTGAGGGTCCCCATATCTCCACTCCATACAGCATGGCTGAAGTGACCAAAGTGTCAAAGAGCCAGAGCTTTGTTCGAGGTTCCTAAAACTGAACCTGCGAACACATCCTCTCTAGTCTCCCAATGCTGCATAAGCTCTGGTCAATCTGGTCTCCGCTGCTCTCCTCAAGGAAAATAGTGGGCCACTAAAAACCACACCAAGGTAAGTATATGCATTTGTATACTCCACTGTCTCTTGACCATATGTAAAGGTGGGTACTGACCTCCTAACCCACTGTGCTGTGGTGTTAAACATCATCACCTTGGTTTTACCAAGGTTAACAGACAATCCACTGTCCTGTGCAAACGTGTGCAATGGATCCAAATGACGCTGCATCCCCTCTGGAGAATCTGAGATCAGCACAATATCATCAGCATCCACATACATCCCAAATAAGGTGGGAGAAAGGGGGCAGCCCTGTTTCACCCCAATAGTGGAGTGAACCATCTCAGATATACCCTGAGTAGTACGTACCTGCCCCACAACTGTCCTGTATAAAGCCATGATTCCCCAAATCAGCTCTGTGGGCACTGCCATCTCCTGTAGTCTGCGCATCAGTCTGGCTCTCGGTACTGTGTCAAAAGCTTTGCGGAAATCCACAAAGCAACAATAAATCCTCCTGCCATATAATCTGCCCTCCTCAATAATAGCTCTGAGTGTCAAGATATGGTCAAGAGTGGAGAAACCTCTCCTGAACCCTACCTGCCCTGATGCACGTATGCCCTCTCTCTCTGCCCATCTACTGAACTCCTGCTCAAAAATAGATGCATATAATCTAGCCAATGTGTGACCAATCATGATGGTACGATAATTCCCAGGAAGCACGGGATCCCCTGACTTGAAGATAGGCACAATCGTGGACATATTCCAAGTCTCAGGAAAACCCTCACACATGGCTCGGTTAAACATCATAGCAATAAGCTCTGCAAGCATATCTCTGGCATGAATAAAGTGCTCTGCTACCAAACCATCATGATCATATGCTCTCCCAGTCCTCATCCTGTCAATAGCTTTTCTTACCATCTCAGCAGTAAAGAAAGCACATGTCTCTGGGGATGGCTCCGATGGGTCTGGCAGGGGCGGCTGTCCTGGTGCTGTGTACAGGGATGCTGCATACTCACCCCAAATCTCTGTGGAGGTAATGGGTGGTGATGGTGAATGCTCATGGAATAGTCTCCATGCCTCGCCTGAGTCCTGACTCATAAATAACTGATACAAATCCCTCTCTAACTGAGCAAGATAAGCCCTCTTCTTGCGTCGCACTAGGTACTGGAAGGTAATCCGTGACTGTCTGTGAGTGGTAACACCCATGAGCACCTCTCTCTGTAATCTGATCCTTATCTCTCTGCACTCCTCATCATACCAACTGCTCTGGGGCATGTTCCCAGATCGTCTCCGTGTAGGCTGACTATGGGGATATGCCTCTGATGCTGCAGCATGAAGCGTCTCTATCAATATCTGAGTGAGCTCATCTAATGGCCGTCCTGGCTCCTCGGCACATAAGCGTCTGTATCTGTGTACACGGTGTCAGTCTCCCTCGTAAAGGTATAACGAGTGTGTGTGGGGACCTGTCCCAATGGAGCGGTGCTAAACTGAAATGTGAGAGTGAAGGACAAGATAGCATGATCCAGTGCTATTCCAACCGGCCTAGTGCCTACCATAAAATCCTGAAAAGAGGGAATGAGACTGGGCTGAGCCATAACATAGTCCACTGTACTAGCACCATGCCGATGTGGAAAGCTAGTGAAACCGCCCGATGTCGGGAATCTCTGTAGGCCATTCAGGATGGCCAATCCATGTGCAGTCCCCATGTCTATCAAATACCGCCCATACAATGTATGTTCCTCATCCTGTGAGAGTCTAGATAGGCCCATATCCCTACCATCAAGCTCCCTCAACATCTCCTCTGAGGTATCATAAAATACTGTCTGGTTATGGGCGGTCTTGGCATTGAAGTCCCCCAAGAGAATGATGTCACCATCCTTGGAGAACTCCCGAATGTCATCATCCAAAATAGAAAAGGGAGACTGCCCGCTAGGTGATGCATACACTGATGTACTAGGAGCAAAATAGCATATAGCAATGTAGAGATATCTGCCCGTCTCTGCCCTCAGTCTAACCCACATGTACCTAGCCTGCTCATCTCTGCGGACTATATGTATCAGTGGCTGTAGCTCCTCTCTAAACAATACTGCCACTCCTCCTGAGCCCCGTCCTCTATGCTCTGAACGAGTCTCGTGTCTACAAGCTGTCTCCCATTGGTATCCACTAACATGTGGCATGGACTGTCCAGGAGCTTGATGCGTCTCACAGTAGAAGATGATGTCCCTCCCAGAGAAACTATCCTCAAAAGCCCCTACATCAAGACGTAGAGATCCATTACAATTCAAAGTAGAAACTTTGAGTGTAGTCCCATAGGTCTCGCGCCGTCATGAAGAGCGCCTCTCCATAATCACCACTCTACCATCTCTATAGAAGGCCACTTTCCCTCTCTCGGGCTGCCCTTATCTCGGGCATAACTTCTTTCATGTGGGCAAGTTGCGAGAGTGTGAGGTCATCTCCAAGAAATATTCCCGTCTTCTTGAGTGTAGGACGTCTCTTCAAGAAGTCCTTCTTCGCTTCCATGGAGGGGAAACGAATGATAAGTGCTCTCTTCTTAGAAGATTCGCCACTACCTTCTCTCTTCTTTCCCACTCTCCATGCCTTTGTGTGCGTGGCTTCAATGCCCATCATAGAGAAGAGCTCCTTGGTTTCCCCTTCCCGGTCTTTTAGACCAGACACTCGTACATGTAAGGCCCGGGTCTTCCTCCTTTGCTCCTCTTCAAGGGTCATGTTGATGATTGTGGGAGTGGGGATGGGTGGCGATTCTTTACCTTTCCCTTTCTTGGCAACCTCGATCCATTTCTCCGCCTCGTCCATCTTCTTTTGTGTCTTTGTGATCACCTCCACCCATGAAGATGTCTTCTCTTTATGTTGCTCCTCCTCCTCTCGAATGATCCTCATTTGTTCCTTGATGGTATTCAGCTCTTCAATAAAGGAGGGCTGAAATTTTCCATCCTCAAGCTTGCTTTTTGAAGTGGCTTCCAACTCCTTTTTGAGGGCTGAGATTTCAGCCGCTTGACTTTTACCATGCAATTTTGGCCTCCACTAGTTCCTCCTTTAAGGCTGAAATCTCAGCCTCTTGCTTGGATGTTCTTTCTCTCTTCGAGCTCTTGGATTTTGTCAAATCCCTTCTCGAGTTTGGAGAGGCGGTTTATGATTGTGGTAACGGAAGAGTCGACCATCTTGTTTTCTTTGATAATTGTGCCAAGCTTGTCCTCCACCTTCACGAGCTCCTCTTTAAACCTGGTCTTGGCCATGACTTTTTGCAGAACTTCCCACAGCCAATGGATTGGAAATTAATCCATGACACTAGCGCGAAACAACAGCAGCAGGGAGAGAGGGGGGGGGGGTTTCAAGCCATGTAGGGGAAAGAGAGAAGAGAGAAGAGAGAAGAGATTCAGCAGAGAGAGAGAGTTATGTTGCTGCCTTGGGGGGCCTGAGGGTGGGTGGGAGGGTGGTTGGGTGGCTGGGTGGGAGGGAGGGGGGAACGCGCCTGCCTAGGCGGGCGAACAGCGAAGAGAGAGAGAGAGGGCGCATAGGCGGGGAGGAGGGGAGGGAGATGCGCAGGAGAGAGAGAGAGGGTGGGTGGGTGGGTGGGTGGGAGGGGGGAATGCGCTTGCCCAGGCGGGCGAACAGCGAAGAGAGAGAGAGAGAGCGGGCGCACTGGCGGGGAGGAGGGGAGGGAGAGATGCGCAGGAGAGAGAGACGGGGGGAGGGCAGAGAGAGAGCGAAGGGGGGCACAGGCAGGCAGCGGGCAGGGGAGGTGGGGGGGCGCAAGTAGACAGGCAGCGAAGGGGGGGCGAAGGGCAGGCAGTGGGAGAGAGAGCGAAGGGGGGCGCAGAGGCAGCGGGAGGTGGGGGGGGGGACGCAAGTAGACAGGCAGCGAAGGGGGGGTGAAGGGCAGGCAGCGGGAGAGAGAGCAAAGGAGGGCGCAGGCAGGCAGCGGGCAGGCAGCGGGAGGGAGAGAGCGGCGGAAGCGAGGAGAGAGAGAGAGAGAGAGAGAGAGAGAGAGAGAGAGAGATATTAACGTCTACGAGAGGCCAAAGCAGGCCTATGAGACAAAAAATAATACAACTGTGTTCTTCCGGTCATCGGAAGAAAAGAATGAAAAGAAAAAGTGTGCATGTGTCTGGATACAATTGTGAATCATCATGGATCGGTGGAGCCCATATACAAACAATATAAGGGGGGGTGGGGATGTGGATGGAGTGCTAAGGCAAGATGCATCTCTATATGCTGAAGGGGTAGTACAAGCATGCTATGCAGATCTATGTCTAACTCCATCCAGTGCCATAAGAGGGATATAAGATATCATACATCGCCGATGCTGAGGCTGTGAATGGCGTGAACATGTACCCTGAGTCTGAATGAAAGCGAGCTACCCTCTCTTGTGTCTCCATCTGGTGTCTCATTCGGATAGCTGCTATCTCTCGGTGACGGAGTCGGGGTGCTCTATGTCCAGTCTGTCTAGGTCTCCTCCTGGCTCTAAATTCCTCTTCTCTCTGTGCGGTCAACCCACGTGGTACATCAGCTGGCACTGGCATAGCTCTCTGGAAGAAATCTGTGAACTGGGACTGTCTCCCACCCCTAGTGGGAGCGGGTGTCTGGAGGAGTCTCTCTCGAGAACTATGAAGCTCTAGTAGTAGTTTGCCAAGCTGTCGCTGGTCCGAGGTCTCCATCAACTGATGTAGTGAAGAGTGCTCCTCAAACAATCGTGCATATCTATCTCTGACCCCCTGGTGGGCTCTACATCTACATACAAAGTGATCCTCAGTCTCCACCTCCTCGCGGCGCAATCTGCATATCCGCTCAGCTTTGGGAACCCGTGCCGCTCTCCTAGCCTCTATCTCTAGCTGATGTGATGAGACTCGTAGCTGTCCAATAGCAACGCGAGAGCTGTGTGGCATGTATACATCCATGTACCACGGTCGATGTATAAACCCATCCCCTGAGATGCTCATAAAGTGGTCTCTGTAATACAGCATCTTCGGTGGTAGTGGGCCCTCTGGTGCTGTCCATGTCTCCTGTATGTAGTGCTGCCATATGTCCTGTCTCATCACTCTGTTCCTCTCATTGAGAGAGAGGTAACCCCGTGGAGCAGACTGATCATACTGAAAAGGTGGCAACCGCTCAATGTCTATCCCATGATGTGAGAACCACTGTAGCATCTGTGCATACCAAGATCCAGTGTGTCCAGCCTCGGCTAGCTGTCTGGATGCCTCAAAAGCTCGGCAGGATAATCTCTCCGTGGGCATCTCCCTCATCCTGTATATAAAGGAGATCGTCTGGAACAATGCCTCCACTGCCATAGGTGGTGCAGCAAACTCAGCTCGAACAATGTCGTGCAGGACGGATGGTTTGCTGCGTATCATCCTCGAGAGCATCAAGATCTGTGGTCTCTCCAGCTGTACCCATGTGGAGGTTGCAAGCCCTGGTGCCCAAACCGCTGCTGCATACATCAAGGCTGGTGTCACTAATGTATCAAAGAGCCACCCCTTCGTGCGGGGTTCCTGAAAATGTGCCTGATGACACTGACGCTCGAGGCCAGCAAGAGCTGCATACCCCCGGGTCACTCTGTCGCAGACTGCCTGAGCCATGGAGAAGCGTCCAGCTGAGCTAGTAAATGTGATGCCAAGGTAAACATAAGAGCTCACCACCTCGACCCGCCCTCCTGCTAATGTGAGAGAGAAAGAAAGAAAGAAAGAAAGATTTTATTTAACGTCTTCCAAAAGACCGAACTCGGCCTATGAGACAAATCAGTGTACTTGTGTGGGGTATCCTCCGTCATCCCAACAAAATGAAAAAGTACTGAACTAAAAAGCTGAATCTGGGTGTGCAATAAGTACAATGAGTGGGGAAGTTGATGGAGCTCTACTACTAGGAGAATGCAAAGCTATATGCATGGAGTATACAATCATGATATGCAACCTAGCTAGCTCCATCCTGTACCATACTGGGGGTATAGAATGGTATACATCAATGAAGGGGGTGTCCACAGCTCCCTGAAGAACATGCCTGGGTCTGCTCTGAAGGGAGCCAGTCGCTCCGCACCCTCTCTGTGAAACTGAGCTCTGATCTCTGTCATCTCTCTCTGGTATAGGCGTGGTGTCCGAAAGCCAGGTGTCCTCTGTCTCTTGCGGGCTCTGAGTGTCTCTGCTCTCTGGAGAGTATTTCCCTGCTGTGTAGGGGCTGGGAGTGGGGTGGATCTCTGAAAAAATGTAGTAATCCGTGTCTGTCGTCCCCCCTCTGGAGCTGTCTGAGCCTGTAATGATGTCTCTCTGTGACGCTGTATGTCTAGAATGAATCTCCCGAGTATGCGTTGGTCTGCTGCCTCAAAGATGTGGCGTAGGGAATGTGGCTCTCTAAATAAAATGGGGTATCTCTCTCTGATGGCTGTATATGCTCTGCATCTGCATACATAATGCTCCTCACTCTCCACCTCCTCTGTGCACAATCTGCATACCGTCTCCTCTCGGGGGATCCGTGCTGCTCTGCCAGTCTCGATCTCCAATCGATGTGATGAGACTCTAAGCTGACAAATAGCTACTCGGGAGCCGTGTGGTAAAAAGCCCTCTATGTATCTAGGCCTCTCTATAAATCCATCATCAGTGATACTCATGAAGTGATCTCTGTAGTGATACTCATGAAGTGATCTCTGTAGTATAGCATCCTCGGTGGAAGAGGCTGTGTAGGTGATATCCATGTCTCTCGTGTATAGAGCTGCCATAGGTCCTGTCTCAATACTCTGTTCCTCTCACTATGAGAGAGACGGATATGTGGTGCATCCCTCTCATACTGGAATGGTGGTAGATGATCCATGTCTAGGCCATGCTGTGAGAACCAATGTGTGACCTGTGCATACCATGATCCTTTGTCTCTTGCTTTAGCCAGCTGTCTAGATGCCTCAAAAGCTCTGTATGACAATCTGTCTTGTGGCATCTCTCTGAATCTGTCTAGCAGGCATATAGTCTGGAATATGGCCTCTACCATCATAGGAGGCGCAGCAAACTCTGCTCAGATAATGTCATGAGGTACTGACGGTTTGCTGTGTATCATGCGTGCCATCATGAGGGCCTGTGGTCTCTCTATCTGTGTCCACCAATGGGTAGCAAGTCGTGGCGCCCATACCGTTGCTCCATACATCAGTGCCGGTGTGACTAATGTGTCAAATAGCCATCCCTTGGTCCGGGGCTCCTGAAAATGCGCTTGGTGGCACTCTTTCTCTAGCATAGCCAATGCTGCATATCCCCGTGTCAATCTGGTTCTGGCTGCTGAACCCATGGTGAAGCGCGTGGCTGCTGCAGAGAAGGTAACCCCTAGGTACACGTATGATGTCACCACCTCGACGTGGCGTCCTGCGAGAGTGAATGTCAGCTAACTCCTGCCCTGTCTCGATGTATGAAAGACCATAACCTTGGTTTTCCCAAGGTTCACAGTAAGACCCCTCTGTGTGCATAAATCATCGAGTGCATGTAGATGCTGCTGTAGACCTCCTGGAGACTCAGACACTAATACAATATCATTAGCATAAAGCATAATATGTACTGAGGAAGTAGAGAGAGAGAGAGAGAGAGAGAGAGAGAGAGAGAGAGAGAGAGAGAGAGAGAGAGAGAGAGCAAGCGGGGCAGTAGGCGGGAGAGGGAGGCGACATAGCGGGGAGAGAGAGAGAGAGAGAGAGAGAGAGAGAGAGAGAGAGAGAGAGAGAGAGAGAGAGAGAGAGAGAGAGAGAGAGCTCTATTAACGTCTACTAGAGGCCGAACTCGACCTATGAGACAAATCAATGTACAATTGTCAATGTCTTCTGGATGTCCAGAGAGAGAGAGAGACTTTAGCGCCGCATAGAGGCTTCCGCATGCACGGAAGGAAAAGCGAAATAAAAAACGACCTTGACTTGCGTCCGTTTTTTAAACCTATAAAATCAAAAGTGTACATTCACTAACGTTCCAAACGTTTGGATGCAACTTTGTAATAGAGGCTAGTTTGCAGCAATAAAGCCTGCCCAAAACTTCATCTCTGAAAATATCTAAACTCGTAGACATTCTATCAAAGGTGCTTAAGCAAGTCCACCCATTTGCCTAGCTTACGGATGCCATTACACTAATGGAATTTCAATTCGGGGTTGTCAAAAAATAGTAACCCTCCTAGATTTTCGGAGTGTGATCCTTTGTATCCCAGAATAATCCCCCATTCCCAAAGCTTGTACTTTTCAAATATTTAGATGTCGGGGAGCCCACCAGGCACCTTTCAAAGTGAAAAATGTCTAGGTTGGTGATAGGCGCTCTGCCAAATGCCCCGGGAGGGAGCCTGTCTGCATCACCTTGTTGAAAGCCAAGAGATGCCAATGCTATTGAAAGAAAGAAATTGGAAGCCTATCCTTTCTTGGATACTTATGGCATGGATGATCTTGAAGAGCCTTCTTAGGCTCATCAATTGAGAATGGAAAAATTCAATGATTATTGGAGGTCTTGTCGCAAGTGCTGCTAGACTTGGTGCCGCACTTGCTCCTAGGTCGGGGGTGGAGGGTCTGTCTCGATAGCAGCTTTTAGTAGAAGTGAGTGGCAATGGATTTGACCCGCAGAGGATTAGAGACAACCTCGCCATCGAGACCATGCAAGTGCCACACAACCAATGATTACTTTGTCGTGTAGAGAGGCTGAGTATAGGGGCATTGCCATGGCAACATAGCTTTGTTGTAGAAGCTACCTACTGATATAGGTGAGCCGATGGATATGGCAGTTGTAATTTATTGTGACAACATGAGTAGCATACAATTGGTCAGTACTCTAATGTATCATCCTAGGTTGACGCACATTGAGGTGCAATATTATCATTTTGTGAGGGAGAAGGTTCTAGCAAGTGATGTGGATTTGGTTTATATCAGCATTGAGAATAGGTATAGAGAAGCTTTGCATGTTTAGAAGCTTACTTAGAGGGCAGGGTATGGAGTTGAGCTCGAGGGGGGCACTAATATCTGGTGGAGATTATGGTTGATACACTGCTAGTGATTTACAGGCTATGTGACAGCTATTTTGTTTTACTAGAGTTATGGCATAATTATAGTTGGGTTCACACTATGGACCCAACCTGCACGTAAGCTCCTCTCTTGTCCTCGAAAAGCCACCAATCTCTCTTGTTGTCACATGTGGGAGCTCTAGGAGTCTTCTTTCAGCCCTAAACACCATCCTGGAACAACCTGATGCAAAACGCAAGCAAGAGAGATGAAGAGAAGAGAGAGAGGTAGCCGAGTTTTAGTATATTCATATAGTACAAAAAGGGTACATTCTTGGCTAGCCCTTGGCTGCCATCAAAAGGTGGTAAATCACGTAGTTTAAATCCTATTCTATGCCTCAACCCATGGGAGGCTGAATGACTCTTAACAATGAGCAAGCGTGCCTTTTTATAAGCCATGAAATCCCCTTATGGACTAGCTGACCTGCTGTTAGCAAGGTCCTGGACAAATATTCCATTATATGCTGTAGTCGACAGAAGCATATTCTTCCTATGAGCTGGCCGACAGCCTCGTGTGTCCTCCACAAGGTATTCCCTGCCATACAAGTAGCACAAGCTCATGTATTTGGTTCTTATCCTTGCCCTTCAAGGAAATAACCCTAGGAATGAGCATGCACATGTATGACATCCCCCTTTGCTAAACTTGATGATGGGATTCAACTTCTGTTCTTGGATGACTATCATCATCCCATTGTCTATTCATGGAGTCCCAAACCTGTCATCCTTCCATTCCTGGCAACCTTTTCACAGAAAACCTTGCCCGGTCTCTGAAACCGATCCCGTCAAGTGGAAATAGACTCCGTTGGACACCCACACGTGTAATAGCACAACTTAAATATCACAATATGAATGGACAACTTAATAACAACTGAAAACTGAAATGAAATGAAATGATGACCAATGGACACCAGCACTGGGGCCGGAAGGGGCCGACCCCCCCCTCAATATATGATAATGCTCCATGGCTTCAATGAACCAGATGATGTCCATGTACAACTGAGATGAATACAGTTACCAAACAAGAAACTTGAAGTAGACGTTCGAAGGAGAGCGATCCACTGGAACAAGTCTATTCTCTACGGTCCCGTGCCTTCACTGGAATCCGCAGAGAGCGCCCCACTGGTGTTATAGGACCACGCACAAATAGGCGCTCCCGTACTAATGCCTGGCTCTCCCGATCTCGGCACCCATGGACCGTGGTTCTCCAGAAGCTTGGACTACCCAGCACCGAACGGGTGTTAGCAGCAGAGAGTATCCGTATGAAAGAAGAAGTCTCTGTTACTGCTGTTGTAGCCAGCTTGAGAGATAGATGATGAATTGCCAGCAGCTGCCCGATGATAGGGAGAGCTGGAGTCGCCTGAGCGCAAGGGATAGAAGACTTGTGTGTGCAGCCACCTACAAGGTAAGAGGTGGGGAACCTGTACACGACAGCCTGCAAAGCAAGAGAGGGAGAAAATCCGCGCAACCACCCGTGTGCAACCGCCAGTGCGCAGCCACTTGCGTGCAGCCGCCTGTGCGCAGCCACTTGCAAGGCGAGTGGATGATGACTTGTGTACCCGCCTGTGTGCGGCTGTGGATAAGCAAAAGAGGCCTGCACAGCCACCTATAAGCCAGCGAAAGAAGAAAGGCCAGCGCAGCCACCTGTGTGCAGCAGCCTGAGGGCAAGCGGAAGAAAGGCCAGCGCAGCCACCTGTAAGCAAGCGAAAGAGAGGCAATCAGGGCGCAGTCGTGTGGCAAAGCAAGAGAGAAGAGGATCGCCGGACGCAGCCGTCTGTGGGTAGACGTTGGAGAAGTCGCCTGGTGGACAGATGATCCAAGGTGGTCATGCACAGTCGCCTATAAACAAGAGGAGGTTCACTCCTGAGCGATGGAGAGACATCCCACAAACAGCTGACCGGCCCACCTCATTTGCCTGGAGGCGGCCAGTTCCAAAGGTTCCAAAGTGGGGGGTGGGTAGGTGGCCATGCACCCACCCCCACACACATGAGGGGTTTCCCTCCCCATCATGACCCAAACTTGGGTGCCCACCCTACCAAGGACACCAAGTAATATTTGGGGAGGGTGTCCACTCATTAATGAGTGTGAATCTACAACCTTATAAAAACAAAGGTTAAAAAGAAGGCTATAAAATAAACAAGTGCAATACACTTACCACCTGTTCACACGCAACAAAACTTGTCAAAAGACAGAACAAACTTCACGACTCATTGGCAGGCGTCCCCGCTCAGTAAGTGGCACGTCAAACAGGCAAACACAAGAATACAAGTCATGCGAAAACAGTTCCAAACATGCAAAACATGAATGCATGTGCTAACGGTATCATGGACATATCTCCCGTTCATGGAACAAGTACTAAACATTTCTGTCGGGCACAATGATGGCACGACAGAAAACATGAATCCCGGTCTTCCTATGGAGTGACAGTCCCATAGGTAAGACACAGATTCAAGCACGAGCCTCCCATGGAGTGACAATCCCATAGGCAAGACACGGCACAAATACTGGCTCTTCCATGACGTGACAATCCCATGGATAGAACACAGACCAGGTCATACACGAGTGGCACTAGTCTGGCTCCCATCCATACGACACCATCCTGCTAACACACGGGTGGCACCAGTCTGCTGGCTCCCGTCCATGTTATGCAAAAAAAAACTGGTCCCTTCACACATGAGACACCGGTCTGGCCTCAAGTGAACGAGACACAAATCTGGAGATGGACCAAATGGTCGGCTAATTGGTGACATTCCCCCGGGCTTCTAAAGAGTTGTCCTCAACTGAAAAGCCTCAAGATATGCCTGCAATAGCTATGGGTAATCAACAAAATAATCCTCCTTTACCCACTTTGCATCAATGGGCAAATAATTCTTGAGCTTCACAAGGTATCTCCTAGAAAGCTTTCGTGCAGGTAGCTTCCTCTCCTTGTGAAAGACAATCTGTTGTGGCTGGAGGATCTCCTCAAGCTCATCAATCTCTGGCGGATCTTCTGTGGCAGGCGCTTCAGGATCTGGCCCAACATACTTCCGCAAAAGACTCACATGAAATGCATTGTGAATCTTCCAATGACTAGGTAAAGGAAGCCTGTATGACACTTCGTTGATCTTTTGAATCACCTTGAAGGGTCCATAATAGTGAGGAGAAAGCTTAGGATATGATCCTTCTCACCTAGCTTTCTCAAATTTCAGCAAAACCCAATCACCTTCTTTGACTTGCATGTCCCTTCTATGCTTGTCAGTAGCCATTTTATGCTAAACAATGGTCCAAATAGCATCATTCCCATGCTGGGATCTAGGCAAGTCCATAATAAAATCCATAGTAATACTTTCCCATGGCTGCGAGGGAATAGGCAATGGCTGAAGCAAACCTGGAGGTTTTTGCCTGTCAAATTTCACCTTTTGGCAAGTAATACATGCACGTACATATGCCTCAATGTCTTTTCGTATGCTTGGCCAAAAGAAATCTCTCTCAATCATGCGTGTTGTAGGCATGACACCACGATGATCAGCATAGGGTGCGGCATGACATTCCTTTAAAACCTTGGGACGCATGTCCTTCACCACACAGGCAATTTTCATTCATGAGATAGCCCCCTTTGATCACATAAGAGGCATGAGTGTGACTAGCCATCAAATCAGCCCAAATATGACAAAAATCAGCATTCAAATGATACAATTCACGCATAGTAGTCAATTCCCCATGTGAGGCTACTGAAATTGTAGCCACATATGGCCTACTTGACAATGCATCTGGTACCAAATTCTTCTGTATTGCTTTATTAATATGGATGTGTTATACAATAGGGATGGAATCTCCCTCTTTGCCAGCATGATCAACACTGCCCTGCATATCGGGAACTGCATGCACATTAGGCTTAGACTGCTTGTCCTCTTGCATCTTGCTTACGTTTGGGGCATTGCCGAAACATATGCTCTTTGCTTCCACATGCAAAACATTTCCCCTCTTTCGCATATTGCTCCCTTTGCTCAGGAGTCAAGCCAAACCTGTTCTTCTTGAGCACACTATCCATGGATGAGGTATTTTCATCTTTGCCTCCCTTCTGGATCTCCCGGAAGCTCTTTTCAGGTGGCTGTCCACCTTTTTGCAGATTTGGGACAGCCTTATCTTTGCCCTTGATCTTGCTTAATTTTGAGCACCAATTGCTCCGTAGTAAGAGCAGAGGCTATAAGCTGTTGCAAAGTGTGTTTCGGGTGCAATTCAATGCCCGAACGATAAACTGGATGCAATCCGGAGCGAAACTTCCTCTTTCTTTCATCCTCAGTGATTTGCATAAAAGGAGTTACCTCAAGCAACACTTTCCAAAACTTATTGACATACTGTTGCACACTTTCATTATCTCTTTGCTCAAGTCTATCCCACTTTTGGGTGAGAGTTTGCTCCGCATTAGGTGGCAAGAACAAAGCATAAAATCTGTCTTTAAACTCTTTCCAGGTGCAAATGGGGTCTTTGGTGATCTTTTCAGTGATCCACCAATGAGCAGCGGTCCCCTTCGAGAACATGCTAGCATGGCGTACTTTAGACTTCTCAGTGAAGTCCTCATCGCTAAAAGCAATGTCAAACTGTGCCACAAATGCTAACACTTTGGAAGCATCATGCTCTCCATGAAAAACATCAAACTTAACGTGCTTGTCACCTGCTTTAAATTCCTTGAGCTTTCTGGCATGAGGCTCATGGTCCTCTCTTTTTCTTTTCCCCTTATCCAACGGGGCAGCCTTATTTGCATGGGCTCCATGGGCCATCATGGAAGTTTCATGAAGCATGGTGGCATGTGCTCCACGAACCTGAGAATCAGATGCATGTGACCTTCCTGCATAAGGCAATGTCTCTCCATGAGACAACTCAGTAGGCAAAGCTCTTCTAGTGGCAGACCTGTCACCCCCTCCATGGGATACATGCCTTGAATACATGTGACCATCATGCCCTCCATGAGCACTAGCATACATATACGTGTCAGCCTTTGTGCCTTGTGGAGAAGATGCATGACGAGAGGTGGCTGTCACCTCTTCCCTTTGCATAAATGACCTCAACCTTTGAGATGCGGGATCTCCATGCTTCAAGCGAGGTGGATTTCTGAATTTCAGCTCTCCATCTTCCCCCTCTTTGATGTCACCTTTGCGGAGGAGGTAGGAAAGTGCCAACTCCCTTGGCTTCTTGCCCACTTCTCGTGCCATGGACTCAAAAGTCATATCTACCATTGCATCGCAAGGTTGCAGCCGTACGTACCGTACGGATTGTACTGTACGGATCCGTACGCGTACAGATCGATCCGTACGTTTATTTTTTTAAAAAGTCCCTTTTTGACCTTCAACATACGAATTTGGGCTTATTTTGGAATTTCGCCTGCAGTGCTCTTTTTCGCTCTGTCTCTGCACACTGTGCACATTGCAACCAGGTAATTCTCATGCTCTCTCTCGCTCATGGCCTTGGTCCCTCATGATGCATCTCTGTCTCGTACTGTACTCTCTCTCTCTCCCTCTCTCTCTCTCTCTCTCAACCGCGAGCGGCCAATGTACTACATGATTAATCTCGTCTCTCTCTCGCTCCCTCCCGAGTCCCTCTCCCCCTCTCTCTCTCTCTCTCTTTCCTCCTTTGGAGTATGCTCTAAGCTCTCTCTCTCTCTCTCTCTCTTTCTTTCTTTCTTTGGAGTATGCTCTAAGCTCTCTCTCTCTCTTTTTTTGTGTCACACAGCTTCCAGGATCCAATATGCTGAAGCCATGCAACTCCTACTGGCAGCAGCACACCAATGTCATCCGTGTTATTAATACGCCGACCCAAGCTGGTTCTGGCACGCGTAGATGGCAGTGCAAGTATTGCAACTTCGAGCTCACGAGCACAATTTCTCGTGTCGTGATACACTTGACAGGTATTGGCACCACCGACAATTGTGGTGGGTGCAAGCAGGTGCCGCAGGATATCAGAGACAAGCTCATTGCTGAGAATTCATCAACAGCAAAGGGTTCAAAGAAGGTAAGGGGCAGCCAACACACTCAAGATGCACTTCATGATGCGCTTGTGGGGGAGATGGGTGATTCTTCCACACAGGATAGCCAACCTACAGGGGGCAGAAAGAGGGCCCGTGTCATGCAGGAGGGTGATGAGGATGATGATGCACATGTGCTGAGACAGAGTACTTTGCCTTCACGTGTGTCATCTCTTTCGTGGGTGAAAGAGAGACAAAAAGTGGCTGAGATGGAGATTGCTTGCACTCTTGTGGAGTGCAACATCTCCTTCAATGTACTGAGGACTGATCAATGGAAGAGAATGGTGAGGACCATAGCAGAGGTTGGCCACACAGACTCGTGGTCCGGGGTGGAGTATAACAAAATGCGTACCACGATGCTTGAAGAGTAGAAAGCCTTGATAGACAAGGCATTGGTACCTGTCAAGGCAGGATGGCAGTCTTTTGGGTGCACCATCATATCTGATGGCTGGAGTGATATGCGTAGATGACACATTATCAATATTTTAGTATCCTCATGTCTTGGCACATACTTCTTGCGGGCTGTGGATGCAGGAAAGGCAAGAGAATCCATCAGTGCTGAGTTTATTTATCACCACATCAGACAGACAATTTTGGATGTTGGGCCAGAGAATGTGGTCCAAGTGGTGACAGACAACGCTTCAAATTGCAAGCGTATGGGTGAATTGGTCGAGGCAGAGTTTCCTCGCATTGCTTGGACTCCTTGTGCTGCACATTGCTTGGACCTACTGATGGAGGATATTGGAAAGTTGCCATGGGTGCAACCTGATGTTGCAGATGCCACGAAGATTACTACATTTTTCCGAAAAAAACATCAGGCTTTGGCCATCTTCAGGAGCCATAGTGCACTTGATATGGTGTGACCCTCGAAGACCAGGTTTTCTTATATGTTCCTGGTCTTGCAGAGGCTTTTTAGATTGCGGGACCCACTACTACAGACTGTGGTGGACCCGAAATGGAGGTTTATGCACCATGCGTAGACAGAGGCCACTAGATACATTCAGCGGAAAGTGCTTGACGAGGCCTTTTGGACAGAGGTACAGAGCTTGACGGTGGCATTGCAGCCTATCCATGTCCTCCTCGGACTCACAGATATGGAGGGCTCTACTCTTGGACTGGTCTATCATCTCTTCATGGAGATGAAGCGCCATATTGCCGCCTGTACGACATTGACGGAGTCTCGGTGAGTGTACACTTGGATATTGTTCTTGGCTGATTATATTAATATTAAATAATATGCACACTGCAACAATATGTTTAAAGTTATATTATATAATGACTGTTGGAATGTTGGCTTGTCAATTTGTAGCCAAGGTGACATCTTGGCTATTGTAGAGCGGCGATGGACATTTATGAGCCGTCCCATTCATGGGATGGCTGCATTGCTTAATCCCTTCTACAAGAAGCCAGAGCTGTTTAGTGAGAGCACTCTGCTCACGCAGAAAGACCAGTACATCAACATAATGTACGACGAGGATGAGCAACTTGAGGTTGATGCAAAGATGGTGAGTTTTATGAACAATCTAGGACCATCCTTTGCTGGAGCGGTGGTTTTGAGAGAGGAGGCGACGAAATTTCCTCACGTGGTGGCAGAGCTATGGAAGACAAGGTCTTCCAAAGCTGACTCATCTTGCTCTCCGAATCCTCTCGCAGGTACTCTTGACTCTTTCACAATTGCATCCATCTTTAAAGTTTAATTCATTAAGGGTTTTGACTCCAAAATCGTATCGTGATTCGTGATCGTAGGATTGTTCTGCTGGTGCTTGTGAGCGCAATTGGAGCGCCTACTCCTTGGTTCACACGAAGATCCGCAATCGACTTAGTACCGCTCAGCTAGAGCGATTATGAAGCTCGTGCGAGATTATCATGCTTTGGGGATACCCAAGCAGGTATATTTAACTGTCGTACGTCTTTTGACACATTTCAATATAATTAAGTCATTTCTTGTGGTTCTGACTTGTCGGATTTTGCTTTTCCACAGGTAGATCTGACCCGTGTGAAGATGGTGCCAACCTCTACTGAGGACGACGTGGAGCAGCGTGTCAGGGACGAGCAGGCAGATATTATAGGACTCCTTCATAAAGAGTTGGAGAGCATCGATCGCCGTGTCACAAGGCCATGCGCACGGGCTTTGGCGATACCTTTGGGTGAGGAGGCTGCAGATTCAGAGAGCGCTAGACGGAGGAGCATTCGTCGGGGGAAGCTGCCTGTTCGTACGCAGCGGACTCGGGCGAATGAGGCTGTCACTCTCATTCATACTCAGAGTGGGCCAAGAGATGATGATGTAGCACATGGATCTCATGATATATCTTTCACATCATCACATGTGCCCGTGATGGCAGAGCCTGAGTATGACGACGAGGGCAATGCCTGACAGATAGGGACTTGCTCTCTTCTGGTGCATCGTCGTCATCATCATCTGATGAGGAGTTTTGACTCTTAGATCACGTTTCATTGTGGAGTCGTGGACTAGCCCTTATGGGCCTTTTGAGGACATTTCTATGATGTAGTGTTGCAGCTTGCTATGTAGTATGTGCATTGTATTCAGTTTGTTTTGATGCATTTGCAGCCTTTTAACATGGATGAGAGTTGAGACTTTTGTTGTGTAAACACTGATTCATCAGTTTATATAGAGCTAAGAGTGGTGATTGGTGATTGAAGATTGATCTCTGATTGAAAACTGGTTTTGGTATCTGATGTTTGATTTCTGAAGTAACAAGTTTTACAACGTGCGGCAAGGGTTTTGTGATTACTAATCAAATGTGTATTAGCAAAGACCTTATTAGATTGTCTTGTAGGTCTCTCTCACAATTTAAAATGTATTTGGATCTTTTTATGTTTATTTTGATATAAAATGCCATATAAATTGATATTTTTTACAATGGTACGTATTTTTACGTACACAAATTTTATCTGTACGGAACAACGTACAAATACGTACCGTACGTACACATCAACTATGTTGCATCGGCTTTCCTTGCTTCAATGGCACTTTGCACATGGGGATCTTCATGCAAAAATTTCAGCTCTTGCTCTTGTGCCTGCAAAAGCTTTCTCATATGCTCCAATTCAGCCCTCATTGCATCAGGCTCTTCTTCTTGCATAACTGTCTTTCCTCGAGACAGTTGTCCCCTTGAATCACTATCCCTCTCAAGGGGCTTGTGCCTTCCCTGTAAAGCATCAGAACCACGCGAGGCACGTGATGGGCCCCTCGAATTAGGCACTTCCAAAGGGTAGCCTTGGCTGTCCATTGTGTTAAGTGTGCTAGAAGCGGGGTGTCCAATACACAGGTTTGTTTCTCCACTAAAAAGAGGAAAATAACCATGCTCTGATACCAATGAAACCGATCCCGTCAAGTGGGAATAGACTCGTTGGACACCCACACGCGTAATAGCACAACTTAAATATCACAATATGAATGGACAACTTAATAACAACTGAAAACTGAAATGAAATAAAATGATGATCAATGGACACCAGCACTGGGGCCGGAACGGGCCGACCCCCCCCCCCCCCCCTAAATATATGATATATAATTGGGAGTATTTAAAAGATACAATGCTCCATGGGTTCAATGAACCAGATGATGTCCATGTACAACTGAGATGAATACAGTTACCAAACAAGAAACTTGAAGTAGACGTTCGAAGGAGAGCGATCCGCCGACCCCCCCCTCAATATATGATATATTATTGGGAGTATTTAAAAGATACAATGCTCCATGGGTTCAATGAACCAGATGATGTCCATGTACAACTGAGATGAATACAGTTACCAAACAAGAAACTTGAAGTAGATGTTCGAAGGAGAGCGATGCACTGGAAGAAGTCTATTCTCTACGGTCCCGTGCCCTCACTGGAATCCGCAGAGAGCGCCCCACTGGTGTTCTAGGACCACGCACAAACAGGCGCTCTTGTACTAACGCCCGGCTCTCCCGATCTCGGCACCCATGGACCGTCGTTCTCCAGAAGCTTGGACTACCCGGCACCGAACGGGTGTTAGCAGCAGAGAGTATCCGTATGAAAGAAGAAGTCTCTATTACTGCTGTTGTAGCCAGCTTGAGGGATAGATGATGGTTTGCCAGTAGCTGCCCGATGATAGGGAGAGCTGGAGTCGCGTGAGCGCAAGGGATAGAAGACTTGTGTGTGCAGCCACCTACAAGGTAAGAGGTGGGGAACCTGTACACGACAGCCTGCAAAGCAAGAGAGGGAGAAAACCTGCGCAACCACCTGTGTGCAACCGCTAGTGCGCAGCCACCTGCGTGCAGCTCCTTGTGCGCAGCCACTTGCAAGGCGAGTGGATGATGAACTGTGCACCCGCCTGTGTGCGGCTGTGGATAAGCAAAAGAGGCCTGCGCGGCCACCTGCGTGCAGCAGCCTATAAGCCAGCGAAAGAAGAACGGCCAGCGCAGCCACCTGTGTGCGGCAGCCTGAGGGCAAGCGGAAGAAAGGCCAGCGCAGCCACTTGTAAGCAAGCGAAAGAGAGGCAATCAGGGCGCAGTCGTGTGGCAAAGCAAGAGAGAATTAGATTGCCTGGACGCAGCCGTCTGTGGGTAGACGTTGGAGAAGTCGCCTGGCGGACAGATCATCCAAGGTGGTCATGCACAGTCGCCTATAAACAAGAGGAGGTTCACTCCTGAGCGATGGGCCGGCCCACCTCATTTGCATGGAGGCGGCCAGTTCCAAAGGTTCCAAAGTGGGGAGTGGATAGGTGGCCATGCACCCACCCCCACACACATGAGGGGTTTCCCTCCCCACCATGACCCAAACGTGGGTGCCCACCCTACCAAGGACACCAAGTAATATTTGGGGAGGGTGACCACTCATTAATGAGTGTGAATCTACAATCTTATAAAAACAAAGGTTAAAAAGAATGCTATAAAATAAACGAGTGCAATACACTTACCACCTGTTCACACGCAACAAAACTTGTCAGAAGATAGAACAAACTTCACGACTCACTGGCAGGCGTCCCCGCTCAGTAAGTGGCACGTCAAACAGGTAAACACAAGAATACAAGTCATGCGAAAACAGTTCCAAACATGCAAAACATGAATGCATGTGCAAACAATATCATGGACATATCTCCCGTTCATGGAACAAGTACTAAACATTTCTGTCGGGCACAATGATGGCACGACAGAAAACATGAATCCCGGTCTTCCTATGGAGTGACAGTCCCATAGGTAAGACACAGATTCAAGCACGAGCCTCCCTATGGAGTGACAATCCCATAGGCAAGACACGGCACAAATACTGGCTCTTCCATGGCATGACAATCCCATGGATAGAACATAGACCAGGTCATACACGAGTGGCACCAGTTTGGCTCCCATCCATACGACACCATCCTGCTAACACACGGGTGGCACCAGTCTGCTGGCTCCCGTCCATGTTATGCAAAAAAAAAAGTGGTCCCTTCACATGAGACACCGGTCTGGCCTCAAGTGAACAAGACAAGAATCTGGAGATGGATCAAATGGTTGGCCAATTGGTGACAGTCTCCAAATTCACTCCAAATTTGCTAAAAATCCATGCATCTGTTCCATCTTGTCCCCTAGTCCTTCATGCCTATCCTTGAGCACTTTCTCTGGTCTTCTATTCCTAAGTATTGAGTCTGGCATTCTCACTCCACCCCTTGGAGGATCATCCTCCCTTGGAACCGTTGCCTGAAGCCTTTCCTGGTGTGCCCCAAGTGGCACCGGACTCATAGGACTTCCATTTCCCTTGGGTCTTGTGGAACACCACCAACCAACCTCCTGGGAACTTCTTCCATGTCTTGTGTTACTCTCCTTGGACTGTGCACCTTCATTTGGGTCACCATCAATGTTTAGCGTTGCTAAACTTGATACTGAAACAATTTTACCTGGTCCCCACACCAGCAAAAGATCAAGACACGGGCGATGGTTTGATCTATGCACGATGCAGCAAGGGAGGGTGCGTGGAACATCGTTAGCAACAATATCTCAAAACCAACTTGAAGCTCTGATACCAATGTCACATGGAGAAGCTTTGGGAGTCATCTTTCAGCCCAAAACACCATCCTGGAACAAACGCAAACAAGAGAGATGGAGAGAAGAGAGAGAGAGAGAGAGAGCCGAGTTTTAGTATATTCATATAGTATCAGAAGGGTACATTCTTGGCTAGCCCTTGGCTGCCATCATAAGGTGGTGAATCACCTAGTCGAAACCCTATTCTATGCCTCGGCCCATGGGAAAGTCAATGACTCTAACAATGAGCAAGTGTGCCCTTTTATAAGCCATGAAATCCCCTATGGACTGGCCGACTTGCTGTCGGCCAGGTCTTGGACAAATATTCCATTATATGCTGCAGCAGATAGAAGCATATTCTTCTTATGAGCTGGCTGACAGCCTCCTGTGTCCTCCACAAGCCATACAAGTAGCACAAGCTCCTATATCTGGTTCTATCTAGTACTTTATTTGTTGCCCTTCAAGGAAATAGCCGTGGGAATGAGCATGCACATGACACTTGTGCTATTGATTGGAGAAAAGTATTAATCTCAAGGAGGGCTCTATCCTGCGTGGAAGCGGTAGTACCGGAGCGGAAAGAGAAGGCTGTCCATATCTCCTCAATGCAATGCGTAGCTCTCTGGTGAGAGCATGTGGTATCCGAGTATTGCATCTTATAGGATGAGTGAGCTGGAGGAGGATGAGATCGCAAGACAGTTGTCGGAATATCTTAGGATGGGATAGATTCCACAAAGTAAATCCCCTTGGGAAGCTCCAGTGCTTTTGAAGCATAAAAAGACAAAACTTGGAGGATGTGTCGACTATATAGCTACAATCAAAAATAAATATCCCCTTCCTAGAGTGGACAATTTTATAGATATGCTCCAAGAAGCCAAGTATTTTACGAAGATTGATCTTCGTATGGGTTATCACTAGATCAACATAGCCGAGGAAGACATCTTTAAGACAGGTTTTCAAACCAATTATGGTCATTACGAGTTTCTCGTATTACCGTTTGGGTTCACGAGTGCTCCAACTACTTTTCACCAGATGATGAACGATCTCTTTCGGGATTGTTTGGCGAAATTCGTTGTGGTATACTTAGACGAGATTTTGATATATAGCCGTTCTTTGGAGAAGCATGTAGTGAACCTCAGATTCGTCTTGGGGATTCTGAGGCACTGTTTTTCCTAACATTCCCCCCTCAATGGTTATCTGCATGTCTAGAAAACCCAGCCTGTGTCAACAAGTTGGGGTTCATCTTTCTTGTGCTCCTCTAAGGTTGAGTTAGCAGCTTCATTTCCAGCGTCTTTGTTCTCGTTGGCAAACCGCTTCTGACACTCATTGATGTAGTGTCTAGCCTTGTGGCACTAGTGAGATTTCTCCTTCTTTTTCTTGGATGTATCACCGTGTGATCCAGAATCCACCTTGCCTTAGAGAGAAAAGCCCGCTCTTCCCCTATATAATGTTTGTTCTTCCCTGTCTGCTTCTCTTGAAGAAGTAATCCAATCCACTCATAAAAAGATAAAAGTTTTACACCACTCCTCATGGACAGGTTGATGGATGTATGAAAACTGAAATAGGAGTCTTGCAAGGAGTTGAGGCTAGTAGTTACAAGCTACTTATAGTCTATATAATATGATTTCATCAATGTTGAGGAGTTGTTCTTTGAGATCCTTCAGCCTTTGTCAGGTGATCTTCCATTGAATCTCCCTCATTCATCTTGAGGTTATCCAACTCCTGCTTCAAGAAAAGAACTCACAGGCATGGCTTCAAGGACCTCCCATGCGGCTTTGGATGTCCCTCATGACTGGGTCAGGCGTTGAAGTCTCCAGCAAGGAGGATATCCCCTAGATTGGAGAACTTTAAAATGTCCTCATAGCATGGAAGGTATGGAGACTCCCCGCAGGTGGCATTTGTGGATGGTGCAAAGTAGCACACTGCACGGTAGATATCACTGGCCCTCTCCGTCCTGATCCTTGCCCACATGAACTGTGCATCCTCATCCCGTCTGACCACCTGTATCACATGCTGCAGTCCCTCTCTGTATAATATAGCCACTCCTCTTGAACCTCTAGTGCCGCCTACTGTGTGGGGCTGTGGGTGGTGGACGGACTCCCATCTATATCCCCGCACCTCAGGTAAAGTGCTCCCCTGGCACTGTTGTGTCTCTGTATAAAGGACCATGTCACGTCCTCTAAATGTTGCTTCAAACAGACTTGCATCTATTCGTAGAGTGCCATTGCAGTTCCAAACCACAATCTCTAGTGTGGTTGGTCCCATAGGCCACGCATCGTCATGGAGAGGGCCACTCGGTGATAATCACCCTCCCTTCTCTGTACACTGCCCACTTTCCTGCCTTACACACTTCCAGTATGCGAGGCATGCACTCCCTCCTGTGTGCCACCCGGGCTGGTGTAAGGTCATCCTCAAGGTAAGTCAGAGAGAGAGAGGATGATGACCAGCTCACGAAGGGGATGAAGGGAAATGAACAGGATTCGTGAAGTTGGGAAAAGCATAATTTCTATTAAAGTATAATCCTCCTTTTATTACAAGATATGACCTTTGGCCCGTATAGTAATAATGACACATACAAAGGTTATAGCAAGTAAATGCTCTCATACCATGTGTACATCTAGGTGTGCACTTGTGTAATTATACTAATGGAAGTGCTATGTGCTAGACTAAGGTTTACAACCATTCATTAAACCTAACACCTAATTTGCCCCTAGCACTTATTCTTTATGTGCATGTGTGCACTATCCCTAATATATTATTTGGCGCTATGTGCACATTACACCACTATTATAAGGTCCCCCGGTTTTCTTGCTTAGGCAGATTTTTTTTCCAAGAGTGGAAACGTTGAGGGGAAGTACGTTTTGTACTTGGAGCTTATCCTCGGATTAGCGGGTCTAATCTAGCAGGACCCTGGGATTAGGAGATCACAAGCGGATACAAAGGGCTAAGGTTCAGAATTAATAAAACTAGTCTACTGGCTATCTATAGCAAGTTAGGTATTTATAGCGGTAGTTATCACTGTATAAGTGATGCCTTGGGTTATTTTTGTGTAGTCAGTCGTGCAATGTTTTTCCTGAGGGCCCCTCTGGGCAGTTACTGGTGGTATGAGAGGCCAGTGCTGGTTGGCATGTATCTATGGAGTGGAACCTTAGCCCCTAGCTCAGGGGTGGATCGAAGTACTAATCCTACGGTTGGGTGGTGAGCTTGCTTGCATCCCTTTTATTTGGTTTCTCTAATCTTGTTTGCGTTGTGTTTAGGAGATCTTGGTTAGATTGGGCTGGGAGGCCTCTTACAACCATGCCACCCGCCGAGTCCATCTAGAGCATATTGACAGACATCATACAAGCGAGGCGGCTCTGAGCATATGTGTTCTTTCCTTTGGGTCAGAGACAGCAAGGCTACTTGGCATTACAGGCCACGTGTTTGGCTGTCTTTCCCCTTCCCCAAATTGTATGCGATAGCCTTCCTTTGAGAGCGGCCAGCCAGCGAGGAAAAGCCCCTCTCTATCCCTAACTGTTTTTCTCATCTCCCTTTATTGAGACTGGGACATGTACTACGCCATTTCGGCTGCATTTTGGTAACTAATGGAAGGATTTTTTCTTGGAAAAAAAATATAATTAAAAAAAAACAATACTTCAATGGCCCATGATTGAAGATCTTCAACCTCGGTCATTATCACATTGTTACTGAGGATAGTGTCATCAGTGCATGGATCAAGACACCGTTTCTTAGCTCTCTAGATATCAAATTTACAGGAAAAGTCATGTTTGATTATGTATAAGAATTCTTGCAAGTCTTGTGGGGTCCAGGGACTTTTTTTGAGGTGGGTTGGGAGGAGTAAGGTTGCACCAATGTTGTGCTCTAATTTACCCTTCTTGAGTCTGTTTTTTCATCTTAAACACTTTAGACTGATTTTTTATTTATTTTTTGTTGCTTTGTTTGTGGCTACAAGCGTGAGAGACTGATTTGCATGATCGATTTGTATATGGAACGCTTGTCTTTATTGCCTCCATCAGTGGACTCCAATGACATATCTTCTACTTTCACTAGCTTGGACACGCCAGTCAAAGATAATTCATGGACTATGGACAGTAGTCAGCAAGGACTGGAAAGCCAATCATGCAGTTGGAATAGTGCAGTCGGAGAGGTGAACAGGAACCTAGATACTCTCTCTGGCGAGTCTGTTTATCAAACTCCACTCAGCTCATCAGAGGCTTCATGGCATACACCAGCACAGAATCACAACTCTGAAATGGGTGCTGCACACGAACAAGGGAGGCTTAGTGCAGCCCGTGATGCCTTCGCAAAAACTGACAAAGAAAAGTTGCTGCCCAAGAAGCATAGAAAGGTTGAGAGAGAGTTTGTGCTCATAGTCGAGAGTTCTGGTTTTGTGCTTTTAATCTTGTGTTTTGGTTTTAATGCATGTTTGGAACATGTTCGGCAGGCTGAAACATTACCTACGGAAGTGGTCATGACAGCAATGGAGGCATGTGCACAAAACAAACGGTTGCCTAAAGGGTATGCCTGGGTGCCTGTGGGTGTCCTTCCAAAGGGCAGGGTGGATCCCTCTCAATCTCCAGCACCTGATCTTTGAAATTTAGGTTGCAGAGTGCAATGGAATTGACCATTTCATCTAAAATGGAGATCCCAGTATGCATCTGTTTGACCACGTCATCTTGACTACAACCTGTCTGTGATGGATCTCATTGCAGCTACTACATGTAGCTGTTTCAATCTGTCTTATCATATAGGAACCGAGCTTTCACTAAGATATACTTGCAAGTCCTCTATGTATTTTATTCGTTAAAGCTCTGGAAGTATCTCTAGCATTTGTAATAATATAGGATCATCCATGAACTTACAGAAAAGGTCATATCTTTGCTAACAGCCTAGGATTATCTCATGCTCAAGGTTTGCTACCACGAGCTGCGAGAAGAGTGCTTCTCATTCTCATTTTCCACCAATATGCGGATTAGGAATTGAACATGACCCATCATTGTTTCCTTGAGCATTGTAGTATCCGTCCAAATCAACCAATTTCTCTAAGGACACATAGACGTGCAGGCAAAGTTATCACCAAACAACTGATAGGAATCGACATAAACTTAAGGGGTTGTGAATTCTCCTGGTGCACCCAAGGAAGCGTTAATGGATCATGTTGAAAGTCCTGATGCACATTCTAGTAAAAGGAAGAGCACTCTTTAGAGCTAGTGGCAAAGGTAGCAAGCTTTGAGCATGAGAAAATCCTAGTCTCGGAAGGAATTATATTATTTCAAAAACAGTTTCTTAAATTGACGTTGATGGTTAATGGATTATGTCATGCCATTCTAGGTACTATTACTATCACGACACGCATAAATTCATCCTCAGTAGCATAAACATCATTCGCATATGCATATAAGCTTGCAGTTATTTGAATGCAAAATAACACAAGGCATTGTGTAGTAAACTGCAATCTCGACAAATCAAGCTTAAGATGTCACCAAATGAGCACCATGAATGTTTTTTGAGTTGTGCTTTGTCAACCAACAGTTCGAAGGTACAGCTACCCGTAACGATTGTAATGAAGGATATTGTGAAAAGCATGGCATAGTTTCAGGGTATATGAAGGATATTGAAACAAAGATAATGTAGTATTCTCACACATAAGAAAGCTCTTTTTTCTTTTGGAAGTAAAGAAGGCATGTGTGTGGTTTTTTTGTTTTTGTTTTTGTTTAAAAAAAAAGGGGGGGGTGTCACACGTTTGTCATTACAGAGAGTCTGTATGGCTTTAGAAATCAAGGATGTGTGAAAACTGAGAGAGTTATACATATAGGGAGATGATTAAGATGACCCCCCAAGATTACAAAAAGAATGGCTTGGTATGTCATAACAAACAGCTTCAACTATTAAATGTTTTTGTTTTATCTTTAATTTTATTTCTTATTCAGTTTTGTAAATGCAAGCATATGACAAAAAAGTATCATGTTCGTAGATTGAGCTTTAAGATAATAATAGGTGATCTTGTGGAGCATGCGATAAAGAAATAAAGTTATAGTAATGTCTACAAAAGGTCAAAATGACCTATGGGACCAAAAGGATTGCATCATTTCCATGGAATACATCATCATGGGTACTAAAATGAAATAAAATGACAAAGCTAAAATCCTAATACTGAGATGGCCTAAGGCTGGCATATCATCATAAGATATCAAAGATGAGTCGGCGAGAGGAAGTCTTGTGTTGGTGTAACATGATGGCCTTGATCCTCGTAGGCATGGACCTTTGGGGCGAGGTCGACCTCCTCTGCATAGCTCGGTGGGTTGGGCTCGTACGTCAACTTGGGGTCCCAGCTGGGTGGGTAGGTCTGCCCTTGGAGCTTGGGTTTGGAAGAAATGAGTGAGAGCTCTCTATGTTGAGCCTCGGGTAGCTGCTGTTGGTTCGGGTTGCAATAGTAACTGTCTGTGTCCAGAAGGAAGAGCCCTAGGCATCTCTCATGTAGGAAGTCCATGATCTTGGAGAGCCGTCTCAGACAAGGCAGCGGAACCTCCGCTTGATCTCATAGTATACCGAACATCGGTATATTCAATTCTCATGTGTCTCAACCTCTATATGGCAAAGCTAACACATCCTATCGGTCGCTCGTGCAACCATTCCTATCCCATGTCTAGCTGCCTCCACTCTCAACTGGTGGGATAAGGTGCGGATTTGGCCAATTGCACAGCACACTCGAAATGATAGATGTGTGTCCATGAAACGTGGGCGTGTGATAAAACTATTCTCCGTCAAGTGAAGAAGGTGACCTTTGTAGAAGGACATCTTCGTCCCCAAGGGCTGAGTGGGTGAGCGCCAAGTCCTTCCTAATGACCTTTTTCAGCTCTATGGGGTTGAGATCCAAGGAGGGTGCCTCTATGTTGTATTGAAAAGGGGGGAGTGCTTCCATCTGCATGCCATGTATATTCAACCAAGTGCTCAGTTGTGCATACTAGCACTGTGTGTCTTCAAGCTTAGGGTATTTGTCCTGTGGGAGCTCCCATAACTTATGCGAGTGTCTCAAGGACTCCATGGCAAGCTTGGGGTATTTGTCATGTGGGAGCTCCCATAACTTGCGCCAGTATGTCACTGTCTAGAGAGTAGAGCCTCTCTGTCACTATCGGTGCAGTCCCCATCTCTGCTGGCACAATCTCGTTTGGCACTGATGGCTCACTCTCAATCATGCACGAAATCATCCTCACCAAGGGTCTTTCCATTGGCTTCCATCCATCATATATCTATAATACTCTAGTGCTTTAAGATTTCTAGCCCTCACTTGAAACTCAAATTTTGTCGATGCTTTTATACTTTAGGCTTTTGTAAGACTTTTTTTCATTAGGCTGCATGAGGCGTAGTACAACCTTGTCCAAAGCCAACCAACGTCTATCAAACCAGCGGGGCAGGAAGCGTTGCCAAAAATCTTCGAGGAAGGTGGTGGGAGTGAGGGGAGACAGTGGGGATGCTGTCAATTTGCTGTTGTTGAAGAATCTGACGAAGGGACCATAGGGATGGGCGTTGAGGTTATGCAAGGGTCCCAAAGGACATGCACCAAGGGTCTGTTTCCCCAAAGCCATAAGCACCAAGGTGCGATGCCCATGACCTCAAGGAGGAGGGGGAGCGATATGTCCCACTTCCGACCTTGGAGATCTACTATTGAACTCTGTGGAGGGATGTAATTGTCGTGAGCGGCTAAGGCTTTTGCGGGGGAACCAACCTCCAATCGTGATCAAAGGCAGGCCTAGGAGGATGAGGAGGGGAACCTCGGGCCTGGAGAATGACGCCATCCGAAGGCTCTCGACTCGACAGGGGGAGAAGCCAATCAAAGGGGGCCACGCACACCCAGCAGGTGCTGCTGCGTTTCTTTTGGGAAGCGCCTCCCATGTCCGCAGAGTTTGGGTAAGGACCGACCGTCTATGATGAGGGCAAAAGGTCGCCTACTTTGATGACTGAAGAAGCACTTGCCAGGCCACCTTGGCCCTTGCAGCCTGCCATCTCCACGATCAACCGTTGCATTTGGCTAGTGATGTACCACATTGTGGTGAGAAGGACTTGGTTGGCCACTACGCCCGATCAAGGAAGGACAGGTGGGTGGTGAGAAGTTTCCTCCCAATGCTCAAGAGGAGAAGGGGGGCAATCTGCTGCTCCACCACGATGTGAAGTCCCCATTTGACTCGGGCACCCGGGGGGATCCACTAAAAATTGTCAAGAGTAGCCGCATTATAGTTGGCTACAAGTGAACTACAATGGCGGGAACTACAAGTGACTATGTGATACACTATGTTTGAGGAAGGATCCATGCTTGGAAAGAGGCATCGCGATCGCGGTAATTTTGGACCATTGATTTGTTGTCAGAAGTGAACTAAGGGAAGCGATCTTGCAGGTGAACTAAGAGTGAACTAGGGGAAGCGATCTTGCAGGTGAACTAGGAGTGAACTAGGGGGAGGGGTTTAGGACTTTTTAAAAAATAAAAAAAGTTCAATAGAGGATTTGAACTCAGAAATTGCATTTTGAAAGTGAAATGTCTAACCACTATGCTATACTTTCTAATAAGAACTTAGGATCACCAAAAAAACTTTATTCTGCTAAGAAACTAATCTTCCAATCCCTCAGTTCACCCCCCTAGTTCACCTCAAGTTTATTCCTATAGTTCACTATTAGTTCATCTTTTTGCCAGATAATGTTAATCTTAGTTCACCCTTAGTTCACTTAACCCTAGTTCACCTGTAGGTCACTTTAAAATCCGGCGGTGCAAATTGAATACTGATCACGGTGCCTCTTTCCAACCATAGATCTCTCCTGAAACATGGTGTGTCACATAGTCACAAGGCTCTTGGATGCCTGACCACTTCCGCTTAACATTGTTCTTATTCGTCAATGACCCTACACTTTGTAATGAGCTTCTTTTACTTATATTATAGTTCCCGTCATTTGATGTTATAAATCTCTTGACTCTTGTATGTAAGGTCATAACATGAGAAACCTGGCTAGACAGGCCAATCACTTGTAAAAGCCCTCTATTCATGGGCACCTCGAGTCAACTACTTCTAGATGGCTTAATGTGAGAAAAGACTTATGAAGTATAAATATAATTTCTCACGTTTGTAATCATTCTCCCCATTCATGCAATAGATTTTAGTGTTCTCTCTACTCTCTCTTGCAACTCCAATCTAGCATGTGTGGAGGTGATGAGGATTGGGGTTTGGGACATGCTTTGTGCTAATCAGCTCGTCTCCTCTTGCTTCATCTTATTCTCTTCTCTTCCCTCTTTATGGAGTAATTAGGCCTAGCATAGCGATCAACTCCTCTCAAGGATCACCACTCTGACCATTGTGAGGAGTAGTTGCACTACCCATTGGGACGATTTACATTGGTGTGACAACGAGTGCAACTGAGTAGCTGTCCACACACAAGGACGCAGCTCTTGAGCTCGTTGGTGGTTTGGTAAGTTTCTTGTACATAAAATTGGTTAACATAAATGACGTCGCTACCAGAGTACCTTACCGCTTTCGTTTGTTGGGCTTCTCATTTCGATTCCAATAATGAAGTCCACCATTACCCGATGTTGAGTAGTGGCATACCACAAAAGGCACAGACCCGGAAGTTGTTTGTGTGCTGTTGTGTTGATTTTGTGTTGTTTTTTTATGTTTATGCTTTGATTTTATGTTTGTTTTGTGTTTAGAGTTGATTAGAGTATTAATAATGATGGAATTGTGGAGAGAAAATCTTGTTAGAGGTATTGTGGAGAGAAGGACAAGCCCCCCCCATTAAAAAATTTGTGTACTATTAACCACTCCATTAGTTAGCATGGTTTTGAAAGAAAGAGGAAACACGAGTTGTAGGCAAAAGCACAAACTGTAGAAGGCTGAGAACAATGGATTATTGTTGAAAATGAGCATGAGGGAAGCCCGTTACAAGCATAAGAGACTGTTGCTCAACTAGTGACCTCCAGCGAATATGCAAGAATGAGATGGGAATTGAAGAGAAGGGAGTGATCCCTTATATATGTCCCATATCGGCTAGCTGTAGCAAGCTGACAGCTGTCATGGAGCATAAATATACCTAAATAGCCTAAAAAAGACTCATAAAATGCTAGAAAAATCCTAAATAATGTCTGCTAAATATGCTAATGTAGGGCCTCATAAAAATGACTAGTACAAGCATGAAAAGGTACATGTAGACCCTTTGGAGATGATATATATTCCAACACCTCCTCTTCAACACCAAGGGCGGTCCAATACGAGCACACTGAAGTAACACCTCCAAAGTAGTTCTCGGAAGTGGTTTGGTGAAGAGATCAACCACTTTGTCCTTGGTAGAACAATAGGTCAACCAAAGAAGTCCCAAATCGATCCAATCACATACAAAATGATAATGCACCTTAGTATGCTTTGATTGTCCCGGTATCATAGGATTCTGAGCTAGAGCAATAGCACTCTGAGAATCCGAGAAGATGGTAACTTGGAAAGTGTCGGCACAACACAAATACTCCAGAATCTGATGAATCCAAAGTGCCTCAGTCGAGGAGAGAAGGTAGGATTTGTTATTAGCCTTGTTGGAAGAAGCTGAAACAATCCTCTACTTTTGAGACTTCCGAGAAACCAATCCAAATCAGCACCACTGGAATAGGTGATGCCATAATTTGAAGCCCCTCGAAGATAACAAAGAACTCTCAAGGCTTCCTACCAATGAGACCTTCGAGAAACTGATGAGAATTGGTTGAGGACACTTATAGCATAGAAGATATCTGGACGGGTATTGGCTAGGTAAAGCAATGAGCCAACAATCTGCCGATATTTTATTGAATCCACAAAGGGTGTATCATCCTCTTTGGATAACTTGGCATTGGGTTCCATGGGGCAAGAGAGAGGTGTATAGTCTGACAACCCATAAAGTGAGAGCAGATTCTTCACATACTTCTATTGAGAAATAAAGATACAATCAACGTTCTGACAAACCTCGAGTCCAAGAAAATAATGAAGAAGGCCAAGATCAGCCATCTTAAATGTCAACTTGGACTGAACCTATGTGATCAACCTAGTATCTAAGCCAAAAAGGATGAGGTCATCAACATACAAAACAATGACACAAATATCCCCATCAGAAAGAAGCACATAGAGGTTGTTGTTTGCATATGCCCTCTCAAAGCCGATAGATAACAAGAAGGCATCAATCTTTTGATACATGCACGGGGTGCCTGTTTGAGACAATAAAGAGCCTTCTTTAGAAGATACACATGGGTGTCCTATCCCTGAATCACAAAACCAAGAGGTTTCTCAACATAAACTTCCTTCTCTAAATCTCCGTTCAGAAAAGCAGATTTGACATCCATCCAGAACACGGGCCATCTGAAGTGTGCAACTAGAGCCAAAACAAGCCTGATGGTGGTATACCTGACGGTACGAGAAAATGTCTCATCAAAGTATTCACCTGAATTTTGAGCATATCCTTGAGCAAGGTGGGCTTTATACTTGTCCAAAGTAACATCTACATGAAACTTGACTTTGAAAATCCATTTCACACCATTCACATGTGATGTAAAGACCATGGCACCAATGACCAAGTGTGATTCCTCTCAATAGAGGACATCTCTACTTCCATGGCTTGCCACCACTGTGACTGTGAGAGAGCCTCCTCTCGCCTCTTAGGCTCATTGATCTTTTGGTGAGGACTTAGGAGAGCATAATTCACTGTGTGATGAGATGTGGAAGCCTGAGATGAACGATGAGGTCCATGGGTGGTGGTAGAGATTTGGTTATGGAGTTGTGCAACAGTGAGACCAGAATCTCTAAAGAGTTGCTGAACCGACCGAGGTAAGCTAGCCTTCCTCTCAAAGCGTGAAGAAGAAGAAGATCCAACTCTACTGTAGTAGAGGACTCATCTAATGCTGCTGGGAGAGGCGATGAAGTAAGCACTGGTGGGGGTAATCCCAAAGTCAAAGTAGGACTCATAGAGGGATTGGGAGCTGCAAAAGCTAGTGCAATAGGAACTAGTGGCTATAAAGTAGTAGCTAGCACTAGAGTTATAGCAGGAGGAGGAGGATCTAGGCATGGAAGAGATATAAGATCACTAACATCCATCGGGGAATGGATCATCCAAAAAGTTTGTAGATGCATTAGGTGGAGAGGATTCGATGCCAAACAAACTCTCATCAAACCCAGCATCACGAGAAATGATGATGTCATCAACTTTCAAATCCCAAAAGCGGTACCCTTTGTATCTCAGACTGCAGCTTGTGAAGATCATCCTCTTTGACTTCGGTGAGAGTGTGGTCCTCTTCTGATCTAGGATATGCACATAAGCAACATAACTGAAAACACGTAGATGAGAAACAGAAGGCTTGTGTCCTGTAAAAGCCTCCTCGAAGTCATCCTCTCAACCACTTTTGTGAGAGAGCAGTTAATGAGATAAATTGAGGTAGCCATAGCTTCACCCCAACCAGGAGAGGGAGACCTACATGATGCAACAAAGAACAAGCCATCTCTTTTACGGTCCGGTTCTTCTGTTCCACAACTCCATCCTGTTGAGGAGTGTAAGGAACTATATAGTCTATGGGCGAATGCCCTTCGACACAAGGAAATCATCAAATCGTACAAACTCGTCACCATTATCAATCCAAAGAAATGAAACTATACCCCTATATTGATTTTCCACCATCGCCATTCAAGTCCTGAAACTGGAAAAAGCATCTGACTTGTGAGCCAAAAAACATACTCAGATTTGCGAGTGAAATCATCCACAAGAAGAAGAAAATATCAAGCCCCTCCAAGAGACTCAACCTCCATGGGTCCAGCAAGATTTGAAAGTCTTCGGGTTGCTTGATGAGTGGCCTCCTCTGGAAATGCATCTCGATGATCCCATCATGTAGGATGAGCACATGCGTGAAAGAGACCTAAGTTGAGGTAGTCCTCTGACAACCTAATGGAATGGAAATTCTATAAGGCAGTACTAGTAGGTAGATGATAGAAGCAAGAATGCCATAGAGAAGTATCTGCCCCTCATAAACCAAATCCATCAAGGGGGAGAAAAGCTAATGAATATTTCAGTCAGTGTGACGAATCTTTGAAGAAAAGTTGGTGATCTTGTAGAGACCCCCCATCATGGACTCCATTTGCAACAACAACCTGGCAGTGCGGCAACGTAAATTTCTTTTTTATTCCTCCTCCTCTCCAATTGGCGACCAGCGGGGGCGGCGTTTACGGATAGTGCAGAATTTCTTTTTTTTCTCGTGTTGTTGGATAGCATTGGCGGGTTTCTTTTACATAGCTATGTTTTTTTTTCAAAGCTTAATAAGCTTTGCAAGGAAAAAGCTTATAACTATAAGCTTCTATAGTAAGCTATATGTTATAAATCTTATATAAGCTTATAAAACTTATCTTCAATGCTTCGAAAAGCTCTCAAAGAAGGAGAAGGGCTTCTACAAGGGAAAATTCAGCTAATTCAAATTTTTAGATTGCAAAAAAATCTATCGAAAAAATTGAGAAAAGATATCATCTCTTTTTCTAAAAATATTGAAAGCCTCTTGCAATTTTCGACATCAAAGGACATCAAAGAAATACCGGAAAATTCTTGAAGAACGGTGCCTAGACCAACCATTTGGCGATGAATTCAACAATTCAAGAGCTAAGTTTTCCGTCTCCATTTATTTATTTGCATTATTAAATTGCACTTTCTTTATCTATTTAATTGCAATGGCCACTTTACCTGCACAACCCACTGTGCAAGAGAAAATCTTTGCACTGCAAGGGAAAATTGCTAGTGAGCGTGAACTCTGACACAAATTAGAGCGTCAAGTGCAGCGTTCTAAATGCAAACGTGACTCTTCCAGCTCTCCTAACTCTAACAAGGAGGAAAGTGATCATGTTAGATGCACTATTAAAGCTACCTTACGTGCTCATGGTTCCTAGAAAGGCTCACAAATTACCCAAAAGGCGTTCACTTTCCAAAATTATGATGGCAAGAAGGATACGTGATTTCTTATTTCATGGATTAGCCAATTAGATGACTATTTCTCTATCGAAAAATTCTCAGAAATGGACAAAATTAAATGTTCTTGTAATCACTTGATTGAAAGTGCTTCTTTATGGTGGAATGTCATCAAGCAAGGTAAACATCAACCTTCAACATCAAAAGAGTTCTAGAAACTTTTAAAGAAGCACTTTTTACCATCTCAGTATAAGGCTAAAGCGCGTCAAGGATGGGACACTATGCTAGATCGAGAAAGAGAATGTCCAAGCCTATATCGATAAATTTGGGGGCATTCTTTTACAAGTTCAAGTAATTGAAAAAGTCAAGGAAAAAGAGCAAAAAATAAAATTCATTACTACACTTAAAGCTACCATTAGGGTTGACGTTAATATGTTTCATCTGCATGATCTTAGTTTTGCTATGGATCTCGCTTTAACTTTTGAACATAAAACATCTACTTCTAGAGATTTCAGGATACAGGATAAGTCTTTTACAAAGTCTACTAAACCTTCTTTTCCTTTTAGTACTTTTGATAAATCCAAGATGCATAACGATAAAGATGTAATTAAAGGAGATGCTCGGAAGGACAACAACAACAAGACCCTCAAATGGTCAACCGAAGAATCATGTCTTCACCAAGCAAAAAGAGTTGTACAAAAAAAGGAGAAGACATTTTTTATTTTTGTCAACCAACTAATTGCTCAAGATGACTCCAAATGTGTCTCATGACCCTTTCATCTCTAAGTTCTCTAACTGCTTCATGGAGATGACTTACCTCCTGGCTTATCCAAGCCTCGTCCAGAAGACCATAGAATTGAGATAATTCCTGGTAGCTCACCACCACGTAAAGCTCCTTATCGAGTCAACATGCTTGAGTAAAAAGAAATCCAAAGGCAAGTTAAAGAACTACTAGAGAAAGAATTGATTAGACCTAGTAGTTCTCCATTTGGTGCTCTAGTTCTTCTTGTTAAAAAGAAGAAGGGAACATATCGATTGTGTATCGATTATCATGCACTTAACAAGATTACTATCAAGAATCGATATCCGATACCTCAAGTGGATGACTTGTTAGATAAGCTTAAGAGAGCCCGTCTTTAGCAAGATTGACCTGAAGTCCAGTTATCATTAGATTCAAATGGACGAAGGGGATATCTTCAAGACTGCCTTTAGAACCCAAACTGGACATTATGAATTTTTAGTTATGACATTTAGTTTGACTAATGCTATCAAGAAACTAGCAGAAAGAAGTTATAGTACATATGACAAAGAATTAGCTGATGTCGTGCATGCTTTAAGACTTTGGAAAGATTATTTAATGGGATCTAAATTCTTAATCAAGATAGACCAACAAAGCATTCGTCATTTGTTGACCTAGCCATTAATATCTGATCGACATATCAAATGGGCTTCATTTATCCAAAGTTTTCAACCCATGATTCAATATGAACCAGGCAAAGAAAATGTTGTGGCAGATAATTTAAGTAGACATCCTAGTTTTCACAACATTTTCGTTATTCAAAGTCAACCATTGAGGAGCCATTGAGTCCTATGAGAGAATCCTATGATAAGGACCCAAATTTTGCTGATGTTTGGATTATACTGATAGTAGACAACAATTGGAACCCTATTGGTGATCATTGATGCCATGATGGTTATCTTTTCTTCCAAAAGAGATTGTGTATTACACAACCTTTCAAATGATTAATATTGGAGGAAATGCATCAGCCATTGAGGAGCCATTGAGTCCTATGAGGCAAAGAAAATGTTGTGGCAGATAATTTAAGTAGACATCCTAGTTTTCACAACATTTTCGTTATTCAAAGGCAACCATTGAGGAGCCATTGAGTCCTATGAGAGAATCCTATGATAAGGACCCAAATTTTGTTGATGTTTGGATTATACTGATAGTAGACAACAATTGGAACCCTATTGGTGATTATTCATGCCATGATGGTTATCTTTTCTTCCAAAAGAGATTGTGTATTACACAACCTTTCAAATGATTAATATTGGAGGAAATGCATCAGCCACCATATATGGGTCATTGATGTGTTTCAACTACTCTACAATTAATCTCTAGAGAATTCTTTTGGTCTTATCTTAAACAAGATGTAACAAAATTTGTGGCTAAATTTTTTTTGTCAAAAAATTAAAAGCTACAAAGGTAAGATCCAAGGACTTCTTACTCCTCTACCAATCCCTAATGATACTTGGGATCAAATATATATGGACTTCATTACAGGTTTGCCTGCCACATCGATTCATAATGATATGGTTTGGACTATAGTTAACCGTTTAAGTAATCAAGCATATTTCTTACCTTGTAAGAAAACTTTAACTTCTCCAACAAGCCGCAATTATGTTTATCAAACAAATCTTTGTACATCACGGGTTGCCAAAAGTCATTGTTTCTAATAGGGACTCAAGATTTTGTAGTAACTTTTGGATTACTCTTTTCTTCAACTTAGGCACTCAGGAAGATTTTTCCATAGCTTTCCGTCCGGAAACAAATGGACAAACTAAGGTTACTAATAGTACTAACTTAGATCTACTCATAGCCTATGTTGCCCAACAACCTAATTCATGGGATAAGTACATTCATCCTCTCTTGTTTTCTTACAATAATACTCCTCATGGTCAAGCACCTTTCAAAATTGTGTATGGAAAACCTTTGCCTATTCCAGCAACTAGACTTTTCCACAAAATCGAAGCTGCTGATCACATATTTTAAGCCCTCTAAAAAATATTACCATGCCCTCTTAGATAATTTGGGGAGGCTTGGATTATCTTTGCATCAAGCCAAATCATGTTAATATCATAGGTGATGCCATTATAAATATTAATACGTTTGGTGGATATTAATGTATGTTTGGGGTCTCCAATGTTTGTTTCAGTTGGTTTGTATGGAAGGGTGATTGTTGGGTTACTTACGCCTAGAAAACATGTGTGTGGTTATGGTTTGTATACTTATGGAATATTTGTTTACCAATTTATTGGTGGTTATTTTATAAGTGAAGAGGATTCCAAAGATTAAGGAGAATTCACACATATTTATTACTTGGCACACCATTTTTGTAAACAAGCTTTGTATATACATGTGCCAACTTGTGCACATTTTGATTTATTTAGAAATATTTCGAGAATAGACTTGAACTTTGATATTTTGTAAAGTGTGATATGCTTTAAACCCTACCCATAGATTATGGGCACTCTATTTTGAGCATAAGAGAGTGTAGTGCAAGAAAAGCACCTATGGCCTAATTTGGAATAAAAGATCTCGTAAATACTCATGTGTGGAGAGAGGCCACACAGCAGATTATAGCACAAGTTCATGGCATTAAAGCGCAACAGAGGCAGAGCGTCCTCACCTTGTTACCCTCGCCATAGCTCAAAGCTTGCTCTACTCCATTATCAGTAAAATAACCACAGTAAGAATAAGCAGAGCATCCTCGCTTTGTTCGTGCAAGGCTTAGCCAACCGGAGATCTAAGGCAGGGCATTGTTTTCACATCGCCAGCACACACAAAACGGTACGCTATCTCTTTTGTTCTTTTTAATCTCGTTTCAGATCACAGGGCTCCGCCACAAGTGTAGCACAGGCACTTTCTCTCAGTAGCGTAGAGCTACAACACCCACCTCCATTCAACTACAAACACGAGCAACATGCATCCCAGCTGCGCAAGTGTCCCCAACGCAACACCTTGTAGCAGGTTTGTGCAGGCACTGTAGCGCACACCTCTCCTCGTTTCACCTCAGTAGCAAGACTCAAGGAGGGAAAGCCGACAGCAAACCTCAGCGCCTCTCCAAAGAGACGAGTGCATCACAAGTTGCTATTATTGGAATATTAATTTTTTTTTTTAAAAGTTGGGCGTTAGGAAGCGGGTTTAGTACCCATGGGACCCCCCTTATCCCACAAAGCAGGGGCAAGCTTCAAGGGTGAGACATCAATCAGGGTAGCCAGCAGGGTTCGAACCCATGACCTGGGTTTTGACAACGAAGCACCTTAACAACTGAGCTACAGCCCGATGATATTATTGGAATATTAATGGTTTAATAGCTTTAGGTATATCTTTAACCTTTGTGCGTGTAAAAGCACTAGATAAGCTAGTCAAAATTAGGAGTCTAGATGGCAAGGGAGTCACAGGGCATAGGTCACGTGGGCATCCTATTTGAGGAGAGCTTGGAGGTGGCCTTAGATTCTCTTAAGGGGCATAGTACATCATAGATGATGTCATTCAGTTAGGCACCTCTTCCCCTCATCCCTATATAATGGGAGGTCACAAAGAGCTCCATGTAACCATTTTATAACTCTAGTATTCGCACATGAATAAAAGGAATGACAAGGACAAGGAAAAGGAAAAGGCCAACATGGTCATTGTTGACTCAGACTATGCTTTCTAGCAAAGGGTTGAGTAACATTGTAAATATTTTTAGCCAGTGGGAATTTTGTGTTTGTGTGTGTTTTTCAAGAACTTGAACTTGGTGAGATCTTACCTAGCATAGTGAAGCTAAACCAAGAGGGAGTATTGGAATTAATGGTTTAGCTTTAGGTATATCTTTAACCTTTGTGGTGGGTACTTTTACAAGGTGTAAAAGGACTAGATAAGCTATCAAATTAGGAGTCTAGGTGGCAAGGGAGTCACAGGGCATGGGTTAAGTGGGCATCCTATTTGAGAAGAGCTTAGTGGTGGCCTTAGATGCTCTTAAGGTGCATAGTACATCATAGATGATGTCATTCAGTTAGGCGCCCTCCTCTTCCCCTCATCCCTATATAATGGGAGGTCACAAAGAGCTCCATGTAACCTTTGTATAACTCTTGTATTAGCACTTGAATAAAAAGGTTATGTGCCTAGTATTTTGTGGACTACATCTTATGTATTCTTTGAGGTTGCTTAACATGCTTATGAAGTGCTTGTAGATTTGAGGTCAATCTCCAATAGCTATCTAGCATAAGGCACCGATGCTCATCACCTTGTTTTGCTTTTCGTGTATGTGCAAGCAACGACTGGATGTGCAGTCGAAAGAGGAGGCACAAACTCATGGAAATGGTTTAACAAACTCTTTTTTTTTTAAGAGGAGAATGTAGTGTTCACAACTAGCCTAAGTGTTGTATCCATTTAGCTCTCGTCCATCATTGCCTTCTTTAGGCTTAGGTGCATCATGTGCAACTACAGCACCAAAACTGGTAGCTCTATGTTAACAGTACCAATTTTCTACATAGCTCACAACTCGGCAACCACTCATCCCAAACACCTTGTGTATCATGGCAATAATACCTCAAGTAAGTTTCCATCCACTTGTTCACCCTCACGGTTTGTCCATCGGTTTCGGGGTGATAGGCAGTGCTAGGTGTCAAAACAGTCCCCGTGTTCTCAAACAATGTCCTCCAAAATGAACTCGTAAACTTCACATCTTGGTCACTAACAATTTGTTGTGGCACTACTCCATGCAACTTGAACACATGATCCACAAAATGTTTTGCAACCATAGATGTTGAAAATTTGAGCTTTTGTCAAGTGGTCTACCACCACATATATACTATCCCATCCCCTCCTTTTATTAAGAAGCCCCGTGATGAAATCCATAGATATGTGTGTCCATTTGCCATCAGAAATAGGAAAAGGCTGAAGCAAACCACCGGGCTTATGTGTGGGATCCTTGTTTTATTGACAAGGTAAGCAACATGTCACAAAAGTATACACATCTTTCCACACATTCCTTTCTAATAAGAACTCTTCCACACCTTCTCAAAGGTCTTAAACAGCCCCATGCGTCCCGATAATGAAGAAGAATGCATCTCTTCTAACACCCTCTTCTTGAAGCTTGATGTAGCCATAAGGTATACTTTGCCTTTGTAGTAAATGAGTCCATTATGAAATTCAGAATGTAGCAAATCATCAAGAGACCCTTGCTGTAAGTTTTGGCACATTGGTACCACTTCCTCATCCAATAGGTACTCTTCTTGGATATCCAAAATCTTTATGTACCTCCAAAATTGCCATACATCTACATGCCCATATATGTGACAACCGTCACAACATTCTTTTTCCCTTTCATGTAAGAGATTTCAAAATCATAATTTTGCAATGTAGCCACCCATCTTCTTTTCTTGTCAGAGAGTAGGTTGAGATGATCACTCTTCACAAAGAAATAACTCCCATACAAGTAATGATGCCACTTCTTTATTGCATGAAGTATTGTCAACATCTCTTGATCATAGACATGCATAACCATTTCTTTCTCATCAAGCTTTAGGCTCTCAAATGCAATCACTCCATGTTCTTGGAACAAAACAACCCCAATGGCTCTTCCACATACATCGGCTTGAACCACAAATGGCATTATGAAGTTGGGACGTACAAGTATAGGGGATAATGTGAGTATTTAGTTGAGCTCTTGAAAGCTCTTATCGGCTATAGCATCCCAAAAGAAAGCTTCTTTCTTAATCTTGTCGATAAGTGGAGTGGTAATATAAGCATATCTCTTAATGAACCTCTTATAAAATGATGACAAGTCCAAGAATCCTCTTAATTGAGTGGTATTTGTAGAGGTGGGTCAATTCTTAACACATTCAACTTTATTAGGATCCACCATAATGCCTTCTTTGCTCACTATATGTCCAAGATACTCAACCTTTTGTGCCATAAATGTATATTTTCTCTCCTTTGCATACAAGTTGTTGGCTGTTAAAGTATCCAAAACAGCCCTTACATGCATTAAGTGTTCCTTCTCCCCTTTGCTATATATCAAGATATCATCAAAGAATACAAGTACCCATTTGTAGAGGACAGGTCCAAGCACCTCATTCATTAAGGCTTGAAATGTTACCGATGCATTGCATAACCCAAACGACATAGCCAAATAATGGTAGAGACCCCTCTTCATCCGAAATGCCATGTTGTACTCATCACCTTCCTTGATTCTTAATTGGTGATAGCTCGATCTCAAATCAATCTTGGAGAAGAAACATGCACCTTTCAACTAATCAAACAAGTCACCAATTCATGGAATAGGGAATCTATTCTTGATTATAGATTAATTCAAATCACTATAGTCCACACACATGCAAAAAGTGCCATCCTTCTTCTTGACCAAGAGTATGGGTGGTGATGCAAAAGGTGATTGGCTAGGAGTAACCCATCCCATGTCCTTAAGCTCTTGTACTTGCTTTGCCACTTCATCTTTCTCCACTTTTGATAATCTATAAGGTGGTTTGTTAATAGGCTTGGTATGCAGCTCAAGATTTATTCCATGATCCACCTCTCTTTTTTTGCAGCGGCAAAGCACTTTGGCATTTGGAACACATCTTCATACTCCTTTAACAATTCCTTCATACCTTTATACATAGCCTCACCCTTTTCCTCATTGCTATCTACTTTGCAAAGCTGTAAAACATATATGCATCCCATTTTCTTTAGCTCCCTCTTGAGTTGTGTTGCAATGATCATCTTGATACTTGGCACACGAGTTCCGGTCAATGTAACCTCATAGTTTCCATGCATGAAACTCATATACCCTTGCTGTAAATTCATGTGAAACAACCTAAGATTGCCAACCAATCGTATCCCAAAACAATGTCAATGGGATCCATATCCAATACAAGTAAATTAGCCTTGCAAGTATAATCATTTGTGAGAATCAACCTCACATCTTTGCATACCATTGTGCAATCCATTTTTGCTCCATTAGCCACTTAAACCTCATGCCACAAAGATAAAGTTACGGGCTATAATTTGAGACTGCACATGGATTTGGTGTTGATAAAGCTATGTGTTCTTTTACTATCAATCAAAACATGTGCCACCCTTCCATTAATGCATGCCTTCAACCTTAATGTATTTTCCCCTTTGCAACCAGCATAGGCATCAGTTGAGATATTAAATAGGGTATCCATATTGTCCTTGTCTCATGATAAGCACACATAGGCAATGGTAACCCATCATCACAGTCAACATCTCCCTTATTTGATCCACCCAGGACAAAAGAGAATTCACCATAGTTTTCTACATCTTCAACTTCATTGTTGGCATCTTCAAAATACTCCTCATATTAATCCACATCCTCCTTGATGTCTTCATGGCAGCAAGGTTTGGTGAGAATCATACTTAGCGTCATCTTGTTGGCCTTACAAAGCTTCCAAATCCTTGTTCCATTTGTCACCACACTTGAAGCACAAACCTTTGACCTTCAAATCATTAATATGATCTTCCCCAATAATCTTACTCTTGTTAGATGCTTTTGCATCAACTTGCTTCCCATCAATATTTGGAGGTTGGGGAAAAGAGTTACCAAATCTGAAATTTCCTCTTCCACCTCTTTCATGGATGGTTGGGAATCTAGGAGGACCCATATGATAAGCAACTCCACTTAAATATTTTCACAAAGTTGAAGTGCCAATAGCATGCCTAAACCCATGCCTTGCTCCACTAGCATGTGTATACTTTGTCTCATAGATCTCTGCAACAAGCAACATGGCCTTCTTGATGGTTTTGGGTCTTTGAGCATCCACATCAACCTTGATGTTATTTTTTAGCCCTTTGATAAACTTCCTCAATTTGTACTCCTCACACAAACCTTCCACATGAAGTGGGAACTTCATGAACTTGTACACATAATCCTTAACATTACCCGCTTGAGTGAGATCATCCCATTTCTCCACCATCCTTGATCTATTAAGGGTTGAAACAAAGGTTCTCCTCATCTCATTCTGGAAATATTCCCAAGCCATGATCAAATAGCCATGAGCATTCAAGTGCTGCCACCATGCATGAGCATAACCTTCTAGATGCAAAGTAGCAAACAAAACCTTGGCCCTATGACTACGATGGCTAAGTTCAAAGTAAAGCTCCATCTTATCAATCCATTCTTCAAACTCCTCATTGGTTGAGTCTTCACCCTTGAATTTAGTAAAAGTAAACTTGTCCGTCTCACTCCCTCAAACTCATCTTCATCACACCACCTTGATGATGAACATGCGGTCTATGCTCAATTGGTCTAACATGATTGCCCCCCAAACTCATTGAGAGAAGAGAGAGTAATTAATGATTATCAAAAGGTACCCCAAGTATGGTCTTTTTGACATATATACATGACCACCCCTTTTCACACTATCATAAGTGTTGTCTAGGGGCATGGTCCATTGGCCTTGGGCCCATTATTTATATGAGACCATTTTCACTTTGTTACAAAGAATCTGACTTATTCCCTAAAGAAGAGATTAATAAGGTGTTCAAAGTAGGTTTCGTTTACCCCATTGATAAAGCCCCCAAGAAAAATGGAAAGTTAAGGGTATGTGTGGATTATAGGAAGCTGAATACAGCCGCTATCACACATCCCTTTCCATTACCCTTCATGAATTCTCTTTTGGATGTTGGTCATAAAATGTATTCATTTTTGGATGGGTTCAATGGTTATAATCAAGTGTAGATAGCACATGATGATGACAAAGAAAAGACAACTTTCATTATTGGGGGGTGTTATTGCCTGTAATATTATGAAATTTGAATTAAAGAATACATTGCAATGGTTCAGAAAATCTTTTATGAATTTCTCATAAAATTCATGAGGGTATTCATGTGGATGATTTCAGTGTGTTTGGAAAGCATTCAGAGCATCTTCATCGTTTGACATCGTGTCTAGAGAGGTGAGGAGAAACCTGATTGAGCCTCAATTTACAAAATGTGCTTTTGCAGTTATAGCAGAAATGAAGTGTTGCTCAAACATGTAGTTTCAGAGGAAGGATTAGAAGTGGATCCGATTGTCATAGTCAAGCTCCGTGCACAACAACATCAAAGAATTGGGCAGGCTTCTTGGTCAAATTAAATGGCACACGAGGTTCCTTCATTATCCATTGTACATACTCAGAAAGAAGAATGCTCACAATATATATGGAATGATAAATGTGAGCAGGCATTCTGATATCTCAAAATGATGTTAGCAACAATGCCAATATATATGGAATGATAAATGTGAGCAGGCATTCTGATATCTCAAAATGATGTTAGCAACAATGCCAATAGTGCAACCTCTGAATTGGGAGAGGTTATTTCATGTTTTTGTGGATGCATCGAATGTTGCAATTGGAAGTACATTAATGTAGCAAACCAAAGGAGGATGGTTTCGCTCAACTTATTATGTAAGATGGATGCTATCTGCTATAAAAATTAATTGCTCCACAATAGAGAAAGAAGCATTGTGCATGATTTATTCAGTTAATAAGCTCACACAGTATCCATGTTAATCTCACCAAGCATTAGTTTATTTGGTAGAGCAAGCCTAATATCACCAGTAAGCTGGTAAGATGGATGCTGTTATTATGGGAGTTCAAGTTTACCATATAACACATGCCTGGAAGTGAGCATGTAGTTACAAATTTCCTATCTCGAATAGAGTCTTGAGAACCACTCAATGTACCAGATTAATTTTTGGATAAAAAGCTTTTTGTTCTAGATGTTTCACCAAACATGTGGTATGATGAAGTGCTGATGTTCTTGGAAAATGGAGCGTTTCATGAGGGAATGAGAGGGGAATGACCAGAGATCACCCCGGAAGAGGCTCGCACTCTGTAGCATATTTTTTATAGTTATAGTAGGCTAGCTGTACAAAATGGGGGTGGATCATATTTTAAGATGATGCGTTCAAGAGCATGAGAAAGTTGCAGCGATTATAGAAGCACATCAAGGTGTTACTTTTCCAGAGAAATTATAGGCCGAAAGATATTTTAAGCAGGATTATGGTGGTCCACAGTGTTAAAAAATGCCTCATAGTTTACCAAAGCCTATGACTTCTACAGTGGTTAGGACAACCGAATACTATAAAATAGAATGCCACATAATCCGATATTGCCATTGGAAGCATTTCAAAAATGGGGACTAGCCTTTATAGGACCTTTCAAGCCCCTACTCAAAGAACCGATAATAATTACATTCTGGTGGCTACTAATTACTACACAAAGTGGGTTGAAGCCAAAGATCTTAGAGATAACAAGGCTACATCAATACCAAAAATCTCAGAGATAACAAGGCTACATCAATACCAAAATTCTTGCATGCAATGATAATGACCAAATTTGGCTATCCAATTGAACTAGTCTAGTGATCAAGGTGGACATTTCTTGAATGAGGTCATTAAGTGTCTCATAGAGTATCATATGATAATTCACAAAAAATCCATAGTTCATTATCCACATCTAGCTTAATCCACAAACCAAGTGTTACATAAAATCTTGAAAAAGATAGTCAATCAAAATTGGATAGATTAGGACCAAAAGTTATATTCGGCACTATGGGCATTTTATAAAGTGGCAACATGTCACACTTCTTTTTCATTAGTGTATAATATGGAAGCAGTTGTGCCAATGGAATTCATCATTTCCAGTTTTCGAGTAGCAGTGAGGACTCACAAACTGAATCAATCACACATTACCTAGAGTAGTTACTTTGGCATTGAGAAAGAAGAGACTTCATAGTAACTAGAATGCTAATATAATCTAGAGGTGTCCAAAGCTCTTTGTGGACCAGAATACAGAGTTCAAGATTTTTGATATCAATGATCCAATTTTATTATTCAATTCTAGAATGGGTCCACATCTGGGTAAGCTCAAGATGAGGTGGATTAAACCTTACCAAATATGTGTAAAATTTGCTAAAACAGGCATATTTGAGCTGAAATCATCACTAAATGGTGTGAAACTACTAAAGCCAGCTCAAAGCCAGTTAATGGAATTAGACTAAAACCATATTTGGTAAATTCCAGAATGGGTCCACATCCGGGTAAGCTCAAGCTAAGGTAGATTAAACATTCTAGATATCTATAAACTTAGCTAACGGGAACATTTGAGCTGACATCATTAGCTGTAAAATTAGCTAACGGGCACATTTGAGCTGACATCGTCACTAAATGTTGTTAAACTGCTGAAGCCAGTAATGGGTTTAGATTGAAACCATATTTTGGTAAATTATCAGAACCGGTGTCTATGTACACTATTTTTGGCACACACCTGCATGACACGTGTTTGAAGCCACGTAATGTGCTTGCGTTGGGTAATGTTCAAAGCCGTTGGGTCATTAGTATTACATCATGGGGGTGGCATGCGCTCTATTTCTCTTAGCCCCCATATCACCTTGATTTGTAAACTCCTTGAGTCCATGATTCATGAATCCGTACCTCGATGTTTTGCCCGTTGTCATGACTTTTCTTAGGGACAAGGCCACTTATGTAAACATATTTCTCATTCTCACCAAAGTGCTTTCACAAAGTTCTTAGTTTTCTTGCTGTATACTTTCTCTTACACATAGCTCTCAGAACTTGCAAGCTCTTTTTCTACAACCATGATGGAATTTGCGAAGTTGATAACAATTCTAGATGTAACCACCAGCTTCAATCATACTAAGCTAGATAAGGTAGGGTTTTTGTAGTTTGATTTCCTTCCTTGGAACCCTCCAACCATTAGCTCGAATGTGCAAGAGTAGTTGCACAAAGTGTAGATCAATGAGGTGGTGAAGACTGTCACACAAGGTTTTTTATATTTATCTTTGAAGGGAGCAGTGGATGTTCTATCAAAGAAGATATGGAATATACTTCGGCTCCAAAGGGTCTGGCAAGGAGTAAAAGCTTAATAATCACAAAGAAGCTCAAGTCAAATTGCATTTCAGGTCCTCGTAGAAATGGTCATCCTCAACCACAAGCTCACTTACATGTTGAAGAGGACAATAGGTTTATATTCGTATGCATCTGCTCAAAGCCTAGGGAATGCTCACGTATCTTGTTTAATCAATTGTTGCAGTTGTTGGCAAGCAGAGCTTAAGAGTGTAGGCTCTCACTCAAAGACAAAGATTGGGCAATATTTACACTTTCTTCATTAAGGGATCCCCACCATTGTATAGACCCATGTTACATCTACCTTAGGAGCACACGGAGCACCCTACTTTCAAAATAAAGTGAAGCTCAAAGACAAAGAGATGGGGGAGGGGTCCCATAAGGAAATAGCCAAAGAAAAAACTTCAAAAAAAGAGCTGGATATAGAAGTGAGGCACAGGTAGAGGCACTCAGGGAATTCATAACTAGTACAAGTGACTCTAGAGATTCATGATGTAGTAAGAAGTTCCATTCCTTTAAATTTTCCAAATCAGGTGGCAGGGGTAGATACAGTTTTATTATAGGCTACCTCGATATATCTCTAGTTGTGCAACAAAAGAAAAAATTGCATTTGCATCATTGACAACTCAAAACCATGCTCTGTAGAATGCTTTAAACTTATCCAAAGTTTGAATTGGTAAAAATCTTCGCAATTTAAAACAAGGTGGCAACTGAATAGACCACCGTACAGTAGACTTTAGAGGCACTCAATGAAGATGTAGCATAGTCCAATGCAGATAAGGTAGGCTGTAAGATGAAATTGTGGAATTCAAATAAAAATATACAAGTTTAGAATTAAAATGTTAAAATTTGATGACCCAACATTTATTTGCAATGAATCAACATGAAGCATCTAAAGTTGATCGAGCACAAGACTCTAGATCTTACAAATTTGGATTGATGCAATGGATGTTGCTGACGATCTAGAGATCTATGAGCTCACAACAAGTGATGTAAAAATATGTGAAGCTCAGATCAAGAAGCTTATGGAAGATTTATACGCTGGTGCTTCCAGCAAAATAAGATGTTCCATGTTAGATTGAGCATGAACTAGCAACACAACTGGATAACCCCCGAGGAGTGCTAAAATAAGCTTGAATTTGAAAAATGGAAGATGTCTAAAAGACCTAAGGACGAAGACCCACAAAATATGGTCACTTTGACATGATCAACCAAACGCCACAAATAGGTGAGCAAAACCAACTATCATACTTGGTCTATCTACACTTAGTTATTTCTTGAAGGATCCAGTGTGTGGATGTCCATCTCCACACCTCAATTGGTGGACCCTGCTTTGAGAAGCATATTGGATGGTCGGGCCCATGTTATCATCATCCATTGCATGAATCCATCTTTATAGGCATAATTTATCTCTAGTCGGAGTAATGCTCTCATCAGATGTGGACAGAGATCCAGAGGAGGTATGGGAGAGTTTTGACAGTGAATATTGCCAAACTGGAGTCAAATCCGGAGAAGCTTACAATCAATGAGTCTGATAGCATGGTTGAGAAGATTGGAAAGTTCACCCATGTCAAGTTGCAGCTTGAGGAGTATAGGAGCACAATCAACAATCCTATCCATAAACTTCTTGGTAAATTGCCTGCTTCCTTTGATTCTTTTAAGTATCATATTTACTTTCATGATCCTCTTCCCCCTTTTGAGGAAGTCGTGAGTTATCTCCACGACAAGTGCATGCTTCATGAAAAAGGCAAGTCGGAGTATTCTTTTGTTGCCTCTGACAAGGGCAAAGGTAAAGGTGGAAAAGGAAACAACAACAACAACAACAACAAAAAGGCAAACGCAAGGGTAAACATGATTGAAAGGACTCCAAGGACAAAATCAATGAATGTGATTATTGTGGTAGGATAGGTCATACTAAGGCTCGCTACTTTGCTCATCGAACAACCAAAGCCAAGTATAAATCCTAGGATGCTTCCAAAGAATTTGAAAAGGGCAACACCAAAGACAAGGGCAAGGACAAAGTTTTAGAGGAGGGATCTGCCAAAGTTTCATACATGGTACATATTCATCCATTTCTTCCTAGGATTCACTCCTAGTGATCATAGAGATGACTTCTCTAGAGAGGTCAATGACACACCTAAAGTGGTAGAATGGGTTGGTGTGATAGTGGTGCTTCTACCCACATGAGAGAGATAGAAGAGGGGTATGTGCATGTCCATGCCGATGGTCTTTCCAGAATTCCAAATGGAGAACCCCCTCTAGGATGTGAATATGATCTTCCCAATGCTCCACTCTTCCACATTGATCACGTATTTTGCCAGGACACGACTACTCATCGTAAGGTTTCCAAGGTCGCGGACTATGCAGACTGTGGTGGCCTCCTACACTCTTTAGGGACACAGAGCTCTAAACTTGTTCGCTCTGCAATGAATGCAGTTCACCATAGTCTAATAGAAAGACCGAATGCCCCTAACCCTTGTAATTTTGGAACAACCATTAAAAAAATGAGATTTAGACTTCGTGGGTCCCATTATCCCATCCATCCCACTATTAAGGGAACCCAGGTGCATTTCATCATCGTTGCCATGGACTACTTCCCAAAATGGGCTAAGGCCAAAGCTACATAGAAAGATAATGTGAGATCCGCCACCAAGTTCCTCTATGAGAATGTGTTTACTCGTTTCAGTTACCCACTAGAAATAGTGAGCGATGCGATACACGTTTTATAAACAAAGTGGTGGAGTTCTTGCTCAAAAAGTTCCTTGGAACAAATTGATACCTTACTATCCACAAGTGAACATCCAAGCTAAAGCACAAACAATACATTGTGCATTATTCTCATCAAGATGTTGTGCAATATTATCACCAAGACGTTGTGCACAATTATCACCAAGATGGTAGAGGCGCCAAGGAGTGATTGAAGCATAATATGGGCCGTCGCAAGGCATATAAGGTGACTATCAACAACACACCTTTTTAGCTCACACTCAATCTTGATGTAGGCATGCCAATGGAACACTTGGTCCCAAGCCTCTGAATTGCAGCCAAACATAACCTCAAGGGAAACCCTCCCATGAAGAGGTTAGTTGCCTTAGAGCAACTTAGTAAAGCAAAGATTGTGATTTGATAGTTGAAAAACTACAACGCAAGCAGTGATTCAACAACCAACTCAGAGGAGAGGGCACTTTGCATAGAGTTGGAGCCCCCATAGAGTGATAAAATAGACGTGAAAGGAGTGGAGGAAGGAGCTCTCCACATGTGAGACTGGCACCCCTTCAACTCAGCTTATCGACCAATGCCCCATGACACTACGGGATTTGAGAAAGAGAGCAAGCCTCTAACATGGTACTGTTGTCGGGGATGGTTTGTAAGCTTCCTTTTCTTTTCTCTTTCATTCCATTTCTTTTTTGGAGTCTTTCATAGCCCGAGGGTGAAGAACTCTCGGTTGTGTGTGTTTTTCATGTGTAGAAGATGTGTAGAAACACTTTGTTTCCATTCTTGTTTGATCTAAAAAATACTTGTAGGTTGTTGGTTTCATATACTTTCAGAATATTGTTAAATCATTGTGGAAACTAGTTTAAAGCATTTAGAATGCATAAATGCAACAAAATGAAAAAGATTTTGGTCAATTTTTGCATTGTTAAAGAATTTAGACATAAACTACATAATACAAAGCATTTAGAAAGCATAATGCAACAAAATGAAAAAGATTTTGGTCAATTTTTACATTGTTAGAGCATTTAGACATCAACTACATAATACAACGTAACCATCCAAACTACATAATAATCATAATTATCAAGAGGGGGCTTGATTGTTTTGCTGAGCTTCTTCTCTGGAAGACGTGTGCCTGCCTTGGTTTCCTTCTGTGAAAACTCATTAAGGTCATCCTCCTCATGGCTTTGGAAAAAAAAGTCCTCTTGTGCCTTATACATGGAGTCTATGTCCTATGTGAAAGCTACATGGATGGTATGAATAGTGGTTTAGGTGGGGGCTTATTCAAGGTAGGAATAGAATATAGGATATAGTTGGAGGATGATGTGGGTCATATTGATTATTGAGCATGTTACAAAGCTAGTGGAAAGTAGACTTCCATTCTTGATTAACAAGTGTCTTTATGGCTATCATGGCCATGTGAAGTGAGTTTGCATGGGTGGGGAAGTTGAGATTGAGTGGTGTTGTAAGGTTGAGGAAACGATCTTCCTTGTAGAATTCACAAACAAGTGAAACCAAGTGGCCATGTTAGACACAATCGAATGGGATTCGATGGGGTATAAGAGTGTGGTATCCAAGAATGAGATGGCTTGGTCAAAGAAGAAAAGGGTGGCAAGGTTTAGGTTGCTCCACGGTGTTGATACGGGCTAAAATGGTGTGAAAGGTGGGAGTTGAAATGGGGTCTAATAAAACGATATTAAATGGAAGCAAATAAATGGCCAGGGTTTTGTTGATGAGGGTAAGTAAAGTGTCGACTTTGGAAGCCCATAAGAGAAGCATGTCTAGCTTCCTTTGGCCATGGCCTTCCAACGAGGTATCATTCGAGGTAAGGGTATCATATGAGGCAAGGGTTTCCATTTCATAAATTCTACATGTGCCTGGGTGTGATAAGGACTTGTTTATGGTGGAGGAGATCTTGGGATCTCTTGGTAGGTTGCTTCCTGAGCAACCACTTTTCTCGGGAACTAGTGAGAGCTTTGATTGCGAACAAGGGCACTCATTTGCAAATTGATGAGCCACATAAACCACTTGAGCCTATTTGGCTTTAGCTTGCTTGAGTTTATCTAAGAGTTGGTCTCATTGGGCTACATGTGCCTAGGTGCCACAATCTTGGTGGTCTCGTTGGGCTACATGTGCCTAGGTGCCACAATCTTGGTAGTCTCTAGGGCTTGATATTGAAGTTGGAGGGCATCCATGTTCTGCTTGTGAGTGTGGGCTAGCTTCTTCTGAATGGCTTCGGCCTACCACACATGAGCTCCTTCTGAAGCCTTCTGAAGATCATTGATTTCACATGTGGCTTTCTTGAGCTCAACTTTGAGCTTAGCATTCTTCTCATGGTCAGATTGAAAAGATTATTGGGAATGGTTAGGCTTCTGGCCATCTTCCCTGATGTAAACATCTCAGTTCTTGAGCTCTTATTGTTGTCGGAGGATATGGAGCTTAGAATATTGGCTACAAGCTTGACCCACCTAAATACACCTCTTTGTAGTATGAATTTGTGGGTAAAATCCAGCAAAGTATAGAAAGTTGGATAGAGGGGCAAGAAGGAAATAAGATGGAAGGGAGCGAGAAAATAACACACAAGCTCCTTTTTGAAAAAGAGGAGTCATGCAATTCCTCAACCATCCAAACCACTTCTTGATATTTTATTCATCTTTTAAAAAATATGACATCTTATTGCTTTCCTAAGGTTAATTTGAGGCTTTGTTTCTCCTAGTTGACTAAGCTTCCTACCAACCAAAAAAAAGAAGCAAATGTGTATGACATTTATAAGTTTATGGACCCTCTAAAAATGATGTCACTTACAAAGTCCTAAAAAGATATAGCAATAAAATTTTACAAAGGCATAAATTCCAACAAAGTTTGATAAAATAAATATTTTTGTTGATGTGGTACGACTTTGTTGATGTTATTTTGGTACCAAAATTGGGTGGCATCATTTCTCCCACACTTAGCTTGAGAGGTGTCGCCATGAGCAAAATGTTGAAATATATCTTCCATTATGAACATAAAAGACACTAACACATAACTTTATCTCAACTTCTTCAACTCTAAACTCATCACCACTCTTTAATTCAATCTTCTCAAAATCACAAACTCCTTCTAAAACTTTAAATCTCCTACTACACCATGACTAACCCTTCAAAAAGATAAGGAGAAAACCACTCAAGACTTTCCCCTCAAGAACAACCCAACCCGCATCATGAAAAGAGAAAATCAACTCCTTTTTAAGGCACAAAAGCATGCCCTCCATTTTTTGTTGTCAACGTCTCATTTTTTCTTTTTTTTTAATGGATTCAAGAGAGCATCTCTTGGGTGAGAGGTTCATAGTAGCACTTCAGCTTTCTACCATTAAAGTATCCTTCTATCTCAACCTCATCTAGGCTATCTACCTTTACTGTGCATTGAGGGGCAATTTGTATGACTCAATACGAACCTTGGTCTCTATACTTAAGTTTTTGTTTAGTGTTCTTGTTGACACTATACATAAGTACCATATCTCCTACTTCCCAAGCACTTATCCTTGCTCACACACAAGCACACTAGTATGGATTACAAAAGTGATTAGCAAGAGGGTTGCAAGAGCAAAGCTCAAATTGCCAAATAAGAGGATCCCCTATATTATGATAGAAATTGGTATATATACAAGGTCATGACTATCCACACTCACTTAAAGTGTGTCCACCGTGGGTGCCTACCATGACATACTTTTTGCCTCATTCATAGTCTCATATAAGTACAATGAGGGTTCTCATCTCTTCTCTATATTATCTTAAAGAAGAGTTTCACAAAGCTGCCATGTGGCACGAGTTTGGACATTTGGGAAGAGAAGGAGAGGTTCAAGGAGGTTGGGGTAGAATTTGAATTTTGGAGGTTTAAGAAGAGGTTTCTCTCCTTGCCACGTGGTAGCTTTAGGGAGGGCCCTTGGCGCCCATGAATCCACACCATTTTTTTACTTTAATATTTTAAATGTTTTGTTTAACCATACTAATAAAGTACCTAATGTTTTTTTGTGAAACTACAAGCTGGTCGTGTAAAAACGGTGCATAGAGGGAGAGGGAGAGAGGGCACATGAGAGAAATAGATAGATAGATAGATAGATAGATAGATAGAGAGAGAGAGAGAGAGAGAGAGAGAGAGAGAGAGAGAGAGAGAGAGAGAGAGAGAGAGAGAGAGAGAGAGAGAGAGAATGACAAGGGTTTTGGTTTTTTTTATTTACTATTTTTAATGTACTAATAAAGTAACTAATGTTTTTTTAAATTGTAGGTTGGCCTGCAAAAACGGCAAACAGAGAGGGAGAGAGAGAGGGTGGAAGAGAGCGAGAGAGAGAGAGAGAGAGAGAGAGAGAGAGGTTTTGGTTTTTTTTTGAATTTACTGATTTTTAATGTTTTATTTAACCTTACTAAATATTTTTTTATTGGAAACTGCACGGTTGCAAAAAAAAGGGTGGGGGAGAGAGAGAGAGAGAGAGAGAGAGAGAGAGAGAGAGAGAGAGAGAGAGAGAGAGGGCAGGAGATAGAGTAAGAGAAAGAGTAGGGGGGAGAGAGAGAGAGAGAGGACGACATGGGTTTTGGTTTTTTTTATTTACTATTTTTTAATGTTTTATTCAACCTTACTACCGTTTCTTTTTTTTGGAAGCTGAAGGGTTACAAAAACAGCAAAAAGAAAGAGAGAGAGAGAGAGGGGGGAGAAGAGAGAGAGAGAGAACACGACAAGGCGACACAAGTTTTTAAGTTTTATTTAACCTTAGTAAAGTACATAATGTTTTTTTTAGTGAAATTACGAAAACGGCAGAGAGAGAAGGGGAATTGCAAGGCGGTAACCAGTTTTGGTTTTTCAATTTTAATATTTTATTTAACCTTAGTAAAGTATCTAATGTCTTTTTTTGAAACTGTAGGGTTGCAAAAACAACGGAGAGAGAGAGGGGGCGGGAGAGAGATAGGGGGCAATTTTTACCTTGGTGGGTAGCGTAAGATGCTTGCACAAAAGCAAGCATCAAAACCACGTGGCATGCTTAATAAAGCTAAACGCACTTAATAAAGCCCAAGGTAAACATGACGCTGGCATTTTTTTACTTCCATTATATTTCTTTCTCTTTTTTTTTGCATGGAAGCAACTGGAGCTTTTGTGAGTTTTCTAGTCGGGAGAGAAACCACGCGGAGGACAGAGAGTCCTTATCTTTCAGGTTTTGTTTTTTGCTCATCTCTCTTCGGCCATCACCAAATTTCGTCTGTCGTTGAATTTCGTTGTCAAATATTTGCCCATCGAACTGCTTCATCAGTCTGTCGATGCTGGGAATTCTCAATCGTCGTTCGTTCGCAGCAATGCCATTCGTCAATCTCCATCATCACTTGTGCATCTCACTTACTTATCTCTGCACAAAGTCTTGGGTGGTGGCTAGTCCAACCACAAAGCACCTTGGTGATTCTATATGAACAATCGGACCCCTCTCTTCTCCACTCAAAAGCAAGACCATTACCCTGGAGATGGAGAGTTATGACACTATCGACAACGTCAAGGCAAAGATCCAGGATAAGGAGGGTGTTAGATACCTGTAACGCCGCTCTACAGGTGCTACCACAAGAGGGGACGGCCTCTGGCTCACCACCCAGCCATATAGGAAGAATGAGGATTGCCCCTCATCCCCCAGGCTATATAGTGTGTGGCCTGCCGTCCACACTAGCTTGGCCGCCCATGACTCCGCATGGGCATCCTCTCCCATTGAACCCCGGACATGGCCATCCGGTCTGCCGCCGCCGTCGGTCATCACAGGCGTTATAGCCTACGTGACATTACCCCCCCCTTAAGAAGAGTTTTCATCCTCGAAAACAAACTAGGGAAACCTTTTGGAAATTGCACTATGGCGTTCCCAGGTAGCTACCTCCTCATCCCTATCTATCCATTTAACAAGTACCTCCTAGTACACTTTATGTCGGGTTTGTCTGTCATGATACTGTAGAATCTTTTCAGGTTCATGTGGTATCTTTGGTGGCTCTATCAAGTTTACCAAAATCTCTGGAGAAACTGCGTTCTCTAACCCGTGAACTGATTTCTTCAGTTTACTGACATGGAAGACAGGATGGACTTGAGAACTCTCCGGTAACTCAAGTTTATATGCTACATCCCCAACCTTATTAAGGATTTTAAAAGGACCACAATATCTCGGAGAAAGTTTATTACACTTTCCCGTTTTCATGGTTTCTGACTGCGCAGGAACCTTGAGGAATACAAAGTCACCTTCTGCAAAGGCCACCTTTCTACGTCCTTTATCCGCATAAGTTTAAGCGCGATCCTGAGTGCTATGAATGCTCTCACGTGCGGCTCTGAGCATATCATTCATATCTTCAAGGAAATCCTTGACAGATTGAATCTTCTCCTTTTCTAGGCCTACAGCCACCATCAGAGATCTCGGCTAGAATCCATACATTAACATGAATGGTGTAAATCCAGTCTCGCTGAGTGTTTGGAGTTGTTATAGGCAAACTCCAATAAGGGCAAGTACTCTTCCCAATTAGATTGCTTCTTACTAACATAAGAACGCAACATATCCTCTAGAATTTGGTTAACTCTTTCAGTTTGACCATCATACTCCGGATGATCAGCCGTACTCATACTCAGAGTAGTATCCAACTTTTTGAAGACTTCCCTCCAAAAATGACTGTTGAACTTTCTATCTCTATTCGACACTATATCTGCGGGCAGGCCATATAGCTTGTAGAGATGTTCAATAAAGAGTTTTGCCAACTCTGGCGTTTTTACAGTTTTCTTCATGGCAATAAACTTTGCCATTTTAGTTAACCTATCCACTACCACCCACACCGAGTCATTCCCTTGACTCGTCTTGGGTAAACCGGTAATGAAATCCATGGAAATGCTTTCCCATTTCCCTTGAGGAATCTCCAGCGGATGGAGTAGTCCTCCAACCGTAAGACGTTCATGTTTATTGACTTGGCACTTACTGCATTTCAGCACATAAGTTTGGACGTCCTTAAACAAACTAGGCCAATAAAACTGTCTTTTTACTAGTGCATAGGTCTTCTGAATCCCAGGATGACCATCCAGAAGGAATCCACTCTCCATCTTGTGCTCTGCCTGCGTGGAGATATGTAGATCTTTGTGAAAATCTTGATCGGAAAGACCATAACCCTGGAGGTTGGAGAGCTCTGAAACCATCAACAATGAGAAGGCCAAGATCCAAGACAAGAAAGGGATGGTCGAAGCCTTGTTGATTACAACATCCAAAAGGATCCACGCTCCACCTCGTCCTTTGCCTGTGTGGAGGTCAGTGAGGACTACTACCATTTCTAAGAGCCAAGGTATCTCGTTCGCACTGATAGGGGTTATAGCTCTACATTAATCAGCAAATCGTGAAACAATATCACATGAGACTCATCGCATCATCGACTTCAATATCGCAGGCTGACAAAGGTATTCATATTTTTCTTTCTTTTATATTTGAACAAACTAATGGCCACTTTCAACACTGAAGATGTATCTTCAGTCCACTTTCAATACCGAGAGTGTTATTTGGGAAACAGGGGAAGGGCACATTCCCTTATGTTTATACAATTTTTAGGAAGGACTGTACCAACTCCCCGCCATACTGTATGTATGGTTTTTTTTCACTCGCACAAATAAGCACAAAATTCGTATGATTTGAACAACGACATGTAACTCAAATTCAAATGTACTAACCAACTTGCAATTATCATTTTTGCGAGGTACTTCAAGATCTCCATTGATCATAAGCGTAGCGTGCAGTTTATTGATAGCGGACATGCCTCTAGTACCCTTTGCAAGTATGTTTACAGATTCATGTTCGCTTGATCACTTTACAGATTCATGTTCGCTTGATCACTTTAAGATATTTATAAGTAAAACTACACGGCTATATGTTTGTTAATTTTGAACTTTTACTTCGAGATATTCCAATCAAAACCACAAAAATTTTTGCACAATAGGTAACATGGCAAATCGAAACTTGGGAAACACACGCCTAAAAAGAAGATGTGTTTTAGAAATTAGGATTTCAAGGAAAAGAAAATAATTGCCAATGCCAAATGCTTCCACATGGAGAAATTATATGAGCGATGGTGTTCTAAGTGTGATATTGTTGCTGGCAACATTGCACTATGTTTTAGATGCAGCGTGTGTTCATTTCTGACAAAGCGGCATCGTACTGAAAGTAAAAGCTGCACTACTAATGTTAAGCTGGCAAGTGCACTATTACTGGATGCTGTAAACAAATATGGTGTTAAAGCACACTGGTGTGCTTGTTACAAGTGCAAAAAGAATATGACTAGGCAAGCAAGTATAGTGCCCCTACGTCTAGATTACATTCTTCAGCTCTGCTAACAGGCAACTAGCTACATACCCAACTTCTTAGCATCTTAGATGTGTCAATGAGTGTCACTTCAATGCCATCGCAAGAGGCATTCTGGAGAGAAGATCTATACTAGACAAGCTCCTAATCTGTTGGTCGACTGATTTCGCGATGGGGCTCGAATATCAAAAGACCTAGCCTCTGATCCAGTTGCAAGCATACTTGCATACAATATAGTGAACAATCCAATTATAAAAAAGTATAAGACACTCCGGGTCTCAGTCAACCCCAACTTCTTGACTAACGAGTAGTTGAAGAAGTTGTGGCTAGCTCGATCATCAATAAAAACTATGACTCTACGGCCACCTATGGTGCCATACATGCGCACCATGTCATGCGAACCTACAGTAGGCTGCCACATCGCTGGTGTCACTGAACAAGCGTGATGCTCATCACAATGACACACTGTCACCTCTCTGAACTCTGCGGAACTGAGAGGGAGTCTTTGCACTGTATGTAACTGCCTAGAAGACTTACCATCTTTTTTGGGCTCGTTGCCACTCGTGCTGGCTTTAGGCTTTGGACACTCAGCCTTCGTGTGCCCTACCTCATTGCAATTAGAGCAGCAATTTTCCTTTCGCGCTTTAATATACTGCTCTTCCTTTTGGATTTCGTTGTCTCTTTTCTTCCTGGATGGTCGCGGTTTTTTAGACCAATGACCAGCCTGTCCTTCCTGGTCCGTCCTATCCCCTTGTTTATCACTGCGGAACCCTTTTCTTTTAAGGCCTGACCTTCTCTTTTCACTACCCTCGGCCCTGCTAGAACCACCACGCGCACTACGGTGCTTGATGTCATCAAATATCTGCGCATATTTAATTGCCTCTGCTAAGTCTTTAGGCTGTAAGGGCTCTACGTACTCAAGGTAATTATCTTTGAGGCCTCTCTTAAAGCCTCGCAATGTCTGGAATGCATCGATTCCCTTTAGCTTGAGTACTATCTCCCTATAGTCTAAGATGTACTGAGTTAGGGATTTGTTCTCCATCGAGCACTTGTCCCATAACTCCCAGCTTCTCTCTGCCTCATTAACAGGCAAAAATTCTTTTCGAAACATTGTTTCAAACTCCGTCCAAGTGGTAGGACGAGTTATCAAACTCATCCAGCAGTTGTACGCTTTGCTGGTTAATGAGAGGCTAGCCTCTCTACGGGCTGTATCCGGCTAGGCTGCTGTCGCAGCGCATGCAAATCTAACCACTTCGCTAGAAACATATTGACCGAGTCTTTCTTTCTCTCCTTCTCCTCGCCACCAAAACTAGGCGGCTTTAAGTCTTTTAATAACAACGAAGCTGTCTCTACGAACGGCCCTGCAGGCGCATCGGCCTATACTCCTGCAACCACTGGCGAGGCTACGCTCACCCGTGCCGCAGGAGCTCGGCTACCACGAGGAGTACTAGCCGAGGGGCGGCTGTCAGTGCATCTAACCGTGTGGAGATGCTCTGTAGCATCGTGACTAAATCAGCCTGGACTTTACCCATATTGTTTAGTTTGGCATTAACATATTTAAACAGTCCACTAGAGAGCTCCGTCTCTGTCAGGACATCAGCAGGGTTCAATAGGTCATAATCGTCGTCGTCATAATCCAAGAGGTCCTCCTCGGTCCCCTCGGCGACGTCGGTGTTCATGTCCTCTGGCTCGTCGGCCAGAAAGGGGTCATCTGCCATGCGGCCGCTGCGGGCTCACTGGGTCCTAAGGCGAGGTCAATAGACGAGGAGGGCACTAGCGGATCACGCGTGATCGACGAGCGCACTCCGGACCGGACAACGGTCGGGCGTGTACAGCCTGATAATTCGGTCGGGGCCAAACCCGCGAGACCGAGGACAAGAGACTTGAAAAACCTAGAGAAGTAGAAGGCGGTGGGGACACACTACGCCTAGCAGACATCTTTAATTCTTGCAAAAAACAATGCGAGAACTCAGAAATTACTAAAAAAAAACGCTAATAAAATGAGCAGTGGTGGAGAGAGAATAGTCACCCCCCTTTACGGTCGCCTGTCGATTTGTGTTGCGTTGCGAGCCTCCAAACAGCGCCGCTTCTCCAGGATGCTCCGATCCAAGAGAAAAAAAATGCCTGCAACTCATAAGAAAAATAAATTTTCTCGGGAGGCTGTGCCTGAAACAGTCGGTCATGCCTTGCCGGGATTATTCCTCCCCAGCCGAGAGAGAGAGGATCCGTTTGGATTTAGTTTCATTTTTAATTTTATGAAAAATGAATAAGTAAAATATAAAAAAATAAAAAAATAAAGGATTTTTTTTCTTTTTGGTGGCCGCCTACTGCGCTGGTTGGCTGGCCTGGCTGGCCGTGCTGGTTGCGCTAGCCGCCCGCCGCCTGGCCTCGCTGGCCGTGCTGGTTGCGCTGGCCGCCGTCGCCGCTGCCTGGTTGGCCACGCTGGCTGCCACCCGGCTGGCCGCTGCCTGGCTGGCCGCCGTTGCCCCGCCTGGCTGGCCGCGCACGCCGTCGCCGCCTGGCTGGCCTGGCTGGCCAGGTATGGCCTAGCCGTCGCCGCAGGCTCTTCGCCCCCCTCCTCAAACGACGCTTGCACTGCTCCAGCAGGTCGTGGGACTGGTGTCCGCCCCCCCAAACGACGCTTGCGTTGTTCCAGCAGGTCATGGGGCTAGTGTTCGCCCCCCCCACACACAGTAGAGAGATGTTTCACTAGGCGACTTCTCTCTCTACCAAACGAAGGAGGCAAGCTTCGCAGAAAAAAAAACGAGATGCTTACCTGCAATTCGCTTTGTTGTGTGTGACGGGGGGAGAGAGAGAGAGAGAGAGAGAGAGAGAGTTCTTCCCTTTCAATTCTGGCCGCTTCCCTCCACACACTCCATTGTGGAGATAAGGATGAGAAGATGAATGGTTGAAAACCATTGAGTGGGCTCCGGTCCCCCGGTCACGCGCGGACTCTGACGACCCAATCGAACCGACGCTCTGATACCAGTGTTAGATACCTGTAACGCCGCTCTACGGGCGCTACCACAGGAGGGGACGGCCTCTGGCTCACCACCCAGCCATATAGGAAGAATGAGGATTTCCCCTCATCCCCCAGGCTATATAGTGTGTGGCCTGTCGTCCACACTAGCCTGGCCGCCCATGACTCCGCATGGGCATCCTCTCCCACTGAACCTCGGACATGGCCATCCGGTCTGCCGGGTTGGCCAGGCGTTACAGCCTACGTGAAAGAGGGCATTCCACCTGACCAGTGGCGTCTCATCTTTGTTGGAAAGCAGTTGGCGGATGGCCGCACCCTTGTTGATTATAGCATCCAGAAGGAATCCACTCTCCATCTTGTGCTTTGCCTGCATGGAGATATGTAGATCTTTGCAAAAATCCTGATCGGAAAGACCATAACCCTGGAGGTTGGAGAGCTCTGAAACCATCAACAATGAGAAGGCCAAGATCCAAGACAAGAAAGGGATTCCTCCCGACCAGCGAAAGCTAATTTTTGTTGGTAAGTAAATTGAAGATGGTCGAAGCCTTGTTGATTCCAACATCCAAAAGGATCCACGCTCCACCTCGTCCTTTGCCTGTGTGGAGGTCAGTGAGGACTACTACCATTTCTAAGAGCCAAGGTATCTCGTTCGCACTGATAGGGGTTATAGCTCTACATTAATCAGCAAATCGTGAAACAATATCACATGAGATTCATCGCATCATCGACTTCAATATCGCAGGCTGACAAAGGTATTCATATTTTTCTTTCTTTTATATTTGAACAAACTAATGGCCACTTTCAACACTGAAGATGTATCTTCAGTCCACTTTCAATACCGAGAGTGTTATTTGGGAAACGGGGGAAGGGCACATTCCCTTATGTTTATACAATTTTTAGGAAGGACTGTACCAACTCCTCGCCATACTGTATGTATGGTTTTTTTTCACTCGCACAAATAAGCACAAAATTCGTATGATTTGAACAACGACATGTAACTCAAATTCAAATGTACTAACCAATTTGCAATTATCCTTTTTGCGAGGTACTTCAAGATCTCCATTGATCATAAGCGTAGCGTGGTTTATTGATAGCGAACGTGCCTCTAGTACCCTTTGCAAGTATGTTTACAGATTCATGTTCGCTTGATCACTTTACAGATTCATGTTCGCTTGATCACTTTAAGATATTTATAAGTAAAACTACACGGCTATATGTTTGTTAATTTTGAACTTTTACTTCGAGATATGCCAATCAAAACCACAAAAACTTTTGCACAATAGGTAACATGGCAAATCGAAACTTGGGAAACGCACGCCTAAAAAGAAGATGTGTTTTAGAAATTAGGATTTCAAGGAAAAGAAAATAATTGCCAATGCCAAATGCTTCCACATGGAGATGTTATATGAGCAATGGTGTTCTAAGTGTGATATTATTGTTGGCAACATTGCACTATGTTTTGGATGCAGCGTGTGTTCATTTCTGACAAAGCGGCATCATATTGAAAGTAAAAGCTACACTACTAATGTTAAGCTGGCAAGTGCACTATTACTGGATGCTGTAAACAAATATGGTGTTAAAGCACACTGGTGTGCTTGTTACAAGTGCAAAAAGAATATGACTAGGCAAGCAAATATAGTGCCCCTACGTCTAGATTACATTCTTCAGCTAGCTACATACCCAACTTCTTAGCATCTTAGATGTGTCAATGAGTGTCACTTTAATGCCATCGCAACAAGAGGCATTCTGGAGAGAAGATCTATACTAGACAAGCTCCTAATCTATTGGTCGACTGATTTCGCGATGGGGCTCGAATATCAAAAGACCTAGCCTCTGATCCAGTTGCAAGCATACTTACATACAATATAGTGAACAATCCAATTATAAAAAAGTATAAGACACTCCGGGTCTCAGACAACCCCAACTTCTTGACTAACAAGTAGTTCAAGAAGTTGTGGCTAGCTCCATCATCAATAAAAACTGTGACTCTACGGCCACCTATGGTGCCATACATGCGCACCATGTCATGCGGACCTACAGTAGGCTGCCACATCGCTGGTGTCATTGAACAAGCGTGATGCTCGTCACAATGACACACTGTCACCTCTCTAAACTCTGCGGAACTGAGAGGGAGTCTTTGCACTGTATGCAATTGCCTAGAAGATTTACCATCTTTTTTGGGCTCATTGCCACTCATGCTGGCTTTAGGCTTTGGACACTCAGCCTTCGTGTGTCCTACCTCGTTGCAATTAGAGCAGCAATTTTCCTTTCGCGCTTTAATATACTGCTCTTCCTTTTGGATTTCGTTGTCTCTTTTCTTCCTGGATGGTCGCGGTTTTTTAGACCAATGACCAGCCTGTCCTTCCTCGTTCGTCCTATCCCCTTGTTTATCACTGCGGAACCCTTTTCTTTTAAGGCCTGACCTTCTCTTTTCACTACCCTCGGCCCTGCTAGAACCACCACGCGCACTACGGTGCTTGATGTCATCAAATATCTGCGCATATTTAATTGCCTCTGTTAAGTCTTTAGACTGTAAGGGCTCTACGTACTCAAGGTAATTATCTTTGAGGCCTCTCTTAAAGCCTCGCAATGTCTGGAATGCATCGATTCCCTTTAGCTTGAGTACTATCTCCCTATAGTCTGAGATGTACTGAGTTAGGGATTTGTTCTCCATCGAGCACTTGTCCCATAACTCCCACCTTCTCTCTGCGTCATTAACAGGCAAAAATTCTTTTAGAAACATCGTTTCAAACTCCGTCCAAGTGGTAGGACGAGTTGTCAAACTCATCCACCACTTGTACGCTTTGTCGGTTAATGAGAGGCTAGCCTCTACGGGCTGTATCCGGCTAGGCTGCTGTCGCAGCGTGTGCAAATCTGACCACTTTGCTAGAAACATATTGACCGAGTCTTTGTTTCTCTCCTTCTCCTCACCACCAAAACTAGGCGGCTTTAAGTCTTTTAATAACGACGAAGCTGTCGCTATACGAACGGCCCCGCAGGCGCATCGCCGGCCTATACTCCTGCAAACCACTGGCGAGGCTACGCTCACCCGTGCCGCGCAGGAGCTCGGCTACCACGAGGAGTACTAGCCGAGGCGGCTGTCAGTGCATCTAACCGTGTGGAGATGCTCTGTAGCATCGTGACTAAATCAGCCTGGACTTTACCCATATTGTTTAGTTTGGCATTAAGATATTTAAACAGTCCACTAGAGAGCTCCGTCTCTGTCAGGACATCAGCAGGGTGTCCAATAGGTCATAATCGTCATCGTCATAATCCAAGAGGTCCTCCTCGGTCCCCTCGGGGACATCGGTGTTCATGTCCTCTGGCTCGTCGGCCAGAAAGGGGTCATTTGACAATGCGGCCGCTGCGGGCTCGCTGGGTCCTAAGGCGGGGTCACGAGGAGGGCGCTGGCGGATCACGTGTGATCGACGAGCGCACTCCGGACCGGACAACGGTCAGGCGTGTACGGCTTGACAATTCGGTCGGGGTCAAACCCGCGACCGAGGACAAGAGACTTGAAAAACCTAGAGAAGTAGAAGGCGGTGGGGACACACTACGCCTAGCAGACATCTTTAATTCTTGCAAAAAACAATGCGAGAACTCGAAAATTACTAAAAAAAACGCTAATAAAATGAGCAGTGGTGGAGAGAGAATAGTCACCCCCCTTTACGGTCACCTGTCGATTTGTGTTGCGCTGTGAGCCTCCAAACAGCGCCGCTTCTCCAGGATGCTCCGATCCAAGAGAAAAAAAATGCTTGCAACTCATGAGAAAAATAAATTTTGTCGGGAGGCTGTGCCTGAAACAGTCGGTCATCCCTTGCTGGGATTATCCCTCCCCAGCCGAGAGAGAGGATCCGTTTGGATTTAGTTTCATTTTTAATTTTATTAAAAATGAATAAGTAAAATATATAAAAAAATAAAAAAATAAAGGATTTTTTTTCTTTTTGGCCGCCGCCTGCTGCGCTGGTTGGCTGGCCGCCGCCGCCTGGCTTGGCTCGCGCCGCCGCCTGGCTTGGCTCGCGCCGCCGCCTGGCTGGCCGCGCTGGTTGCGCTGGCCGCCGCCCGCCGCCACCCGGCTGGCCACGCTGGCCGTCGCCTGGCTGGCTTGGTATGGCCTGGCCGCCGCCGCGCAGGCTCTTCGCCCCCCTCCTCAAACGACGCTTGCGCTGCTCCAGCAGGTTGTGGGGCTGGTGTTCGCCCCCCCAAACGACGCTTGCGCTGTTCCAACAGGTCGTGGGACTGGTGTTCACCCCCCCCACACACAGTAGAGAGATGTTTCACTAGGCGACTTCTCTCTCTACCAAACGACGAAGGCAAGCTTCGCAGAAAGAAAACGAGATGCTTTCCTGCAATTCGCTTTGTTGTGTGTGACGGGGAGAGAGAGAGAGAGAGAGAGAGAGAGAGAGAGAGAGAGAGAGAGAGAGAGAGAGAGAGAGAGAGAGAGAGAGAGTTCTTCCCTTTCAATTCTGGCCGCTTCCCTCCACACACTCCATTGTGGAGATAAGGATGAGAAGATGAATGGTTGAAAACCATTGAGTGGGCTCCGGTCCCCCGGTCACGCACTGACCATGATGACCCAATCGAACCGACGCTCTGATACCAGTGTTAGATACCTGTAACGCCGCTACGGGCGCTACCACAGGAGGGGACGGCCTCTGGCTCACCACCCAGCCATATAGGAAGAATGAGGATTGCCCCTCATCCCCCACCAGGCTATATAGTGTGTGGCCTGCCGTCCACACTAGCCTGGCCGCCCATGACTCCACATGGGCGTCCTCTCCCACTGAACCCCGGACATGGCCATCCGGTCTGCCGCCGTCGGTCCAGGCGTTACAGCCTACGTGACAGAGGGCATTCCACCTGACCAGTGGCGTCTCATCTTTGTTGGAAAGCAGTTGGCAGATGGCCGCACCCTCGTTGATTATAGCATCCAGAAGGAATCCACTCTCCATCTTGTGCTCTGCCTGCGTGGAGATATGTAGATCTTTGTGAAAATCTTGATCGGAAAGACCATAACCCTGGAGGTTGGAGAGCTCTGAAACCATCAACAATGAGAAGGCCAAGATCCAAGACAAGAAAGGGATGGTCGAAGCCTTGTTGATTACAACATCCAAAAGGATCCACGCTCCACCTCGTCCTTTGCCTGTGTGGAGGTCAGTGAGGACTACTACCATTTCTAAGAGCCAAGGTATCTCGTTCGCACTGATAGGGGTTATAGCTCTACATTAATCAGCAAATCGTGAAACAATATCACATGAGATTCATCGCATCATCGACTTCAATATCGCAGGCTGACAAAGGTATTCATATTTTTCTTTCTTTTATATTTGAACAAACTAATGGCCACTTTCAACACTGAAGATGTATCTTCAGTCCACTTTCAATACCGAGAGTGTTATTTGGGAAACGGGGGAAGGGCACATTCCCTTATGTTTATACAATTTTTAGGAAGGACTGTACCAACTCCTCGCCATACTGTATGTATGGTTTTTTTTCACTCGCACAAATAAGCACAAAATTCGTATGATTTGAACAACGACATGTAACTCAAATTCAAATGTACTAACCAATTTGCAATTATCCTTTTTGCGAGGTACTTCAAGATCTCCATTGATCATAAGCGTAGCGTGGTTTATTGATAGCGATGTTCGCTTGATCTCTTTAAGATATTTATAAGTAAAACTACACGGCTATATGTTTGTTAATTTTGAACTTTTACTTCGAGATATGCCAATCAAAACCACAAAAATTTTTGCACAATAGGTAACATGGCAAATCGAAACTTGCGAAACACACGCCTAAAAAGAAGATGTGTTTTAGAAATTAGGATTTCAAGGAAAAGAAAATAATTGCCAATGCCAAATGCTTCCACATGGAGATGTTATATGAGCAATGGTGTTCTAAGTGTGATATTATTGTTGGCAACATTGCACTATGTTTTGGATGCAGCGTGTGTTCATTTCTGACAAAGCGTGAAAGTAAAAGCTGCACTACTAATGTTAAGCTGGCAAGTGCACTATTACTGGATGTTGTAAACAAATATGGTGTTAAAGCACACTGGTGTGCTTGTTACAAGCGCAAAAAGAATATGACTAGGCAAGCAAGTATAGTGCCCTTACGTCTAGATTACATTCTTCAGCTGCTGTGCAGGCAACTAGCTACATACCCAACTTCTTAGCATCTTAGATGTGTCAATGAGTGTCACTTCAATGCCATCGCAAGAGGCATTCTGGAGAGAAGATCTATACTAGACAAGCTCCTAATCTGTTGGTCGACTGATTTCGCGATGGGGCTCGATTATCAAAAGACCTAGCCTCTGATCCAGTTGCAAGCATACTTGCATACAATATAGTGAGCAATCCAATTATAAAAAAGTATAAGACACTCCTAGAATGTCCTCATACAAGGCTAGGCCTGTGTGACTTTCGCCAGACATTGTAGCCAACATCATCAAGAACCATATATAAGATGACCCATTTCAGCTAATGGCAAAAGTGGAGACAAATAGTGAACTATCACTGTTGCAAAATTTAGCAGAGCCTCCAAAACGAAGATCGTTCTGTACATCCGACAAACACGAGTTCACTTCGATACAATTGTGTGATGCACTTGTACAAGCGTATAAGGTTACCCAAGTATTCTAGTTTTATTTAATGTTTTTTTTTTCTTTTGGAAACTGTAGGCTGCCAGAAAGAGGTGGGACGCTTCTTTAATTTGATTTTTTAAAATTTGATTTTTTAAAATTATGCGTGCTTTTGCAGGCACGGACGGAAGGGCTCCTTGTCTACAAAGGTAGCTAGCCGCCCGCCCGTCGCATCGTATGGAAGCATCTCGGATGCAGGCAATGGATGGCGCTGCCTTCCCTGCTTTTGTAACCTCGACAGCACCCCCATCGCTGCCGTCTCCTCCTCGCAGCTCGGCCTCTGGGAGACCAATTCTGCAGATCGCAGGGCTCAGCTCTTCTCCTTTGTGTGTGTGGCAAAGGAAAAGGAGAAGAAGGACTACGATGGCATCAGCTGTTTCCATCTCCACACCCACTGTGCCTTCTTGGGATGATTTGGCAGGAAAGCTGGGCGAGCACAGGGAAGCGCCCCTTAGGCTCCCACACGCCAAGACCAGAACCTTCGAGAATAGTGGTGAGGAGCCCGCCCTCACTTTCTACAGGGACAACTCGTCCTGGTGCCCCTACTGCGAGCGCGTTTGGCTTCAGCTGGAGGAAAAGCGCATCCCCTACCATGTCGAGAAGATCAACATGAACTGCTATGGTGCTAAACCTGAATGGTACCTCCGCATGATACCCTCTGGCCTCCTTCCGGCTATTAATCTCAGAGGAAAGGTCATCCCGGAGTCCCTTGACATTATGATGGTTCTGGAGGATGCCTTCCCCCACCAGAAACCTCTGCTCCCGCCAAAAACCTCCCCGGACAAGGCAGCGGCTGTGAATTCTCTGCTGAAGCTGGAGCGGCGCCTTGTCGGAGCATGGTTGGGATGCCTACGAGGAGGAATGTGGGGCTCCATGGATGGTTTTGACAGGACTCTGAACAGCGTTGATGCCTCTCTCAAGCAATTTGGAGGACCTTATTTCCTAGGAGAAGAGGTATTTCACCACCATTCTCTTTCATTCTCACAGCCCTTATCACCCTACACTGGTATGCATTGGTATGAAAGATTTTGAAGCATATTGTTTCACATTTGAAGTTGTGAGTGCCAAGGTGTCTAGACAATGCTCATTTGTAATGTTGTACTAGATCTTAAAAATTATTGACATCACTAAGGATGCAGCTGATTGTGGTGGTTGCTGGAAAATGTAGTCATGAGAAAACCTCACCTACTGTACGTGCCGACCATGTCATCAAACATGACGTAGCAAATAGGCTGTGCTATGCATGATGAAGTTGATGATTGGACATGCAAGCTATGTGCCTGCATGTCGTAAATTCTCTTTGCTAGTGTCTTTGTCGAAATTTTCAAGCTTGAATATTTTGAACGGACATGCTGAACCCTTTGTTGGAGACACTCCCTCTTGGTTCTCCATTTCAGCATTTCAGGCTTCACATAACATTTCAAGTGTTGCTGTGGATTGCAGTTTTCTCTAGTGGATGCTGTCTATGCACCATTTCTAGAGAGAATAGCTGCAAGCGTGCCTTACTGGCTAGGGCCACAAGTACGAGGGGCAGGTAGGTGGCCTGCCTTAGATGCATGGTTCGATGCAATGGACAGCAGGTCTTCATATCAAGCCATGAAGTCAGATGATTTTACAATCACCCACACATTGGAGCCTCAGATTGGCAAGTGCAGGGAGCTCCCTGCAGGTGCAGCTTATAGGGCAAAAATAAATGGCAAAGATGGCTCCTGGGACTTGCCATTGAAGCCAGAAGTGACTGCTTGGGGCATTGATGATGGCAGTGGTACAGGCTTTGCAAAGCAAGAGGCTGCCAGGTCACTTATCAGCAACCATGAGGCCATTGTTGGGTTTGCTTCAAGAGCTTTTAAGGACCCAGGAACTTCTACAACAGCTGCTGTCGATGTAGGGTTCAGATATGTTTCCCATGCTTTGCTGGTGGGAGTGGAGAATGCAGGAACTATGCCTGCAAACCTTTCTATGGAGGCTGCAGTGGCTGCAGCCTATCTCAGAGACAGAGTTGGCGTTCCTCGAGATCTTACTTACCCTGCTGCCAGACAACTGCGTGCCCATTTGCACTGGTTGGTTAAATTGTTGGGCTCTGATTTATGATTAATGTTATAGAAATATATTTGTGTAAATTTCGCATCTTATTTGTAGATTACAATACTTCTTAAGTTGACTTGGGTTGCATTGTGTGTTCTGGGATAATGTTGTTTCAATAAACGCCTCAGAAGTCACGTTCCATTGGAGCCACCAGAGAGTGGTTTCAGAGTAGGTCTTGGACAATTATATTGCAGTCATGAACTATTTCTTCTTGTTTTGGTGAGGGTTCGGCTTGCAGATTTGATCTGGAGTGTGTGTTTAACCTTCAAGTGGGGAAGGGCAGCTTGCAGCATCCTTTATTCCATTTGTTTGCATGTTATCATCAGTTCTTGTGCCACTTACCTTACTGGTGTATGGTTCACCTGTGCTTCAGTTGACACACATATATGGATTGCAAAAAGCATATTTCAAAGCAAACCTCCAACAGGTCAGAGAAACCTGGAGGTTGTGGAGAGTTTGTGAACGTGTTCTCAGCAGTAGCACCATTCATCCAATCTCTTATTAACCTCAACTTGCCTGTTGAGTGGAGCATTTGCAGCCATGGTTCTAACTAGGGTCCAAGCTCAACCATGGTAGACATGAGTCGAGCAGTCCCGTTATTCTCCAATGTACAGCGGGGGCAGTCCATTGCTTTCTTCCACAATGTTCCAGATCATTTAGTGCAAGCATTAGCATGGGTCTTGGTGCTTATTAAGATACCATCGATGAAACAAAGGAGATTGCTAGCACAATCTCTAGCAAAGTCAAAAATAGAGTGGCCTCGAAACTGAAGGAAAAGCAGCAACAGGACAAGTTCGAGGTCTTCCAAACACGTGGTATCTTCATTAAAATAGCTTTGTGGAGATTTTCACCAAGGTGGCCAATGCCACACCAACGATCAAATGCGAGGTAAGCTCCCTCTCCACCATCGATTGCAAAAATAACAACTAGGCAGAGATCACCTTCAAGACCAAAGAAGATAGGATTGTAAGACCAAAGAAGATAGGATTGTTATCTTTAGATAGTCCTGAACTCTCAAAGGCATGCGTCTATGGCTAATAGAACACTTGGCACGAGCATGGCTCAAGCAAAAGGGAGTAGAGCTAGAGAAGCTGCGGGCAGCACACAGCAAAGAAATGGGCAATTCTCCAAAATGGCAAGGCCGTCATTCAGTAGTTTCACTTCTAAATTGATAGTCTCACCTTCTCCGAATGTGGGTGCTTGATTGATATTATGATAGGTTTTCTTTTCTATTTCTTTTCCCATAGGTTATTAATATATGGTCTTCCGGAGGACATTAATATCATCATCATTTGAGAGAGAGAGAGAGAGAGAGAGAGAGAGAGAGAGAGAGGTAGAATGCAACACGAGGGTACATACGACCAACAGTAGGACTTGAACTCGGGTGGATCATGGTCTTTATAAGGGCCCTCGCACTAGAGGTGGGTGTGTGGAGAGAGGGAGAGAGACGGGGTGGGGGTGGGGGTGGGAGTGTGTATGTGTGTTTGAGAGAGAAAGATATGTTAACATGTGCAAAAGACCACAAGGGTCTATGAGACCAAAATTGTTTTCCCCATCTCTCTCTCTCTCTCTCTCTCTCTCTATCTCTCTCTATCTATATGTTATTTCTCTCTCTTTGGACCAAGGAGATCTTGGAGAGACACAGCCAACTTCCAACACCTAGCAGATCTACAAAGCCTTCTGCAGGCTGGATATCCTTGATGGCTCCTATTTGGGGGGTTAGCTCATAGCTCTAGCCTTTATTTTCTTTTGTACCATGATGAGATTACATGGATACATTTGTATCACTTTTGGTCTTTTGAAGACATTTAATATAACTTTCTTTCTTTAATTAGTTAATTAAAAACTAGTTACAGATAAAATTAGAAATAAAAACTAGTTATTTAATAAATTTTTTTAATAAGGATAAAATCAAGAATTAATTATATTTAAATCAAAGGATAATTAAAATATGAATCAAACATACATGCATACATATATGTATGTATGTATGTATGTATGTATGTATATATATATATAGAGAGAGAGTACAAAAACATGTGCACACTCATAGAGAGGGAGAAGAGATTTAGAGAGAGCAAAGAGTTTGTGTGTGTGTGTGAGAGAGAGAGAGAGAGAGAGAGAGAGAGAGAGAGAGATGGGATTTGGAGAGAGTTTGAGATGGGAATGGAGAGAGAGGGATTTTATGTTGTGTATCTATGGGGAGAGAGAGAGAGAGAGAGAGAGAGAGAAATTAGGACAATGGTGATCTTGAATGTTGGTCATGGCATTAGGACATGATTTATTTTCAAATTTTAGCCATTTGGACCAATTTTTGATAAGCGGACTTGTTTTGGCCAAGTTGAATGTGCAGTGGACAAGTTTTGTGTGGTGTGGACATGCACATCTTTTCCCCTTCTTCCCTCTTCACGTTTTTGAAGCCACCATAGTCCATTAAGCTTATCTTCTATGGCTTAAATCTCATGTGAAAGATACTATATGCTTCATAAGCTAGTGTTAGACACTCTTTGTTGTTCAAAAGGGGAAAAACAAGCTACGCAGTTGCTTCTTAGCGTTTCTTGAAAGGGGATTAAGCTTTCTTTGTCATATGTCTTCCTAGTTGATTGCTTCTTACAATGATTAGCATCATAAAGCTTGATTCTTGCAAGAAATGTGCTACGTAGCTTGTAGCGGCTTCGAGGAGCTCGGCCAGTCTCCAAGGTCGTCCAATGGAGCGTGGGTGGGGAGTGAGCCGGGGTTCAAGGGAGAGGGCGCCCGAGCATAGTCCAGACATGTGTGGGCAGGCATGCGAGTACATATGTCCGGCGGTGAGGATCCCTATCCTCATTCCCTCTATGGTTGGGTGGTGAACGACAAGTTGCTATTATAACGTGACATTGGTAACAGAGCTTGGATTCTCGTCTTCGCCATGCGAACAGGGGTGGGGCCACAAAGGTTATCAACCTTATCAATAATTTTTTTTAAAGGTGTGGTGGAGAAAAATCACCTTATCTACAGAGCAGCACGACTATGTGGAGGAGAAGGAGGTCGCCATAGCCACGAAATGGGAAGCAAACTCACAGTCACATGGGAAGCTCTCCTTCTCTAAGTGCTAAAAGCAAGCAAGCGTAGAGGCATGACTGTGTGGGGAGAAGGAAATAGCAACTGCCATACTCTCTCAGCCACCCATTTCTCTCTCTCCAAAGCCCATTAGCTCAGCGCAAAAGCAGCAACAGCTTAGAGAGACCCAGGAAGAAGCAGCGGCCATTTGCGTGTGTAGGGAGGTCGCCATAGCTACAGGAAGAGCAACTTACGATTCTTCTTGTGCAGCGGCACACAGAGGAGGAAACAGGCGACTAGCTCTCTCTCTCTCTCTCTCTCTCTCTCTTAGCCTCGACTACTACAGCAATCGCAAGGGAGGAAGTCTCTCTCTCTCTCTCTCCCATTCTTGGTCGGAGCACAAGCAAAAAGGGCCAAGAGGAGGATCCCTTGTGTGGCCCCACATGCTTAAGACACGAGCCAAGCAACCACAGCTCCAATATAGAGCAACACAAGCAAATAGGGGGGGTAAGCAGCCCCTCACGCTCTCTTCTAACCATGGTGCAACAGCTAGCAAGGAGGCAGGGGCACCCTTACCTTCTCTCTATCTCAAGTGCATGGACACCAGCTTAGAGAGGTGCAAGAAGAAAAGCAGCATGAGGAGTGATGGAGTAGCTGATTAACACGATTGGAGGGCATAGCTAGAGGTCCATCGCATCTCCCATTTCGAACTAGGGCGCATCAATTGACAAGGAGGGAGGGACATCCGTTACTACATTTTTTCAGAGATCCATCCCACTCCCAGTCCCTACACAGCAGGGAATTACTCTCCAGAGAGTAATTCCCTACACAGCAGGGAATTACTCTCCAGAGAGTAGAGACACTCAGAGCCCGCAAGAGACAAAGGACACCTGGCTTTCGGACACCACGCCTATACCAGATAGAGATGACAGAGATCTGAGCTCAGTTTCACAGAGAGGGTGCGGAGCGACTGGCTCGCTTCAGAGCAGACCCAGGCATGTTTTTCAGGGAGCTGTGGATACCCCCTTCATTGGTGTATACCATTTTATACCCCCAGTAGGGTACATGATGGAGCTAGCTAGGTTGCATATCATGATTGTATACTCCATGCATATAGCTTTGCATTCTCCTAGTAGTAGAGCTCCATCCCCTCCCCCCACTCATTGTACTTATTGCACACCCAGATTCAGCTTTTTTTTTAGTTCAGTACTTTTTCATTTTGTTGGGATGACAGAGGATACCCCACACACAGGTACACTGATTTGTCTCATAGGTTGAGTTCGGTCTTTTGGAAGACGTTAATAAAATCTTTCTTTCTCTCTCTCTCTCTCTCTCTCTCTCTCTCTCTCTCTCTCTCTCTCTCTCGTTTTCAACGCAAAGCAAGGAGGGGAGAAGCACACTTTAGCTCCCTTGCTCTCTCGCTCTCTCTCGTTTTCAGAGTACAACAGTTAGAGGGGGGAGCAGCTTTAACTCGGCCTGTAGCCAAGGAGGAGGGAGAAAGCATAGATTTCTCTCTCTCTCTCTCTCTCTCTCTCTCTCTCTCTCTCTCTCTCTCTCTCTCTCTCTCTCTTCATGTGCAGCCGGAGGAAGAAGCACATGAGTTCTCTTTCTCTCTCCCTCGACATCGTAGCAACCATGCTGTAGCGTGCCAGTTGTCCTTCGAGTAGCCTCATCGCAGTGCACAGGAGATTGCCGTCGATGCCACAGTGCATCGACCGTTGTCGACACATTCACGAGACCGCATCTGTAGCAGTCGACACACTTTCCGGGACTTGAGTAGCTAGTTTTAAATTTTTCCCTGTGATTTATTTATTTATCGCATTTTGTTATTTATCTGTAAAATAAAAATAAAAATATCAAACTTGAAAAATTCGATTCTAGTATGGTTAGGGGGGGTAGTTCACCACTGTCAGGTGGATTAGGGGGGTGCCCAGCCTGTCCTAGGCCGAGTTTCACCATATTCGTTAGGTAGTGAGACCGCTCGCTAGATTGAGATGACGCGATCTCTTTAGGTCTGTGAATGTTCCATTAATGTAGCTCCTGATGTTTCCCTTTCTGTAGATGATCCCATAGGTCCGTCTACAGCGAGACGGGGACATCATGGAGTTAGTGGACGAGCAGTCCTTGCAAGCTGACGACACTAATGAGAATTACTCTGCGGATGATCTTCTCGATGAGGATGACTATGGAGATGATACTCTATCCATGGATGTGGAGTTAGAGGCTGAGATGGATATATGGAGAGAGTCCATAGCCTGTTTGTTTGCAAGAACCAACGTATTAGAGAGAAATTAGATCGAGATTTTGTTCGTGCTAAGGAGTATTCGTGTCTAGTCCTGCAGGGAATGTTGCTACACTGAGATTTGCACAGAGGAGGGTGCATTTTCCTCCTACGAAGGACGTAGTGCCTCGAGTAGGATCATGACTGGAGTGCCTGCTGCTGTTGTGAAGCAGTCCGCAGCAACTGTTAATCTCCTCAAGGACCTTAAGCCACTGAGCTTTGGAGGAGAGGAGAAAGAACGAAACAAGGACTCGATAAACATCTTTCTACATAAATGGTCGGATATCCACAACCTCAGGAAGGTACCAAAGAATGTGAGGCCCGTAGTAGCCAGCTTGTCGTCGTTCGCGTTGAGACAAGTAAGGCGTACCAATTGTGGATGAGTTTGGCCAAGAGCTCCAGACTTTCAAATACCTGGGTATAGTTTGAAACGATGTTTCAGGAAGAGTATTTGCCTGTGAATGAGTTGCAGAGATCCTAGCTTGATTGGGATAAATGCTCAATGCAGGGCATCTCTCTCACACAGTACATCTTCGACTACCACGAGATTGTGTTGAAATTAAAGGGAATAGATGAGTTCCAAACTTTACACGGATTCATGAGAAGCTTACACCCAAACTATGAGGTTTTTGTAGTGCCTAAGCAGTCGGTGAAGCTATAAATATGCGTAGATTTATGACAACATTTCACGTCACTCTAAATCCGGGCTTGGCAATACAACGAAGGATAAAGAGGGCTCCAGCTTTAAGAGGAAATTTTTCAGGGGGGCGACAAGGGGAAAGGGGACCAGAGTGAGCAGCAGAGAGGGCAGAGTGGGCGCTGGGTGAAGAAACTGCATCGTTTTCGAGAGAAAAACCAATCTAAATCCACTAAGAAGAAATAGTATAAGAAAGCTAGAAAGAAAAATCCATGCTTGAACTGCTTCGAAGCTAGACATAGCAAGGTAACATGTCTAAGCTGGAAGCTGGAGATAGTTCTAGCGATACCTACATACTATCCAATGGTTACCTCTTAGTTCTGCAGAGTTCAGAGAGGTGATTGTAGGACACACATATAGTATCCACGCTTGCTGTGTTACCCAGGCGATGTGGGAGCCATTAGTGGGACCACATAATTTGGTCTACTTGTATGGTAGGCTATAGAGTCACTATCATGATTGATGATCACAACTTTCTTAACTATGCGTTAGTTAAGAAGTTGCGATTGCTAGAGATCAAGAGCAATCATAAGTACATTGTATCATTTGCTAGAGGTCAAGAGCGATCATAAGTACATTGTATCATTTACTAATGGTCATAATAAAAGGTGGTTTGGGGGTACCTTTAGCTATGCACGGCTATAAGGCCTATTTGAATTTTGAGGTCATGCACTTGGTCAGAGCTAATATTTATCTAAGTAAGAAGTGGTTGTATAACCTCGATCCTACCCTGAGTCGTAGCGACTAGGACAATAGCCTAGAGTTTATGCATGAGGGGAGAGTGGTGAGGCTATAGGGTGAGCAGGAGGTTCTAGCTACACCCATGATTTTGTCCCTAGAGTTGTGCTATGCCATCGATGTCAACGATATATAACATGTATATATTTGTACTCTCTTGTATCAATTTATTTTCGTAGATGAAATAAATGTAATTGATAAAGTTTCGTAGTTGAAACTAATTTAAGTTCTGATAACTTAAATGGTCTTAGTCGAGACCAATGCTTTCTAAAACTTGTTTTTTCTTCTTATAAACAAAACATAAATATCAAGGTTAAAATCGAGATGATAAAACAAAAGTATGCACTTGGTTTGAGTGATTTATTGTGAGAGTTTAGGGATGTGTTTTTCGATCATCTTCAAGATGGTGTTCCACCATCTAGGGAGCTTGACCATGGCATTGATGTGCTACTAGAGTCAAAACCTATAAGCAAACCTGCTTGTAGGTTAAGCCACTCCAAGGTAACGGAGGTGGAACAGAAGTTAGCTAAGTATATGAAGGAAGGGTTTATATACCCGAGTTCTTTATCATGGGCATCACCCATTCTTTTCGTTAAAAAGAAAGATGGATCTATGTGGATGTGCATAGACTACCGTGCTCTTAATCAAATTATGATTACCCAATGCCACACATTGACGAGCTGTTTGACCAACTTAATGGTGTGAAATAGTTTTCTAAGATTGATCTTAGATCGGGGTATCACCAAGTTAAGATAAGGGAACATGATATTCCCAAGACCGTATGTAGCACTCATTTTGACTTAACGAATGCTCCAACGATATTTATGACGCTGTCATGGTGGACAAGGTTTTATGTCTATATTTAAAAAAATTCATAGTAGTTTTTCTTGACAACATACTTATATATAGTAAGTCAAAAGAAGAACACTTACATCACTTGTGCTCAATTTTCAAACTCCTTAAGAAAAATAAGCTATTTAGGAAGAAATCCAAATGTAAATTTTTTGCTAAAGGAGATCCACTATTTAGGCCATATTATCTCCGTGGATGGATCCTGATAAGGTGGATACCATTTGTCAGATGGACTGAACCTAGAATTCTCGAGGAACTGCAGATTTTTTTAGGTATGTCGGGGTTCTACTGACAGTATGTAAAGGACTACGCGAAGATCATAGTCGCCTTAACTGATAAGTTGAGGACAAAGGATAAAACTATTTGTTGGGGGGATCCTCAACGAAGAAGTTTTGAGAAGCTCAAGGTGACTATCACGGGCCAGTATTGAGCATTGTGGACCTTAATGAGCCGTTTGTTTTGGAGACATACAATATTGAGCTTTATGGACCCTAATGAGCCATTTGTTTTGGAGACATACGCTAGTGGGGAGGCCATTGGGGCAGTTTTATTGCAAAGGGGATGCCCTAATGCATTTGAAAGCAAGAAGCTTGATCATACTTGTTGAGATATCGAGCTCAACTAGTGCTACGACGGACATTGATGACCCGCCTGGGTGATAGCTTCCGCATCTACACCACTGGCGTGGTTGGTGAGATTATGGGTGATATGCGGCTAGTGGGATGACAAGCTGTGTGAACCATTTTGGATTACTAGAGACTGGCATAGTTAAAGCGCCAGCTCATTTAGTCAGGTTTACATTATGAATCGACCCTTGTATGTTATAGTAGTTGAGTACTAACCCATATAGTGTGTACTCTTATCTTTATGTTATGTTGGTTGAGTAGAGAAGAAGAAGATAGAAGAAAATTCAGCTATCCATCTCTCTTGTGTCTTGCTCTCTCTTGTGTGTGTCTTTGCTTGCTAGGGTTTGAAGCTCTCCCTCTCCTCCACATTCTCTTTATGGTATCAGAGCCTGGTTCGTGTGAGAGCTAAGGAGGCAAGTAAGAGGCAAGAATAAGCAAGGAAGGAAGCGGTACTACACGGGTAAGAGCACTCTCATCTCTTCCCCTTCTTGGTTTAGGTACAACACTCCCTCATCAGTAGCTCTGGGAGCTACACATCTCCGATTAAGGAGCTGCCTTTCGGGAGTGGAGCTACAGGGCAGGTATAGTGTTCTATTGGACCTATTGGACAACGATTTTCAGCTAGATTCGCGTTTCGGGCGCGTTACGGGCCTTGTTTCACTGCAGGGTATTTTTGATAGTTTTTTTGGAAGTTATGGTAGAGAACTGTTTCTGCTCGAAATCTGGTTAATGTAGTGCAGCAATGCATTTTGGAAGTGCAGATAGGGTTTATACATGTATTGTTGATACTGGGTGTATGTATATGTACTTTGGTTACATTTGGTGACACACAGGCTGTGTTGAAGTACCGCTGCTCTGCAGTAGCTATAGGAGATACTGCTGTATTACAGGTTGCATATAGAAGTACTCTGTTTGTAGGTTATTTGATTGCTGCAAGAAAACATGTCTGCGAACTTAATCAAATTGCTAGTGAGAAGCTGGATAAGAATAACTTCCATGCCTGGAAGTTCAGAATGACCAATTTCCTAATGGGTAAAGGATTTTGGGATTATGTAGAAGGTGACAATGAGGAGCCTCCAGAGTTATCTGAGGAGAATGCCACTCCTATAGGTATAAAGGCATTCAAGGATTGGAATCAGGGTGCAAGAAAAGTCATGTATTGGCGTTTAATTAGTGTCATAGACACTATGATAGGACACATACATGATGAAACACTCCAGCAGTTGCATGGCAGAATCTGGTTTAGATGTTCTAGACTAACACAAAGAAAAGCATGTCCATCAATGAATATGCCTTAAAGATCAAGGGCATTGTTATTCCCTTGGGTTTATCAATGTATTAGTGGAGGATGATGATTTGGTGAGTGTCTATAATATGAATGGGCTTGGAAAAGAGTATAAGCCATTCAAGACCTCCATTGCAGTTAGGGAGAATATTTTTAACTTTCGGGACTTGATATCTATGCTGATCATAGAAGAAAAGGCTTTAGGTGAGTATTCTTCTTCACAAAGCAAGAACACATTGGAATAGGCCTTCTACTCTAATTCAGATAGAGGCAGAGGCAGAGGCAGAGGCAGAGGTAGAGGCAGAGGCCTTCTACTCTAATTCAAGTAGAGGCAGAGGTAGAGGTGGTGGTCGAGGCCAAGGTGGTGGCCGACAAGGAAATTAGAATTCTGGACAACAACAGTCCAATGATTCATAGCAGCAATCATACACAAGTGGAAGAGGCTAGTCTAGAGGTAGGGGGAGCCAATGAGGTCGAGGTGGTTTGACAAAGAAATCAAAACGCAAATAGCATAGAGTGCTATTACTATGGCAAACCAGGACACATGGCAAAGGACTGCTACAAAAAGCAGAATGACATTAAAAGTGGGAAGTTGCAACAAGGCAACTATGCATATCTAACAAACATGGAGGTGATGACATAAGTGAGTAACTGTTTGTGATGTAACACATGCTTAGTTCCATAATAGGAGATGTGTCAAGATCTCAAGATATATGGTATGTGGATTTTGGCACCTCTAACCACATGACTAGTCATGGTGAGTGGTTTAGAGATATGCAGAAAATGAAAAAACCAGGTTATGTAGAAACAGGTGATGATACTATGCATCCCATTGGGCATGTTGGTAAAGTGCCATTGTCTATGTAGGATGGCAAAATGAAGTACTTGGCTGATGTACTTCATGTTTCGAATATTACAAAGAACTTGGTTTCTATTGGACAAATGGTTGAGCAGGGTCTGCAAGTGAGGTTTAATCCTCAAGGATGTTTTGTGGAAGACTTCAAAAATAAGTGTCGCTTGGTTGCAAAGGGTAACAGAAATGGCAGGATGTTTACTTTGGATGTGAACATGCTTGAGATAAAGACAGCCATGTTTGCGCATGGAACAGGTGTCATTGCAGATATTGATATATGGCACAAGCGCATTGGTCATGTGAATGTATAACGACTGAAGTCTATGCAGGCCCAAAATATTGTTGCAGGTTTGCCAAAGTTTAAGGTTGACGGTATGCATAAGGTATGTGAAGCATGCCAACTTGGTAAGTAGGCCAAACATGCTTTCCCACATGAAAAGCATGTCAGTGCAAGGCCATTGGATGTCATACATTCAGATGTATGGGGACCGACCAAGACTGCAACAATTGCAGGTTGCAGCAGGTACTATGTTACATTCATTGATGACCACACTAGAAAAGTGTGAGGTGTTTGCTCACTCTCAGAGATTTAAAGCCTTGGTCGAGAAGGAAAAAGGCATGCAAATAAAATGCCTAAGATCAGATAGTGGGAGAGAATATTTCTCCAATGAGTTTAGTGATTTTCTGAGAAAGCAACGAAACAAGAGGCAATTTACGTGTAGGTGCACTCCGCAACAGAATAGTGTGGAGAAAGGAAAAACAGGCACATTGCAGAAGTGGCATGTACCTTGATGGGGCTGAAAAGAATATGCCACATTACTTTTGGGCAAAAGCAGTAGCAACTACTGTGTACATTATGAACATGACACTCACTATAGCTATTCATGGTATGACTCCTGAACAGAAGTTTACAGGCATAAGACCGGATGTGTCTCACTTGAAAGTGTTTGGGTGTATTGCATATGTACATGTTCCTGATGAAGTGAGAACAAAGTTGGATCCAAAGGTAGAGAAATGCATCTTCATTGGTTATGCTATGGAGCAAAAAGGTTATAGATGCTATAACCCTACCACTCGTGAGATGCGAGTAAGCAGAGATGTTGTCTTCGATGAGATGAGTAGCTGGTATGCATCAGAAGTGAAGGCAATAGAAGATGCAAATGTAAGAGATGCTGATGTTGCACCACATATAGAGTAGCAATGACACGTGCTGAGTGGACCTAGGGAGTTCTCGAGCAGTGGATCCAATGCTAGCCCATTGTCAAGAAAGTTGAGGAATGATGTAGGTACACATGTATCGCGGAAAGGGAAGGAAAAGGTAGGTCAACCTTTTGTGCCTGATCTGTCATCAGCAGGTCACTCATATGTGGATGGTGACTCTAGTGGCTTTGAGCAGAGCCTTGATGAGAAGCTTGGCATTCCGTTTGTGGTTACTCCTAGTGTAAGGAGAACCAGGGCTGTTTTGAGAGGATACCTGGCAGTGATCCAGGTGTACGCAGGTCTACAAGGGTTAGATACCCTATTGACAGGTTGAGATATGATGGATATACAACCCATCATTATGCTTACATGGTAAAAGAAATACAGGAGGTTGAGTCCACTTGCTTTGAACGGGCAATTGGAAATAAGAAATGGGAAGATGCCATGGATGAAGAGTTGGTAGCATTGGATGCAAATGCAACATGGGAGTTAGTGCCTTTGCCTAAGGAAAAGAAGGTAATTGGATGTAAGTGCGTGTATAAAGTCAAGCATAATGCTGATGGTTCAGTGAAGGTACATGGCAAGATTGGTTGTCAAGGGCTATGCGCAGACTTATGGCATAGACTATGAGGAGACATTAAGCCCGGTTGCAAGAATGGCAACCGTGAGAGCTGTCATTACTATGGCTGCAGCAACGAAGGGTTGGTCTTTACATCAAATGGATGTAAAGAATGCTTTCTTGCAAGAAGAAGTGTACATGATGCAGCCACCAGGTTATGAGAGTGATGCACATCTAGATTTTGTGTGCAGGTTATGTAAAGCCTTGTATGGCTTGAAGCAGGCACCCACAGCATGGTCAAACAAGATCGGGGAGTATCTTGTTACCATTGGATTTCAAATATCCAATGTAGTTTTTTCACTATATGTGAAAAAGATAGATAGAGGGATCATGCTATTAGTCATCTATGTGGATGACTGGATTATCACTGGTGATAGTGATGCAGACATACATGATGTCAGGATGCTTTTGAAGTAGAAGTTTGAGATGAAGGATTTGGGTGAGCTGTGGTATTTCTTAGGCATAGAGGTGGTGAGATCACCTCATTGCATTTTGCTATTGTAGAGGCAGTATGGCTTGGACGTGTTGTCCAAGTATGGTATGACAAGCTGTAAGTCTATTTTAGTGCCATTGGAGCAGAACACAAAGCTTTCCGCAGATACAGGTGAGCTTTTGGAGGATCTCAGTACATACAGGCGCATAGTGGGTAGTTTGATCTACATGACCATTACAAGAAAGCTAGACTTGAGCTATGTTGTTGGACTTGTGAGTCAATTTATGTAGGCCCCTAGGAAGCCACACTTGGATGTGGCTATGTTGGAAGGTTGGCGATTTTGAGCTTGTGATCTATGGCTAGAAGGTGCCTTGGATTATCCCATAAGTGGAAGCATGGGAAGTTGAAGAGCCATATATAGGCTAGAGTGACACTTTGTCATAGTCATCTCCTCCGGCCGGTGTTTTGGGAGGCAGCTCACCGGGAGATGGGAGCCCAGTGGAGGGATGCTGCAGTGCCCATTGGGGGTGTTTGTGGTGCTTGATGGTGATGCGTCCCCTACGTGCGTTAGTCTTTCTCTGTGCATTCTGACATGGTATCAGAGCCATGGCATGTGTGGTCCTGGGCGGCTCAGGCGTGTGGTCCTGGTGGGCGACCCCCTCGCGCCTCGGTGGATTGCGGAGCTCGAATCGAGGGAGGGTGTTGGCAGGTTGGCGATTTTGAGCTTGTGATCTATGGCTAGAAGTTGCCTTGGATTATCCCATAAGTGGAAGCATGGGAAGTTGAAGAGCCATATATAGGCTAGAGTGGCACCTTGTCATAGTCATCTCCTCCAGCCGGTGTTTTGGGAGGCAACTCAACGGGAGATGGGTCAAAAGGCGTATCCCTGGATAGGATCTCGGTCAGAAGCTGTCGACCCTCAATGATGTCATGGACATTGGGCATCCCATCACAGGTCAGACGGAATACGACCCAATCCGTGTCCAGGAGGACCCGCTTACCATGGTTCTCTATGTCAGCCGAAGGAATGGCAGTGCTTCCTTTCATGTAAAGCGGCCATCAAGGCGATTCCAGCCAGCAAGAGACCCCCCAGAACCCACTGGTCATGATACCAAGGACCGAGGTCGGGTGCCAGTGGTGGCCCCGAGGGTGGTGTCTGTGGAAGTACTACGGGGTTCTTCTGCGATCCATGGGTGTTCGGCCCTCGGATATATGAATGTGAAAGTCTCCCATTTCATTCAATGAGATCTGCGAAAAGTTAGAGATTTTCGTATATGGAAGCGGTCCCAAAGTCATCTTTTACAAGTCCCGCCACGTCTAGAGGTGGCGGACACCGTCGTGTCGAAAGGTCGGAGACTGAAAGACGAAGGAAGGAGCTTCCATTTCAATCATGAAAGGAAGTCAATAAAAAAGAATTGGACTTTCCCCGGCCCATCGTCACTTGTCCTAGAATCCGGTAGGAGGTGACGAGTGGCAGGGTGTTTCCCTGCCTACGAAGATCGCCGCTTCAAACCCATTTTCTCGAGCTTGTAGGTGGCTCTCAAGCATACCCGGCATGTTTCGAGTTTCAGGGTCTCTGAAGTACCAGAAATGGGTAGATCAAGAAGACGACTAAGTGCGTGCAATTTGAGGCTGCGTGAAGCGAAAGACGATGGGCTCTCTGGTCTGAGCCCATCTGCCGTGGAAGACGGGCTTATCTTTCCTGTGGAACTTGGCTCTTTCCTGCAAACCCTTTCAGTACCTCTTTCTATTCTTTGTTAGGCCTAGACGGCAGGATTAACCATCTACTTCTTTTAGGCGGGTCGATGGTGGATAAAGTGGGAAAAAGCACGCACGTGAAGTAATGTCACTTGATAGTCCTCTGTATCAATTCTTCGAAACCTCTATTGACAAAGGGAACCAAGACGATAGCACTCGTAGAGCCTATTGTCAATCTAGGTGGATATAAGGGGAAGAAATCGGAGAAGATGCTTTCTCCGCGCGTCCTCGCAGCCTTTTCCGCTAGTCTCATTTGCTCGGCCAATTCCCTGCCCTTCCCTTCCCTTCCCTCAATTAAGAAAGGAGGGACGCTTTCATTTCAATCATTTTTGGCAGAACCGGAAAGCAGAGAAATGGCTAGGGCGATCTTTGAAAAGTGTAATTCGGTGATATAGAATGGCTAGGGCGAGCTTTGAAAAGTGTAATTCGGCGAGCATTGCTACGGGCGAGCAGTGTTGCTTGCAGGGAGGGTCTCGGGGAGCCGCGTCCCCTTCAGTTTGGAACTTCTTTGTGATTTCCTTCAATATATGCAAATTCAGGATTTGTTTCCTGGCATTTGACCTGAAAAACAACCCTTGGAATTCATGCGGAACAAAGAATTCATGCCCCCAACCATTTGCCAGTCTCGCTTTAACAACTAGGTTTAGTTCGCTGAAATGATGTCTCGAACGACTGTCGCCCGAGGGAGTTGGCTCGCTCCCCGCGCTCACGATAAAGAGAATCGGATAGGCTTCAGGAAGGCCAAAGGGGCGGCACGAAATAACATCAGGATTCCGAAAGTATACACTTAAGATAGATCTGGAACAAGACCCGAATCCCACCATAGGTGGCAAACCCCATTACTCATGTAATAAGACAAAGCTAAGAAAGTAAAATTTACTAAGTCGGGACAAACCAATAAGAGTAGTTTACAATAAAGAAAGCGTATTAGTAATGATTCTCGAAAGTGAGGCTAAGATGACCAACCTTCAGGGAAGAGATACCAACGAACAACACAGTGGCTAGGAAAGCCCCGCGAATTCTATGGAAAATAGGGAGGGTCGAAGTAAGGTATGGCTTATGAATGGTAATATGAAGTGGTAACGGTCAATCAATTTACATTCTGTTAGCTTTGATTCGAGAGGCGAGAATGCCTTAGCATCCATTAGAGGGACTTGCATTGGCTTTGCCAACACGAGGGCTATTCTTGATATTTATAATAGTTTGTTAGGGGCTCATAGCGTCAAAAGTTCAAGTCCTTCCATTTCACCGCTTCTTCTTGGGCACTACCAGTTGGTGGTCCTAGACGAAGTGATGGTGATCATCCATCAGTTTTGCTCTGCTTTTCGGCATGAAGATTTGTTCCTGTGATTGAACACTCCAGTTACTTACGTTTTCCCTTCACTCGGTCTAGAAGACTACATGTTTAGATAGGCAAAGATACTCTCTTTGTTGTAGGCATCGAGGCTCGTAGCTCCGGAACCAACCCTTCTCAAATCGTACTGGACATTCATTTAAGAATGAATTTGACAAAAGATAAGTAATTTACACTCTATTCTTTCTGGTACATAGTACGACATGGAAAACTTTGTATAAAGAGCACTCGATCCTTTATTTCAAGTTCCCGGTCTTGGGTTAGGTTCCCTAATAAACGATTCATCTTGTTCTTCACTCTAGCTCTTAACCAACCCGTAAGCCCTCCAAGATCGAATATCTACCAGAGACACACCCGAACCAACCGCCGAAGGGCAGAGGAGCAGGCATGCCGCCTTCCCACCTTTTTCCTCCCAATGCGGGCGGGAGGCCCCGGATAATTTAGTAGTAGATGAAGTGCTTCGATAGAATTTCCAGTAGATCGGTGAGAGCGGGGACACCCAGACCGACATGGATGGTGTTGATGTAGGAGTTTAGACAGATATCCTATCACACCAGCAGGTGCAACTACTCAATTTATTGAATTCCCACTACGGGCCTGGACTCTTATTCCATGACTTCACATTGCTATTATACTTGATATTGACACCAGCGATTGTAATGTATGGCTGTAGCCATGGCTGTAGCCGGGTATTAAATTACCTCCGCGAGGTGCAAATGCTAGCCATTGACAATATAGTCTCGGCCACTACTCGCAGTGGCGACAAAAGCGACTTTGACTCTCAGGAGCCTAGCGTGCTCTTAGAAGTTGACCTTAATGACCTACAAGTCATTTTGAGGGATCACCCTTCTCATTCTAGGGTGACTCTCTGTACAGTGGAATCGAGGTGGTACTTCATGGATGACGTCCGAGTACTTCATGGATGACGTCCGGGTACTGAAGTGTCATGGTGCTCGATGGTGATGCGTCTCCTACGTGTGTTAGTCTTCCGTTGTGCATTCTGACATGGTATCAGAGCCATGGCATGTGTGGTCCTGGGCGGCTCAGGCGTGTGGTCCTGGTTGGGTGATCCCCCTCGCGCCTCGGTGGCTTGTGGAGCTCGAATCGAGGGAGGGTGTTGGAAGGTTGGCAATTTTGAGCTTGTGATCTATGGCTAGAAGTTGCCTTGGATTATCCCATAAGTGGAAGCATGGGAAGTTGAAGAGCCATATATAGGCAAGAGTGGCACCTTGGCATAGTCATCTCCTCTGGTCGGTGTTTTGGGAGGCAGCTCACCGGGAGATGGGAGCCTGGTGGAGGGATGCTGCAGTGCCCGTTTGGGGGCGTTTGTGGTGCTCGATGGTGATGCATCTCCTACATGCGTTAGTCTTCCACTGTGCATTCTGACAGGCTAGACGGATCCTCAGGTACATAAAGTCCACAGTTGATTATGGACTTTTCTATGAGGCTGGTACAGAGATACAATTGCATGGGTACACAGATGCTGATTGGGCTAGTAGTATTGTAGACAGGAGATCTACCAGTGGTTTTATGTTCTCATTTGGGAGTGCTGCCATGAGTTGGAGCAGTAAGAAGAAGCCAATAGTTGCCTTGTACATCATGCTAGAACGAAGCACATTGAGGTGAATTATCACTTTGTGAGGGAGAAGGTTCTAGCAGGATTTGTAGATCTGGTATATGTCAGCACAGAGGATCAGGTAGTTGACATCTTCACGAAGGCATTGGGCATAGAGAAGCTCCACAGGTTTAGGAGCTTACTTTTGGAGTGCAATGTGTGGAGTTGAGCTTGAGGAGGAGTGTTGAGATATCGAGCTCAACTAGTGCTACGAGATGGACATTGATGACCCGTTTGGGTGATAGCTTCCACACCTAGACCACTGGCATGGTTGGTGAGATTATGGGTGATATGCGGCCAGTGGGATGACAGGCTCTAATGCAGCCATTTTGGATTACTAGAGACTAGCATAGTTATAGCGTCAGCTTATTTAGTCGGGTTCACATTATGGACCGACCCTTGTATGTTGTAGTAGTTGAGTACTAACCCATATAGTGTGTACTCTTATCTTTATGTTATGTTGATTGAGTAGAGAAGAA